>NC_133619.1:579373402-580573402 GCF_048593235.1 Sminthopsis crassicaudata | reverse complement strand
GTGGGTGGTCATGGTTTATATCAGTGCCAAACAGAGTTGATGTCCATAGGCTACTTGTACCCTGGTTGGATGCAGAGTCTAGACCAAGAATAATACATACAAAGACCAGTAACTTTATATTCTTGTTCAGTCATTTAAGTTGTGTCTGACTCTTCATAGTCTCATCTGAGATTTTCTTGGAAAATATATGGGAGTGGTTCCAATTTGCTTCTCCAGCAGTAATGTTATTATAGTGAGCCCTTAATTCTCACTGGTTCCAATTTTTTCTCATCACTTTCTCATTGGGCTACCTTTCAACCATAAGAAAGATTATAATCTTTAGAATAACGGATTCTGGATTTCCTTAGACTTTATCCCCTCAGTCTTAGATGATCCTATGTGTGGGGTTCATATTCTTGCTGATTCTGATTCTAGAACTATGATCCATGAAGAGATAGAAGAAATGGTTGATTGTCTCAGGTTGTCTGTGCTGAGAATAGCCCTCACATTTCTATAATGCTTAAGGCTGACAAAAAACTTGCATCACAGCAGCCCTGTGATATCAGTAGTAAGAATATCATGATCCTCAGACTCTACAGTCAGCTTCTGTTCTCCTATACTTGCTGTCTCCTCTGACATCCTATTTTCCACAGTTCACAGGCTCAGACTTTTCCCTGAGTGATTCAGGAAGAGGATGCAGATCTCCTAAGGGGATTCCAAGACTACATGCTCTTAGAGAAAGGAGGACATCGGGTTATATATTCTTCTCATCTAGCGAGATGGCAGCTCAGATGCTCTTGTTGCCCTTTCAAACAAGGACCTGAGGTGGCAAATAAATCCTGGTTTGGGGATGGAATTTCAGGTAGATATCTTTTTAAAAGTATGGGTATTCTCTGCTCTAGAGTTCAGAACCTCAGTCTCTCAGGCAGAATGACTGAGGACCTGAACCAGAGTCTCAAAGTTTCAGAGAGTCTAATCAAGATCATCTCTTTTCTTCTAGCCTAGAACCCTGGTTCTCAGATATAAGACTTATAATGTGCCCTCCCTCATCCTATCATCAACCATTGTCATTCTTCCTAGGAGCAGACAGAATGATTGCAAACTCTACCCCTCACTGTCATAGCTTGTGCTCCACAACACTGATTTAGGGATGTGCCCTCTGAGGCACATTTTCAACTGAGCAGGTTTCCTTTTTCACTTCTCACCTGAGGTTTAAAAAGAAAGATGATTTGGATGAAGGACCATGGCTCCTTTCCTTTCAAGGAATCACTTTGAACCTGCTGTCCACTGAGTTTCTGATGTTTTTTGTAGGACAGAATCTCAAAAGTGGAAGGGACCTATGAGATCATCCTAAGTCAGCACACTGCCCCATTAAGTAATCATCTCTAGAGTATCTTTGACAGGTAGCTATCCACCCTCTGACAGAAGATCTTAGTGACTTCCTTAGATGTCGCAGGATTTTTTGGCTACTCTCCTGGTTACATTGCTTTTCTAAAACATGCTTCACTATAGCTCTTCTATATCCCACTTCCTTCCTCCATTGCCTCTAGTTCTATCCTTTGGGACAAAGCTCCCCTCCTTCCCCTATGACAGCCCTTCAAGTACTTGAAGACCATGATTGTGTCCCTCCTAGTTCTGTTTTTTTGGCCTAAATATCCCCAGGTCCTTGAATAAGAATCTCTTATTTTCCCTCCTTTCCTCTTTTTCTTCCCTCTCTCCCTTTCTTCTTTCCATCCCTTCCTTTCCTCTCTCTCTCCCCCTTTCCTCCCTCCTTCTATCCCTTTCCTCCCTGCCTCTATCCTTTTCCTCCCTTCCTTTATCCTTTTCCTCCTTCTATCTCTCTTCCTCCCTCCATTTCCTTCCTTCCTTCCTTTATTATTTCCTTCCTTCCTTTCCCCCCTTTCTTCCTCCCTTTCTCCATTCCTTCCTCCATCCCTCCCTTCTTCAAATTTCTCCCTCCCTCTCTTGATTCCTTCCTTCTAGGATAATACCATTAGCCCAATTGGTTTTAGACTCAAATTTATACATTAATGATAATTAAAAATACAACCAACACTTATTAATATCTACTAACTTCAGTGACCTATACTAGACAGTGATAATTCAAGGTAAAAAATCCCACATCCAATTTCCTTCCTATAATGTAGTGCTCAGAAATAAACACAATTCTCCAGATGTGGTCTGACTAGGGAAAAATAACAGCAGGCTTATCAGCCACCTAATTCTCAGAAGCAACACCTCTTTCAACGTAGCACAAGAACATATTAGATTGTTCAGATCTCATCATGTTTTGACTCCTATTAGATTGAAACTTATAATGTGCCCAGATTCTTTTTCAGAGAAATTGTTGTTTAATTATTCCCCTCTCACATATTGTATAGAGTGTCCTAGAAGTCTTATTTCATTCTTAGACTTATCATTGCACTGAGACTTTTAGGACATTGGCACACTCAGTATTTGCAAAGCCTAATTAGTTGCTTTTTCATCACTCCTGCCCCACTTCTGTGTTTTGCAGTCCTCCCAAATCACCAACATTTGTACAAAAGTCATGTCCACTAGTTCTTTCAGGCCCCAAGGATGTTATTTAAATCAACCTACAAACTTGAGATCTGCAAAATGACATCCAACTGGTTTTGATCTCTACTTTTCTTGGATATCTGCTGCCAGTTATCTATTCTTTTCCTAGCCTTCTCAAGACAAAAGATCTTCTTGGCAGAGAAATAAGTAGCCAAATTAAACAATTCCGTCTCTTCTCTTTTGTCAAATACCACTAAATCATTCCTGCTCTCCCTTTCCTGAGCAACAGCTCAATGCTTTGGTGTGTCTTCCACTTTCCTTCAATATAGTGTTAAAAATCCTTCAATAAAGAGGAATAAAATTAAAATATAACTGGACTCTTGTGTTTGAATTATTGGGGCTAAGACTTCATTGAAAATGCTCTATCTTTCCCTTGCAAAAACTTGTAAAGGTTGTTAGAATACTGGGTTTGAGTAGAGTACTGGGAAATTCTCTTAGGACTAGCAATAATTGCTGATAATGTTTTGCTCTGAGGACTTCTAGAATATGTCATCATGTAGAAGGTAGCATTGGAGAAAGAAGCCTAAGCTTGGCTCCTTGTTCCCTTAAACTTTGTGGTTTTGTCCACAGTAAAGAAGCCTCTCTTTTCATGCTGGAATCACCTTACAACCAGACATCAGATAGTTCTTTCACACTATGGGCATCCTGGGACTGGAGAGGGCATACCTGTGGCTGGCAACTCCGTTGAGCTTGATGTATGCTATGGCCCTTGTAGGGAACACTCTGATTCTGACTGTGATCTGGGTCAAATCTATTCTGCAGGAGCTCATGTTCTACTTCCTGTGCATTTTGGCAGTTATCATGGCAACCTCTATGGCCCCCAAGATGTTTCTGTTTATGACTCTGCTGAGCTAGATGGTGATCCAATTGCCATTCTGTGCCTCCCACATGGTCCTACTATGAGCACATGGCTGTGGCCAAGTTGGCATGGGTGCTACTTGTTAATTTTTATTTGGTTATCCCATCCACCTTGAATCCTATCATCTATGGTCTGAGGACCTAGTAAATCCTAGAGCAAATGTTAAATATGCTTTTTTTTTTTTCCTCCTCTCCTTCTCTTCTCTCTCTCTTTCTCCTTCCTTCCTTCCTTCCTTCCTTCCTTCCTCCTGTTCTTCCTTCCTTTCTCCCTCCCTTCCTCCCTCCCTTCTTTTCTTTTTTTCTCTTTTTCTTTCCTAAGGCCATTAGGGTTAAGTGACTTGCCCGGGATCATACAGCTAGGAAGTGTTAAGTATCTGAGGACAGATTTGAATTCAGGTCCTCCTGACTTCAGGATGGTGCTCTATCTATGCACCTAGCTGCCCCTAAAGGGTTTTCCAAAGTGCTGAGAAATTAGATGTCAGGCTCCAGGATTACAAAGATGGTTTGTGTCAGAAGAAGACCTTAAATCCAGCTCTTCCTAGCTGCAAGATCATCTCCATATCCACTATGCAACACTGCTTCTCTGGTATTAGGATTGTGACAAGATGAATGGCATAGTCTCCAAGACTTAGAGCAAATTATGATCCTTCATTGTCTAGAACAATCCAGCTTCTTGGAAAATCCTCATTTGTAACCTGACCAATGGGGCTAATTGTAGAGAATTAAATTTTTGTTTAGGGGTGAAATTAGCTGGCTACTTTTGAGCCTTCTCATGGGAAGTGATCAAACAGAAACTATGGGAATAGTTTTCATGGATATTGTAGAGGAATTTTTTACTTTGGATGAGAGGATAAACGAGACCACCTCTAGCATCATTGTAACTGTATTTTGTATATAAGAGTTGAAATAAACCTCAGTGCTCATGTACCAAATTGTAACAACAAAAATAGTTCCTTCTACCACAGTCTTGACAAGGCACGAGTCATCTTGTATTTGGAGACTTCCATTGGATTCCATTGATGGGAATTGTCACTACTTTGCTTGAAATCTTATTCCAGTTTGAGACAGTACTAATCATTAGGATGTTTTCATATATATCAGATCTTGATTTGTCTCTAAAACTTTTTTCCCATTCTTCTAATTCTGTCTTTTAGGAGAATTAGAGAACTAGAGACTGTATAGACTTTGAAGGCACATTCATTTTAATGACAGAAGAATTTGGACTTAAGCTAAAAATGTCAGTGTTTACAACACCTAATGAAGCTGAAGTTATTCAATTCCATATTCACCTGTCTAGGGCTTGAGAGTGTCTTACTTAGTCCTACCTGTGTTAGTTTGAATAATTCATTGTCACCCATTCCCACTAGCCATCAACACAAGGATTACCTACTCTATTCTGTTTGAATTGTAGTTCAGAGTTGGAGATAGTACTCAAACCACTAGGGATGACTTCAAAAACAGCAGAATTGCTGGTTTTCTATAGCATCATTATGGTTTTATGCTTTCCAACTAGGCTTCTGTGTTTGCATGTTATCTCCACTTTGTCCTCCCACATGGCTTTTTGGAAATCCAAGCAGTCAGAGAAATGATAAGTTCAAGCTGTAGAATGAAACATACATTTTGGAAAGGATCAAGGTGGCTATTTCATTTTGGTTTTTTAATATATATCCAATATATGAATTTTTTTTCATTCTTTCAATTTTTAAAGTGGTAAACATGTAAAGAAGATTGTGAAAATGGTGCTAATGAAAATTGTCAAAGGAGAAATAAGAAAAAAAAGAAGAATATGTCACTGGAGCATTTAAAACTGTATAAGAGAAGAGAATAAAAGTCATTAAGAAACAGACAAACAAAAAAGCTTTTAACATATGTTTTATCTCAGATATTTTAAAATAAAAGCAAGATGTATATAATGGAGTCACAGTTTCATGTAAAATTCTCTTTCCCCCCTGTCATTTGCATATGGAAATATTAATTTTATTTGATGTTGATTAAACTCAGAATTAAAAAATAAAAAGAAAGATAAGGAAAGTCTATTGAATCAGGCCTCTCAAGTTAAATCTACGTGACTTTTCTCTATATTTTGAAGCCTTTGACTCTCTATCTCTGTTTGTCTCTCTTTTAAAAATAGAAATAAAAATAGGCCTAGGTGTTTTTTGTGGTGTTTATAATAAATTATAATTTCCTCCTTCCCTATCGATTCAGGGCTCCAGTCTTAATGGGCTAACATGTCATTTATCTCTAAAAAGAATTATTATTTCCTTTATCACTGTGTATAATATGTTATGAGGTATTTAATGAACAGCAATTTTTAACACAGCTTAACATTCAAAATAGAAAGCTAACATTTTGGGGAAAAAAAGAAAAGTTTCCATATCAGTTTAGAAGAACCAAAGGGAAAGTGGTAATAAGAGAACATGAATACTGTATATAGGTCATATGCATATGTTTTAAAAAACCAAGTACACAAGAAGTAGAAGGAAGGAGGAGACACATGGCTCTGCAAGAGTTCATATGAAAAACATGTGGTCGTACAAGTCCTGTCTCCAACACTGTTGTGGGTAACATCAATATTTCTGTCTTGATCGTTGGAACTTTTATCATCATTATCATCATGGTTGTCAGGAACCTTGCTGCCATTATCATAATGGATATCATGAAATATGTTATGGCCCTTGTCATCTTGGCCATAAACCTCAGCAGCCTCTTCAGTGTTCCAGTATGGCTACTACCATCATCTTAATTATCATTATATCTGTTACCACATCCATCACTTATCCCTTACTAAAAATTGTCTTCCATATAAACAGCATCTCTATATTGGTCATCATCATTGTCAGAGGTGATTTTATTATTGATTTCATTATCATTGCTCTTGTCTTCACTTCCATCATATCTTCAGCCATCTGGGATGCAGATGCAAATTTGGGATACACAAAGGAGGGTTTCAATTCTTCAAGTTATACTTGGATAATTTGGGTTGGGAAAGGAAGTTAAATAAAATTCTTCATCAGAGCTATATTCACATACACTGCTTTTGATGTCACTTGAACATGATATGGCTGGATTGTGATTCAGAAGGAAGCCTGAAGGCATTGTTTCTTCATATTTAACTTGGTTTCTCAATTTACTCTCTGCCTGCATTTCTTTCTCTCCCATTTCCAAAATCTGTTTACTTCTTTTTACCAAATTTACCAGATGTGAGCTTCAACATAGCTACTAGCTTTCAGCTTGAGAAAGTGGAACACCATGTGTTCCTTCTTTCCAGCAAATGGACTATGAAAGGGAAGAAATAGAAAATAGATAATTTCAGGAGAAGGTAGAGGCAAATGGGTCTCAAAATTTCATTAAAACTCTCTGGAAAATATCACGGTGGAAGAAAAGTAATACAATTATTGTTACTTTTGAATGTCTTTTAAGGCCTTTATTAAATGTCTCTGAATTTAATTTAGAACCCTGAATTTGAAACAAAGGATTCTTACAAGGTACTAAGTCAGTGGAATTGATAGAGACAATAGTTATCTAATTTAGCATGGTTCAGTATGATTGATTCAATCCTACAAGGAGATGTTACTATCATATATATATGTGCTCTCAAGCCATGGCCTGAAGGACCTGTTTTGATGCTATTATAATCATGTCCCTGCTTTTTTTTTCTCTTATAATTATAATTATGATTATAATTATAATAAGAGCAAATGGTCAGTAGAAGCCATGAGAACAATTCAAAAAAATTTAAAAATGTGATCATTATGTCCTAAATTAGGTAAGTGAATATTTGGCCTAGTCATTTATTTGTTGCTAAGTGCATATGTCTGTCTATTTATTTTAATATCTCTGTTGTTGCTGACTTTTGTGAAGACATTTTTATTTGTGAAAGGCTACCTGTTCCAATTATGGAAGACAACTTGTGGGGATAATAGGTTGGCCCAGCCACTAGAGCCCAAGACGAAAACTCCCATCAAGAAGATGTCTGTGGAAGGCTATTCTTATAGCCTCTGGTGGGCCCTCCTATCCCAATCTGTATTATCCAAAATGGTTAGAATGAAGGGCAAGAGGGGAGGAAGCTGCCTGGGTGATTTCATATTTCCATGAGAAAAGACTATGTTTCCAAGAGAAAATATTGACTATTGCCTTGGTAAAAGATATAATAAAGACATTAGAAAATCAGCACATGTTCTGATTCAAACTTGGACCTCCCCTTTTAACTCCTCTTGGGTTGGAGGAGTCTGTTGGAGACAGGCTTTATGTTGTCTTCTAATAGCCCTCAGTGGAGTTATGTCCCACTGTCTGATGCAACTTATTACCAATGTGGTTCAGAAACTGCAAAATCATTAAGATAGACGGTACAGTCATGGGATTAGCATGATAGATTGCGTTCAAGAGAGAAGGGTGGGAACTGGAGCCTGGGAGGATAGATCAGACTTCAAAAATGATAAACTTTGGTGTGAGAAGCTTTCCATTCATGAAAGAGAGGGGGGAATTGAATGAGGAGAACTGTGAAAGCTATCTCACAAGATGGAGACAGTGTTGTAAAACTTGAGTGAAGATTGTGTCCCAGGGCAAGGTTTCTTTCTCCAGAGATCACCTGGTTTACAAGGAGCCCAAGGAACCTTTTTCTTTGTAAGACTAAGTTGGGGCCACTTTGGCATTGAAATTCCAAGTTTTTCCTCATTTATGACTTAGAATATGAGGTCATTTGTCCTGACTAAATTGAGATAGCTTTTTTGACGAAATTGCTCCCTGGGGGAGGCAGGAAAGGGCACTAAGGGAGATCAGTTTAGCCTCTTGTTTCTATACTTTGTCTTTCCCTCCCCACCATGGGTATTCCCCACCTTATTATGTCCCATCAGAAATCCCAGTTATGTTAAACCCCTGAGCTTAAATTTCTCCAATAAGTCTGTCCATGGCTCATACCATCTTTAATGAATCTTGGATACTGTCTCTCTACTCACCATTCTCCCATGCCTTGTTGGCTTGCCCCTTTCACCCCACCATGCTTGATGGTATCTTTTTCTCCTTAAAGCTAACTCCCTTGTTAAGGGTGCTAACCACTAAGGACATACTCCAACATCATGGAGTGTTCCCTTTCTGGTTAATTGTGAGTTCCACTAGGAAAACTGTCTTTTCCATAATTAATTGTTAGAACCCCTTTTCTTGCTAACTATATACTCTCCCAACTCTTTCATATTTACCATTTCTGTACCTAATGTATCTCTTTGGTTTATTTATAAACAAAGAGAATGGCCATTGTGAATTTATCATATGACTGAACCCCAATATTTGATGCCTCCAACAATCTTCAGTGATCAGGAAATGCTCTCTGAAGCCACTATATCAATAGAAATGATTTGGACCATCACAGAGCAGTTAGATATTTGGTCAGTTTCATAACTCAAATTTACTACAGAGAAGATTTCATTTCAGGATTTACAGGTATCCAATGAAATGAGATGGGACTGATTTCTTATTCAAGCTTCCAGAGTGATGGGCCCCATCATAGAACAATGACTTTCTTTTTAAAAGACAGCCTTTATTTTAAACATTTTGAATTATAAATTTCACAACTCAAATGTCATAGATTTCAGAATGTCAATTCTTTTTTTGCTGAGGCAATTGGGGTTAAGTGACTTGCCTAGGGTCACACATCTAGGAAGTGTTAAATGTCTGAAGTCAAATTTAAACTCAGGTCATCCTGACTTCAGGGCTGGTACTCTATCCACTAGATAGAGCCACCTAGCTGCCCCTGTCAATTCTTCTTTAAAAGAAAATTAGTTCTGAATGGTAAACACAAAAAGGAAATAATCTGTAAGAAGGGGATACAACTCAGTGAACTTTTATTTTAATTTTATTGAGATGAACAATAGAAAGAAAAGTCTTTGCTTCTATTTTAATGCAGCATTAGCAAGAATAACCAAAGGTTTTAAGGGTAGCAGAAAATAATCAAACTTCTTGTATTCTGTATAGAACTAGAATACATATTGAATCAGATTGTTTCCTCTTTGACAAGGAATGATATTAGCTAACATTCAATCGGTTCTCTGCATTTTCATCAATATATATAATTAAATTACTCCTTTAAAAAATAATTCTATCTTCTTTAAATGTTCCTTATGTGCACACTACTTTAAGCATGTCAGTGCAGAAATTTAAGCAAATGAAGCAATACAACCCACCAAGAAAAAGTGATATTCTCTTTAAATGTAACAATGAAACAATCAGAACTGTAGCACCTGTTTGACATCCCTCCAATAGAAAACAGATAAAATACAATTTGTGTAAAAAGTTCTAATAAACAGATAGCCATGGTGTAGAAATAAAGGATAAATTGAGCTGGGGGTCCAGAGGTGAAGCTGATGTGTTTCCCAAGAGTTTCAATGCTCCTCTACCCACAAACTGGAACTCATGCTTTGTACTTGTTTTTGCCAACCTTATTGATGACACAGACATGGTTTAAGTCCCTGAAGAATTCATTGTAATCCAGGCCATAGCCAACAACAAATTGGTCTGGAATTTCAAATCCCACAAAGTCAGGTCTATATCCCACACTTCGTGGGATCCTTTTCAACAATAAGCTGGCTACTTTCACCAGCTTTGGATTATGCTGCTTGACCAGGGAAAGCAAAATCTGTATGTTTTTCCCTGTGTCAATTATATCTTTAATAATCAGGACATTCTTTCCAGTTAAGGTAGAGAGATCATCTCTCCCAATCACTTTTATGTCCTCTGTTAACTGGCCATCATAGTAGCTTTTCATTCTGATAAAATTTACAGTTAGAGGAATTGATTGATCACTTTTCCTGTTCAGTACCTTGATATAATTCAGAAAATCAGCAAAGAATTTGTAGCCACCCTTGAGGACACAGAGGACAACCATGTGGTGGTCTCTCATCTCCTTCATCACATCTTGTGCCAGACGTTCAATCCTGTCCAGGATTAGTCCATGAGGAATGAGGATTTTTTCCAGATCTTGAGCATAATGTTTAGGGATGCAAAATAAGTTTAGGTCATAGCCTGGCTCATCATCTGCAATCATGATGCTGGTGCTGATGTTCTCCATGATGGTGCAGGAAGATGGACTGGGGCAGCTGGGCTACAGCAGGAGGAAAAAGAGAGGAGAGGAGAAGGAAGAGGAGGAAGAGGAATATGGGAGGAGAGAAAGAAGTTGATTAGGAGGAAGAGGTTAAGCAATGCCCAGGGAGCAAGGATAGGATGCTACCTTGCCACCTCCAGCTCTAAGATGAATCTCAGTGATTCCTATTTCACTACTGGTACCTACAGAGGGAAGGAACCGTGTCAAAGTTATGGGCTGAAATAGGACTTTCTTTAACTGTGCTATCAGAGCATATTAGCTAAAGACTTCCCCTTTATTTGATAATTAGATTTTGTCTCCTCCTTCTCTATCCCTTGACACCTAACCACTGAGAGAAAGATCACTTCATTATGTAGTTATTCTCTGTTAGCTTAAATATAGCTTGTAGGATGAGAAAGTGAAGGCAACTACATTCCTCTTTCTAGGAGACATCATATGAAAGAAAAGAAATCAAGGTTGGATCATCTGAGAAGAAGGTAAAGATAATGACCTCAAATTTTAACTTTTGAATTACTTTAGATTTGTTAAGGATTGCTAAGGTGGAGTACAAAACTGGTTTCAAACATATAGTAGCTGTGCTAACCTTGGCAAGTCACTTAACCCTGTTTGCCTCAGTTCCTAGTCTGTAAAATAAGCTGGAAAAGGAAATGTCAAACCATTCCAGTATCTTTGCCAAGAAAACCTCAAATGGGGTCATGTGAAAATGAGTAACAACAAAATTTGTTAAGCATTAGGAAACTTCTGATTTTAGTTTTCTTCTCTGTTGCTTAGAAAATGCTCTGAGAGAGATCAACAAGAATGATGCTCTAGCAAATTCCTCTTCGTCATGGAAAAAAAAGATGCTTTTTGAGAGCTGAGAAAACCTAAACCTATGGTGCTTGATTATCTATGAATTCACATGGGCCAACAAAAGGAGGCAGAGGATTGTAGTGGAAAGAGATTTGGAGAATGTTCAGAAGCAGATGAAGTGGATTTGAATCTTGCTCTGTCATTTACCCCTGATCTTTAGCAAGTCCTTTAAGCTCACTGTCCTTATCTGTAAAATAAGGAAGGTTGGACTAGCTGGCTTTGAAAGATTTTCTGAGCTCTAGGACTCAAAAGTCTTTGATCTTATGATTCTGAAGTCAGGATTATAGCAAACTTTCTGCTTTTCCCTTCTAGTTTCCTGAGTTGACACTACAGTATCCATGCAATTGGAGGTATACATTTAAGAATATAATTCTGAGAATGGATTTGTAGGTTTCACCAGATGAGACCCACGATACAAAAAAAGTTAAAAATCTATATTATCACACTCAATCTCATTAGATTTGCCTTGGTTAAATTGTCTTTATGCAGATGGTTTTCAGATCCACAGACATAGGTTAACCTGTCTGCTGAGCTTCACCCACTGCTTTCTGAACAACTCAAACCGGATGCCCCTTATGAATCTTCAATCCAACATATCTAAACCAAAAGCAATGTCATTCCTTCCAAACCCTTTGCTCTTTAAAATTCCTTATGACTGTCAAGGTCACCGTTATTCTCATGATCACCCAGGTTCATAAGTTCAGTATCATCTTCATCACCCCACTTGCGCTCTTCCCAGATATCCAATCTGTTGTCAAGTCTTTACTTTGAGAATTAAATATCAATCTCCTGGCCTTCCCCTATTTCTCATCCTCCCCTCATCCTTCCCCTATTCCCTCTAAAGATTCCCTGTTATTTACACTATTTACATATTGCATATTCACACTGATATTTGTATAGAGTGTCCCCATTTGAAAATGAGCTTTTTGATGGCAGACCAGTTTTTGCCTTTCTTTTATTCCCAGCACTTGGCTCACTGCCTGATATATAGTAAGTGATTAATAAATGCTTTTTGGCTTACTGTTCTGAGTGCCTAGTTAGGTCATGCCAAGGAAAGCAGCTGATGCTGGGTCACTCCAGAGCTTTTAGATGCTACCTCAGGACTTCCCTAATAATTCCACTACACCTAATCTCCCCAACAAGGACAATTCAGAAGAATATTATTGTGTGTTACTGTCAGTTCCCATGTGCTAACCCATTTGATCCTGAAGTCTACCTAAGTTAAGATATTAAAGTTCTGTATTTTACAGATGAGGAAATGAAGAGGACCAGTATTGGAAAAAATCCGTGTACAGGAAGAGTCTAGTTCAGGTATTACTTGAGACCTGCTTTAAGGGTGAATAATTTAAAACATTAGCTCATCACCTCCCTTAATAAGGGATGAAAGACTTATTCAAGGTAAATTTAGGATAATCTTGATAGAGAATGCATGTGACAGGAAAAATGCAGCATAATTATGCTATTTTCAACTCTGTTTTGACAAATACCTTGTTATTGATTATTACTGTTATTTATGACCCTATTATGATAGACACCTTGTTATTGCTAGTTAAGGTGAACTTTGAAGTAAGGTCTTTACATTAATCCTGAAATATATATAGTACCCATCTGGAGGTAGCTGGTGTTAATGCAATACTAGCTTAAAGAGTATATAAATTCTGGCTCTCAGATTAATAAACAAAAAATTGAAAAGCATATTTTTCCATCTTCTTCATGGAATATTCAATTCAGATTCACACTCTGGGTATTCACTGGAAGTGGATTCTTAACAAAGAAACTAAAGTTTAGGCAGAATAAGAAAACTTATCCATGAACCAGGCACTCATGCAAACCCCATAGCTCTAATGACTCCAAGTGCCCTCTCTCTCAACAGACCAGCTCTTAATTTTCACAAATCTGCGGGAAAGGAGACATTTTCCTAGGATAAAACCTATCTTTGATGTCTTGGCTGAGAAGTTTCTCAATCAGGATCACAGCTGCAGCTGAAGTCCACTCTAGTCTCAGAGAAGGGATTACTACTCCATAAGAACCAGTTCTGGCTTTTATATACTTTCCCCTGATAACTCCACCCCCTCCCCATTCACTCTCTGAGTACAAAAAGATGCTCAGAATAAATAAAGAGGAAGTTTATTCTCAATCAATTAATCATAGCAGTTTCCTAATTATTTACTAAGTGTAAAGTCCTTAGACAAAGAGAGGCTCACTCTTCTCTTTGGTGAAAAGAGCTTTCTACCTAATGATCCCACAGCAGAAATAATGAAAGAATCTTAATGTCTCAGTAAGCCAACCCAGGCCAAAATTGCATTTCTGCTTTCTAAACTGGATAACTATCACGTCCTAAAAAGGGAGTCAAAGCCTTCTCAGGAGCTTCAGGGCAAGAAAGTCATATAGGTCATACTGGGCAGTAATAGAGGGACAGCTGCTGGAGGGACAAATAGAGTAGCTTTCCCATATTCAGGAAATATTCTGCCCTGGATGGCTGATCTAGCTCAATGAGCTTGGCCTGGGATTGGCCACAGGATTCAGGTTAAGGAACTGAAAGACCCTGAACTCCAAGCACCTAAGGAGCAAGAAGGAGAATGACAAGACAGCATGATATAAAATGCCATGACCATTTCATGGGGGAAAATTGAATAGTAGCTTACTGCTTCCATATCTGTCCTGAACTATAATAAAAGAAAACTTTTGTACAACACTTTCAACTTTTCTAAAGATCTTTAACATATATTTTTCTTTTTTTTTTTTTGAGTATAGCACTTTATTTTTTCTCACTTTTTATAATTTTATTTATTTAATATTTTCCCCAGTTACATTTAAAACAAAATTTTTACATTTTAATAAGTTTTTTTTATTTTCAACATACATGCAAAGATAATTTTCAACATTCATCCTTACAAATCCTTATGTTCCAATTTTTTCTCCCTTCCCTCCACTCCCTCTCCAAGATAGCAAGTAATCCAATATATGCAAAACATGTCAACATGATTTCATTTGAACCTTCCTGTTTAATCATGATGAAAATCGCCTAACCTTGTTTTGAAGGATAGTGCAAACTGGCCTCTCTGGATAAACAAATACTTACATCTCCTCTCCCAAGAAATTTCTACATCTCCATCCTTATTACCTTATGGTAGACCTCTTGCTGGTTTTCTCTTCTTCCTAGCCACTCCTCCTTCTCTTTCCAACCAGTCTCTGATGATTATTTCTCTTAGAGGGATCTCCTCCAAGAGGCTGAAGCCCTAGGAAATATCATATATGAAAATCTAGCTCAACACATTGCTTAGAGATTACCATCCCTTCAGTCAGGCATATCCTTTGGCTTCCAACAATTTTGAAACTTTGGCTGTCATTTATCTGGCCACATCTTTTATCCCCTACTTACCAATGAAAGCTCTTTTATTACTGCCCATTGCATCCCAAGTCATCCCAGTATTCCATTTGAAGCTATCCACCCTCCCCTGTGCTCCTTAAAATGTCATTCTCCATAGTTCTCTCTGGATGTGGATGGCACTTTCCATTACAAGTCTATTGGAATTGTCTTTAATCACCTCATTGTTGAAAAGAGCCAAGTGCATCACGGTTGATCATCAAATAATCTTGTTACTGTACAATATTCTTCTGGCTCTACTCAATTGACTTAACATCAGTTCTTGTAAGTCTTTCTAGGCTTTTCTGAAATCAACCTGCTTATCATTTCTTATAGAACAACAATATTCCATTACATTCTTATACCACAACTTATTCAGTCATTCCCTAACTGATAGGTATCCACTCAATTTCCAGTTTTTTGTCACAACAAAAAGAGCTGCTACAAACATTTTTGCACATGTGGATCCTTTTCCCTCTTTTATGATCTATTTGGGATTAATCAATAGTGATGTTGTCCAATCTTTTCTCCTCAGAAAATGTAATGTAGTTTTTCAAAACAACCTGATTCATTTATAGGCAAGGTCTGGCTAGACCTGGATTAACTCAAAATCTAGAAATTGTAACCAGTTCTCCAGTCCTAAAGCTGTGCAATGCCATTATCTGCTTTAGATACCAGCACTGTATCTGAATTCATAACTGATATATTAATTATAGCATAATGACCTGGAAGATTTTGAATAAAGTTTTCATCAGGCAATTTTCACTGTTTTAATATGAGTTGGAGAATCAGAAGCAAATATATAATGTCTAGGATGCAAAATCATGGCTTTTAGTGGATTTTTTGATTGGTTTGTTTGTTTTTGTTATTTATTAACTTTATCCATGTTTTTCTAGCTTCTATTAAAAGACTATTACTGTACTGGTCTCTAAACTGAGAATGATTGGAGTCAAACAAAGCAGGTTTAGAGACAGATTTTTAGAGATCAAATAGTAATTTATTTATTTTCAGAGCGAGAAAGTTTGCAAACTGGAAACTTTTGAGCAGAAGAATTTACCTGTTGCAAGAAAGATAAAGATTTTTTATGCATATCATAAATGGGAAGGTAGAATCATACATATAATCGTTCCCAAGATTTGAATAGTTTCCCAGGACAAGTGAAAGAATAGAAGGTAGTACAACAGTTCTTGGGCTGTTTCAAATCTTGAGGTCCTCCCTAGGACACAGAACTAGAATTTTCTGTAATTTTTGATTCTCTTCCCATATTATACACAGGTATGGTATAGCACAAGGAAATAGCCATTGTCAGAATGATTGAAAATTTTAAGCTGCATTGTGAGTTTCTGACTGGCAAGCCAGAAAAGGCTTGAAAAATCTAAATTATTAGTATGCTCATTATATGTATGGTATTGATTTATATCCCATTTATATCCCATAATCTTATGGTTGTGTTATGGCTTCCTGTAATGGATCTGTGATTCTGAAGCTTGACACTGGACTACAACCATTATGTTTGTATGCCCCACCAGTACACTGGCGTGTGTCCTCACATCTCATATCCTTGCAGTTGAATCACCATTACAAGTACAGGCACATCAATTATTGGGTACAAATCAAAACCATGTATTGCACTTAGATGTCCATGATAATGTCTGATAACTTTATTATATTCGAGATCCCAGCATTTTACGTGCTTATCTTTAGCTCGGAAGAAGTATGGCCTCCTTGTACTTGACCAACACCCTTTTACAATACCAATATGATGACAGTTTTAATTTGCCAGATTTCTGTAGTTTTACCAGCAGAACCCATACCAAACCACTGATTGCCAGGTTTCATGCAAGATATTAGACCCAGCCTAGTTGTCCACTGATGATTCTGTAGGGTTTCCATGGATGCTACTATGGATTAGCATTCTTTCTGGCCATCACTGCAGCATTCTTGGTGCCTCTAGCTTCCCTCTTAACCATAACTAACCCAGGTGCTTATTGGCAAACATCTCCTACATGAGCTGAGGTAGGGTTTGCCTCCAGACTGGATTGTGAAGAAGAAAGGACCACACAACAAGATTATATGACAATCAATTCTGATGGGTGTGACTCTTTCCAACAATGAGATGATTCAGGCCAGTTTCAACAATCTTGTGATAAAGAGAGCCATCTACACCCAGAGAGAGAACTGTGGGAACTGAGTATAGACCACAACATAACATTCTCACCCTTTCTGTTGTTGTTTGCTTGCATTTTGTTTTCTTTCTCATTTTTTTCCTTTTTGATCTCATTTTTCTTGTGCAGAAAAATAGTTGTATAAATATGTATACATATATTGGATTTAACATGTATTTTTACCATATTTAGCATATATTGGATTACTTGCCATCTAGGGAAGGGGGTGGGGGAGAAGAGGAAGAAAATTTGGAACACAAGGTCAAGGATGAAAAATTATCCATGCTTATGTTTTGAAAATAAAAAGCTTTAAAAAAAAATAGAAAGAAAGAAAGAAAAAACTAAGGTTGGTAGAATCTAGAATCTAAAGAAAAAAAAATGAGAGCCCAAATCATTGTTTCCAATTCAAAGACTGTTACAGGCTAATAAAAATATTCTAAATTCTCAAAAAGAAGAATATTGGGCCACACCTAAAGACTGCAGCAGATTCACTTGGCAGTCATTGAATCTGAGTATCTTCAGTCAAAGGCACACTAGGAAGTTAATTGGAGGACCTCCCTTTTTCTTGTTATGGTGACCAAGACCAATGTGACAGAGGTGACTCAACTACCTTGGAAAGCCATATTTTTTGCACCTCTGGATCATTTTATATTTCTAGACCACCACTAGGCTGGCTTGCCTTAGGTATGATCCTGCTATTGTTTGCTGTTGTAATATATATAAAACCAGCCATATGTCTGATTCCTTCAATCAATTCAAATACATTTCCTGTTTGTTTGCCCTCTGATTTGAATCAGTGATCAAGCACTTTATCCAATATGATGGAATCTATAATTAGTTTACAGCTTTGATTAATTGATTCAATTTAGAAGTCTTAGTCATCTGCTCCATATTAATTAGTTGGTAGAGGTGGGGGTGTTCCATACCCACCCTAACATAAATATTTTTGAGATTCAAGACCACAAGGACCAGAGGTAGAAAGTAGCATCTGGAAAGTAGAGATGATTTATCCAACACCCTCATTTTTCAGATATGGAAACTGAAGAGACCCAGAAGCTGTGACTTGCTTAAGGTCAATGATGGAACAGTTAGGAGAACTGTTGTTTAAATTGAGAGCCTTGTTGATTCCCAACTTAGGATTTCCTATTAGACCCAAATGCTAGACTGAAATCTAGATTAAAAGTAATTTTCAGTTTCAAGATTTCTCTTCAACCAACCCGGTTATTTTTTTCTCAATTGAAAGCAGAGGTTCTCTCCCTCCCCTAAATTTTTTTTTCTACTCACTCTTTAAGAACTCTGGGATTTCTACTGAGCCAAGATTTTTGCTTCTCCATTTGGATATGTGGGTATACCAACTCCAGAGCCAGAAGTTTCTAGGGCTAGGAAGAAAACCTAGGAGAAAGTGATAACTCCCAATAGAAGCCAAAAAGGCCCTGAACCTTGATTGCTGAACATCAACTGGAGAGTTGCTAATATATATTTTACTCTGATGTTTGTGATTACTGTCTCCCAGGAACTGTTAACATCACAAACTGTAAATTAAAGAAACCCTGGGAATAGTCATCCCTAAGTTAGCTTACCTATCCCCTCTGAGGATGGAACTATGTCCTGGGATAGTGCCATTCCCAAGGGCTAAGAGCCTTTTTTTCAATGAATTACTGATTAGCATCTGAGGCCATCTAAAGTTAAAAAAAAAAATCACTTCTCTCAGCCAGTTCTTAGTTAATATGATCTCTGTGGCCTAGATGATCAGGCCCTTAGTGGTGCCAACTGGCTTGTTGAGAATTAATTACTGTCTTTTGTTAGCAGCAGGGATGTCCTATTTAACTCAGAGATTACCCCTTAGACAATCTGTGATACCTCCTTTTCCTTGAACAGTCAAAGCATTTAGTCTGGTTATATATAAATTTGCCCTTGATTATATTTTGTATTGTCTTCTAAAGTTTAATTGACTGCCCATTTAGATTGAAAACATCATATGAATTATAAACATATCATTTTTTTATTTTTTTAGTAAGATTTAGGAAGATAAGACAACATACCTCTTCTTATACAAAACTACTTTGGAAAAGCCAAAAACTTATAGAACTGAGAACTAATTCAAAAAGACAGGGCAAGTGAAATGAGGAGAACCAGAAGAGATTATATATAATAACAACAACTTTGTGAGATGATCAACTTTAAAGACAGTTCTACTCATCAATGCAATGATAAAAGATGATTCCAAAAGTCCTATGATGTAAAATGCTATACACATTCAGAGAAAGAACTATGGAGTCTCAATGCAGGCTGAAGTGTACTATTTATAATTTTTGTTGTTTCTTTTTTTTCCCTTTTGTTCTGATTCTTCTCTCATAGAATGACTAATGTGGGGTTCTGGCTGATGGCAAATTAAAACTGTCACTGGTTGGACCTATGGGTACTGTTAGAGGGGTGATGGTCAATATGAGGAGTCCATACCTCTTCTCCTATGGTGAAGATAAGCAAATAAAATGCTGGGATCTTGAATACAATCAAGTTATCAGACACCATCATGGACATATAAGTATAGTACATGGTTTGGATTTGCTCCCAGTAATCAATGAGCTTGTGACTTATTTCTACTGTGGGATCATTTGGTAAAAAGCTCTCTTCACTGAAGAGAAGAGTGAGCCTCCCTTTGTCTAAGTACTTTACACTTAGTAAATAATTGGAAAATTGCTATGATTAATTGATTGAGAATAAACTTCCTCTTTATTGTTTCTGAGGAGTGAACACTCTGTTGTACTCAGAAAGTGAGGAAGGAGTAGAGATAGTATATAAAAGACAGTTGGCTATCATGAGACAACGCCTTCTCTGAGACTAGAGTAGACTCCAATTGTAGATGTGATCCTGATTGAGAAGCTCCCTAGCAAGACATCAAAGATAAGATTTTTATCCTGGTAAAATGCCCCTTTGCCTTCAGATCTATAAAAATTGAGAGTCTGTCCTGTTGAGGGCATTTGGAGTCACTAGAGCTATGGGCCTTGCATGAATGCCTGGTTCATGGATCAAGTTTCTTATTCTGCATAAATTTTAGTTTCTTCATCTGTAAAATCTAGGAGTTTTAATGTCTCCTTAACCCAGGTAGACTATCATGATCAAATGGAGACTGACAGTAAGTCTTAAGGAGAGCCAGATGTGTGGAGCACTCAAAAAAAAAAAAAGAGAGAGAGAGAGAGAATTCTAATTCTAATAGGTAATATTCTTCTGGACTGTCCTAGTTGGGGAGATTAGGTATAACCAAATTCTTAAGGAGGGCCTGAGGTAGCATCCAAAAGTTCTGGAATCTTCCAGCACCAATTGTTTTCCAAGGCAGGACTTAATTATGCACTCAGGGCAGTAAGCAACAAGCATTTATTAATCACTTATTAGCTATCAGGCAGTAAGCTAAGTGTTGTGGATATGAAAGAAAAGCACAAACATGGTCCCTGCCCTCAAAGAGTTCACTTTCTGATGGGAGACTATATACAAATATCTATGTGAATATATAACATATATAATGTGTCAATGGCAGGGATTCTTTAGGGAGAATAGGGGAATAGCCTAGTGAGAGATGGGGGAAGGGAGTGATATTTAATTCTTGTATTAATAGACTAGGCAACAGTTTGGATATTTGTGGTGAGCACAAGTGGGATGAAGAGGATGGCACTGAGCTCAGGAGCCTGGTGGTCGTGAAGAAAGTGATGCCTTTGACAGTCATAGAGCCTTTTAAAATGCAAAGGATTTGGAAGAAATGACAAGGACAGACAAGTTGGGTTTGAGATACCTATGGGACATCCAGTTGGAGTTGTCCAAAAGGCAGTGAGTGGAGCTCAGCAGATAGGTTGGGCTCTGTGTATAGATTTGAAAATCATCTGCATAAAGGTAATTGAGCCCATGCTGTTGAGGTTGAGTGGGATAACACAGATTCCTAACTTTTTTGTATCATGGATCTATTTTTCTATTTGGTGAAAACAACAGACCTATTCTCAGAATTAAGTTCTTAAATGTATACCTCCAATTACATGGATCCAAGAGTCTTGACCCAGGAAACTAGCATGGGAAAGCAGGAAGTTTGCTCAGTTTTGTGACCTTCTCCAGCTCCATTTAGTAGTACAAGAATAGGAGCAAAACTGGGAGCCTTGGTGAGAGAAAGCCAAAAGTGGTGTTTGACAAGGCATGTTATGACAAGGGTGCAAATCATTCAAACTGAAAGAATTAGGTACTAAAAGTATTTGAACTTGTAATGTAACTAAATGAACAAGTAATCTCTGCTCATTGAGTCATTAAGTCTTACCAAGTTCCTCAATTAGGCCTCCTTGTAGTCAAACAGAAGGGTTTTTCTCCATTATAAATGTGGAATCTTCCCCCAGTGTCATATTCTAGAAATCTTGAAGGTCATCTTGGTTTTCTGGGACCAAGTTCCCCCAGTTGGGTAGATCCTGACACTTGAGCCAAGACATGGGGAAACTTAGGTGACACAGCTGAATCAGAAAGATAACTTTGCCACAGGAGCAGGAGGTTTCCTGGGATATTACTCTTAAAACCAAAAGAAAATCATTTACTTGAAGCTGTAAGAGATCAAGATCATTTAGAGACATTTAACCAATAAGGAATTAAGAGGCAAAAAAGAGATGATTTGCTCAAATTCAAATAATAAATGGCAGAGATAGATTCGAATCCAGTTTTTCTGTCTCCAAAGCTCTTTTCCATTGTACTGTGCTGCTTCCATTTATTAGTTTAAATGAATTAATAAATAAGGAAGTGTCCAACAGAGTGAAGTATTCTCCACAGTTGACCTGCTTTGGGGAATTTTTATGGGCAGGTAAGAGTTTTCCCCAACTTTTTTCATGTTGACTCAGAATTACTTTAAAGCAAGGAAAATAAAACATAACTACTATTTAAATAATAAAGCCCTTGAAAGTTATTCATTAGTAATTGTAATTGTAATTCCCTTCCATCGTGATATTTTACAGAGAATATTAATGAAATTTTGAGGCCATTTGCCTCTACTTTTTCTTGAGATTATCCACACTCTGTTTTTTTTCCTTTTTTTTACAGAGCAGTTACTGGAATAAAAAGAACACATAGTGGTTGCCTCCACTTTCTCAACCTGAAAGTAAGGTTCTATGCTGAAGCTAACATCTTGTGAATCTATGGAAAGAAGTAAACACATTTTGGAAATGGGAGAAAAAGAAAAATCACAGGCACGATTAAATCAAAAAAGCAACCTAAATACAAAAAAGCAATACCTTCAGTCTCCCTTCTTCCCCAAAATCTGGCCATGTCATATTCAAGTGACACCAAAAATAATGCATGTGAATATAGTTCTGATGAAGAATTATTTGAGTTTCCTTTCACAGAACAAATTGTCCAAGCATTAAAAGACTCTTTTGTGTGTTCCACATTTTTTACCTGCATCCCAGCCTGGTGAAGATGATGAAAATGAAGAGAGGAGCAGTGATGATGATGGTAGTGAAATCAATTATGAAGCCATCTCTGACAATGATGATGAACAATATATGAATGCTTGTGATATGCAAGACAATTTTAAGTTCCAGGATAAGTGTGCTGAAATGAGGGATGGCCATAATATAATTATATTATTATGATCATTATAATGGTGATAATCAACATGACAACACCAAAGAAGCAGTTTATGGTTATGGCCAAGATGACAAAATGACATCCATCATGATAATGGCAGGGAGGATATTGATAATCATGATGATGATGATAATAACAAAAATTCCAATTATTATGATAGAAATGTAAGTAACAAAACCTCCAACAGTGTTGGGGAGAGGACCAGTGACAAAGGTAAAGGCAAAAATGGAAATGCTGACAGCCTTTCTGATAAAAGGAATGAAGATAGAAACATCAGTAAAGATAAAAATAATAACTCCAGTAATAATGATAGCCATCATAATGATGATGATGATGATGATGATGATGATGATGATGATGATACAAAAAGTTGGAGTGTTATACTAGCCATTTTGATGGTGATGCCTTGGATAGTGATGGCAGTGAGGATGATGATGATAATGCCAGTCATGACAAGCCACATTGAAAATATAGCAATACCAATGCCAATGATAACAGTGCTATATCACTGACAATGGTAAAACCTGTGACTAAGATACTGCCAATAATGACATCAATGGCACAGGCAGGAAACAGACACAAAACTGAAGTACACTAATAAAAATCTATGACAGAAACAGTAAGGTGGCCTTTATCATTCTTTAGCTAATGCTCTAACAATCACTTTTTTCCTAGTTTTTTTTTGTTTGTTTGTTTTTGCCATCATTTGAAAAAAGGTTATTAGGTTATTGTGTGTGTGTGTGTGTGTGTGTGTGTGTGTGTGTGTGTGTGTGTGCATAAAATAAAGGGGGGTTTTGGTCATAAGTGATTCTCTCTGTCTCTTCTCCATCTCCCTCTTTCTCTTAATATCAGGAGATTCTTCCTTTAGGGAATTGGAAATTGAGAGAATGCCCATCAGTTGGGGAATTGCTGAATATGTTATTGTATGTGAATGCAATGGAATATTATTGTTCTATAAGAAATGGTAAGCAGGCTGATTTCAGAAAAGCCTTATATCAACTAATGCTGAATCAAATAGCAGAAGTAGAAGATCATTATATATAGTAGCAACAATTGTATACAGTAACAACAAAATATGATGATCTACTTTGATGAACTTGGCTCTTCACAACAATGTTTCAATTCAAGGTGATTGCAATAGACTTGGGGTAGAAAAAGCCATCCGCATTTCCTGGGAGAACTATGATATTGAATATGAATCAAAGCAAAGTATTTTCTCCTTTTTCTTTGTTTATTTTTTGTTTGTTTGTTTGTTTTCTTTCTCATGCTTTTTTCCCTTTTAGTCTGAATGTTCTTGTAGAACTTATTTCATTTCCTGATATTTCTAATAAGACATATCTTTAAAAAGGCAAATGACTAGATCAAGTATTCATCTACCCAATGATTTATACATTGCAGATAGAAAACCATCATTTACCTAATGAGACAAAAAGGCTTAAGTGACTTGCCAAGCTTCCTAGCTACAACAGCTACTAAGTATCTGAGGTCAGATTTAAACTCAGGAAGATGAACTTTCCTGATCTCAAGGCCAGTGTTCTATCCATTGTTCCAACCTAGCTGTCATTAACAATTTTAAAGCAATTCAAAAGTAATGGTAATGATATTTTGTTCCTTTTCATCATGACATTTTCCAAATCATTTTGATGAAATTTTTTATTGCCTCACAAAAACAAAAATGCTGACCAATATACTGTTCCCCAAAATTTCATAAGATAATCTTTTAGAGAAGGGGTTCTTAACCTTTTTTGTGTCTCAAACACTATTGGCAGTCTGGTATAGATATTGGACCTCTTCTCAGCATGTTTTTAAATACAGAAAATAAAGAGATTAAAAAGAAAACCAATTATATTGAAATAAAATGATAAATTTGTTTTTAAAATCCCCAGACCTTAGGTTAAGAAGTCCTTCAGTGTATTATAAGAAAGGGGATGCTTTTTTATTTTCTTCTCAGGTTATTTTTAACTTATTTCTAAGTCCAATTTTTCTTGTGCAGTAAAATAACTGTGTGAATATGTATACATATAATATATTTAACATATACTTTAACATATTTAACATGTATTGGTCTACCTGCCATGGCGACGGGGGAAGAAGGAGGGG
Organism: Sminthopsis crassicaudata; assembly: GCF_048593235.1. Lineage (NCBI taxonomy): Eukaryota > Metazoa > Chordata > Mammalia > Dasyuromorphia > Dasyuridae > Sminthopsis > Sminthopsis crassicaudata. Next base: position 580,548,807 of record NC_133619.1, on the reverse strand, counting down.
AAAAGTTGGAACCAAAGGTTTTGCTGCAAGGGTCAATGCTGAAAAATTATCCATGTATATGTTTTGTCAATAAAAGGCTATAATAAAAAAGAAAAAAAGGAAAAAGAAAAAACAAATAAACTTCAATTCCTTCAAGAAAGAAAGAAAGAGAGAGAGAGAGAGAGAGAGAGAGAGAGAGAGAGAGAGAGAGAGAGAGAGAGAGAGAGAGAGAGAGAGAGAAGGAGGGAGGGAGGGAGGGAGGGAGGGAGGGAGGGAGGAAGAAAATTATTCAGAAAATAAGGAAGGTTTTTCGTGATATCTTATAGATGACTTTCAGATATGAAAGTTCCCCTTAAATTCTACCAACATCTGTAGACTTATCAATTATTTTTCCATTCACCCTTCTGTTATTCCCTTTACTAGATCCATTTTATACTTGAAATAATTGCGGTTAAAAAGGTAAGTGAGTCATACAAGAGTCATTTATTAAGTGAATATTATATCTGGAAGTGCACTAGTTATTAGAGAAAAAGCAAAAATAAAGGAATCCTTGTCCTCAAGGAGTTTACATTCTATCAGAGGAAAAAACATACCATAGAAAAAGGTAGTCTTCTCCCTCATCTCCCACATATTTTGGTAGGCTGGAACCCCAGAAGGCAGTTGATTACTTCTCCCTTGGAGAAATGAGGGGTAACTCCAAGGCGGTGAAGTTTCTAATATTAAGATTCATGAGCTCTGATACTAGGTATTCTCCACTGACTATCAATGAGCCAGCCAGAATTAACTTTGACAGAGGAATATATAATGAAGTAGTATATGAAGAAAATGTTCTTCCTAAGCAAGAGTACTCTGTCCCATAAACAGGGACTCTGGGGAGAGTAGATTAGAATGTTTAGAGAGGACATATAACCAGAGAGGATCTCATGGCTTGGGCCCTTCCTCCATCTATGTACTGTTCATGAAGTTCCCTTTGAGTGGGACTTTCTGCTGGGCTTGGGGGATCAGTGTCCTTGTCTTATCCTAAACTGCCATTTTTGGAGTATGACTCATTTCTTATCTTATCTTTCAGTTTCCAATACAAACATTACCAAGAGCCTCTGATGATCTAAGACCATAGCTACTGATGAAGGTGGTCTAGGTATACCTGATCTAAAGCTATATTATATAGAAGCAGTCACCAAAACCATTTGATATTGGCTAAGAAATAGACCGGTCAATCAGTGGAACAGATTAGGTACAAAGGACAAAAAAGGGTATAACTACAGCAATCTAGTGTTTGATAAACCCAAAGATACCAACATTAGGGATAAAAATTCATAATTTGAAAAAAATTGTTGGGAAAACTGGAAATTAGTATGCCAGAAATTAGATATGGACCCACACTTAACACCATATACCAAGATAAGATCAAAATGGGTCCATGATTTAGGCATAAAGAATGAGATCATAAATAGATTAGAGGAACACAGGATAGTCTACCTTTCAGATCTGTGGAGGAGGAAGGAATCTATGACTAGAGAAGAACTAGAGATCATTATTGATCACAAAATAGAAGATTTTGATTACATCAAACTAAAAAGTTTCTGTACAAACAATACTAATGCAAACAAGATTAGAAGGGAAGTAACAAATTGGGAAAATATTTTTACAGTTAAAGGTTCTGATAAAGGTCTCATTTCCAAAATATATAGAGAATTGATCCTAATTTATAAGAAATCAAACCATTCTCCAATTGATAAATGGTCAAAGGATATGAACAGACAATTCTCAGATAATGAAGTTGAAACTATATCCACTCATATGAAAGAGTGTTCCAAATCACTATTGATGAGAGAAATGCAAATTAAGACAACTCTGAGATACCACTACACACCTGTCAGATTGGCTAAGATGACAGGAACAAATAATGATGAATGTGGGAGGGGATGTGAGAAAACTGGGACACTAATACATTGTTGGTGGAGTTGTGAAAGAATCCAGCCATTCTGGAGAGCAATTTGGAACTATTCCCCAAAAGTTACCAAACTGTGCATACCCTTTGATCCAGCAGTGCTACTACTGGGCTTATATCCCAAAAAAATACTAAAGAGGAGAAGGGGACCTGTGTGTGCCAAAATGTTTGTAGCAACTCTTTTGTAGTGGCTAGAAACTGGAAGATGAATGGATGTCCATCAATTGGAGAATGGTTGGGTAAATTATAGTATATGAAGGTTATGGAATATTATTGCTCTGTAAGAAATGACCAGCAGGATGAATTCAGAAAGGCTTGGAGCAACTTGCATGAACTGATGCTGAGTGAAATGAGCAGAACCAGAAGATCACTATACACTTCAACAACAATATTATATAAAGATGTATTCTGATGGAAGTGGATATCTTCAACATAAAGAAGATCCAACTCACTTCCAGTTGATCAATGATGGACAGAAACAACTACACCCAGAGAAGGAACACTGGGAATTGAATGTAAATTGTTAGCACTACTGTCTATCTACCCAGGTTACTTATGCCTTCGGAATCCAATACTTAACGTGCAACAAGAAAATTGGACTTATACACATATATTGTATCTAGGTTATACTGTAACACATGTAAAATGTATAGGATTGCCTGTCATGTAGGAGAGGGAGTAGAGGGAGAGAGGGGAAAATTTGGAAAAATGAATACAAGGGATAGTGTTATAAAAAAAATTACTCATGCATATATAGTCAAAAAAATTATAATTATAAAATTAATTTCAAAAAAAGGAAGAGGAAGGAATTTGTAAGCAAAGAACTAGAAATCATTATTGATCACAAAATAGAAAATTTTGATTATATCAAGTTAAAAAACTTCTGTACAAACAAAACTAATGCACACAACATTAGAAGGGAAGCAATAAACTGGGAAAACATTTTTATAGTTAAAAGTTCTGATAAAGGCCTCATTTATAAAATTTATAGAGAATTGACTCTAATGTATTAAAAATCAAGCCATTCTCCAATTGATAAATGGTTAAAGGATAGGAACAGACAATTTTTGGATAAAGAAACTGAAATGATTTCTAGGCATATGAAAAGGTGTTCCAAAATCATAATTGATCAGAGAAATGCAAATTGAGACAACTCTGAGATACACAGCTCTTAGATTGGCTAGGATGACAGGAACAAATAATGAGGAATGTTGGAGGGAATGTGGGAAAACTGGGACACTAATACATTGTTGGTGGAGTTGTGAACATCCAACCATTCTGGACAGCAAATTTGGAACTATACTCAAAAAGTTATCAAACTGTGCATACCTTTGACCCAGCAGTGTTACTACTGGGCTTGTATCCCAAAGAGATATTAAAGAAGGGAAAGAGACCTGTATGTGCAAAAATGTTTATGGTAGTCCTTTTCATAGTGGTGAGAAACTGGAAACTGAATGGATACCCATCAATTGGAGAATGGCTGAGTAAATTATGGTGTATAAATGTTATGGATAATTATTGTTCTGTAAGAAAAGACCAGCAGGATTTATATAGAGAGGCTTGGAGAGACTTACATGAACTGATGCAAAGTGAAATGAGCAGAATCAGGAGATACACTTCAACAATACTATATGAGGATCAGTTGTGATAGACGTGACTCTCTTCGACAATGAGAGGATCCAAATCAATTCCAATTGATCAATAATGAACAGAACCAGCTAGACCCAGAGAAATAACACTGGGAAATGAGTGTGGACCCCAACATAGCATTTCCACTTTTTTTTGTTGTTGTTTGCTTGCATTTTCGTTTTTCTTCTCAGCTTATTTTTACCTTCTTTCTAAATCCAATTTTTCTTTTCTTTTCTTTTCTTTTTCTTTCTTTCTTTCTTTCTTTCTTTCTTTCTTTCTTTCTTTCTTTCTTTCTTTCTTTCTTTCTTTCTTTCTTTCTTTCTTTCTTTCTTTCTTTCTTTCTTTCTTTCTTTCTTTCTTTCTTTCTTTCTTTCTTTCTTTCTTTTTCTTTATTTTTTGCCTAGAATCAGAAAGGCCTGAGTTTATTTTTTTTATATAACATTATCCCTTGTGTTCATTTTTCCAAATTTTCCCCTCTCTCCCTCTACTCCCTCCCCTACATGACAGGCAATCCCATACATTTTACATGTGTTACAGTATAACCTAGATACAATATATGTGTATAAGTCTAATTTTCTTGTTGCACATTAAGTATTGGATTCCAAAGGTATAAGTAACCTAGGTAGATAGACACTAGTGCTAACAGTTTACATTCAATTCCCAGTATTCCTTCTCTGGGTGTAGTTGTTTCTGTCTATCATTGATCAGCTGGAAGTGAGTTGGCTCTTCTTTATGTTGAAGATATCTACTTCCATCAGAATATATTTTCATACAGTATCGTTGTTGAAGTGTATAGTGATCTTCTGGTTCTGCTCATTTCACTCAGCATCAGTTCATGCAAGTTGCTCCAAGCCTTTCTGAATTCATCCTGCTGGTCATTTCTTACAGAGCAATAATATTCCATAACCTTCATATACCATAATTTACCCAATCATTCTCCAATTGATGGGCATCCATTAATTTTCCAGTTTCTAGCCACTACAAAAAGGGCTGCCACAAACATTTTGGCACATACAGGTCCCTTTCCCCTCTTTAGTATTTCTTTGGGATATAAGCCCAGTAGTAGCACTGCTGGATCAAAGGGTATGCACAGTTTGATAACTTTTGGGGAATAATTCCAAATTGCTCTCCAGAATGTTTGGATTCTTTCACGACTCCACCAACAATGCATCAGTGTCCCAGTTTTCCCACATCCCCTCCAACATTCATCATTATTTGTTCCTGTCATCTTAGCCAATCTGACAGGTGTGTAGTGGTATCTCAGAGTTGTCTTAATTTGCATTTCTCTGATCAGTAGTATAAATCCGATTTTTCTTGTGCAGCAAGATAACTGTATAAATATGTGTGTGTGTGTGTGCATATATATATATATATACAGAGAGAGAGAGAGAGAGTATTTAACATATTTAACATGTATAGGACTACCTGCCATCTAGGAGAGGGGGTGGAGGAAAGGAGGGGAAAAGTTGGAACAGAAGTTTTTGCAAAGGTCGGTGTTGAAAAATTACCCATGCATATGTTTTGTCAATAAAAAGGTATAATAAAAATTTTAAAAAGAAGAATGACATTCTCTTCCTTTTTTCCTTTTTAAAATTCACTGATGTGAGATGGGTACACAAGGAGGGACAAAGGGAATTCTACGGGATGTTAAAAGAATAAGGGCATCTCAAATTTTTACAATATGACCTTAAGGTTATTTGAATCCTTTCAGGTGCTACAAAAAGAAAAAGGAAAACATAAGTCTATGCTGAGAGAGAAAAAAAAAGAGAAGATCTTCCTCTGATGTTTTCCATTAGATGAGGAAACAACTGATCTTTATAACACAAGACATAGGATGACCAAGGGCAAAATTGTACAGGCCAGACTAAATGCTTTGGCAGCTTGGTAAAGGAGATACTATAGGCTGTCATAAGGGAAATTTCTGAGAGAAATAAGACTTCTGTGCCAAATAGAAAAGGCAGTTATTCCCCAGTAAGCAAGTTGGCACACTAAGAGCCTGGCCCACAGGCTCCAGGCTACAGGGATCATATTAGGAAGAATTTGCAAAGAGAAGTGATTTTTACTTTAGGTGTCCTAAGAGGTTAGGCAATAACTAATTGAAAGAAATGGCTCTTAACCATTAGATTGGCATTGGCCCAAAATATGATTCCATCTTGGCAAAGGTAAGCTAGTTCACAGTGACTGCTCCCATGGTTCTATTAACTTATAGGTAAGGATTTTAGCAGTCCCTGGGGGATAAAAATCAGAGTAAAATACACATTAGTATTCTCTCTGGTTGTATTTGGTGTTCAGCAATCAGAGCTCAGGGCCCATTTTGCCTCTGCTAGGAGTTGCCACTTTCTGCCAGAATGTACCTAGTTTCTAGCCTGGCACTAGATGCTTTGGCCAGAAGCTGACATGCCCACATATCCAAATGGAAAAGCAAAGACCCTGGCTCTTAAGAAAGTACACAGTTCTCATAAAGGAAGACTTGGAATTGAAAGAGAAAGGGGGGACTCCTTTTTGCCTTTGTATCCCCCATGGCTAGCAAGCACACTTCCACAAATTAACTTAACATATATTCACTTAATAAATGTTAATTGTTTGACTCACTTCCCTTCTGAGACCCTGTTTTCTCATGTATAAAATAAGATCTATCTAGGAGGAAAATAGGAAAAAAATTCATAAGTACACAAATATTGGTAGAATTTAAGGTGAACTTCCATTTCAGAAATTCACTTATAAAGTGAATACACTCTCATTACTTTCTGAATATTATATTCCATTTCAGTAATAAAGTTGGGAGTGCTATAAATGTGAGGAAGAGCCTTCTGGGCATCTAACCTGCAAGGCAGAATAGTGCCAGAGGAAGTTCTACACTTAAAAAGATAATGGCTAAAACAGTATGCAGACCATTTTCTTCTGCAATTGTAAGAGATCTCAGATTCTAACATAATCCTTACCAGAAACAGGAATGCCCTGTTTAACACTTCCATGACATATATAAAAAAGTATGAAGGCTTTATGTTGGCCCTTAAGCCCACCTATGCCCTTCAGTGCCAAGTGCTAAAACAGGGTATAGCTCATTCTTCTATCTGAAATTCCTTCTCATACTTGTCAATAAGACAAATTCTAAATATTGATATAGGTCCTATACCCACAACTAGGCCTTAAAATATGTTCTTGAATTAAGAACACATATGGTCCCTGCCCACACAGAAATACAGATAAAATTAAAAAGGACCAATAAGCCTGTGAAGTACATACTATTATGCTCATTTTATACATATGAGACTGAGAATGATTTGCCTAGGACACAGATATTCAATGTCTGAATCAGCTCTTCATGACTACAGGTCTATCTCTCTATACATATTCCCCCCCCCCTCCCAAGCAAGTTCTTTATTATGTTCTACAAAAGAAATTCTTAACCTGGGAACTTGTTTAAAAAAAAATGATAGTTTTATTTCAATAACATTTCAATAATCTTGTGTGTTTATCTTCTGCATTTTGAGAAGGGATCCATAAGCTTCATTAGGGAGGCCCATAACAGAAAAAAAAAGTTAAGAACCCCTCCTCTAAGTTGAATTGGGCAGCATTTTTGTGATTTTGTGGTAAAAGAAAAATATTGATCCTTCCTATTTATTTCCCCTCTCCTGCCTCAAGCTTAAAGAAGCTAGACATCTAGTTGGTTCATTTATTCTATGGCAGCATGAAAGAAGTCTGCCATACCACCAAAAATACTTCCCAGCGGAAGATTGTGATCACTATAATATAAAATAAATAGACCCAATTTTATATTGAGGATCTTCTGAAAGAGAAAATGCCATTCTGATCTGGGGGTAAATAGGATCCAAATGTTTCCATTTAGGATTGGGACCTAGAGAAGATCATAGGTTAGATTAGGTTTGAAGGACCTTAATCAGATTAGAAAGTTTAGATACCAGTTTAGCATTAGGTAATTCCTTTTCTATGCACTTCTAATTGCCCTAGTAGTTTTCCCTACACATACAAACTTAATTGAGTTCTGTTCATTTCCTCTAATATACTTAAGCCTTTATTGGTTGATTTGATCTCCAAAATAAATACCAACTTGTCCACAAAACAAGGCATTGTAAAGACAGAAAACAGTTTTTGTTCTAGAGGAGTTGACTTTGGTAAAGAGGACTCATAAGTGAATACAAAGAATGCATTGTGTCCTTATGGAAGGGATGGCTGATGAGATTTATTAGATGCAAATATCAATTCTGAGTGGAGAGAGTAGAGTGGGAAGAGAACCTAGAAAAGGAAAATTGATCAAATCAAACATGGAAGTAACTTCCCCAGTTAATTCAGTTTTTAGTCCTACCACCTTGTATTTATGTACTACTTTATAATTCTGTATTAAGTACTCTGATCTCTGGTTCTAGGAGAGGTTTTTGATTATCTCTTCTATCAGCACAGGACCCTATTCTGGATGTTTCTCCCCACTGTTAGCACAAGTGAAGCACCCCACTTCCATTTTACCAATTAATATCAATTAGCCTTCAAAAAGGAATATTTACTTCAAAGATATAGCCAAAACAGAAGTGCAAACATTTCTTCACAAAACCTAAGGGGCACATTTCTCCTATATTACCTCTGTTTCTGGGAAGAGTGGCCCAGGCATAACCTTGGTCCCACTAAGTTCCCAAATGCAACATCAATAGTGAATAAACCCTTGCCAGTATTGAGGGAAGGCCATTCATTGTTCCATGAGGCTTCATTCCTGGGCTAAGTTGCAGATTTCTGTATGAATCTGACTTCCAGACTTCCATATTCTCAGAAGTTCAGTGGCTCCTTCTCCTGACCTTTCCAGATTCATAAGAATCATAACCTTCCATCGAGGTGGTGCAGAAGATAGAGAGTATCAGGCTGGAGTTTGGGAGACTCCTCTTCCTGAATTCAAATTTGTCCTTAGATATTTACTAGCAGTGAATGACTGGGTAAATCATTTAATCCTGTTTGCCTCAATTTCCTCATCTATAAAATAAGTTGGAGAAGGAAATGGCAAAGCACTCCAGTAATTTTGCCAAGAAAATCCCAAATAGTCACAGAGTCAGAGATGACCAAGTAACAATTTGAAAGAAGCCAGAAAAGCTAAGAGGCAGGTATGGAACATTGCTAGTGTGAAGACTTAAGAGTCTGGAGACCCAAGGAAACCAAGGTCAGTATCATCAGATTGTAGATTACATGGAGGGAAGGTAAAGTGTAAGCTACCAAGGCATAGAACGGGACCATGCTGTGAAAGGCTTCAAAGAGGATATTATACATTCGTGCAGTCACTTCATAAGTGCTTATTTCCTTAAGCACCACCTAGCAGCAAGTAAATAGGAAAGCAGTGATACAAGCTTGAGACTTGGCAATGCATGACTGTTGTTATGAACTCAGTACAGAGCGGTATTCCTAGAGGGGCCTGTAATTTTGACTGACCCACCAAAAAGTCAAGAGAGTGAAGCCAGTGCAGGGATGATGATCCCTGTAATGTTACCTTCCATGTGCTCTGTTTTTCTTGAATCTAATTAACATAAATTGTGTCCCCCATTTAAATGTAAGTTCTTTAAAACCCACTTAACTTTATTACACTCTTACTCCTGTGGCATAGTATTTAAGTAATCCTTATAATAATAATCAAATTTAATAAATTCAAATTTTATGTATTAACACTGTCCCTAAATTAACCCACTCTCAAAAGAATAAAAAGTTTACGCAGCAGGTTTTTGTCTGGGTGTTTCTACAAGCTGAATTTAATTAATAATAGGTAACATTTACTATGTGCCAGGCACTAAGTGCTTTACAATTATATCATTCATTCCTTAAAACACCATGTTTCAGGCAGAGGTGAAGTGATATACCCGCGTTCACATGGTCAGTAAACTTGATTTAACCCAAGGACTTCCGGGGTCCAGGCCCAGCGCTTTGTGAACTGAATAGAATTAATTGAATTGAGAACTCCAGATCCGATTGAAGTCTACAAAAAGCATGTTAGGATTTTTACAAATCGCGATCAAAAAGTACTCGGTGGGCAGCCACATTTCCAATAACATTTGTCACTTGAAATTGTTACTGAAATCCTAAGTGACTGTACGATTACTTATGTCACTTGTTGGTAATGTCTTCGGACCGAGTGCTTGGCTTGGCGCTTGCGCAGACAGCCCACGTCTGCATATCGGATCGGTTTCTCAGCCGCTCGGCCTCCACCAGTCCCCGGGTCTGCGCCTCTTTGCGAGCTTCATAGCGAGAGACTCATTCGCTAGGCGCGGGCTCCCCCAGGCGGTCTTTACCTCTCAGCGCGGCGCAGGCCGGGAGCGGCCCCGGCGGGAGCCCGAGAGACGGCCTCTCCGGCCCCGAGGCAACTTGTTTGTCTGAGCATTTGTCCCTCGGGCCAGGCTAGGCTCATTAGGCCGAGCTCCCTTTCCACTCACCAGGGGTGAAGGCCTAATGAGGCCCGCGAGGCCCGGACTCCCGGACTCCCGGCGCTGGTGTACGCGCAGCGAGGCCCAGTCGCCATGGCAATGCTGCTGGCCCAGCCAGCACCGCTAGCCCTACGCGGTGCGGTAGGCCGCGCAGCTCCGGCCCGGAGCCTAAAAGTGAGCCCGAGATACCCGAGAACATCTTAGCTGACCCTCCCCGCGGCGCCCAATTTGCCCCGCAATTTTTAAGCCCAGCCACTACGTCCTAAAAAAAAAAGAAAATTAAATGTCCGGTCAAAGCGTCCGCGCTGTGTAGAGAGATCGCCACAGCGAGGCATTATGGGCCATCTGGAGGACTGAGCGAGGCATTATGGGCCATCTGGAGGACTGAGCGCGGTCCTTCACTTCGGGAATTTAGCGCAGGCCCCTTAGCGCCTGCACCATAAATCTATGCGCCAATCCCTGCTGGTCCGAATTAGGAAGGAGGGTGTTGGGGAGAAAGTGTTGGGGAGAAAGCTTCCCTGATAGGGATATCCAAAATTTCAGGTTAATCCCCCAAAAAGTAAGAGGACTGAATAAAAGGGAAGAACTCCGATTTAGATTCAGGGCTCCTGCTGTGACCTCCGGGGGAAATCAGCCTCGGGTCTCAGTTTCCTCATTTGCAAATAGAGTAGATTATAGATGTTTATCCAGAGGGGGTTTAATTTAGGGCCCTTGAACATTTAAAAAACAAACAAACAAACAAAATTGGTTTCCTCAGTAATCTGGAACGCATTTAAACGTAGAATTCCTCGAGGGGTCTGTAGGCTGGGCTAGGTATCTCTGGGATCCTCTCTAGCGCTAGGAGTGTGATCCCCTAAAAGATCAAATGATCCGAACATGCACCGCATACATCAAAAACACTAGATAATCCAGAATTACCTCAAACCATTGATTTGGGGCCCCTGTTTTTCTTCCTTTCCTAACTGCCTCAGCCCATTGTACCTAGAAATCTCTCTTGTTCTGGGGACCTGAGTAAGCACTTACATTAAATATCATAATATGTAGGGCCTGTTTTCATCTGCAAAAAGGTGACAAATACAGAATTTTGGAAGTGAAAGTTTGCAGGAACTTTAGGGATCCTCAAAAACAGGTACTCAGCCTATGTGTTTGTATTACGAGCCTGTTTGGCAGTCTGGTAAAATAGAGTACCGTTTTTTAAATGCATAAAATGCATCAGATTACAAAGAAACCAAATGAAGTCAGAAATAATTTTTAACTTCCAGGGCCCCAAATTTAAAAGTCTCTAGATAAACAACTCTCTACCTTTCTATCCTCCATTATATAATAGAGGAAACTTTAAGGCCAGAGATGTTAATTTTTTTTATTTTTTTATTTTTTACAAAAGTTCACACAGACAGAGCAAGGACTTGAACTCAGGCCCCTGGCTCCCTAGTCAAGGATCCTTTCTCCTGTAGTTCACCACCCTCTCTGTCCCATATGGTCTTTGTCACTGAGTATAGACACTAAGTATAAAGTGAGAGGGGAGCTTTCATGGGCTAGGTGGGGTTATCACTAACATCATGAATATCTGTTCAGTGAGTGAATGTCCCTTCTAGAGGGAGCAACTACATACAGGAGCTGTAATTAATAGCAGTAATAATAACTAACATGTTAGCACTTTACAATTTGCAAAGTGCTTTAGAAATATTACCTGCTTTTATATTCAAAACAACCAATGGGATAAAGTGTCTATGGGCTCAAGCAATAGAAATAACAACAATATTAATAATGATAATATTTTCTGCAATACTTTGTCCTGTTAAGCATTATTTTTTAAAACTGAATTCCTGTAGTGGCTTAAAAGCCTTTTAAAAGCATTCTTTTATGAGGTAACTATTACTAGTATTATTAATACTATTTTATAAATGAGGAAATCTCAGAACAGAAATGACTTGCTAATAAGAGCAGAAATTTTGAGCACAGCTTTTATAACTTTATATCCAGTGTAATTCCCACACTCAGAAGCTCAGGCTGTAGAAGTACTCAGAGATTCTAAGGCATTCTCAGTGCTTTACAATTCACATCAGACTCTAATTAGCTTTACTTCCTCCAGCCTCATAGCAGGCAGAGGAACAAAGCCAGACTGGAAAGATTATTTACAGAGATGGAAACTGAGGCCCAGGTACCCCGGATTTATTCAAGCTCCCACAGTTAGACAAGAACATGTCTAAAAACAAGGCTAAAAAACAAACCTCTGAACTCCTGACCTGGCTTGGACATCATTTGGGGATGGGGTGTCAGATCTGGGAGGAGCATGGTTCATGGGTTCAGTATAGAATAAAGGGATGCTAGGCAGTGGGTGATGTTGGCCCCAAAGACAGTACCTATGTCAAGTCACTGTCCATGGCCTAGCTAACACTGAGGGGAAAATGGGGAGAGGATGGGTCTTGGAGGAGAGGCAGGAAAATATACAGGCTTTGAGATCAAACTCATCAGGCCTGTAAGGTACTAACCAGTCCTGATCAAAGTTTAAATTCCAAATGTGACACTAATTTGCTTTGTGAATTTGGTCAAGTAACCACTTCCTCTGAGTTTGTTTACCAAAATAGTCAATGAACCTGGGTTCAAATCCCACTCTTGGTATGATATGACCATGATCTCTCTGAGTCTTAGTTTCCTCAACTCTAAAAATCAAGAAATTAGACTAAATGCCCCCTGAGTACTTTCCATCTGTAGAAAGAGGATCCCATGATGAGATGATGTTCTCTAAGAACTCTTCTAGGTCTAATTTCTACAATCATGCTATTTTCTCTCTCTAAAACTCGGTTTCCCCATCTGTAAATGTAATAATAGTCTTTAAGACTTACAGAGGGGCAGCTAGGTGGTGCAGTGGATAGAGCACCAGCCTTGAATTCAGGAGGACCCAAGTTCAAATCTGGTCTCAGACACTTAACACTTCCTAGCTGTGTGACCCTGGGCAAGTCACTTAACCCCAGCCTCAGGAAAAAAACAAACAAACAAAAAAACCTTACAGAGTATGTTCCTCACAATAGGTATGTGAGGTAGGCAATATAAGTGTCATTATTCCAATTTTGCAAATAAGGAAATCAAGGTTTTAAGTGACCCAGACTCATAAAATAGTAAAAGTTGGGACTAGGTCTTCAATTTGGAATCTTCTTTCAAATTTCCATCAGAACATGTTGCCTCTAGAAAATGGGACTAATAACCCTTCCTCTTCCTCTTCCTCACAGGAGAATTATGAGGAAAAAAAAATAGATTCTGTAAATCCTAAGGCAATACAGAAATAAATGGAATTGCTGCAGTTTAATTCCACTGAGCAGGGGTGTAGGAGTGAGGGGAAAGGGGTCTGGATAAAACTGGAGCCCCCAAGTTTATTCTTTGACTTTAGTCAAGCAGGTAGCCTCAGTCTAGTCTGGCCAGGCTAACCTGCTAACTGTTAAGGCCTGCTAACCATTAAGTTCAGAGCTTGGGAACTCAGAATAGCCTGGAACTGAGAGATTTCACTGACTTCATCCTTCTCCCCTTGAGGTAGGAAGAAAGTTTCAGTTAACAAAACTTTTCTTCATCTCTCTCTGGAGATCCTCAAGCAATTAAGCATTAATGAGCTGGACTTGGTCTGGAGCTAAGCTCCCAGGAGTCTCTGGGCTTGGGCCAACCACAAGGGCCTAATTACCGTTATGGGAGCAGACAACCAGGGACTGGAGTGATGCATGGTCACACCTGTGGCCTGGCCCCTCGGAGCCGGCCCATCCCCTGACACTCCTCCTGGCCCCAGCTGCCTGGCCAACTTTTAATTGTTGGAAACGGCTATTTTTCCGGCTTGATGATATGACCCAGTGGGCCCTGGCTCCCCAATAGCACCAAAGTTGGGGCCTCCCCTAAGGAGCCAGAGTTGTTTTCCAAAGTTCAACTTAGCAGCAATTTAGACTGATAGCGATCCAATTAAATCAGTTACAATACACAAAACATCAGATCAGAAAGAGACCTTAGAAACCACAGTAATCATAGAATTAACAGGATTAGAGCTGAAATGAAACTTAGAGAACAGCCAGACCAATTCCTTCATTTTACAGAAGGAGAAACTGAGACAGAAGGAAAGTGACTATTTACATAGTTGGCAACAGCAGGGAGTATTAGAACCCAAGTCTTTAGACTCCAAATCCAATGTTTTACTCATTATAAATGAATTAAGTGACCTGCCCAAAGTGATAAACAATGACAAAGTACTTGCTGTCATCAGGGTTCCTGTGCTTAACAATGAGACACAGGAAAGTAGCACAAAAATTATATAAGATAAATTATAATACACAATGCTATATGAGAATACATCAGAAAAATACAAAGTACTGTGTGAGATCTGAGGTGCAAGGTTGTTCCCAACCTGACCAGTTTCCTGGAGGAAGTAGCATTTGTGGTAAGCTTGTATGGATGGCTAGAAATTCAACCAGCAAAGATAAATAGGAAGGACATGAAGAAACAGGGAAACATTTGAACTAAAACTTTGCAATGTATATTCAAGGGAAGTGCCAGCTTTCTGTTTTGAATAAAGCATATAATGCATAGGAGAGCATAATATGAGATAAGCTTGGTAAGGTAGGCTAGTGTCTGGTTGTGGAAGGCCTTGAATGTTAGGCATGAACTTCATTAAGATATAATAGGCAGTCACTGGTACCATTGAGCAAAAGAAGGATATGACCACAATTATGGGTAAGAAGGATTATTCTTGCAGTAGTTATAGAAGAAAACAGAACTAAAGAACCCAATCCTCAGGCTCTAGTAATCAGGTGCAGGCCTAAGTGGGAACTGGCCAATTGGAAAACACAGCTCTTTTTCTTGTCTTTTCTTTCTTCCCTTCCCTTCCCTTCTGTCATAGAGTTTCATATCCTTACCTGCAGATAAATTTTGAACACTGAAACTTTATATCTTGGGATTTACAGGCTAGATTTCTTTCTTAAGGACCATGCCTTAAACCCAAATCACTCTGGCTGTCATTAATTGGCCAACAATAGGTCCCAGCCCAAGCCTCATTTGGTGGTCAAAGGCCCTGGCTCAGATCAAATTTAAGTAGCAATTGTTTCCATTTGGGCCAGAAACCTTTAGGATCTTCCCTTCCCAAACTGATCCCCAGCCTTAGATAAAAGAAGCCACTCCCTGCCTCATTTCTTTACCTAGCCTTAACAACTGAATGGACATTGCCTCAGTCAAGCCAAGACCTGTTAAAGACCTTAGCTTAAAAAGGCCAAGGTCTCCCCTCATCTCCATTCATTGTGATCTATATCTGATCACTGGAACCAGAGAGTTCCAGAGAAGAAAGTAAGACTGGAAAGCTTCTCTCACTTAAATCCACTTTACTTGTATGTCATAGCATCATCTCCCTGATGTCATGGTCTTCTTGGAGAGCCAGGATCTGTAGTAAGGTAATGATACAGAAAAGGAATTTAATAAAGGGATGAGAGAAATGAGAAAAAGAGAAGAGTTCAAAATAGTTTCAGAATAATGGAGAAATGGTTGTGGTAGTAACAAGGCAGAAGAAGTGAATTTAGGCCTCAGATTCAACCTGTTCAAGACTGGATTCATGATCTTCATTAAATAATCTTTGAAGCTTAATTCATTGTGTTAGGCTTTTTTATTTTTTTTATTTTTAAAGACTGGGTCTTCCTATCTCACCTAGCTTAGAACTTCAAGGGATACTCATAGGTCCAATCCCCCTACAGATTGGCCTGAGGACTTTGACTGGCTGTGTATTACCTGAACCAGTTCAGTCTTCCTTAGGCAATCCCCACCACACTCTGCATCTCACTATTCCAGAGCCTGTGTTAAAACTGTATCTTGTTCAAAATACACCTGAGTACACCAACCCCTTCTTAGTATAAGTATGTTTATAAGTCACCAGTATGAAGTGGTAAT
The DNA here is from genome assembly GCF_048593235.1 of Sminthopsis crassicaudata. Taxonomy (NCBI): domain Eukaryota; kingdom Metazoa; phylum Chordata; class Mammalia; order Dasyuromorphia; family Dasyuridae; genus Sminthopsis; species Sminthopsis crassicaudata. The sequence goes on along the minus strand of NC_133619.1, from coordinate 580,532,928 downwards.
AGCAGGAAGTAAGATTGCAAAGGGGAACCTAGAAGTCCCAAATATATTGCATTATTATATTCATGCATCAATTTGTTTAACTATTTCTCAATCAATGGACATCTGCTTTGTTTATTCTGGGGGAATAATATATATGTGTGTGTGTGTGTGTGTGTGTGTGTGTGTGTGTGTGTGTATAGTATACTTACATATAATCATCCCAAAGATCAAAGGAGCATAATTTACAAATTAAATCATATATTAACCAAAAATCACATTGATAACATATGCTGATTTGAGGGAAGCCATTGCTTTTTTTCATGCTATGATATGTAAATCTCAGAGAAGTTGCAGATACATGTACTAAGACCAACAATACTAAATGGTGTTGGTAACTCGGAGATGATATATTAACTTTAAAGTTTCATTGACAACTTTGAAAGGATTTGGGTATGTTCATAAACTAACCCCAAGGTGGAACAGAAAAGAGTTGGTCTGTCCCTTCCAAATTTTTGTAAAAATAAGACCTCCCTGACCCCACACCCTTTGCTCACCTGTCTCTATGCTTCTTTTCCTTGTTGTTCTGACTTTTTTCTCAGTTGTGTCTGATTCTTTATGATCCCATTAGGTGTTTTCTTAGCAAAGATACTGAGTGATTTGCCATTTCCTTATTTATTTTATAGATGATGAAATTGAGGCAGAGTTAAGGGATTTGCCCAAGGCCACACAGGTAGTAAGTATCTGAGGCTGTATTTGAGCTCAGGACCTCTTAATTCCAAGTTCAGCATTCTATCTATTGCAGTTGCCTCTACATCCTCACACCCTTGTTAAAATATGATTGCAGTCTTATTTCCTACTGCCATTCTGGTCTCTCCTTGCAAATACCCAAAGAAATAAGTGTGCCTGTTCCAATTTCATAATTTCATAAATTAGTTAGCAATCTAACACACAATCAGCTTAACCTATGGTAGCTCAGAACTATCAAGGTCCAGAGATCTTCCAAAGGAAACAAAGCAGTTGCCCATTTATTGAGAAATAGTTAAACAAACTTGTGTAGGGATATAATGCAATATAACTTTGCTATAAAAAATGCTGAGTATGATGAATACAGAAAAGCCTAGCATGACATACATGAACAGAATAAAACAAGGACCAAGAAAACAATATACATAGTAATTACAACAATGTAAATTGGAATAACCACACAACAAAAAATCAGAAGTAAATGTAACCAAATTATAAAGATTAAACAGAATTCAAAAGAAGAGATACAAGATAGCAACTCACTTCTTTGAGGAGATAAGAGATCTGTGTTGCACATTTCATATTTTCAGACTTTTTCTTTGTACAAATCAGTTGTGCTGTTTTTTTTCCTCAATAAAAAACTTTTTGTCATATGAGATGGCTCTTGAGGCAATTGACGGGGCAATTGAGGAACATTTGAGATAACTGTAATATCATAAAAAACAAAAGATATCAATTTTTTTAAAATAAGGGACCCTCTAGACAGCTTCCCATTAGCTAGGATTAGAGGTGTGTACCACCACAGTCAGCTGTCATTATTCATCAGAAATAATGAGGCCAGTTTGGCCACATTGAGTTTCTGATGAAGGGATGGACATCCTGGTAGAAACAGAATCATAGATTTAGAATTGGAAGGGACTTAAGGACATTTAGCTCATTATTCTCATTTTATTTCTCATTCAATATTCTCATTTAAGGAAATTAAGGTCAAGAGAGGTCAAGTAACTTGCCCAGGATGACCAAGGTTAGTAAATAAGAGACCCAATGTACTGAGGGAAGCTTATGGTTGGAGCTAAACTTACAGATTTAGTGACCATTTGCAATTGAAATCAATGAGATTGACAAAATAGAGAGTATAGAATCCTATATATTTTATTTAATTCTTTTAAAAATATGATTCTAAGGCTTTACAAGACTACTAAATGGGTCCATGACACAAAAAAGGTTATGAACCTTTGTTCTAAAATGAGACCCTACTATTAGATAGCTGATAAGTGGTCATCCAAACTCTCCTTGAAGACCCTGTGGGACCTAAGAGGTTCCTCTCAAGGCAACCCACTCCACTTTTAAGCAACTCTGATTTTTTGGAAGTGTTTCCAAATATTGAGCCTAAAATTGCTTTTTTTCAAATTTTTGAAGGGTTTGGAAGAGGGGTTAGACATAAATAGTTATTGCAATTAGCTAATTATCCACCCCTAAATCTTTTCTTATTCCAGGATAAATAATCTCAGTTCCTTTATTCAATGCTCATTTGACTTGACTTTGGGTCCTTCAATATCCTGATAAGCTTCCTTTCCTAATTTGTCAATTCCTAAAATACAATACCTACACTGTACTAGATGCTCTAGAGATACTAGAAGTACTAGATGTACCAGATGGCCTCTGAACGGAGAAGATAAAAGTACTATAGGACCAACATATTCCTCTTCTGGACACTGTAATTCAATTAATGCAGCCCTAGATAACCACTGATGTTTTGATAATGATGTCATAATATTGAACTTTCAGTCCATTAAAACCCCCAGATTTTTTTCACAAAATTATTTTTAGGCATTCTAGACCCCACTCCATCTTATATTTTAGTAATTATTTTGACAACAATAATCATTTCTATTCTACTGTGCTTTCTAATTTATAAAGCTTTCTTCAAATGGAAGTAGGTAGTGAGAGCTTTTGATAGATAAGGGATTTAAAGTCAGAGTGAGTAACTTTGTAAGGTCACACAGCTAATAACAGGCAGAGAGAATACAAACTCAAACTCATGCCTTCTACTTTCCAAGTTTCAGTGTTCCTTGCTCTACACCAGCCTGTTTTGTACCTCCAGCACTCAGAAATCTCTGACACTACAATTAAGAAATGCTTATTGATTTACTGACTGACATGATAGTTATCAATGAAGACTACAGTTTGCCAAAGGAGGAGGAGGATGTCACTGTGCTAAAAAGAGCAAGAAAAGCTTTCTTGGGGGGGTGTTCTTTCTGAAGAGCTTTAAAGAAAGATAAGATGGAAACAGACACAGGAGCCATGAAGACAGGGACTATGTTCAAGGTAGAGTAATGGACTGAGTCTGGCCTGTCAGCAGATAATTAGGAGCTTGTTTTAAATATATGTGAAGAGAAACAGGGAAAGATGAGTCTGAAGAGAAAGGTTAGGTCCAAACTATGGAAAGCCTTCAATATCACCAAACTGAGGAAAGACACATCAAGGGGCAGGGAGGAGGAAAAAATCTGAGCTCCAATTTTTTCCCAGACACTGTTGCTGAAGCTAAAATATCAAAAGATCATAGTTTCAGAGCCACCAGAGAACAGGGAGGCCATTTAACCCATATCCCTCATTTTACAGATGAGAGAACTCAGGCACAGAAGCATCCCATCTTATGTCAACCTCTTACCCTAGCAGGGCTTCTCCAGCAGCTCAGGCCCAAAGGTAGAAGAGAGGAAGATAGAAATCAAGAAGGATATCTCTGACATTTATTTTCTTTTTTAAACAATATTTTATATAGTGAGAATTGACTCAAATTTATCATATAAGTCATTCTCCAGTTGATAAATGGTCAAAAGACTTGAATAGACAATTTTCAGATGAAGAAATTAAAACTATTTCTGATCACATGAAAAAATTTCTAAATCACTATTGATCAGATAAATTCGAATTAAGACAACTCTGAAGTACCACTACACACCTTTTAGATTGGCTAAGATGACAGGAAAAGATAGTAATGAATGTTGGAGGAAATGTGAGAAAACTGGGACAATAATACATTGTTAGTAGAGTTGTGAACTAGAACCATTTTGAGGAGCAATATGGAACTATGCCCAAAGATTTATCTGTGCATACCCTTTGATACAGCAGTTCTACTCCTGGATCTGTACCTCAAAGAGATCATAAAAAATGGAAAAGGACCCACATGTTTATAGCAGCCCTTTTTGTAGTGGCAAGGAGGTGGAAACTGAGTGGATGCCCATCATTGGAGAATGGCTGAATAAGTTATAGTATATGAATGTTATGGAATATTATTATTCTGTAAGAAATGATCCAGCAGGATGATTTCATAAAGACCTAGAACTAATGCTAAGTGAAGTGAGTAAAACCAGGAGAACACTATACACAACAACAGTGAGATTATGTGATGATCAATTCTGATGGACGTGTCTCTTTTCAACAGTGAGATGATTCAGATCAATTCCAATGGTCTCGTGAGGGAGAGAGCCATCTACACCCAAAGAGAGGACTGTGGGAATTGAGAGTGAATTGAAAGAGTGAATATTGAAAACCGTCTATACAAATATTTTGAAAATAAAAAACTTTAAAAAACAATATTTTATTGATGCTTTTTGTTTTTATATCAGTGTCATTTTCCAATGACTTTCCCCACTCTCCATCAAATGAACCCTCTCTTAAAACAATGAAGTACAATTAAGTAAAACAAATTAACACATTGGCCAGTCACATTTTGCCTCACTGTGCACTAATTACGCTCCACCTCCCTGAAGAAGGGTGGGAGGCATGCCATTAGTCCCCAGAAGCAATAGAGTGCTTCAGTGATCACAATTCTAAAATCACTCAGTATTATTTTCTGTTTGTAATCAATTCAAATTATTCTCATAGTTGTACTTATTTCATTCTACATCAGTTCACATATATCTGTTCAAATTTCTCTGAATTCTTCATGTTCCTTATTTTTTATTATGCAATAATATTCCATTATATTCATTTAATATACCACTGGTTTTAGAATCAGAGGACCTGGATTCAAATTTATGAATATCCAGTTTTCTTCCAGTTCTTTGTTACTACAAAAAATGCTAGCAGAGGTATTAGTATACATATAGAACCTTTCTCTTTAGCATTGATTTCTTTGGGGTATATGCAGTAAACTGACTCAAATAGTATAATGTCTTTTATAATAAAATTTCCAATTTTCCACAATGGTAAAATCTAGAAACCAAAATCCCCTCCCCTGCCCACCTCTCCAGGATATGTGGCTCCCTGAGCCTCATTCTCAGTTTTGTATGGCCAGTGTCTGATAAGTGTCTGGCTCTTAGCAGGTGTTTAGTAAATGCTTATTCATTCATTCATTCATGGCCTCTCAAATCACTCCCAGCTCTAGATCCATATTTCTTAGAGCTAAACTCTCACCTCCTCCAGGAAGCCCAGCTGAATCTTCCCCATTTTCAGGGATCTCTCTTCTCTTCTGGTCTCCTCTATCCCGGGGTCACCAGGCTCATTCTATATTTCATACACAGGATCCCTGGTATCCATTGTTCTTTCTGTCATAAAGTCATAGGGCTTAACTAAGCCCAGATAACACACACACACAACACAACACAAAATTGTAGATTTGAATCAAATAAAACCAAGGGGTTTGTTGTTGAACTTAATTATGGGTTTGTTGTTGAACTTAATTATGGGCCATTTCTAGTTGTTGTTTGTTTGTTTTTTTTTTTTTTCAAATAAAAAAGTATTAAAAGCTTGAGAGGAGAAAACTTGTTTGAATCTCAGTTCTGTCACTGATTCCCTTCTTTATCTTAAGCAGGGACCCCCCATCTCTGGGTCTCTCAGTTTCCACATCTTTAAAATGAGGGGATTGAGCTGGATGGTGGCTAACATCTCTACTGACTCTAATAGACTAATCTAGAGGTTTGTGATGTTGTACAATAAAAAAGAATTGTAATCTTTCTGTGTAGAAAGGAAACCAGCTTGGGAGACTTTGTCTTCAGATTCTTTTGTATCTGCCTTCCATCTTTACATCACTCAACACAGAGCTGAGCACACAAGAAGAGTAACAAGACTTGAGTTCAAAACTTGGCTCATGAGGCCTTGGAAAGTATACTGAACCTCAGCATAATGATCTGAAAAATGGGACCAATAATTCTAACACTTTCTCCCTCCTAGGGCTGGTATAAGGATCACAAGAGAGACGAGATGGGAACACACTTTGAAGGTACAAAATGCTACCTACATGCAAGGGATAGTTATTTATATTAATTGTAGAATCATGGCTTGCATTTTTATAGTGCATTTCTGTAATATATATGGGGGGGGGAAGAGGCTAGGAATATGAATCATTGGATTTGGGTAAAGGTAGGGAAGCAGGTTATCGAATGTAAGGTCATGAGGCATCTGAGAGGGATTGAACAAACATCCATGCTTTAGTTCCCCCTTCCCAATATCCGTCCCACTTCTTTGAACTCCCCCCCCACCCTTTTCACAAGAGTGATTTACAAGTGGAAACATGTCTAGACTGAGAAATGTTTCCTTGAATCAGAAGACTCAAGGACAAATTCTGGCTTCACCACTGTGGTTTGGGGAAGTGCTTTCCCCTCTCTGGGACTCAGTTTCCCCATCTAAGAAATTAGAAGTTACACTAAGTAACCTCTATGGGTGTATCCAATTATGATGCTGTTTTCTATAATCCTTCAATGAATGTTAATAGCAATATTCCCTGGGCTTCAAAACAGAATAGAGTTGGGATCTCTCTACCATAAACACCTGATCCCTCTGGTCCTGTCTTCAGCCCTAGCTCCCAGGCCTTAGACATAGAGCATGGGCTCCACCTGATGGCCTTCCTGGTTTGGTGCAGATCAAGTTCTCAGCCCAGCCAGCTCAGCCAGGAGGGAAGCCTCAGAACATAGCTCCCCAGCACCCTCTGATCACCCTATCCCAGACAGGGTCAGTTCAAAAATATCCTGGGCTCATGTAAAGAGACTGCTACAAAAACTTCCCGTTCTGGCCAAAAACTCACCAGATATGAGGCCCAGAGGTAGAGAGAGCTCCTGTCCAGAGGTTTGGTCTCTTATAAACTAAGCCCCCTTTTATCCCCACCATAAGGCCCCACAGACACAGTCCCCGCTTTGCCATTTCTGCCTGGTTTCTCTGGTCCCACTTTTTAGTGTATTGGGTCAGAAGTTGTCCAAGGTCCTGAATCAAATAAAATCGAGATGTTTTGTTGTTGAACATAATTGTGGACCATTTCTACTCTTTTTTTAAACAAAAAATTAAGTAAAGGTTGGAGAGGAGAAAATCTCCTTCCTAGATCTGGTAGGAGTACTTCCCATAGTCCCTACATCAGGAGTTTGGCTGATTTAAGGGATGGAGAGGAAAACCTCAGATATTTCTCCATATCAGTCTCCTTCCACTTAAATAAAGCCTCTACAGGGCCTGGAAAGATCCTTTGGGGAAAGAAAATTGGGGAGAGGTAGCCCCCAAAATGGCCAAACTAGTTCAGACATAGAAAGAAAGCCCCTTGATATCCCAGTGTCTATAAAAATCACTCAGTAAGTCTAAGGTCTATATCAAAATATCAGGCTATAAAACCATGGCCTTTAGTATGAAATCAAGCAATAGTTCCAGGACCTCTAGAAATATAACTGTGAGCCTAGGACTTAGAGGAAAAAAATCAGGCAACAAGCCACACGTACTTTTCTCCCTCCTCCCTAACACAGCAAAGTGTTAGACAGGGGTCCCGTATATTCCTCAGGCCTTTCTCTGGCTATGAGTTTTACTGCAAAAAAGAGAATCAGAACTTGGAAAGGCCTGCACAATGTCCAGAACAACCATACCTCATTTTGTAGAAGAGTTTCATGGGATGGGCCAGATCTCTAAGGTTCTCTCCAGCTTTAAATTTATAACCCCTTTAAGTGATCAGAGAAAAGACAGGGCTTGGCCAAAACTGCACAAGTCAAGGAAGGTTTCTAGTCTATATTTTTACCTTAGCCCCATCAGGTACAGTGGATAGAGCACTGAGTGTGGTGTCAGAAAGAACTGAATTCAAATCCAACTTCACACATTTATTCACTCTGTAACATTGGGCAAATCACTCAACCTCTATTTTCCTCAATTTTCTCATCTGTACAATAGGGATAATAATTATACCTATCTTCCAGGGTCATTTTGAAGGTCAAATGAGATAATATTTGTAATGTATTTAACAAATAGTAGGCACTTATCATCATCTAAAAGCTTCCATTTGCTGACATTCTAGACTCTAACACTTAATATACGTCTCTAAGCAAGTTATTTTGTCTCTCGTCCCTAGTTTCTCTATCTATAAAGCTAAGTGTGTTTTATTAAATGAAATTATTCCCTTTTAACTTTAATGCATGGTTTGTATAGTATTCCCTGGACTGTCCATAAGCAGGGAACATGGCATGGTGAACAATGCAATTCGTCTCAGTGACTTGGATCTATAGCACCTTGGAGAGAGACCTGGGTTGGAAGCACAAATAACCTGTTCCTCATCCATTCCTAGAATGGACTTGCTGGATGAACTTCAATAAGTTTCTTCCTCTTTGGAACTTCAGTTTCCTTCTCAGCAAAGCAGTAATAACAACCCCTGACTTGCACTGTCTGCTTCATGGATAGTTTGGTGACATAGTGGGTAAAGTCAAGAAAGTTTGAGATCAAACTTTGTCTCACTTACTAAATGTGTGACCCTAAGGAATCACTTAAAATTCTATTTGATTCAGTCTTTTCATCTATAAAACTAAGCTAGCAAAGTAAAATATAGTAGCTACCTCTCTGAGTTGTGAAGATCAGATAAAACAATATTTGTAAAGCACTTAGTACAACATCAGGTACATTAATACCACATTAATAAATGCTTATTCCCTTCTTTCCTTTGAGAGAAATTTAAAGGCTTCAAAGAGAGAAAACAGAAAAAAGATTGGCATTGTACTAGAATTTTACTCTGCAATGCATGAGCATCAGGGCAAACACACAAAAGAAACAAATAGAAAACTTCCTTTTTAAGATTTGGGGCTCTCCCGTAAGCCTGATGTTTCAGACATTTTGAATGACATTAAAGGGCATAGATGAGCTGCTTCATAAAAGCATTATATGTTCTTAGAACTGGAAAAGATCTCAGAGGGCATTTAGTCCAACCTATACTCAAGCAATGTTCCCTATACTTGAAATCTACTTGAAAATTTCCAGGGATGGAAAATTTACTACCTTCCAAGGTAGCCTACTCTATCTTGAGGTAATTATCATTGTTCAGTCTAGTTTATCAAACTGCATTATTAAGGGCCTATATTGGATGTTAGGCACTAGAGAGGGAGGGAAGGAAGGAAGGAAGGAAGGAAGGAAGGAAGGAAGGAAGGAAGGAAGGAAGGAAGGAAGGAAGGAAGGAAGGAAGGAAGGAAGGAAGGAAGGAAGGAAGGAAAAAAAAAAAATTTACAAAATATGGAGAGTCTCTGAGACCTTGGCTGTTTTTATCCTCCTGAATTGATTTTAACAACTTTGGAAACTGCCTTTATCTGTGGAGGCTGATAGTAAGGGTAGGAATGGGAGTGGGACTGTAATATGTTTTATTTTAAAAGACTTTTAACCCTAGGCCCTGAATGATTCATTGATCTCCAGATGCAGAGCCATAAAGTAGACACCATATACTCTGGAAGTTTGCCCATGCTCTGCTGTGTGGAATGCCAGAAAACATGCCTTCCTAGCTCTATTTTTCAGCGAGTCAGAACCTTATATTCTTTAGGGCCACATTTCTCTGTGAAGAGACATCCAATTGTCAAGGTATATGGACATTTGTCTGAAGAGCTAAATAGTATGGTAGATAAAATACTAGATATGGAGTCAAGAAATTTCATTTTGACTTCAGACACTTCCTAGCTGTGGGACTTAACACTGGGAAGGTCACTTAACCCAGTTTGCTTCAGTTCCTCATCTGTAAAATGAGCTGGAGGAGGAAATAGCAAACCACTCCATTATCTCTGCCAAGAAAACTCCAAATAAGGTTTTGGGTATAACTGAAATGACAAACAACAACACTGGAGCTTACTATTTAGAACTTAGTCACAGATTCCAATTCCACTGTCTTCTTCTATGAACTGTGTTAGAACATGATCTTGGCACATTTGTCTTGGCTATAGAAACCTTAGATAAAGATAATTGATAGATTTATCTAATAATAGATAATAATAATTAATCCTTAAATAATGTGTGCACTTAACACCATATACCAAGATAAGATCAAAATGGGTCCATGATTTAGGCATAAAGAGGGAGATAATAAATAGATTAGAGGAACAGAGGATAATCTACCTCTCAGACTTGTGGAGGAGGAAGGAATTTATGACCAGAGGAGAACTAGAGATCATTATTGATCACAAAATAGAAGATTTTGATTACATCAAACTAAAAAGTTTCTGTACAAATAATACTAATGCAAACAAGATTAGAAGGGAAGTAACAAATTGGGAAAATATTTTTAAAAACAAAGGTTCTGACAAAGGTCTCATTTCCAAAATATATAGAGAACTGACCATAATTTATAAGAAACCGAACCATTCTCCAATTGATAAATGGTCAAAGGATATGAACAGACAATTCTCAGAGGAAGAAATTGAAACTATATCCACTCACATGAAAGAGTGTTCCAAATCACTACTGATCAGAGAAATGCAAATTAAGACCACTCTGAGATACCACTACACACCTGTCAGATTGGCTAAGATGACAGGAACAAATAATGACAAATGTTGGAGGGGATGTGGGGAAATTGGGACACTGATACATTGCTGGTGGAGTTGTGAAAAAATCCAGCCATTCTGGAGAGCAATCTGGAATTATGCCCAAAAAGTTATCAAACTGTGCATACCCTTTGACCCAACAGCGCTACTACTGGGATTATATCCCAAAGAAATACTAAAGAGCGGAAAGAGACATATATGTGCCAAAATGTTTGTAGCAGCTCTTTTTGTTGTAGCTAGAAACTGGAAGATGAATGGATGTCCATCAGTTGGAGAATGGTTGGGTAAATTGTGGTATATGAAGGTTATGGAATATTATTGCTCTGTAAGAAATGACCAGCAGGAGGAATACAGAGAGGCCTGGAGAGACTTACATCAACTGATGCTGAGTGAAATGAGCAGAACCAGAAGATCACTGTACACTTCAACAACAATACTGTATGAGGATGTATTCTGATGGAAGTGGAAATCTTCAACATAAAGAAGATCCAACTCACTTCCAGTTGATCAATGATGGACAGAAATAACTATACCCAGAGAAGGAACACTGGGAAGCGAATGTAAATTGTTAGCACTAATATCTGTCTGCCCAGGTTGCATGTACCTTCGGATTCTAATGTTTATTGTGCAACAAGAAAATGATATTCACACACATGTATTGTACCTAGACTATATTGTAACACATGTAAAATGTATGGTATTGCCTGTCGTCGGGGGGAGGGAATAGAGGGAGGGGGGGCAATTTGGAAAAATGAATACAAGGGATAATATTATAAAATATATATATATAATAATAAAAAATAAATAAATAAATAAATAAATAAATAATGTGTGCAATATCTATTATTAGCACTGGAATGAGTATTGGACCTGAAGTCAGAAAGATCTAAATTCAACTGATGCTGAGGAACCAAGAGAATATTGTATACAGCAACAAGAAGATTACGTGACAATCAGCTATCATAGATGTGGCTCTTTTCAACAATGTGGTGATTAAAGGCAATTCTAATAGGTTTGTGATGGAAACAGCCATCCACATCTAGAAAGAGGAATATAGAGACTGAATATGGATCAAAGCATAGTATTTTAACCTTTTTTGTTATTGTTGTTGTTTGTTTATTTTTCCTCTCATTTTTTCCCTTTTTAAATGATTTTTCATGTACAAATGACAAATATGTGTAATGTTCTGGTATTCTGGAGGTCTTTGTACCAGCCTTCATTTTAGCTGAGTAATCACCACAAGAATAGCCAGGGATAAAGTCCAAATTTTTTATTGTCTCCTTCACAGTCTGTCTTCTTGCCTGGGGCTCGGGCTAGATTTCTGGAGGCCCTTCAGACAGGCCTTGGTCTCAGTGGAGAAATGAAGGAGGACAGGCCAGCCACAATGGTGGTGGTTGATGGAGTGAATGTCTCTCATCCAGTCCTTGTTGGCTCTTATATACTCTATTATAATTACATCATCATATGTGTGAATCTTGTAGACTAGATGTCAATCTTGTAGAACTATACTAAGTACTAAATACATGTACTGAATTAAAGAACTATTAATCACCATGCTAAACTAGATAACCATTGTCTTTATCAGTTCCATTGAGTTAACACCTTATTTCAAGTATGCTTCTCCAGAGTTCTGGCTCTCTCTCTATATGTAAATACATTTAAAAGAATTGCGTAATTTTTGTTTTTTCTTCTCAAGTTATTTTTACCTTCTTTCTAAATCCTATCTTTTTTGTGCAATAAGATAACTGTATATATATATATATATTGTATTTAACATATTTAACATGTATGGGACTACTTGCCATCTAGGAGAGGGGGTGGAAGGAAGGAGGGGAAAAGTTGAAACAAAAGTTTTTGCAAGGGTCAGTGTTGAAAAATTACCCATGTTTATGTTTTGTATATAAAAAGCTAAAAAAAAATAATAAAATATAAAAAAACTAAATTAATTAAAGTAAAAAAAAAGAATTGCACATATTTCATCTATATTAGATTGCTTGCTATCTTAGGGAAGGGAGAAGTAAAGTAGGTAAGGAGAAAAATTTGGAACACAAGTTTACTTTTTTAAGGATGTAAATAAGTTTATTAAATATTTGCCAGAATAAAAGTAGCCAGTTTGTCATGCTATAAACATTAATATCAGCCTGCAGACCACTTGAAAGTCCATCATAGGCTCAAGGAAGTCCCTTGTGAATACTTTGGGTTTTTTTTTTTTTAATTAAAGCTTTTTACTTACAAAACATATGCATAGGTAATTTTTCAACATTGACGCTTGCAAAGCTTTCTGTTCTAAATTGGAACACAAAATTTAACAAAAAAAAAAGTTTAAAAATACCTTTACATGTATTTGAAAAAATAAAATACTATTGGGAAAAAAAGATTTATGTATGAAACTAGCTTCAGGTACTTCCTAGCTGTGTGGCCCTGGACAAGTCATTTAACCCTGTTTGCCTCAGTTTCCTCATCTATAAAACGGAGATAATTAAAAATACCTCTCAAGTTGTCAAGAGGATCAAATGAGATATTTGTAAAGCACTCATCACATTGCCTGGCTGCTTAGTAAATGCTTTTACCTTTCCTTCTTAGGAAACTATATAAATAACACTTAGTAATTAGCTTAGTAAAATATTCAAATATCTACCAAACCACTGCAAACCTGTTTCTCTCCTAAACTAAGTCCCTGACATAGGCTCTATCTGAACACAAGGGTTCTAGGCAATGTACTGTTTAAATTTGTTTTGTTCCCCACTGATGCATCCCAAACAAGAAGAGTAATGTCCACTTGAGGCTTACCCCCTAACTACAGATGCAGAAAGGGTTCCCTGGCCCACAACTGGAGCTCACAGCATCAAAAATAGGATTAAGATGCAGTGGAGCTCATTGTACGAAACTTGGGATCTGGTACAAGCTAGTACTCAAGAAGATAGATACTCCCTCTTCCTCTCACTTGTCTGGTCTTTGGTAGACTTCTGATCTAGCCTCAGCTAACTGATCATGGAGCAGAAAAAAAAAGGCTCAACAGTCAGCCCCACAAAGAAGCAGTGCTACAATAGCTAGTCCTATCATCCCTTTAACTTAATCCTGAACACAATGCTGCTTTGCTCTAGCAACATTTCTCTCCACACTCCTGTTGCCAATATATGGTCAAAGTCTCACCATTCCATAAGGCATGTTGGAACAGACAATGGCTAACAGACTAAGAGGGTACTACATCACTAGGTGGTACTAAACCACCTTATGGAAACTTCCCAAATGGCTTCTGGTTCTGAAATAATATTTGTAAAGTGTTTAGCACAGCGCCTGACATATTAGATGCTTAATAAATGCTTCTTCCCTTTCCTTCTTTCCCCCTAAGCAAAATAAGCCTAATCTCTTTTCCACATGAAAGCCCTATAAATACTTGAATATAGCTATCATTCCCTTTCCTCTCCCCAACCAAATCTGCTCTTTTCTGGGCTAGACATGTTCAGTTCTTATCCCTTCCTCACTATGCCCTATTCTAGACACTCTCCAGATGTCCTAAAATATGTCATCTTGACAGGGCAGAAGATAGGTGGACTATTATCTCCCTTGCTCTGTTTTTCATCATTTCTTTTCTTTTTTTTTTAAGTGACTTATCTTTTTTTTTTTTTTTTTAGTTACAGCTTTTTATTTTCAAAATATATGCATGGATAATTTTTCAACACTGACCCTTGCAAAACTTTGTGCTCCAAATTTTCCTCTCCTTTCTCCCACCTCCTCCTCTAGATGGCAAGTTATCCAATATATGTTAAACATGTTAAAATATATGTTAAATGAAATATATTATACATATTTATTCAATTATCTTGCTGCACAAGAAAAATCAGATCAGAAGGGAAAAAAATGAGAAAACAAAATGCAAGCAAACAACAACAAAAAGAATGAAAATGCTATGTTATGGCCCACAATCAGTCTTCTCTCTGGGTGTAAATGGCTCTCTTCATCACAAGATCATTGGTTTGAATCATCTCATTGATCCATCAGAAGTGATCTTCCTATAATCTTGTTGTCATGTACAATTCATCATTTACTTAAAAAAAAAAAAAAAGCTTTTTGTTATAGATGATATGATGGTATACTTAGAAAACCCCAGAGATTCTACTAAAAAGCTATTAGAAATAATCCACAATAGCCTTCTTTGTAGTGGCCAGAAACTGGAAACTGAATGGATGCCCATCAATTGGAGAATAGCTGAATAAAGTGTGGTATATGAATATTATGGAATATTATTGTTCTGTAAGAAATGTCCAGCAGGATGATTTCAGAAATGCCTGGAGAGACTTACATGAACTGATGCTGAGTGAAATGAGCAGGACCAGGAAATCATTATATACTTAAATAACAATACTATATGATGATCAATTCTGATGGACATGGCCCTCTTCAACAATGAGATGAACCAAATCAGTTCCAATAGAACAATAATGAACTGAACCAGCTACGTCCAGTGAAAGAACTCTGGGAGATGACTATAAAACACTACATAGAATTCCCAATCCCCCTATTTTTGTCCGTCTGCATTTTTTATTTCTTTCACAGGCTAATTGTACACTATTTCAAAGTCTGATTCTTTTTTGTACAGCAAAATAACTGCTTGGACATGTGTATGTATGTGTGTGTGTGTGTGTGTGTGTGTGTGTGTGTGTGTATATATATATATATATATATATATATATATATATATATATATGTTGCATTTAATTTATATTTTAACATAAATAACATGTATTGGTCAACCTGCCATCTGAGGGAGGGGGTGTGGAGAAGGAAGGGGGAAAATTGGAAGAAAAAAAATAAATTAAAAAAAAAAAAAAGAAATTATCCACAACTTTAGCAAAGTTGCAGGATGTAAAGGGCTGAAACTATGAAAAGGTGCACTTGAATCAGACAACCAAGTACTTAAGGCTAATTACCTATTCAACAATGACTATTCGCATAAGTTTGGATAAATGGCTCTTTTCACTGTTTGGTGCTGGCTCAATGTTCTGGACGCCAGAGTCAAGAAGAGATCTTTGGCAAAACTCCTGGCAATTTGCATGCTTCTTTCACTCCTCCTCCTAAAGACCAAGGATTTTTACTTATCCTGACTTTGGCTGATCCTGAGACCTTCAGGGAGCTAGTTTGTATTTAACAACAGGCTACAAAATAAATCCACATAAATCATCAGCATTTTTATACAACACTAACGAAATCCAACAGGAAGAGATTCAAAGAGAAATTCCATTTAAAATAACTGTCGATAGTATAAAATATTTGGGAATCTATCTGTCAAGGGAAAGTGAGGAATTATATGAGCAAAAGTACAAAACACTTTCCACACAAATAAAGTCAGATCTAAACAACTGGAAAAATAGTAAGTGCTTTTGGATAGGCCGAGCAAATATAATAAAGATGTCAATACTCCCTAAACTAATCTATTTATTTAATGCTATACCAATCAGACTCCCAAGAAACTATTTTAATGACCTAGAAAAAATAACAACAAAATTCATCTGGAAGAACTAAAGGTCAGGAATTTCAAGGGAACTAAAAAAAAAAAAAAAAAATGAAACAAAACAAAACAAATGAAGGAGGCCTAGCTGTACCAGACCTAAAACTATATTATAAAGCAGCAGTCACCAAAATCATTTGGTATTGGCTAAGAAAAAGGCTAGAAATAGACAGTAGAATAGGTTAGGTTCACAGGACAAAATAGTGAATAAAAATAGCAATCTAGTGTTTTACAAACCCAAACATCCCAACTTTTGGGATAAGAATTCACTATTTGAAAAAAAACTGCTGGGAAAACTGGAAATTAGTGTGGCAGAAACCAGGCCCACACAACACCATACACCAAGGTAAGATCAAATTGGGTTTATGATCTAGGCATAAAGAATGACATTATAAATAAATTAGAAGAACATAGGATAGTTTACCTCTCAGACCTGTGGAGGAAGAAGGAATTTGTGACCAAAGAAGAACTAGATATTATTGATCACAAAATAGAAAATTTTGATTGTATCAAGTTTAAAAGTTTTTGTACAAACAAAACTAATGCAAACAAGATTAGAAGAGAAGCAATAAACTGGGAAAACATTTTTACAGTTAAAGGTTCTGATGAAGGCCTCATTTCCAAAATATATAGAGAATTGACTCTAATTTATAAGAAATAAAGCCATTCTTCAATTGATAAATGGTCAAAGGATAAGAACAGACACTGAAACAATTTCTAGTCATATGAAAAAGTCATTATTAATCAGAGAAATGCAAATTAAGACAACTCTGAGATACTACTACACACCTGTCAGATTGGCTAAGATGATAGGAAAAGATAATGATGAATGTTGGAGGGGATGTAGGAAAACTGGGACACTGATGCATTGTTAGTGGAGTTGTGAATGGATCCAACCATTCTGGAGAGCAATTTGGAACTATACTCAAAAAGTTATCAAACTGTGCATACCCTTTGATCCATCAGTGTTATTACTCGGCTTATATCCCAAAGAGATATTAAAGAAGAAAAAAGGACCTGTATGTGAAAGAATGTTTGTGACAGCCCTCTTTGCAGTGGCTAGAAACTGGAAAATCAATGGATGTCATCAATTGGAGAATGAATGGCAGAATAAATTGTGGTATATGAATGTTATGGAATATTATTGTTCTATAAGAAACAACCAGCAGGATGATTTCAGAAAGGCCTGGAGAGACTTACATGAACTGATGCTGAGTGAAATGAGCAGAACCAGGAAATCATTATACATGGCAACAACAATACTATATGATAATCAATTCTGATGGACTTGGCTGTTTTCAATAATGAGAGGATCCAAATCAGTTCCAATTGATCAGTGATGAACAGAACCAGCTATACCCAGAGAAAGAACACTGGGAAATGAATATGGACCACAACATAATATTCCCACTCTTTCTGTTATTGTTTGCTTGCATTTTTGTTTTCTCTTCTCAGGTTATTTTTACCTTCTTTCTAAATCTGATCTTTCTTGTGTAACAAGATAACTGTATAAATATGTATACCTATATTGTATTTAACATATACTTTGACCTATTTAACATGTATGAGACTACCTGCCATCTGGGGGGGGATGGGGTAAGGAAGGGAAAAGTCGAAACAGAAGTTTTTGCAAGGGTTAATGTTGAAAAATTACCCATGCATATGTTTTGCATATAAAAAGCTATAAAAAAAAAGATTAAACAAAAACCAAAAAAAAAAAAGCTTTTTTTATTTTCAAAGCATATGCACAGATAATTTTTTCACATTGACCTTTGCATAGTCTTGTGTTTCAGATTTTTCCCCTCCTTCCCCTAGATGGCAAGAAACCCATCTTATATATGTTAAAATATATACCATTTATTTTCAAAGAGGATCAATGACAATCTTAACTTGAGTGTGAATTGGATTTATGTAAGGAAGAATTACACTAAATCATCAGCCTCACTCTTTCTTCCAGTCATCCAAGTCCAAAGGCAAGACTAAAATCAAGATTATTAATGGTGGCCCAAGATACCCTGGCATCTGGTATGTTTGACCAGGCTCTAAGAATTCCACAGTGTACTTTCATGTGCTTTCATGGCCAATGGAACAAATTGTTTTCATCTGACCATTCCTCCAGGAAAAATCTTTACATGCTTCTGGTAGACACTCTCCTAACTTACCAATAGGTCTGAAACCCTCAACCTGGTTTGGTCAGTCTACCAAAAAAGTTTACCAGGTGCGGCAACTTCACATTCTACAGCTTCTTGGAATAGGAGATTGACACCAAAGTGTTAGAATTACTAGGTGCTAACTCGGTTGTCTAATTTAGTATGGTACTTAGCTCCAAGTTCACACCTTTAGCCCAAACCTTTAAAGGAGTTTACACCTTTAAAAGGAGCTTGCTCCTTGGTCTGTAAGAAGTTAACACAAGCCCATAGGAGTACCCACAAGCCCATTCTCTGGAAGGATAAAAGGAGCCAACATTGAGTCTAGAAGGAGTCTGGAAAAAAGCAGTCTGGAAGGAGGCAGTCTAGAAGGAGGCAATCTGCGTTGGGTCAAGGACAAGACTTTCCAGGAGAACTTCAGGGAAACTGGAGGAGATTCAGAGCCAGAATTCAGGAAGAAGAG
This sequence comes from Sminthopsis crassicaudata, assembly GCF_048593235.1. Taxonomy (NCBI): domain Eukaryota; kingdom Metazoa; phylum Chordata; class Mammalia; order Dasyuromorphia; family Dasyuridae; genus Sminthopsis; species Sminthopsis crassicaudata. The sequence goes on along the minus strand of NC_133619.1, from coordinate 580,514,328 downwards.
AATTCGAGATTCTACCTTCGTGCTGACAGGAGGCTTTGGATTCAGAGGGAGCTAGAGACTGAAGCTGGCTAGAGAAATTCTGATAGGAAAAAATTCAAGATTTTGAAAGACACAATAAAAAACTAAAGCCAAGGTTGCCTCCCCAGAAGCTCCCCAAGAGGTCTCCTCCCAGAGAACAATTGCAAATCTAGAGACAGAACATTACACCAAAGGTGTATAAGCAGCCCTGAAAAGAGTTCAACAAGCCCTCACACCAAAGGTGCTGGTCTTCCTTGAATGTCCTATACACTCTAAGAATAACATAAGTTCTTTTAGCTGCTCTGTCACTCTGTTGACTCATAACAAAATTGAAATCCACTAAATTCCTGAGCCATGTTCATATTAACTTTCATCTGGCCACATCTCCCCATACTGAACTTTTACATTTGTCTTTTTTTATTCCCAATATATAATTTTATATTTATCCCTATTTCATCTGACTAGCTTTAGTCCCCATTCAGGGGTGTTCCCCTTTAGAAACAGATTCTCCTTCTCTGGGTGTTTTTGGCAAGCCTGTTACTTTACCTACATGTAAATAGACACCTATCCTGGAGTCCTTTTGGCTTGAGTCCCATTGGTTGACATAACAACCCGATGGCCCAGAGTCCCGCTCTTGGTCTACTATCAGGCTTCTTTAAGGAACAAAAGGATAGAAATTATATTCCAGGACCACAGAAAGCACTAAACTAATACAAGACCTCAAAAACCAAGGGTGCTTCACCAGTTCTTGGTAAGTATAATTAAGGATAACCAGTACAGAATGAGATGAGGATGTAAACAGGTAGATGGCACAGTGGATAAAGTCTTGAACCTGAAGCCAGAAAGAATGAGATCAAATCTGGCCCCAATCACTAACTAGCTGTGTAACCTGGGTAAGTTTCTTAATCTCTGTCTACTTCAGTTTTCTCAACGGTAAAATGGAGATAATAATAGAATCTACCTCCCAGGGTTGTTGAGATGACTTGTTTGTAAAGTGTTTTGCAAACTTCAAAGCATTACATGAATGATAATTATTATTTACCATTATGTAAAGAAAGCTTGTTTAGAGAGATGGGCTTTTTACAGAACAAAATAGAACACTCTTACACAAAGGCTAGTACAGGCAAAGAGAGGAGAGAGAACTTAGAAGTTACCCAGAAGGATCAAAAATATTCTGTCACTCCACTAATGTTCCTAAAATTTCCCCATTTGATTTTCCATACCTGAATTGGTTATGAGTTTCATGAGAAAAGGATTTCTCCTTTCTGGATTCTCCCAAGTAAAGCCTAGCACAAAGCCGTGGTTGTTGTAGAAAATAAATATCTACTGAACTGGATTGAATCTAAGTTAATTGAATCCTAAGGAACTTTATCCCATCTAAGAGGCAATTTTCCCCCTTCAATCTCTTCACCCACAATATTGGTGGGAATGAGTTTCTATATTTTCCTGGGGAAAAGAAAGACTAAGAAGGAGTTTAAAAAGAAAGGAATAGTATGTGATCCTGGAGAGAGGAGGAATGAAAAAAAGAAAGGGTAGTCTGGGAAGAACAAGGAATCTTTCCTAACATTCCCTTCTTGTCCCTATTCCTAACTTTCTTCTATTGCTATCTTATTCTGGAGTTTCCCTAAGCACCTGGGGTCTCCTTGGCCTAGAATAGTCAGTTACCCCAAGTCTACTTATCTGAATAATCCATCCATTTTAAAGCCCAAACCCCTTCCCTCATTGGTGAGCTCCTTCTGGAGCTTCCATTTTGTAAAGAAGTTCAGGAAGATGTGTCTTTATTCTTCTCTAGGTCCTGTGACTTTCCTTGGACTTCAAACTTTCATTGACATCTCTCCTCATTCTATTCCTGCTTTTCAACCCCCTTTATATGTGCTGTCTTCCCCAAATAGAATGTAAGCTCCTTAAGAGCAAGAACTGTCTCTCTTTTTGCTTGTATTTGTAGCCCCAGCATTTAGCACAGTGCCTGACACATAGGGATTAGTTAATAAAGACTTCTTTCATTCCTTCCTTCTTGACCATTATTGTTTCACTCTTGGATTGGAAATTCAAGTCAAGTTGGAGAATTTAAGAAAATGGGTTAACCTTTGTGAACTTCAAGAATTATCTCTGTGACAAGATGAATCATATAAATTTTGAAGTGATGTGAACAACTTTGTGTGAGAGTTCTTTCTGTCCTATCCCCACTTTGCATAAAAGAGAAGTTTGTATTTATGTCTTTATGACCCACCATCAACCATGGTGACTGACTGGCTGAGGTGGATCTGGGAGTTGCATCTAGTGTGTGAAACTGAGGTGAAATAGAGGATTGAAAGAGATAATATCTGAACTGCCTTGTGCTAACCCCAATCTGAGAAACCAGAAAACTATGTTGATGGGAAGGCAGCAGTTGCTACCTTCCCTAAGAGGATGATGATTTCCCTTTGACCTTGAGGCTATGTTAGGATTACAAGGTGAGAACTCAGGTTGTCTAAACAATTCTCTAGCTCAATGCTGTTGAAGGCCTACCTGCACTTTCGCCTGTTCCTATTCAGTAGAAGACTGATTCACCAATGTGGGTAGAACAGGGGCCCTTAAGAAGTGATAAAATTCAGGCCTTATTAGACATAGTGAATGAACAATTTGACCAAGGACACTTGCGGCTTTCTCTAAGTCCTTGCAATTCCCCAGTATTTGTGGTGAAAAAGAAATCTGGAAAATGGAGGATGCTAACTGATCTAAGAAGAGTAAATGAACAGATGGAAACTATGGGAACTCTTCAGCCTGGACTTCCATCTCCTACTCAATTGCCAAGAGAATGGCCTCTTGGGGTTATAGACATTAAGGATTGTTTCTATTCTATCCCTCTAGATAAGGAGGATATGAAAACATGTGCTTTTTCAGTGCCTAGTGTTAATTTGGCTGAGCCTTATAAAAGATATGAATGGATGGTTTTGCCACAGGGAATGAAAAACAGCCCTATTATGTGCCAAATGTATGTTGCTGCTGCTCTTGCTCCAGTAAGAAAAGCCTTTCCAAAAGTAATATTGTTACATTATTTGGATGATATTTTGGGGTATGCACCTGAGGAACAAATGTTAGGAGCATGTCTACAAAAGACCATGGAAACACTAAAGTACTACAAACTGCATATAGCTACAGAAAAAATTCAAAGACATGCTCCATTTCAATATTTAGGATATGAAGTATATCCTAAGACACTCACAGTACAAAAGCTTTCTTTAAGAACAGAGAAGTTGGACACCTTAAATGATTTCCAAAAATTAATAGGAGATATTCAATGGATATGTCCAGTGTTAGGCTTAACTACCAATCAACTGCAACCTCTATATGACATTTTAAGGGGAGACAGTGCTTTAAATTCACCACGCCAGCTTACAAAAGAAGCACAAGAGGCTTTGAGAGAAGTTGAATTGGCTTTATCCAATGTGGCTGAAAGAGTCACTCAAAAACCCTTGGAAATATCAGTTTTTGCTACACAAGAGGCACCCACAGAAGTCCTTCATCAGGGAGACTGTGTGATAGAGTAAGTGAACCCCCCAGCACAACCAGAACAAAGCTTTACTCCTTATCCAGTGCTTGTGGCTAGAATTTTATTAAAGGCCATTAAGCGAGCAGTACAATTATCTGGGATAAGACCTGACAAGATATACACCTTTTATACCAATGCACAAATTAATGTGTGCTGTGAAACCATCCCAGAATGGCAAATTTTATTGGCCACAGCTCCAAATTTTACACATGGATCTCCATTAAAGATAACCCGGCTACTACATAATTGGCGATGGATTTTTGAAGAAAAGGTTTCTAAGGTTCCTCTTAAAGGACCAACAATCTTTACAGACGCCTCCAAAGAAAATATTTGTGCTGTATACTCTCATGATTTAACCATAAAGAGAGTAGTCAGGACTCCTTTTCAATCCACTCAACAGAATGAATTATTTGCTATCATGCTAGCTCTTGTTACCAGGATTCGTAAATATAATTACTGATTCAGCCTATTCAGTAGGTGTGGTACAAATAATTGTCATAGTCCAAATAAAATTTGCAGCCTCTAATATTTATCAGCTCTTTAAGGAACTTCAAGAGCAAATGAGAAAGCATCCAGGCAAGATTTATATCTTGCATGTCCACTCACATAGTGGACTTCCAGGTCCTATTTTTGATGGAAATTCAAAGGCAGATAGCCTTTTAACTATTTTAGCCAGTACTCCTTTATTTCAGGAAGCACAAGAATCTCATTCTAAATATTATCAGGCTGCTCGAGCTTTACATTTACAATTTGGAATAACAAGAGAGGAAGCTAGGAGCATAGTAAAAATCTGTACAGCTTGCCTGCCTTTTCACGCTCCTACACTCCCTCCAGGGAAGAATCCTCGTGGTTTGAGAACCAAAGAAATCTGGCAAATGGTTGTGACCCCTTATCAGTCTTTTGGTTGTCTGTCTTTTATCCACATGGTGGTAGATACCTTTTCAGGATTCACTTTTGTAGTGCCAACAGCAAAAGAGACAGCCCGAGTGGTCACTGAATTCCTTATCCAAGCATTTGCAATTATGGGTGTGCCACAAGAAATAAAAACAGATAATGGACCTGCATATACTTCTAAACATTTTGCACACTTTTGTGCACAGTACAAGATTTTACACACCACTGGAAAAACTTTTAATCCGCAGGGTCAGGCAATAGTAGAAAGAAGAAACAGAGACATTAAGATACTCCTCCAAAAACAAAAGAAAGAGGGAGCCACAGGTAACCCTAAAGAACTTCTAAATTTAGTTCTCTATACCATTAATTTTATAATTTTTGACAAAGATGCACTGGCTCCGGCAGACAGGTTTTATAACCTACCAGAAGGGCAGTGTCCAGTGCGAGCAGCTCCACTGTCCTTAGATAATCGCCAGGTGACATGGAAAGACCCAGAAAGTGGTGAATGGAAGGGACCAGATGGGTTAGCTGCTTGGGGGAGAGGGTTTGCTTGTATTTCTTCAGATGGAGAAGAATCAGATGGGTGCCAAAGAGTTGTATTTGCCTTGTCCATCAAAGAGAGACAGAAAAAGAGAAAGACCTCAAAACAAAGGAGAAAATCTAAGAAACATCTGACACTGAAAGAGTAATGCTAATAAGAAGACTGGTAAAGAACTTAAAAACCAGCAGGAATCATTGGATTTCCTAACACAAGATGAGACTAAGGACAATGGACTTATGGACATTTATAAATTCTCAATTTATGATTATTTGATCATGTTATTTGTTACATACTTCTAGCATGTGTTATGTTACTATGTGTTTATGTAATTTATGTAATTATGTGTAATACCTCCCATATTGATGGATTTATGTTTCAAGGCCATGACCACCCTATGTTCTAAATCAAAAGAAAGGGGGAGATGTTAGGATTACAAGGTGAGAACTCAGGTTGTCTAAACAATTCTCTAGCTCAGAGTTCACACCATTAGGAGTTTACACCTTTAGACTTCTGACTTTACACCTTTACACTTTATACCTTACATTTAAAGGAGTTTACATCTTTAAAAAGGGAGTTCTGAAAAGGAGTTTACACAACTTTTAAAGGGAGCAAGTTCATTGGTGGAAGGAGTTCCCACAAGCCCCTGAGTTTTCACATGCCCATTCTCTGGGAGGATAACAGAAGACAACATCGGGCCTGGAGAAGCAGTCTGGATTGGGGAAGGACAACAGCTGGTGGAGATTCAGAGCTCCCAAGAAACCTGCTCACAGAGAAGAAGATTATACAGAAAAGAGACCTCCCAGAGAAGATTCCAATTGAGAGACGACAAGGACTTTACAAGGCTGCCTGTAGAGAACAAATAAACCCAGAAAGGATCCATTATGTTCCTAGATTTTTCTCATACCATGTCATATATATGAATGTGTTGAGAAAAAGAGAAAAAAGATTTCTATCACAAAGTCATATAGCTCTCTGGAGTCAGGTTTTCTGAAGGACTTCATTTTGTATGTGTGATTTTATCAGCTCCATGGATTCAATTATCATCTCTTTGCAAATGATTTCCAGGTCTATATATCCAGGTCTAGTCTCTCTCCTGTACTCCAGTCCTATATCATGAACCACTTCTTTAAAATCTCAAACTAGATGTCCCATAGACATTTCAAACTCAACATATTCAAAATAGAATTCATTATCCTTTCTCCAAAGCTCTCCCCTCTTTCTAACTTTCCTATTATTGTTAAGAACACCTCCATTTTCTTAGTTGTCTAGGCTTGTAACTTCAGTGTCATCCTCAATTCCTCAGTCATATTCACCCTACATATCCTATCTATTCTCAAATTTTGTTGTTTCCACTTTCACAATGACATTCATGTGTATGTATATATTTTCTTTTCTCCCATCACATAACTGCCATCCTGTTGCAGGCCCTCGTTACCTCTCTCCTAGACTATTGTATAGCCTTATAATTAGTGGCCTTGTCTCAAATATTTTCCCTCTCCAATCCGTCCTTAATGCTTGACTGACAAAGTAGTCTTCCTTTAAAAAACTCAGGTCTAACCACTTCATGAAAATGATCCTTCCCCCTCAATGAACTCCCTATAGCCTCTAGGATTTAATATAATAATAATAATAATAATAATAATAACAATAATAATTTATATACACTTGCTGTGTGCTAGGCACTATGCTAAAAACTTTACAATTAATATCTCATTCAATCTTTACAACAATCCTTGGAGATAAGTATAATTAATATCCCCGTTTGACACATGACAAAACTGAGACAGGATTTAAATGACTTCCTCAGTGCAACATAGCTAATAAGTTTCTGAGGTTGGCTTTGGACTCAGATTTTTCTTTGTTTTTTAAAACTCTTTATATCTTCCTTCCTAGTTTTCTTACAATTTACTTTCTACCATATACTGACCTACTTGTAGTTCTTTGAACACAAATCTCCATCTCCCAAATCTGTGCCTTAGTTATAACTATGCCCAGAATGCTCTTCACTCTCACTTATGCCTTTCAGTTTTCCCTAGATTTCTTCAAGATTCAGATCAAACTTTCTATAACAGACCTTAAGCTCTTTCTCCTTCCTACCTCATCCTCTGAGATTATCTTCCATCTATTCTGAACATATGTTTAAGTATCTGGTAACTCATATTATCTGCCTACTTAGAATATGAGTTCTCTGAGGGCAGGAAGGCTTTTTTATACTTTTTTGTGCCCAGAACAAAGTAAGCACTAAAGAATTGTTTGTTGACTGATTCTGTTGGTCTGCTTTATGCTGTATATCTCTCTTGGAAAATTCTTACATGCTGTTCTGTGCTACAAATCACCTAAGATTTTAGAAAGGAAAAGCTTGGGTACAAAGCACTTTTAAGTCACAAAGCCAGTAACAACTGTGCCTTTAACAATAACTTTTGAGTCTTCCTTTTTAAGTGTTCTTTTGAGCATATTTGTGCCCACAGTCATGGGATTCTAGCAACTCAATGATCTTTTTTTGAAAAGATGATATTCTTGATTCATGGGCTCAAGGTTGGGAGCTCAGGGATCAGAGAAGTTTAAAAATTAATAAAAGGTGAAAGATTCTTGCCTGAATATGAATTGTTCCCTAGATTTTTTTTCCAAGAAGGATCTGGTACCCTCAGGAAGCTATGCAGGGCAATAAGGCCTAAGGCCCAGCTTCAGTATGTTATGAAATGGGGATGTGCAAAAAAGGTCCAAATAGAATAGGAATAGTCAGAGAGTCCTGGAGGAGGCAAGCATGTCATAGTGAAATCAGTGTAACGAATGAACATTTCTGTGAGTGCCATAAGCAGAGCCATACTGGAAAGGAATCAGGAAGTGTTCTTGAGAAAAAACCTGAACTGAGAGCCAAGAAACCTGTTGATGAATCTGGCCTCTGCCCTCCCATATCCTGTGAGTTTCTACATCTCTGAACAGGATGTTACCAAATCAAGGATTGTTTCTTCCTCTTCAGACCTTCTGTAAAAGTGACTAAGCAAAACTCTGAGCCACCCAATTGTCAGAACTTCAGTGGCCTCTCCACTTAACTAAATGAAGAATTAGCTGGAGAGGCTCAAATCCCAAGTCATCCTATAGAACTAAAGCCCATGGGAACAACATAAAAGTTCCTTTTTCCTCTGGCAAGAAGCTTGAATATCAACTAGCAGTCAATTCCTTAAATGAACTCTTTTTCCCATCCCCAAAGGAAAAGAGCCACTACCCAAGTTTTGCTTTCTGCCCCAGGACAAGAACCCCTACTTCCTCACCTCAATACCTGGTCCTGCCTAACCCTATAAAAACCTACTGAGCTTTACTTATTTGGAGTTTACAATTGCATCAGAATTCGAGGGGAGTTCTGTTCTCTTCTATGTTCATATTTCTATACCTTTTTATTCTGAGTATTTCCTCTCATTTAAACTTGATTGCTTCACTCTCTCTCTCAACTCCAGTCTTGTACTGTGTTCTATCTTGGGATACTCTGCTTCCCAATTACATTCATTTTCTTCTTCCAATTGTTTGGTTTTTAATGATTCAGAGCAAGTGTAAATAATAATTGTTTCAGTTCTGACCAGAAATCCTCAGGGTCTTCCCCTCCCAGATTGATTCTTTTATGAAGGCAAACTAGGACTTTTTTTGACTCAAATATTTTCTAATCTTTACCTCTCCCATTCTCTCTAATACTATAGCTATTATTAAAGGCCTGCCCCAAATCACATGACCCTTGGAATACTGTCCTTGGCAACATTCATGACATATAAAAGAGAATGCCACATTTCCTTTTATTGTGCATTGAAATCTTAACCTCAAACTGCATTAAAATATCAATATTCCCTCTAATGGACTCTCTCATGATAGGCCTGACTAGACCCTGAAGTGCCTTCTAAATCATTTAAGACAGACTAAATGCCATTCAAGGAAGTTTTATCGATAAGTTTATGATCTTTCCAACTGTCAACTAAGTGTGTCCAATGTCTATGGAGAGCAGTCCTAGAAAAGAATAAATGTAATTTTAATTTTCAAAAAAAGAAAAGAGTGTATAAATGATAGGCTAGCTAAGTTGACTAAGATTCCTGAAAAAAAATTAGATTATTAAAATTGTTACTGAACATCTAGAAAAAGAATCAATGACCACAAAGAGTTAGCTAATATCACTTCAATAAGAATAAACCATACCTAAGCTTATCCCAAAAAAGTTACAATAAGATATCATCCCTTACTTCTTTTAAGAGGGGACCATAGTTACAGAATATGGCTTATAACATCAGACTTTTTTTTTATATATTGGTTTGTTTTTTCTAATTTTTTTTATTCTTCTCTAAGGAGAAGTTTTGGTGGAGAAGCTAAGAAATTTGCTTTTGTCTGTGAATTATGTGATGAATAGGAGGTTTTTGATTGACATCAGAGGTATTCAAAAAGCCTCCATAAACTTCCACCATGTCTCTTTTGCCTCAGTCTTTTTGATTGCTCTATTCATAGTTAGATCCTTTTGTTCGTTGCAATTGGTGAGAGAACATTCTAAAGGTCCTTCTCCCCTTAGCTATCTGGATCTGAGAAATAGACCTTAAACCTTGTCTCTGCATTTATTCTAAGAAAATAAAGGGAGAGGAGTCACTAACCTCCTTCCTGAGTTTCTAAAGGTCAGAAAAGCAAATCACAGGAATGAGTCCAGATTACATTTTGCAATCAACCCAGTATCAATCCCCTGAGGTGCAAGAAGTGACCTTTGAAGTGAATTTCTATACCCAGGCCAATAAAAGCAGAGATTAGTACATATCTGGTAGCCATGCTTTAGATGGACATGAACTTGGTGGGACCAATGCTATGGAAGAACTGAGCTAAGTTTTGTACTTTCTTCCTTCAGAGACTGAGAGTGTAGGGGAAAGTAGGCCTCTGAGGAATGGAGAAAAAATCTTTGCACTTTTGTTCTTGCTATACTTTTGATATAAACATCCCTTTGTAAATGCTAATTGATGTTAAGTGAATAGTGTGAATTAGAGTGCTAGTTAATGGAGCCTCACAATGAGAAAGAAGAGACATTATTTGTGGGGTTTGAGCCACAAATCCCTCACGTTACCCTAAAATACTGAAGGGACGTGGCTCTCTAGGAAATGAATACTGAATGAAAAAAATTTAAAGGAACAAATGATACTGAACTAATCTTATTTCCTTTTTCTGTCAGTATTGCTAAATTGATAGTGGAGGAGAATGTTGTTGCTATGGTTTCTGATAAAGTAACTCATGATGTTCTTATGGAAAAAATGCAGAGACATAGGTGAGATGAGAGTATAAATAGATGTACTTGGAACTGGTGAATGTATAAATTCAAAGAACAGTCATTAATGGCTCCATGTCAAGTTGGAAAAAGATCACCAGGGGAATGTCCCTGGAAGCTGTATTTGGTCCTATATTATTTAACTTTCTGATCAATGACTTGGATAAATTCTAAATGGAATCCTTTTCAAATGTTCAGATAATACAAAGCAGAGAGGAATATCTAGATAATAAAACTAGGATCCAAAAACATCTTAACAAACTTGAAAAATATTTTAAATCACATAACATTAATTTTAATCTACAAAAGTATACTTTTGTAGTTGGGTTCAAAAAATCAACTTCACAAATTCAATATTGGTGGAGGCATGGTTAAACACTGTTTTGCCTGGAAAAAAAAAATCTGAGAGTTTTATTGGGCTTCAAAATGGATAAAAAACAACAGTATGCTATGACAGACAAAAAAAAAAATCTAAGAATATCTTGGGATATATTAAGAAAGATATCACTTCCAGGAATAAGGAGGTGACTGTACTGCTCTATTTTGTCCTAGTCAGACCAACCTGTAGTCCTGTATTCAGTTCTAGACACCACAACTTGGGAAGAATGCTGTTAAACTGAGCATCCAGGCTGGTTGACAGCCCTTAATCCAAGACATGTGGAGAATGATTGATATTTTAGCCTGGGGAGAAACAGCTGCCTTGAAGTATTTAAAAACCTTTCTATTAAAAGAGGGATTAGATTTGTTCTACTGGATCTCAAGTCAAAATCAGAACTATTAACAATAAGTAGAAGACAAATAAATATTTGTAATAAGGAAAGAGTTTCTAATAACTACACCATTAAAAATGGAAATTAACTTCCTTAAGAATTTTATGAAATTCCCATTGTTAAAATTATCAAGTAGAAATAGATGGCCACTTATCAGCTATGTTGCAATGGGGGCTGTCACATAAGTCTTATTCAAATCCTAGCACTGGATTATTTTCATCTGATTTCTCTACTTCTTGTACGCTGCTGAATAGATCTTGCAGAAATTACAAATAATCTGATTGCATCCACTACAAATTTATGTGATTTAATGTCAACTGGGCCTTTACTTCAGCAAGAGAGATCTTTCACTCCTCAAGATGCTCTCTATCCTTGTCCTGACAGACTGTTCCAAACCTTCTGTTCTTACACCTCTCATTCCCTCCACTCTGTCAGTTGAAAATCTTTTTCTCACACTTTAAATAATAATCTATATTTTACTGAGAAAATATATGCCATTAGATTTTTAATCTTAAAACTCCTTTACCCTCTCCCCTATCCATTATCTTCCCTTTTGCTCTAGTCTATGATAATGGAGTGGTCTTTCTTACCAAGAAGAAAAGGAGCCTTCTATAAATGCTTCTGATCTTATCCGTGTCTGCTCTAGCAGATTCCTTCCTGAATCACTGCCTTTTTCTCAAGTCTTCAATTTATCCCTACCTACTGGATCCTTACCTGCTGCCTACAAACATGCTCAAATTTTCCCCATCCTTAAAAAAAAATCTTCCCTAGATCATATTCTTGGGCAGCTAGGTAGTATAGTAAAGAGAGTCAGAAAGACACATCTGGTGAATTCAAATCCAACTTCAGACTCTTTCTAGCTGTATAGCAAGTCACTTAACCCTGTTTAGCTCAATTTCTTCATCTATAAAATGAGCTGAAGAAAGGCAATCATGACAATATCTTTGCCAAGAAAACTCCAAATGGGGTGATACATGACTGAGAAAAGCTGAACAGAGACCTGTTCATTAGTTCAAAGTTGTTTGTCTTTACAATATTGTAATTATATCAATTATTCTCCTACTTTCAGTAATTTCACTATGAATTAGTTCATACAAGTCTTCTCAAATTTCTCTAAAACCCTCACATTTTTATGGCACAATAAAATTCAACTACAATCATACAACCTAACTAGTCCATCTATTCCCCCATTGAATATCTCAAGATGTTGTCTTAAATCATTCCAACAAAACACCTTGAAAAAGCTGTCTAAACTCATTGCTTCCTCTTTCTCTTCTTGCTCATTTTTTCAGCCTTCTAAAGTCTTGCTTCTAACTCTACCACTCAAATGAAATTGTTTTCTAAAGTTATGAATGATCTTTAAAATTTTACTTTGTGAATAATTAGGCATTTATTCTGCCTCTCAGTCCTCCACATATGCCCAAATAAGAAAAAAATAAAATCCTTGTAAAATATGGAGAGTCAATCCCCATATTGGCCATATCCAAAATGTCTCTTGTCCTATATATGTAGTACTCTGTGAAGAGGTGAACAACATTTTTCATCATTTGTCTCTGGAATTATGGTTGATCATTAATATGATCAGAGTTCTCTTTAAATGATTTTTTAATTATATGCAGAGACTATTTTAACATTCATTTTTATAAAATTTGGGGCTCAAAATTTTTCTTCCACCTTCCTTCTCCTTCCTCTTTCTAAAATGGTAAGCAATTTGAAGAGTTATTTATGTTCAATCATGTAAAATATAGTTCCACATTAGTCATGTTGTGAAAGAACAAATAGACTAAAAGGGAAAAAAAGAACACTAAAAAATAAACTGAAAAAAGTATGCTTTGATCAGCAGAGCCCATCAGTTCTTTCTCTGGGTGTGGAGATTTTATATCATGAATCTTTTGGCAATATCTTGAATCGTTGTACACTGAGAAGAACTAAATTATTTGTAGTTGATCATTTCACATTACAATTATTATGTATTATATTCTTCTGGTTCTACTCCTTTCACTATGCATCATTCATTTAAGATTTTCTTGGTTTTTCTGAAGTCAATCTGCTTACCATTTCTTATAGCACATTAGTATTCCATTATATTCACATACTATAGCTTATTCAGCCATTTCTCAATTGATGGGCATCCCCTCAATTTCCAATTTTTGTCACACAAAGAGCTGCTATAAATATTTGTGTACATGTGGATCCTTTTCCCTTTTTTATAATTTCTTTGGGATACAGACCTAGAAGTGGTACTGCTAGATGAAAGAGTATGTACAATTTCATTGCCCTTTGGGCATAGCTCCAAATTGCTCTCCAGAATGGTTGAATCAGTTCATAATTACACTAACAGTTCATTAGTGTCCTAATTTTCCATCATCCTTTAAAACATTTAGATGATTAGAGTTTTAAAATCTTTCAAAATTATCTTTACAATGTTACTGTAACTGTATAAATTATTCTACTGATTCCAGTAATTTCACTATGGATTAGTTCATACAAGTCTTCTCATGTTTCTCTAAAACCCTCACTTTCTTATGACACAATAAAATGCAACTACATTAACATAGCATAATTTGTCTGACAATTCCCCTATTGATTGATACTCATTTAGTCTATAGTTTTTCCACTATCAAGAGAGCTGCTATAAATAATTTTTGTACCTATAGAATCATTTCCTCTTTTTTATTTCTTTGAAGGTATGGATACCTAGGCATAGTAGTAATACTGCTAGATCACAGTAACTATTGGGGCATAATTCCAAATTATTTTCCAGAAAGGCTACACCACTTCATGATTCCACAAATAGCGTATGTCAATATGTCTATTTTCCTCTAGCTCCTCTAACATTTGTAATTTCCTTTTTGATCAGTCTTGGCAATCTGATAGGCATGAGACAAAAATCTCAAAAATGCTTTAATTTGTTATTTTAATTATTAGTAATTTAACTTATTAGGAGTTACTCTATTAACTCCAGATCTGATGATCTTTTTATAATCCTCAGCCTTCTCAGACTTTTGGCATCATCTATTATGGGTTATTACTGGTTCTTCCTTCACATTAGATGTGCTAGTCCTCCTGAATATCCCATATAACCCATCAGTTGAAGTGATAAGAGACTAGACTTAGGGAGACTAACCAGTATTCTATTACAACAGTTTAAACATTAAGTGATGAGAGCCTATACCAGGATTGTAGCAGAGGAAAGAAACATATACAAAAATTGTTATGATGGTAAAGGTAGAGATGACAGAACCTGGCCACTAACAGGATATTGAAAGTGAGATGAGAGAGAGGAGTCACTTGTTAGATTGAGTAACTAAGAGAATATTAATAATAGGGAGGTTAGGAAAAAGGGAGAGATTGGGAATAAAGATGATGAGTTTAGTTTTAGACATATTGAGTTTAAGATATTTATAAGACACTAAAGTTAAGATGTCTAAAAACTGACCAAAGATGAGAGATTGGAGGTTACAAGAATAGTGAAATCTGGATTAATCTGATCTGAAAGTTATCTGCCTAGAGATGATAATTGAAACCATAGGAGCCAACAAGATTTCCAAGTGGAATAATATAGAGGAAAAGAAAAATGATCCAGGACAGTCTTGGGTGACTCTATCAATAGTGTGACATGATCTGGATGATGATCCACAAAAGAGATAAAGAAGGTTCAGACAGATAGGAGAATCAAGAGAGAACATGAAAGTCTAAGAGAATATCAAGTAGAAGATAATTGACAGTGAAGCCTGCTGAGAGGTCAAGAAGGATGAGAACTGAAAAGGTCATTTTGTTGTTGTTGTTGTTCAGTCATTCAAGCATATCCAACTCTTCATAACCCCATGGACTACCATATGCCAGACCTGTCTATCCCCACTATTTCTCCAAGTCTATCCAAGTTAATATTTGTTGTTTCCATTATCTATCCAATCCATTTGTCACCTTCTCAATCTTTTCCAACATCAGGATCACTGCCAATGAATTCTGTCTTTTCATTATGTGGCCAAAGTACAGCTTCAGTATTTACTCTTCCAGTGAGTAGCTTGAATTAATTTCATTAGGAATTGATTGATTTGTTCTCCTTGCTGTCCAAGGGATTCTTAAAAGCTTCCTCTAGCATCACAATTTGAAAATGTCATTTCTGTGAAAAGTTGAGGCTTTCCTTATAGTCAAACTTTCAAAACCATACATTTTACTAGAAAAACCATAGATTTGTCTATGCAGACCTTTGTTGGCAAAGTTATGCCTCTGCCTTTTAGTATATCATCCTGATTTGCCATAGTTTTCCTTCCAAGGAATAAATGTCTTTTTATTTCAAGGCTGCAGTCACCATCTATAATGATCTTTGAGACCAAAAATATGAAATCTGAAGCTGCTTCCATTTCTTCTCTCTCTCTATTTTCCAGAAGTAATAGGATCAGTTGCCAAGATCTAAAGTTGCTGGTTTCCATGTTAAGCTTTAAATATACTTTTACACTCTCTTCTTTCATTCTCATCAAGAGGCTTCTTAATTCCTCTTCTCTATCTACTATCAGAGTAGTCTACATATCTGAGATTGCTGATATTTCTCCTGATGAGAAAAGATCAGCAGATTAAAACATTCATCATTAGTAACTTTGGAAAAATCAGTTTCTGTTGAATAATAAAGTCACAAGTAAGATTACAAAGTAAGAGGGGGGAAAAACCTTCTCAAGGAGTTTAGCCACAAAAAGGAATAGAAAATATGGGGTTGATAGCTAATGGGAAGATGGAGAAAACATAGGTGGGTTTACAGGCAACAGAGAAGTAGAAGATAGAAAAGGAGTGAATGAATATTAGTGATACATAAGAGATAATGGGATACAATCTTCTGGAGAAGACTAGATGCAGTGAGATCACTTGTGTACATAGGAGTTTATCTTGTCAAGTAAAAAAGCCACCTCATTTTGTGAGACAGAGATAAAGAGAATAATAGCAGAAGAGATCTGACAGATGTGACATGAGGAAAAAGGAATAAGAAAAAGCTCTCTGAATAACATAATTTTTAATAGTAAAATATGAAACAAGAATCTCACTTTAGAGGTTGAGGGAAGGGCAGGAGTTATGGGAAGTTTAAAAGGAGTGAAAAAGTTTGGAAAAGCCACCATGGTGAGTGGGATAGTAAATCAGTTAGAAAGGTACAAAAAGACTGCCTTGCTATAGTGAGGATTCAATTAAAATTATGTCACAGAAACTCATAATATATGAATCATCATTTTTATCTGAGGACCCCTAGGAACTGGAGTAGAGAGAACCAAGCTAGGCCTAGAGAATTTGGATTAAGGATTAGGTTAGCTAATTATGGTACTATTAAGTTTCACTGAGGAAAATATTTTAAAGGCATTTTCAGTTACTTACAAACCCATTCTTACTATTTCTGTACATGGTACTTTTCTCTCATGAATATATTCCTAAAAAGTAGAATTAGATGACTTTGGGTTTCTGGAGAATACAGAAAGGAGATAACTGAATCAGTGCTAGAACAAAGTGCCAAATTCAATGGTGGGGACTGTAGGAGAGCTAATTATGAAACTTGGATAACAGATCTTATAAAATTTCTTGGGCTTTCAGAACTAGAACCTTAAAGAACATCTACTCAATTCCTCTTCTACAACTTTCCTTGGGGGTTTGATAGACACTAAGTCTAGAAAGAAAAGTAGCAAAAGATAGTAAAAAAGGGGCTGGATTTAAGTCTGAGAACTGAGGTTCCAGTCTTAACTCTGTTATCTACTAGATGGGCAACACTGAGCAAGTCCCTTCCCTTCCCTGGTTCTCAGTTTGATCATCTGTAAATGGAAAGGTAGTCTCCAATGCTATGCTCTCAATGCTAATATTCCATGATACAAGCCATGTTCTCTTCCCCCAAAGGATGCCAACCCAGGACATAGATAGGATGTAGTCAGAATGCACACTTGTTACCTTGAGCCACACCCCCAAGAGAATACTGCTGATTGGCTGAACCAAAGCCATGGTTAGTTCCTGGGGGAATCCTTAGGGAAGCTCCAGAAAATTTAACCTTCACACAGGAAGCACAGTTTATGTTCTCAGGACTTGGCATCCTGGTGAGTAACAGGTCTATGTCTAGTGGTGTCTGGGATAGGGAGAAGGATAGCAGGAGGAATAGCATTTGTGCAATCCCAAGTCCAAATTAAAAAAAAAAAACTTGCATACAGTAGGAGCTTGAGGAGTAGTTGTTGCCTTGAAATTATTTAATATAAAAATCATGAAAATGAAATAGAAAGAATACTGTTTCTCAATGAGTTCAAATTCTATTTATCCTCTTTGAACAGTTTCCCCATCTATTTTTTTATTTATAAGTTTTTCACAGTATATATGTATGAGTAATTTTTAAAATAATATTATCCCTTGTATTCATTTTTCCAAATTATCCCCTCCCTCCCTCTACTCCCTCCCCTTGATGACAGGCAATCCCATACATTTTACATATGTTACAGTATAACCTAGATACAATATATGTGTGTAAATCCCATTTTCTTGTTGCACATTAAGTATTAGATTCCGAAGGTATAAGTAACCTGGGTAGATAGACAGTAGTGCTAACAATTTACATTCACTTCCCAGTGTTCCTTCTCTGGGTGTAGTTATTTCTGTCCGTCATTGATCAACTGGAAGTGAGTTGGATGTTCTTTATGTTGAAGATATCCACTTCCATCAGAATACATCTTCATACAACATTGAAGTGTACAGCGATCTTCGGATTCTATTCATTTCACTCAGCATCAGTTGATGCAAGTCTCTCCAAGCCTCTCCGTATTCCTCCTGCTGGTCATTTCTTACAGAGCAATAATATTCCATAACCTTCATATACCATAATTTACCCAACCATTCTCCAATTGATGGACATCCATTCATCTTCCAGTTTCTAGCCATTACAAAAAAGAGCTGCCACAAACATTTTGGCACATAGAGGTCCCTTTCCGTTCTTTAGTATTTCTTTGGGATATAAGCCCAATAGCAGCAATGCTGGATCAAAGGGTATGCACAGTTTGATAACTTTTTGGGCATAGTTCCAAATTGCCCTCCAGAATGGCTGGATTCTTTCACAACTCCACCAACAATGTATCAGTGTCCCTGTTTTCCCACATCCCCTCCAACATTCATCATTATTTGTTCCTGTCATCTTAGCCAATCTGACAGGTATGTAGTGGTATCTCAGAGTTGTCTTAATTTGCATTTCTCTGATCAGTAGTGATTTGGAACACTCTTTCATATGAGTGGATATAGTTTCAATTTCATCATCTGAGAATTGTCTGTTCATATCCTTTGACCATTTATCAGTTGGAGAATGGTTCGGTTTCTTATAAATTAGGGTCAGTTCTCTATATATTTTGGAAATGAGACCTTTGTCAGAACCTTTGTTTTTAAAAATATTTTCCCAGTTTGTTACTTCCCTTCTAATCTTGTTTGCATTAGTATTATTTGTACAGAAACTTTTTAGTTTGATGTAATCAAAATCTTCTATTTTGTGATCAATAATGATCTCTAGTTCTCCTCTGGTCATAAATTCCTTCCTCCTCCACAGGTCTGAGAGGTAGACTATTCTCTGTTCCTCTAATCTATCTATTATCTCATTCTTTATGCCTAAGTCATGGACCCATTTTGATCTTATCTTGGTATATGGTGTTAAGTGTGGATCCATATCTAATTTCTGCCATACTAATTTCCAGTTTTCCCAACAGTTTTTTTCATATAATGAATTTTTATCCCTAATGTTGGTATCTTTGGGTTTGTCAAAGACTAGATTGCTATAGATGTACCCTTTTTTGTCCTTTGTATCTAATCTGTTCCACTGATCGACCGGTCTATTTCTTAGCCAATACCAAATGGTTTTGGTGACTGCTGCTATATAATATAGCTTTAGATCAGGTACACTTAGACCACCTTCATTTGACTTTTTTTTTTCATTAGTTCCCTTGCAATTCTTGACCTTTTATTCTTCCATATGAATTTTGTTGTTATTTTTTCTAGGTCATTAAAATAGTTTCTGGGGAGGCTGATTGGTATAGCACTAAATAAATAGATTAGTTTGGCGGAGTATTGTCATCTTTATTATATTCGCTCGGCCTATCCAAGAGTACTGAATGTCTTTCCAATTATTTAAATCTGACTTTATTTTTGTGGCAAGTGTTTCGTAATTTTTCTCATATAATTCCTGACTATTCTTTGGTAGATGGATTCCCAAATACTTTATACTCTCAACATTTGTTTGTAATGGAATTTCTCTTTGTATCTCTTGCTGTTGCATTTTGTTGGTGATATATAAGAATGCTGAGGATTTATGTGGATTTATTTTGTATCCTGCAACTTTGCTAAAATTCTGAATTATTTCTAATAGCTTTTTAGCAGAGTCTTTGGAGTTCTCTAAGTATACCATCATGTCATCTGCAAAGAGTGTCCCCATCTATTTAAAGAGAGGTTGCACCATATGAACCTGAGGATTCTTCCAAGTTTAAGCAGGCGATTTGAAAAGAAAAATTGAAACCCTTGCCACCAAAGTCCCTATCTGTCTGAACTTCCCTTGCTAACATGCCACTCCTCAGGTTATATTCTCAAGTCAAAGAAACCAGGGTCACCTCGGATATCCAGCTTATAGCTGTCCCCTAAAAACATTCAGAAAATCCAGAAAAAGATTACCTGATCTCCCCAAAAAACATTACACACAAATCCTTAAAGCAGCAGTGCTCCTAACAGGGCATTGAATCCAGGGCTGAATAGAAATCATCTCTGCAGCAATATCTGCCTGCCATTCTCTCCAGACAATCTTTGCTTGAAGACCCCTATTGAGGGGCAATTGGCCGCTTTCTGAGGAATCTTATTTATCCATGAATTGCTCTCATTTTGGGGAGACATTTCCTTATCTTTGAGTCAACATCTGCCACACTGCAATTGTCCCTCAGTATACCTAGTATGGTCTAGATAGGGACTGAGAAAGAGAGAAAGGACAATGAAGGAAGGAGAATGAAGCTGTTTTCCCAGCTTCTAAAGTCCAGAATTTTCTGCCAATGCCACCACTTAACAGCTTGGTGAATACAACAGCTCCAACCTCCCTGGGCATCTATTTCCTGTCTTTCATCCTGTCCTGAGCCTGATGTTTAAGGAGAACCCATCCTTTTCTTCTCTAAGGCTCGAGGCTCTCCTTACTTTCATGGGTCTTCTGCCTGATGGGGGAACACAAAGATTTATATCTTCATGTTACAGTCAGATGAGGAGATCCATGAGACCTGTTTGCTCCAGGACTCACCCTGAGGTCCAAATGATCACACCCCTGTTACTACCCATAGGACCCCAGGGGTTTGGGTCTAATGTGAATCTGTGGTTGTGTCTCTGTGTAGATTTGTGTCTTTTCACAGGCTTCTTATATTGGTCCCTTTCTATGTGTATATCTCCTTGTGTGTATTACAACTCTATGTGTGCCTTTGTATTTGTTTTATATGTAATATCAGCATGGTATGTGACTATATTCAGACTGTTTATGTGTGTATGTCTGAATGTCTTTGGGGAAGTGTTAGTTATCCAGAGAGTAAGATGTAAAATAGGCTGGGCAGAGTCTAGCCCACAAATTCAGATACAAAATCAAATTTATTCCTCTGAAGCAAAGCACTGAAACTCTCTGTATCATACACTTACTGACCTGTGAGATCCTAAATACCACTTATTTTCTCAGGGTTTCAGTGACCTTATGTATAAAATCAAGGGGTGAGATAAGATGGTCTTCCAGGTCTGGATTTCAGATCCTATATGCTTACATATGCCAACTATATGCTATACAATCTCTTCAGCTCTCTGGTTTTCTAGTTTTCTCTCCTGAAGCCAAACAAAATATTGTGCAATTGTCCTGATTAAGCTGTAACATACTTGGTTAAATTAAGTCTTGATCTATCACTTGGATCCCCTCAACAAACCAAAGAAATATAAAAAGAGTAAGATCATTTTTGATAGACAAAGTGATGAAGGCAGTGAAGGTTAATTATTCAACAAGCAATTATTAATTTCTGACTATGTGCCAATGACTATATGCTAAACCTGTTGGATATAAAAACTAGGTCCTTGCCTATGTGATCCCAGAGCTCACAGGCTAGTGGGAACATATAGTATGCAAATAACTGTACAAAGCAAAATAGTTACAGGAAAAGGAAACTCATCTCAAATGTTAGAGAGCCAAAGAGGCAGGAGGCAGGGAAAAGTGAAAGAGGAGCCAGATCAGCAAAGATGTTCTAGAGGATGAGATTGGAACTGACCTTAAAGGAGATCATGGAAAACATGAAGCAGAACAGAGAGCATTCCAGGTATGAGACCACTAATAAAAAGAAACAGAGTTCAAAGATGAAGTATAGTGACCAATGTCACTAGATCATAGAGTAAGTGGAGAGGAGTAAGGTGTAAGAAGAAAAGAAAGTAGAAAAGAGCAGGTTATAAAAAGCTTAAAATGCCAAACAGGGATTTTATATTTGAACAGCATTTTTATGCAATCATTTGCAGTTGTGTCCTACTTTCTGTGACTCCATTTGAATTTTTCTTGGTAAAGAAAAAAAATGTTTTTCCATTTCCTTTTCTGACTTATTTTAAAAATAAGGAAACTTGGACACTGAGAGTAAAATGACTTGCCCAGGATCACACAGTTAATAAGTGTCTGAGAGTGGATTTGAACTCAGGTTTTCCTGACTCCAGGCATGATGCTTTATCCATTGTGCCACCAACTGCTCATAATAACAAATCATTGGAGTTAATTGAATAATAAGGTGAAATGGTCAGAGCTGAGCTTTAGGAAGATGTTTTAGCAACGTAGTGGAAAATAGCTTGGAATGGGGAGAGACATGAAGCAGGGAGAATAATTAAAAAGCTATTGCAATAATCCCTTGGTGCCCTTGATAGTAATAAGAAGAGCACAGTTCAAAGAATAAAAGAGGACTTTCATGTCATTTGACCAACAAGATAAACGCCTAAATCTTTTTTTTTTTTGATCCCCAAGAGCTCTTACACAGAAATATTTGCCAAAGATAAAGCAATTTCAAGTCTCTGTGTTCTAGAACATCCAAAATCCAAAGAAGGTAAAAAATAAGTAATAAGAAATGAGGAGAAAGGAAAAGTTGAGGGTTTAAAAATAATGAATACTGTTTGTACATATTAAATCTGAGATTATTATGGGACAGAAATTTGTAGATATTCAGGAAGTAGTTGGTGATATGAGACTGGAGTTTAGGAAAGTGGTAAGTGCTGGAGACAGAAACAACCAAGTGCTCAGACATGAACAAAAAACTGACCAGAATCGCAGGATTGGACCTTTGAGTTAGAAGGCACTCTAATTAGGAGGATACCATATAATCAAATCCTGTCACTGTATACTTGAAGAACCAAGGCACAGAGTGTTTAAACAACTTCCCAGAGTCACACAGGCAAGTGGCAAAGCTGGGATTTGAGCCAATACAATCTTTTAAGAGTGGCTTTAGACAAGTTTACCACAGAAAATAGAATAACAGAAAAAAAATCTTATAGATTTAAAAGGAATAAAATACAAGATGCAAATTGAAAATATCTAAAAATAGATAAATATTCCTTCATTTCTCCATTTCCACTAATTCCACCTGAGGCTGAATTAAAATAGTATCTCGAATGAGACTCCATCCTCTACTGTGGTGGGAACATGTTCAGTTCCAGGAATCACATTTTAGGAATGGCATTGATATCCTGGGAAGGGTTCAAAGGAAGAAAACTAGAATAGTGAAAGGTCTCAAATTCCTCCCTTGTAAGAGTGGAGTAAAAGTTAAAAAAAAAAAATGTAAGAAAGGAAGTGGAGGTGTTAGGCTAGAAAAGAAAAGATAGGGTGGGATTGAATTATTATGCTAAATCCCAGAGGCCACAATTAGGAGTAATAGTTAAGGAGGCAGCTTAGAAAGGGGGAATGAACTTTAGAAAGACAACTCAACTACTTATAAAGAAAAAAATATTCTCTTTGTTAGAGCTATCCAAAATTAGAATGGGCTACCTCATTCTTGGTATTGAAGTACAGGCTGCATGACAACCTCGCAAGGCTATTGTAGAAGGCATTTCTGTTCAAGTAAAGGTTAAATTAATGGTTTCTGAGGCTCCTTCCCATTTTGAAAAATCCATTTTTCTCCTTTAAATGTCAATGTGAACTGTTGGATGCAACAATTTGGATTCAGGAGACTCAAATTCAAATCCATCAAATATTTACTAGCTAGAGATCATGGGTAACTCCCTTGTTCTTTCTGTGCCTAGGTTTCTCAAGTATAAAAATTGAGATAAATTAATTGAACTATCTACTTCATAGGATTGTTGAGGAAAAAGCAGTATGAAAAAACTTTAAAGACTACATAAATGAAAATGTTACTGTTGCTATTTTTATTATTTTATGATATATCCCCTTCACTCTATATAGACATTCAATATCTTCCTCCAAGTCCTCTTCTGGGCTATTTCAACAACTGCCTAAGCTTGTCTTCTTGCTACAAGGAGTATCCCCTCTTCCATCTACTCTCCACAAGTTGGGAAAATAATTTTCCTAAGTGATGGGTCTGATCCTATAATTTCTCAATTCAAGAAAGTCTAGTGGCTCCCTATTTTCTTTAAGGTCAAATAAAAATTTCTCTGTTTAACATTTAGAGTCTTTTTGTTCCAATTTATCTTTCCAGGGTTATTATACAGTTTTCCATTGCACATACTCTATGATCCAAACTGCTTTTCTTACTCTCCTTCTTACTTAGCATTGCATCTTCTTTCTCTCTCTTGTTTCACAAGCTATCCCTCATTTCTAGAATATACTGACTCTTCTCTTCTGCTTCTGGGATGCCCAGTTTCTTTCAAAACTCAGATTTTGTCTCTCCTAGAGTATAAGGTTTGTCCTGATCCTTTCTGCTAGTGTCTCCTTCCAAAAATTTGAATGTATTCTCTATAATACTTTGAATATATTTTCAACTCATTTTTATGTGTACTTGTTGCTTTAGTACCAAATCCAGGGCCTGGTATATAGCAATTAAATGATTAACTGGTTTACACCCATTTGAAAAACAGATTTGCCAAAAAAGAAACCATTTTTTCAAGATCTATCTTGCTACCACTAACATGGAAATATTTTTTGCATGACTGCACAGTTATAATCTATGTCAAATTATTTGCCATTTCAGAAAAAGAGTAAGGGAAAAAGGGATACAGAGAATTTGGAACTCAATTTTTTAAATTAATGTTAAAAATTGTTTTCAAATGAAATTGGAAAAAAATAAAATATTTTTAAAAGATTTATCTTGCTATACTTTGCCCAATAATATTTAAGTTTCTTACATTTACCTTCAGGACTATCAGATAAAGAGACGTGGGGACTCTTGTCTCCTCCCTCACCCCAGAACTTTCTGGCCAATCCTAGTAAGGATGTCAGGAGGGAATGTGACCTTCAACATCTCTTATACCAGCTTCTTCTTATTGGGCTTCCCAGGACTAAAGGAATCAAGGTCCCTTCTGATCCTCCCATTTTTTTTTCTCTATATGGTGATCCTCTCAGCCAATGGCCTAATCGTCTACACTGTGACTACACAGAGGAGCCTACATCAACCCATGTATGTATTCATCAGCCTACTCCTGGTCATCAATATCTGCACTGCTACCACTGTGGTCCCTGCCATGCTCTTCAGTTTCTCCATCTACTTCAATCGCATCTCTTTGGCTTGTTGCCTTGTCCAGATGTTCTTCATCTATTTTCTACTTCTTTTTGATTGCAATGTCCTTCTACTTATGGCTC
The DNA here is from genome assembly GCF_048593235.1 of Sminthopsis crassicaudata. Lineage (NCBI taxonomy): Eukaryota > Metazoa > Chordata > Mammalia > Dasyuromorphia > Dasyuridae > Sminthopsis > Sminthopsis crassicaudata. Next base: position 580,489,521 of record NC_133619.1, on the reverse strand, counting down.
TGGACCGTTATGTTGCCATCTGTTACCCTCTGCGCTACACAGAGATCATGACAGGCCAGGTACTAGCAGGGCTGGTAGGGGTAGCTGCCAGCAGGAGTGTGGGCATGGTGGCCCCTGTGGTGATTCTGGCTGCAAGAGTTCAATTTTGCCGCTCCAATGTGATCCGTCACTTCACCTGTGAGCACATGGCCTTGATGAAGCTGTCTTGTGGAGACATCTCACTAAATAAGTCTGTAGGACTTGCCCTCCGTGTCTTTAATAGGATCCTGGACCTGCTTTTCCTAGCCATCTCCTACATACGCATTATCCATGCTGCCTTCAGGATCTCCTCAGGAGGTGCCCGCTCAAAAGCTCTTCACACATGTGGATCTCACCTACTTGTCATCTTCACTGTGTATGGCTCCTCTTTAACCTCTTCGATTGTATATCGTGTGGCCCACACTGCCTCTCAGGATGTACACAACTTGATCAGTGCCTTCTATTTGCTGATCCCCTGCCTTGTCAATCCTGTCATCTATGGGGCCAGAACCAAGGAGATCAGGCAACATTTAGCAAAGTTGTTCCAGAGGGCAGAGCATTGAGTAACCACACACACAGAAAGACACACACAATCTAAAAAGGGACCTTCCAGACTGACTGTTATTGGAATCATTGGAGAGGGATTAAAGTGGAGAAAATCCTCATAAAAGGCTCATGGTGAATTTCCAGCTTAGGTCTGGGAGAAAATCAGAGTTGAATGACAATGATTACAATAGGAGTCCAGTCAGAAAGTAACAATATACTTAGGTTATCAATTCATATTCTAAAATCACATTCACAGAAACTCAGAGCTGCAAAGGATTTCTGAAGACATCCACTCCTAGCTCTTCACTAGCACTCTCTACAGCATACTCAACTAGTGGTTACCTAGTATCTACCTGACCCACCTCCCCCCCCACTCATGCTCACTCCAGTTTTAAACTTCAATTGTTGGAAAGTTTTCCCTTATAACAAACCAAAGGTAACCTTTCTGCTTCTTCTCCCCATTACTTCTAGTTCTATCCTATAAGGCCATGATAAAAAATTCTAATTCTTCTATCACAATAGACTTTTTGTAACTAGTATAGTTAGTTAACAATCATTAGGTTTCTCTGATTCATTTCATCTCCAGATTAAATGTCCTCAGTTACTTCAACATCTCTTTCTAAGGCCTGGGCTTTAATTTTCTCACCAACCCAGATGCCATCCATTAAATGAGCTGCAGCTTTTCAGTGTCTTTCCTTAAACAACATGCCTAGAATTTGATTCCACACTCCAGATGTGATCTGCCAAGGGCAGTGAGAAGTGATTTTCACTTCCCTCATTGTACTCTATCCTTCTATTTTAACTTAAAATCACTTTAACATTTGTGTCTTCCATGTCATCTCTTTATTGTCTACTAAAACCCCCAAGTTTTATTTCCTGTGGTCCAGTGGAAAGAGTATTTGATCTATATTCAGAAGACCTGGTTTCAAAATCTTTCTCTGTTAATAACTTCTTATGCAAATTATTAAACCCTGTGATTCAGATCCTAATATGTATAAGGATAAAGTTAAATAAAATCTCCTTTCAGTTCTTTTTCCATTTTTAAATACTAATTTATTTTTTCCAATTACATGTGAAGACAATTTTTTTACATTTTTCTTTGCTGAGGCAGTTGGGGTTAAAGTGACTTGACTATGGCCACACAGCTAGGAAGTGTTAAGGGTCTGGGACCACATTTGAACTCAGGTCCCCCTGACTTCAGGGCTGATGCTCTATCCACTGTGTCATCTAGTGCATTAATTTTTAAAATAAAATTTTAAGTTCTATAATTTTCCCTTCCTGCTTTTCTTCCCCACTTCCTATGAGAGTAAATAATTTGATATATGAAATATATGTATGCAATAATGTAAAACCTATTTTGGTAATAATGATGCTTTGAAAGAAAAAAGTGTATGAAAGGGGAAAAAAACTACCAAAAAGGTGAAAACGGAATGTTTTAATTTGCCAGACTCTACCAGTTCTTTCTCTAGATATAGATAGCATTTTCCATTATGAGTCTTTTGGAATTTTTTTTGGATCATTGTATTGCTGAGAAGAGCTAAGTCTATTATAGTTGATCATTGCACAATGTTACTATTACAGTGTACAATGTTGCCTAGGTACCGCTTACTACACTTTGTATCAGTTCATGTAAATCTTTCCAGGTTTTTCTGAAATCTACTTACTTATTTTTTTATAGCATAATAATACTGTTACATTTTTATACCACAACTTGTTCAGCTTTTCCCCAAACCGTGTCATTCCCTTAATTTCTAATTCTCTGCTACCACTAAAAGAGCTGTTATAAACATTTTTGTACATTTAAATCTTTTCCCCCTTTTTATGACCTCTAGTAGTATTCCTATATGAAAGAGTAATACAATTTCATTGCCCTTTGGACACAACTCCAAATTGCTCTTTAGAATAGTTGGCTTATTTCACAATTCCATAGAGTGCTTTAATGTCCCGATTTTTCCACATCCTCTCCAAAATTTATCATTTTCCTTTTCTGTCATATTAATCAATCTGATAGGTATAAGATAGTACCTCAGAGTTGTTATAATTTACATTTCTCCAATCCAATAGTGTTTTATAGTATTTTCAAATGACTTTAGATAGCTTTGATTTCTTCATTTGAAAACTACCTGTTCATATTCTTTGATCATTTACCAGATGGGGAATGATTTGTATTCTTCTAAATTTGACTCTGTTCTCTATAGATCTGAGGAATGAGACCTTTATTAGAGGTACTAACAATAAAAAATATTTTCCAGCTTTCTGCCTTCCTTCTAGATCTGAAACTATTCCTCGGTCTCCTAATTTGCTTATAGTATCCCCATTTTTAAAAATCATGTACCCATTTTGACTTGATCTTATTATGTGTTATAAAATGTTGGTCTATATCTAGTTTCTGCCATACATTTTCCCAATTTTCCCAGAAGTTTTTCCCCAAGTAATAAGTTCTTACACCACAAGTTGGATCTTTGAATTTGTCAAATGTTAGATTACTATAGTTATAAACCACTGTGCCTTGTGTACATTGTGTACTGTTTCACCAATCCACTATTCTATTTTTAGCCAGTACCAGTTAGTTTTGATGACTGCTGCTTTAAAATATAGTTTCAGATCTGGTACATCCTTCTAGTTTTAAATTGATGATCCAATGAACATGCCCAGCTACATCTCCCTCAGCCTATACATATAATTTTCTTGAGTTTAGTAAAAAACTTCATATGCATTCTCATTCAGTTGTATATCATTAGACTTAGTGTATCTTTCTAGTCTGTTAAAATGTTTTTGCATCAGGACTGTGTGATCTATCTTGTTAGCTATCCCTAAGGGAACTATGTCATCTTTAATGTGATATGTCTGCCATCCATGCCTCCCCCAGATCAGTGATAAAAATGTTGCATTTTTATAATGCATAAAACTAAGGATATTTGGATATTTCTGAAAATTCCAAACTTGTATCACATTAACTTACTAGTAATTCTTCTTTTGGTCTATTCATTCATCAGTTTTGAATACACATAAATTTACCACCTTCAAGTTGACATAGTTCATATCATTTGCCTGTTGGGGATCCTGGACTCACTCACACTCCAGTCAACTTCCCATTCACAAAGCTCTGAGTCAACTTCTTCCAAAATGTTCTTGTTTATCCAGCAGACACTATAGAGATCCAAAAATGCTAATTCTTATAAAAGATATGAAACCAAGGTTGACCAATGTCTGTTCATCATTTTCCTAAAAGGATAATTCTACTTGAGAGAACACCATGACCCAAAGCCTCAAGCATAGTCTCTCAGGGATCAGTGCATGAGCACATCATACTAGTATCACACTTACTCTAGCACTCACCTTTCCTTAAATCAAACTAGTATCCTGCATACAAGATTGATTCCCTATTCTTGACTCATCAACAGAACACTGAAACTCTGAGGAACATCCCTTCACTGTCTCTTACACACAAAGTAACTCTTCTTAAAAGATTGCCACCACACACAAAATCACAAAATCCTAGATCATCACAGTGCACTACTGTATTTGGCCTCTCAGATGTGTGTTGGTATGCTCACTCTGCTTCTTAATGTCTGATCTTGATCAAGTCATTTAATCTCTTTGGGGCTTATTTTCTTCATTCATAAGATGAGAGAAATGGATTAAATTATTTCTAGGATTCCTTCCAACTCTAAATCTTTGAGTCTTTGAATTTCATTGTGCAATAAACCCTCATGTCCAGCAAGTAGCCTTTACAGTCATGACTTGAAACATCAATATCACAGGTATAGTTTGACAATTCTTATATAAATTCAGCACATAATTGGAGGCACTAGGCAGCCAGGCATCTTTGCTGCCTTCTACATATAGCTATTCCCTCTTTATTGTCATTCTCATGAGAATGTCATAAGAAATTGTTAAATACCCTGCTGAAATCTACTTATAACAACTGCATTCTCAATTTACTCATCTGACTAGCCTCAAAAAGAGGAAATGAGATTAGTCTGGCAAAGCTTTTGTTTTATGAATCTATGATTGTTCTGACTTATTGCTGTTTCCCTTTCTAAACATTCACAAAACATCCATTTAATAATGTATTCTAAAATTTTACAAACATGTGAAGTTTAGTTTATTAGTCTATATTTTTCAGATGCCTTTTGTTTGGTCAGTTAAGGCATTCTATTATCTCCACTGTTGGAACAACTCTCTTATGCTCCCTCATTTTTATATTGACAATGACTCAATAGTCATATCCCCAATTCTAGTAGTAACCAGAATGTAATTCATCAGCTATCTTGAACTCATTGGGGGCAACTATATCTTGCTTTATCATTTCTTCACATGTCTTACATATTGCTATGGAAATCATAGTAGATTTGAAGTTAAGAGACCAGACTTCAAACCCTGATTCTGTCACTGACTCCCTCTGTGATTTTGGTCAAATTTCTTAATCTTTCTGGACCTGTGTTTAAACACATATATAATAAAAAGTTTGGATTAGGTAATCTGTGAGGTTCCTTTTAGTGCTAAATCTCTAAACCTATGAAATTCCTACTAACCATTTGTATGTCTTTGCAAATTTTAATATTACTCTTTGATAGAGAAAATGGAAGCAAACTGAGTTTGAGTATTTCTGCTTTCCCCCTAATATTGATTGACATTGATCAAGAATCCTATCCATGCTCCTATGTTCTTCCATCTGCTCCCAACATAGCAAAAAGGATTCTTTCCTCTGTCTTTAGTATCCATCCATTCTCTAAGTTCTTAGAAAACTGCCCCAAGAAAAATCAAGAACATATGTCTATTCTTAAGTTTCATTTTTTTCTTTTTCAAGATTTGTAAGATATAAATTTTCTTAAAAGAATCCCATAATTTCTCCTTCACAAACTAGTCTCCCTTTGTTGATTCAAATTATTCCCAGTTGCTTTTCCCTTATTCTTCAAAGAATTAAGATCTCATTAAGACAAATTGTTTCTTAATTAGGAATGCAAATGTAGGTAACTAAGGATTAGTAAATATTCATATTCTGCCATTTGAATAAAGAAATGTCTTTCTAGAAAAGTATAATTGACTTGATCCCATAATATAGCCTCATTTCAGGTGTCTATGCTCAGAGAAAATAAAATGCTGGGATATAAGTTCCCTTAGAGTAGTAGTGTCCATGCCAAACTTAAACTTTCTACTCCAAATACTCTACTACTCCATAACTAGCCTGTATTTCAACAGACAGTAAGTAGTTAAGTTAATGAATTGTTGTTGAACTGACTCACAATGGGTTTATTGGCATAAACATCCAAAATAAGTCACTATCATTCACTTGGAAGCAGCTACCTGAGTTGTAGACATAGCATTTCCTGACAAAAGAATACAGAGGAGAAGAAAATGGCAAATTACTCCAATATCTTTGGGAAGAAAATGCTATGGACAGCTCTATTCTATGGGATAATGAAGTCAAACACAACTGAATAAAAATAATATGCCACATACTGAAGTAGTCTAGGGACATAAACATAAAGAATGGAGGGTAGCTAGGTGGTGAAGTGGATAGAGCACCACCCCTGAAGTCAGGAGGACCTGAGTTCAAATCTAGCCTCATACACTTAACACTTCCTAGCTGTGTGACCCTAGGCAAGTCGCTTAACCCCAATTGCCTCAGCCAAAAAAAGAAAGAAAGAATGGAACAATTCCTACTCACAATGAGCATATATTCTAATGGTAGAGACAAGTACACCAAAAATGTATATAGCATAAATATTAAGCTAACACATTTTTATAAAAAAAAAATTCTACAAAAAATATGCCAAGTTGTTAAATAAAAGGCAATTTGGAAGGGGAAAATGCTAGTATTTGGAAAAATCAAGAAAAGCATCATGAATAAGGTGATGTCTCAGCTGCTCTAAAAGGAAGAAAGGCCAAGGTAAAGAGAAGTTATGTTTCAGACATGAGGAATAGCCATTACAAAGGCATGGAGCAGGAAAGAGAGTGTCGCATGTAAGGACAAAAGAAAGCCAGTTTGGTTGTGTCATAGAGTGTAGGAAGAAGAATAATGTTCAATCAAGCTGGGATGATAACGAGGAACCACGTTGGATAGGACTAAAGAAGTTTATGTTGGATCCAAGAAATAATAGGAAGCCATTAGAATTGAATAGGGAAGTCAAATGATCAGATCTGCCCTTAAAATCACCTTAATAGTAGTATGGAATAGTAGTATGGAAGAACAGCCCACAGTCAGAAGTAAAACTTTCTTATCACTTGATCTATGCTTCTTAGGTGCTTCTTATATTCTACTTTATAATAGCAAGAGTTGATGTCATGCTTTAAGGTTTATAGAGAACTTTACCAATTTCATCTCATTTTAAACTCACAACAACCTTAGGAAGTTATTATTACCTGCATTTAACAAATGGGGAAACTAAGGCACACAGAGGGTAAGTAATTTACCTAGAGTCACACAGCTAGCAAATGTCTGAGGATAATTTTAAACTCAGGTATTCCTGACAGCAGGAACTTTATGTGATAATGATTTATTTTTGAGTCTAGGCTCCCTGTAATATTGTGATCTTCCAAAAACTGCTGAGTTATCTATTTTTGTCTCTTTTTCATTAAATCCCAGCTTAGGTCTTTTCATATGCTGAATATTTAATAAAAACTCACTTAATATCAAGTGAATTTAAAGAATTTTTCTTTGAAGGGTTAAAATGAAGATCTGACCATTTCAAAAATTAATCCATAGAAACAGGATTTTTTATTTGGAAAGAATCCCCAGGGCCATCTAGTTCAACTACTTAGTCCATAGGACAGGTAGGTGGTGCAACAGATAAAGCACTGGACCTAGAATCAGAAAGACCTGAATTCAAATACAGTCTCAGACTTCTACTGGGTATAAAATCCTGGGCAAGTCCCTTAATCTTGTTTGCCTCCTTTTCCTCATCTGCAAAATGAGCTGTAGAAGGAAATGGAAAACCACTCCAGTATCTTTGTGAAGAAAACCTAAATGGAGTTATAAGGAGTTGGACATGACTGAAACAATTGATCAACAGCAACCACATCCCTACAGGTGGCCAGTGAGCCTTTGCTTGAGATGAATCAAAGGGAGAACCCATTCTTTTCTGGCATTGTCCATTTCACTTCTGAGTGATTCTAATTGTGAGGAAGGTTTTCATGATGTCAAGACAAAACCTACCTTTTTGCATTTTCTAGCCATAGTGATTTCAATAAAGAAAATATTTGCAAAACGCTTTGCATACTTTAAAGCATTCTAAATATTACAGATAACACTATTATTAATTATAGGGGTAGGGAAAATAGGAGATATTTATTATCCATATCTATTATCTATCAAATTAATCTGAGTTCCTCCATCTACCTCCTTAGTTTTTTTGCCTGAACTACACACAAAAAAGTAATAGAATATTTTAGAAGTAGCAACCAATAGGGGGATGACTTCCCTATCACTACCTACTTCAACCTGACTCTCAGGAAGAGACTAAGTGCTGAGAACTCTTCTCTCCAAGAATGAGGAGATGAAAAAAAAAAAAAAAAAACCTCCTTTAATATGTCAGGGCAGAAGGCTGAAAATCCAGGAGCTTCTTTGCCCTGATGAAACAGACAACAGGAGTTGTCTCTTGGTGTAGAGGAGTATCAATCTAAAGATACCCTCTATTTCCAGCCTGTTTTACTTGCACATTGGCTACTCTGGCCTCTCTTCCTTCCCTTTCCTCTTTCCAATTTCCCTTTATAATACGTCTTCTACTCTTAGAACATTCTTTGAGAGTAGACTATATTGGTTTCTCCCTTTTGTACCCCTCCCTTTTGGTCAATCTTTCTATCTATTAATCTATCTACCTACGCTACCATCAAACAATCAATCTACTAAGTTGTTTTAAGTGCTAATTCTACTTGTCCTTCCTATTGTGATCCTCACTGGTGACCCTTCCTTTATGTATTTCTATTTTTCATCTGCCAGATAAAGAATTTTGACCAGTAGGAAGCAGCATGGTAAAATGGATACAGTATTGCATTTAAAAGCAGGAAGATCTGGGTTCAAAGCCTGATTCAGATACTGTGTTTCTCTTGGATCTCAATTTTCTAATCTGTAAAATGAACTGATTGGGTAAATTAACTCTAAGGGTTCTTTTAATTCAAAATCTATGATCCTATGACCAGAAGATCTCTAATATCTGTTCTATTTCTAACACTATGAGTATTTGGGAATAGATGCCTATCACTACCACTAGTTTCATTACTTTTTTCTCTCTTTCCATAATGTTTAAATGGTTATCTAAATCTTGCTACTACAATCAGAACCTGATTCCCCAGCTATTTGGAAGCCCAGACTCAAGGGAGTACAGATTAAATACTGAAGTCTCCTTCCTTCATCATCATCTTTCTCCCTCTGAATATCACATCTTAGTTTCTTGTATAGGTGAAATACTAAATATGCACATCTCTCTCTCTCTGGGACCTTGCCCAAGGTAATACTGTTGTTGATTCTCTGGATGGAAAGTCTCAGAAGCATTCCCTAAGGAGACTCAAGAGAATTTAATCTCCACATGTATTGCATGTGTTACTGGTCTTCTCCAGTCCTGCTTGACCACATTCTGGTGAGTAACAGATCTTGGGCAGTCAGGTATAGGGAACCTGGAGAGAGAGGATAGAACTATAGTGACCAAGAAGAAAAATGGCTGAATTCAGACTATGAGAAGAACTAACCAGATAACACCAATATAGTGATGTTCACTGATCTATGATTAAGAAAACATTAGCAAGTCCCAAGTCAAGAAAGCTTTTTTTTGTCATAACCCTCTTCCTACTGTCTTCAATCCTAGCTCTTAAAAACCTGAAAGACTGAGAATATTCCCCCCTCCATTCTTGTGTGGCAGTCTATCAACTTTAGTGTAGGGAAATCCATAGCTTTGTTCTGGTGTGTAACTTTAAATATATCAGATTGAGGATATTTTATGTGTCAATCAATTCTGCTGAATTTTCCCCCTCATTCCTTTTTTCTTAAAATCTGGATGATGTAAAAATTTTAAAACAACAGCATTTTTAAAATAAGAAAATATTGCCTGAGAATGGAATTTGAATTCTGAACTCAGTTTGAAATATAAGGATGATGAACTCCTGGCCAATTATGAAGTTCATTTAAGAAGAACCAATAACCATGTATTTGCTTGAAATCTTGTAAATGCCATTAAAGGGGATCTAAACTTAAATTAAAGTGGGAAAGGAGGAAGTTGCATTTTATACATATAGCCCAAAAAATTAGATACTATAGACAATCACTATCATATAGGTAGGAAAATTGCAATAGAAACAACCAGAAGATTAGAGAAGACAAAAACATAAGAAAGGAGCCCAAAATCTGTGATATCAGCTATCTAGACAGAAATAGAAGAAAAAGGCATGTCAAGGAAGGTGAAATAAGGATCCTAACTCAAGAAACCAAAGTAAATTATAACTGAATCTGAGTGAGTTGGAATATGACCCAAGACTAGAATATGGTTTTGGAAGGATATGCCTTATTATAAAGAAGAAAAAAATTAATTGACAGGGCAAGAAGAGAGAATTAGCATAGTAAATTAAGGAAATATATTCCTGTGAGGAAGTCCAGGAACCAGAGAAGAAAACATGGTGGAGAACAGTTGGGTAAAAGTCAATAAGGAAAAATGCAAATGACATTTTCAAGAACATATATACTATGAACCACCAGAACAGAAAGAGAAACTTAACGAGGAATTTAAGGAAACAGATCTCAAGTCTGGTACAGAGGCATGATACTGTGGAAAAGAGAATGAGTGTTTGCTTTGATTATTTGAGAATTTGCTACATAATTCCCATGTACAAAACAGGGAGGCTAATAATTCCTTGACTTACCTTCATGATAATTCCATCTTCCAAAACATGGAAGAACCCATAAAATAAATTGCTATTCTGTGAGAAATTTATTACTAGTTTTCTCATGATGAAAATGATGGGAGGAAGAACTATTCCATCTCAAAATTTGTAATAGAAGAAAAGAGGTTGACATATACATTAAATTTGAGAAGAGCAAATTTCAGAAGGTTCAGAAAATGGATAAGTAGGAATCCATGATCTAAACTTCTATGGAGGAAGTGAGCCCAGGAGAGAGAAGAAATTCTAAAGAATGAAATCCTTAAGGATAAACATAAATAATTCTTAGGAAGAAGAAAAGTGAACTTGTCTGAAGAGACCAATATGGATAACAAAGGAAATCCATGAACCAACATGAATTTTTCAATTTGCAGAAAATAAAGCAAAATTAGGTGAAAGATGTTACTGGTCTTCTTCAATCCTGCTTGACCATATTCTGATGAGTAATAGATCTTGGGCAGTCAGCTGTAGGGAAGCTGGAAAGAGAGGATAGAACTATAGTGATCAGGAAGAAAAATGGCTGAATTCAGATAATGAGAAATAATTAGTAGAAAAGCAGAAAAGTACAAAAAATATATATAGTATGATCACGTAAGAATAGTGTCGGTAAGATAAAGTCAAGATCTGAATTAAGATCCGAATTCTAAATAGGATGTTATTTCCACTGCACCACACTATCTCAAGAATAGCTTTTCCCTTCTGAACTCTTAGATCACTTTACTTACTGAACTTATAGGATTCTGTTGTCTGACTGCATTTTTAGTTGTATATGTTTTCCTCAAAAAATTCTCCTTAGTTTAATATATCTTTCTATCCGGTCTTACTACCCAGCACAGGATCTTGTAGATATTAGGTATAATTGGTAAGTCAGCCAATAGGTATTTATTAGGAACCTACTATATATGCTAGGAAGTATGCTAAGAATTTGAGATACAGAGAAAGAGAAAAAACAATCTTTGCCCTTAAGGATTTCAAAATCTAATTGTGGAGACAACATGCAAACAAATCTGCACAAACAAGGTAATCTACAGCATAGATTACAGCATAAGTTGAAGGTGATCTTGGAGGAAAAAAAAATATTTCCATCAGGAAAGGTTTCTTGCAGAAGACAGGACTTTAGTTGAGACTCAGAAAAAGCCAGGGACCCCAGAAGGCAAAGATGAGGAGGGAAAGCTTTCCAGGCATGGGTAACAGCCAGTAAAAATACACATAATTGGGTGTTAGATAATTTCTTTCAGGTTTCAAAGGAAGAGAGGTTACTAAGTGATAATAGTATAGGTACAAGAAGAGTCTGGAAGTGGTCACTAGAAGAAAGGAGAATTCTAAACCCTTCCTTTATTCAGGGAGTGGCAAGTATGAGTGAAAGTATAATGGGTTTTGGAAAGGATAGCCAGGGAAGCTATGTCATCTGGAAAGACATAGGTTTCAGAGACTGCAATAAAATAGAGGGAGTAAAGAAAAAGTTTAAGATGAAAACAAGTTTGTTAACTAAGGAATAGGAATTCCAAAAAGCAAAGTTGAAGGGAAGGATAGATCTCAAGTGGAAAATAGTGGGGCTGGATTGAAAAGAATGGGAAAAAAGGGGGCAAGTAGTGAGAGATGGGAAATAGAGTTTGTACAATGACTTCAGTAACTCAAAGTCATTCAGTAGCTCAGAATCATAGGAGATGATAATCTTTGAGAAATAAATTCAGTTGGATTATCATCTTAAGAAGATATGGTATAGAGGTAGGACAGGAAAAAAGATAGGCTAGTACTAGTAGTAGTCATACTAGTTCTAGTTGTAGCAGTCATAGTCATAGTAGTAGTGGTAGTAATAATTGTAGTAGTAGGCCTGGGCCTTATCATAAAATGGAAATTCTAAAGAGGAACTGAACAATCATAGATGTAGCCTCAAAATAGTGATCCTAGGACATCATTATGTAGGTACTTATAAATAATTGTTGTAAGGTTAAATTGATTGATCAAAAAGAGTTAATAATAGCAAGAAAAGATCTCACTACAGAAAAAAATAAACAGGAGGCACTTCTAGGAGTAGCATCTAGGAGTAAAATTAGAAAAGCAAAATATTGATAGGCTGCTGATTGTTTTTTCTTTTAAAATATTTTTTGATATATGGAATAGCTCTCTTTTCTTTTTCTTTTTCTTTTTCTTTTCTTTTTTTCCCCCTGAGGCAATTGGGATTAAGTGACTCAGCCAGGGTCACACAGCTAGGAAGTGTTAAATGTCTGCGGTCAGATTTGAACTCAGGTCCTCCTGACTTCAGGGGGGATAGCTCTCAAGGAAGAAGGCAAGAGGAGTAAGGAAGGAAAAAATTAAGTGATATATAAACAAAAATACATCAAAAAGTTATTTCAAAAAATTAAAATATAAAGCCAGGAGCAAATTCAATAGGAAAATCCCTAATGACATGGATAAATATTACCATGCTTATTTTTTCCTCAAGTTATCTCCATTTGGGAGATATCTGTGAAAGGCAGAGATAAGAACAAGTTAACATTTCTAAGGAATATCTCATTAAATTGGATCTGCTGTTTCCTTTTCTTACATTTTCCCTTGCAGGAACATTAAAGATAAATGAAGGAAAAAATTCAGTCCATTAGATCTAGTTCCAAAGATTACTGGATTCAGGGATTCTGTCTCCTACTCACCTAAACACGCTTCTCCCAAGAGTCCTGAAACTGATATCTTCAAGGATGTTAGGGTGGAATGAGACCCACAATATCTCCTACACTGACTTCTTCTTGATAGGCTTCCCAGGGCTACAGGAGGCCCGATCCTTCCTGATCCTTCCATTCTCCTGCATTTACCTGGTGATACTCATAGCCAATGCCTTGGTCATATATACTGTAGTGACCCAGCGAAGCCTGCACCAGCCCATGTATGCCCTCATTGCAATGCTCCTGACAGTCAATATTTGTTCTGCTACTGCTGTGGTACCTGCCATGCTCTTTAACTTCAGTACTCACTACTACCGTATTTCTCTTTCCTGCTGCCTCATCCAGATGTTCTCTATTTATTTCTTCATTATCTTTGACTGTGGCATTCTCCTGGTCATGGCACTAGACCGCTACATTGCCATCTGCTATCCACTGCGTTATTCAGAAATTGTGACATGGCAGATGTTAGCAGGGTTGGTGGGCTTAGTGACAGCACGGAGTATAGGCACTGTAACCCCGGTAGTCGTACTGGCTTCAAGAGTGCGTTTCTGCCGCTCTAACATCATCTATCACTTCACCTGTGAGCACATGGCTCTGATGAAGCTGTCCTGTGGAGACATCTCACTCAACAAAACAGTGGGGCTCACTATCCGCATCTGTACTCGGGTCCAAGATATGTTGCTCTTGGGTATCTCCTACACACGCATCATCCATGCTGCCTTCCGGATCTCTTCTGGTGGAGCACGCTCCAAAGCCCTGAACACTTGTGGTTCCCACCTACTGGTCATCTTCACTATCTATACCTCTACACTTTCTTCTTCCATTGTCTATCGTGTAGCTCGCACTGCCTCCCAAGATGTGCACAATCTGCTCAGTGCTCTCTACTTACTGCTCCCCTGCCTTGTTAATCCTGTTATCTATGGAGCCAGAACCAAGGAAATCCGGCAACACCTAGTCAAGATATTCCAGAGCTCAGAAACTTAGGCCCCTTCTGAAAAACAAACAAACAAACAAACAAAAACATCCTTACCCCTACAAAGAGCTTCTTTCATAAGCCCTGAGGGATTGGGGTGGGGGAGGAACATTGTTGAACATTTAGAAATAAAGGGATCCAATAATCACTCACATTATATTTTCTTGTATTACCTCCACCCATTTTTATATTTGCACTCTTAGATAACAGTATAAGTATTAAAACCTCTCATTACTAACCATTTCATTAGCTCCTACAGTCCCACCTGATAAATAGTCAAATTATTGAAGACTGTTCTATTCAGCTCAATTCAATATTTGTTAAGTAACTTTTGCAGGAAGAATCATATGCTTGGTCCTTACAATGAAAAATATAATTCCTACTCTCAGGGAACTTCTTCTCTAAGGAGGGAGACAACAAGCAAATATCAAATGCTGAAGCAGACAGTCTGGGAACCTGAACCCGAGAGCCTTGTGAATAGCAATACTTTCAGCCCAGAATTTGCAACCACTTTCTTTGGCAGCAACCCATTTAGAGATGAAGCCTGGCAACTACTCCTGTAAGTGCTGATTTCAGTAGTTCCTTGAGCTACTAACAATCTAGAAAAGAATGCTCTTGTCACCCAGATCCTTGGCATTATCAAATGGTTCAATATCAACAATTTATAGGATTTCATCAATGAAAATGTCATTTGAAATAAGCATTCTCATCTGCTATGCTGCTGTATCCTAAGCATTATGGGACTTTTCCATATAATTTGCAACATAAATTTTGTATATATGTGGTGGCATTTCCCACATTAGAAAGTGAGCTCTTTGAGAGCAGGGATTTTCTTGCTTTTCTGTTTGTATCTCTAGCACTTAGGAGAGTGTTTTACAAATAGTAACTTTTAACTGAATGTTTTATTTATCTATTTACATACAAATAACCTAAATGGAAGGTAATCAAGAGAGAGAAGGCACTACATACATGGGAGTATCAATAAGGCTTCTTGCATAAGCTGGGACTAGAAGAAAGCCAAGGAAATTCAGAGAAGAAGATGGGAAGAGATAGCATTCCAGGCAGGGGAGATGGCTAGTTACAAGGCATGGAGTCAAGAGATGGAATATCTTGTGCAAGGGACAGCAAAAAGGACAGTCTTACTAGGGAACCAGTGTCACTTTATGAAGGAAAGTATAAGAAGATTGAAAAGATAAAAAGGGCTTAGTAAAGAGCTTTGAAAGCTATACAAAGATGATTTTTTTTTTGTATTTGGTTCTAGAGGCAATAGGGAGGCCTTGAATTTATTGAATAAGTAAAGCGAGTTGGTAAAATCTGCATTTCAATAAAATCTGTTAGAAAGATAAATGGATCATAGATGAGAGTGAAAAGAGACTTGAGGCAGAGAGACCAGAGAGCAACATGTACCACATATAAATTGATGAGGGTCTACAACAAGATGAAAACAGTGTCAAAGGAGATAAGTTAACATATAAAAAATATTGCAAAGGTAGATCTTGGGAATTCATTGTATTTGGTGTAGTAAAGAAGGAAGAAGAATCAAGGAGATGAGCCTAACTGACTAGAAGGTTAAAAGTATCCTACAATGAAAAAAGGAAATTCAGAAGTGGAAACAATGTCTAGGGAAAACTGGGATGAGCTAATGAATTCACTTTTGAACATGGTGAGTTTAAAATATCTACAAGACAATCAGTTCAAGATATCTAATAGGTAGTTAGAGATGTGAGAGTGGAGACTGAGAGAAATAATAGGAATGGATTGATTAGTAAATCTGAAAATTATCATTATTGAGGTAAAAATTGAAACCATGAGAGTTGATGAGATCATCAGGAGAAAGTATAGAAGAAAAAAGAAGAGGACCCAAGACAAGCCTTAGGAGACACTGTTAACAGACATGGCTTGGATGAATTTTTAGCAAATGAGATTGTGAAGGAGCAGTCAGACAGGTAGGAAGAAAACTAGAAGAGAGCAGTACCATGAAACTCTAGAGAATATCAAGGATAAAGGGATTTTCAACAGTATCAACAGCTTGAGGAGGTCAAGAAGGATGAGGATTTAGAAATGGTCATTAGATTTTTGCATTTAAGAGATCATTGTTCTACTTCTACAATGAAAGGACAGAGATGTGGTTTCTCAGATCAAACTAGAACACAGCTTCCATTTTCATTTTAATGTTCTTTATATTTACATTGTTTATATCATTGCATAGACTATTTTTCTAGCTCTACTTTTTTCATTCAGCATTAATAAGTCTTCTCATAGTTCTTTAAATTCTTTATCCTCATTGGTTCTTAGGATGAAGTAATTAATTCATCTTCCACAATTTGTTGAGCCATTCTCCAACTGGTAACTTTGTTTCTAGTTATTTTATTTTTGACCAAAAAGAATTCTGTAATGAATATGCTGGTATGTATAATGTCTTTCTTTGACCTAGTTGGGGTATGTGCCTAGCAATGGGATAAGTTATCAATTCAAATGAAATTTTGGCAAGAATCAAAACTTAAGGTTTGGAGAGGGAGTTGAAGCAGATATATGGAGAATAGGATGAGGAAACAGATTATGTCAACATGTGGGTTTCTATTTCTAATTTCTTAAAGGTTCCCACTGCTTGAAATTGGACAATCAATAACTTACTCCTATGGAATTAACACTATTCTAGTCAATGGGGGATATAAAGACAAAAAAGGAATTAAAAATTTTAAAAAGTCTTTATCTTCAAGGAATTTACATTCTAACGATGGATACAACACTGAGTCATAGGATCATAAATTTAGACCAGGAAGCGACTTTAAAAGTCAACATGAAGATGGACCAAAGGTTCATGATAATTATTTCTTAGTATCTTAAGCAGGCAACAGTTACTCAATATGTTTATTTTGCCTTTGTAACAATAAGCATGTGAATGGTTTTTTTCTTAGTTTTTTATAATTATATGATATAAATTTTAATTTGCAACTTTGGGTACAAAAGCCATAATTGTAGTTTTCTAAGTATTTAAGAGTATGAGGAAGGATACACATATAAGGTTTAAGGAGATAATAAAAGTAGATGGGAGCAGGATATGAAGAACCTTCAAAACTAGAGGATTTTCAAATTGATCCTGAAGGTACTAGGAAATCACATATGATCAGATCTGAATTTAGGTAGATCACAGGTAATCTTTTGACTTGTGTGTGAATTAGATAAAAGTGAAATCTAGCTTTCTCTCTTTCTGAATCATCAAAGGCAAGACAGATGTCAAAACAATTGGCCTAGGTTAGAGTGGATAGCATGTTGTCTTTGGTGACTAATCTCAAAGCACTGCCCAGCATCTGCTTCATCTGCTTTCGTGGTCACTGGAAGAAAGTGTTCTCATTCACCCATTTTACAGTGAAAGTCTTCACATGCTTGGAACAGACATTCCTCTAATTTGCCAAGAGATTTCAGGTCTATCAGTTACCCTCAACCTGGTTTAGTCCTTCTACCAAGGTAGTTTACCAGGGTGTGGCCATTGTGCACATTACAACTTCTTAAAGCCTCAGTTAAGAGTTAGGTGAATGAGGCAAGGTGTATGAGTATTTTCCCTCTAAAACCACATGATACCAAGCCTCTGAACAGAGTCTGGAGCAATAGAATCTATGAAAAGATGGAATGAGGCAATTTTTCATCTCAAGATAAATGAGAAGGAAGGAAGGAAGAAAGAAAGGAAGGAAGGAAGAGAAGGATAGAGGGAAGGGAGGGAGGGATGGGAAGAGAGGAAAGAAAAGAAGAAGGGAGGGAGGGAGGAAAGAAGGGAAAAAGGAAGGGAGGGAGAAGTTAAGCAAGAAAAACTAAAAAGAACCTTGACCACAGAAAGCTACTATGGTGACAGGGAAGACTAAAACACTAACTCAGAAGAAAACAAAATGCATATATGCTAAACCTCAAAGGGGCATATGAATTAGTCTCAAGCCCAAAAAGCTTTCTTGGAAGAATTCATAAAAGATTTTAAAAGGAAAACAATAGAGGTAGAAGAAAAATGGGTATGCAAGAGGGTCAACAGCTTGGAAAAGGAAGGACAAAAATTGATCAAAGAAAACAATCCCTTAAAAAGTACAATTAACCAAATGCAAAAAAAAAAAATCTACTAAAAAAACAACTTTTAAAATACAATTAATCAAACAAAAAAGGAGATACAAAGGTTAACTAAAAGAAAGCAAACATTTAAAACTAGAAACCAGCAAATGGAAGCTAATGACTTTATGAGACATTAATAATGAGTCAAACAAACTAAAAACAATGAAAAGTATGTAAGAAAATGTAAAATATCTCATTGGAAAAACAGCTGACTTGGAAAATAGAACCAGGAAAGACAAATTAAAAATTATTAGATTACTTGTAGGCCGTAACCAAAAAAAAAAAAAAAAAAAAGACAACATCTTTCAAGAGATCATCAAAGAAAACTGCCCTAATATACTAGTACCAAAGGGCAAAATAGTTATTGAAAGACTCTATTGATCATCTCTGAGAAGAGATCCCACAAGAAAAATTCCCAAGACATATTGTTGCAAAACTCCTGTCCTATAATCTCAAGGAAATAAATCATTGAAAGGCCTGGAATACCATATTCTGGAAAGCAAAGGACTATGGATTATAGGCAAGAATCAACCACCCAGTCTGACTGAGTACCATCTTTCAAGGAAGAAGATGGATCTTCAGTGATGGAGGGAACTTTCAATCATTTCAATTGAAAAGACCAGAACTAAACAGAAAATTTGATCTTTAAACACAGCACTCAAGAGAAACATAAAAAGGTAAACAGGAAAGAAAAAAACATTTAAAAGTTAAACTATTTACACCCCTACATGGGAAAATGATACTTGTAACTCTTGAGAACTGTATTTTTTATTAGGGCAGTTAGAAGGGGCATGCATAGACAGAGAGTATAGGTATAAATTAACCCTGACATGATGATTTTTTAAAAGACATTAAGAAGGGGTGAAAGGATTGTACTGGGAAAAGATAAAAGGGGAGGTAAAACAGGGTAAATTATATCACATAAAAGACCTATTACCATAGAGAGAAAGGAAGGAGGGGATGAGCATTATCTGAAACTTAATCTAATCAGTTGTGGCTCCAAGGGAATAATATGCACATTCACAAAAAGTGTATGAGAAGCCCAAAAAAAAGGACACAGCAAGCCCTTATACTAGAGGTGCTAGTCTTCCTGAACATCTCATACAGCACATTGATTGAAGTGATGAGAGATTAGGATTAGGATGATCAATCAGCAGGATTTTGCAATAGATGAGACATTAATTTATGAGAGCCTGTGTCTAACAGTGTCATAGAAAAGAAGCATATAGAATTGTTGTGAAAATAGAGATGATAGGACTTGATCATTGATTAGATATCAGGAATAGATGTGAGAGAGAATGAGGAGTCAAGGACTAGGTAATGAGACTTGGTAATTGGTAGAATTATGGTACCCACAAGAGTAATAGCGAAATTAGAGGAAAGGAATGGTTTGGGGGTATGAGTTCAGTTTTTGACATATTGAGTTTAAGATGTCCAAAAAGTGGTCAGACATTAACAGATTATAAGAAAAATGAATAACCTCTTCTAAAAATTATCTGCATAAAGATAATAATTGAAATCACAGGGGATAATGAGATTACCAAATGAAATAGAATGAAAAAAGAAAAGAGGACCTAAACAAAAGCCTGAGAGAACCCTAATATCATCGCACATGAACTATATGATGATTCACCAAAGAAGACAAAGAAGGAGCAGACAGAAGGAGAATCAGGAGAGAATAATTGTCTTGAAAACCTAAAAAGTAGAGACTGTCAAAGAGAAGAATGTTTTCAACGGTGAAGGCTTCTGAGAGGTCAAGAAGGATGAGGACTAAAAAAAAGATCATTAGGCTTAGCAATTAAAAGATCATTAGTAACTTTGGAGAATGCACTTTTATTGAATGATAAGGAAGCAAAATTGTAAAGTGTGAAATGAAAAGAAATGAAAGTATCTGTTGTACACAACTCCTCAAGAAGTTTAGCCACTATAAAAAGAGGAAATATAGGAAAATAGATAGTGAGGATGGATGGATCAAGAAAGGTATTTTGAAGAAGACATGGGTGTATCTATAGACTGTTGATAAGGATTCTGTATGCAGAGAAGAACTGAATATTAATGAGACAGTAAAAATGATGGAGGTACCATTCTTCTGGAGAAGGTAGGATGGAATGAGATCTCTTATGTACATATGAGTTTTATTTTACCTGGTCAAGGAAAAGTATTACCTAATTTTGTGAGGCAGTGATAAAAGAGATAGTGGAGAAGCCATCAGAACTATGTGATATGAGGAAGAAGGAAGAAGCTATTTCTTTTTTTTTTTTTATATTCATGTTTCCAAATTATCCCCTCCTTCCCTCCACTCCCTCCCCCCGATGGCAGGTAATCCCATACATTTTACATGTGTTACAATATAACCTAGATACAATATATGTGTGTAAATACCACTTTCTTGTTGCACATTAATTATTAGCTTCCGAAGGTATAAGTAACCTGGGTAGATAGACAGTAGTGCTAACAATTTACATTCGCTTCCCAGTGTTCCTTCTCTGGGTATAGTTATTTCTGTCCATCATTGATCAACTGGAAGTGAGTTGGATCTTCTTTATGTTGAAGATATCCACTTCCATCAGAATACATCCTCATACAGTATTGTTGTTGAGGTGTATAGTGATCTTCTGATTCTGCTCATTTCACTCAGCAACAGTTGATTTAAGTCTCTCCAAGCCTCTCTGTATTCCTCCTGCTGGTCATTTCTTACAGAACAATAATATTCCATAACCTTCATATACCATAAGTTACCCAACCATTCTCCAATTGATGGACATCCATTCAACTTCCAGTTTCTAGCCACAACAAAAAGAGCTGCCACAAACATTTTGGCACATACAGGTCCCTTTCCACTCTTTAGTATTTCTTTGGGATATAATCCCAATAACAGCAATGCTGGGTCAAAGGGTATGCACAGTTTGACAACTTTTTGGGCATAATTCCAAATTGCTCTCCAGAATGGCTGGATTCTTTCACAACTCCACCAACAATGTATCAGTGTCCCAGTTTCCCCACATCCCCTCCAACATTCATCATTATTTGTTCCTGTCATCTTAGCCAATCTGACAGGTGTGTAGTGGTATCTCAGAGTTGTCTTAATTTGCATTTCTCTGATCAGTAGTGATTTGGAACACTCTTTCATATGAGTGGAAATAGTTTCAATTTCATCATCTGAAAATTGTCTGTTCATATCCTTTGACCATTTATCAATTGGAGAATGGCTTGATTTCTTATAAATTAGAGTCAATTCTCTGTATATTTTGGAGCTGAGGCCTTTATCAGAACCTTTAACTGTAAAAATATTTTCCCAATTTGTTACTTCCCTTCTAATCTTGTTTGCATTAGTATTGTTTGTACAGAAACTTTTTAGTTTGATGTAATCAAAATCTTCTATTTTGTGATCAATAATTATGTCTAATTCTCCTCTGGTCATAAATTCCTTCCTCCTCCACAGGTCTGAGAGGTAGACTATTCTCTGTTCCTCTAATCTATTTATTATCTCCCTCTTTATGCCTAAATCATGGACCCATTTTGATCTTATCTTGGTATATGGTGTTAAGTGTGGGTCCATATCTAATTTCTGCCATACTAATTTCCAGTTTTCCCAACAGTTTCTTCCGAATAATGAATTTTTGTCCCTAATGTTGGTATCTTTGGGTTTGTCAAATATTAGATTGCTATAGATGTACCCTTTTTTGTCCTTTGTATCTAATCTGTTCCACTGATCTACCGTTCTATTTCTTAGCCAGTACCAAATGGTTTTGGTGACTGCTGCTATATAATATAGCTTTAGATCAGGTACACTTAGACCACCTTCCTCTGACTTTTTTTTCATTAGTTCCCTTGCAATTCTCTACCTTTTATAGGAAGAAGCTATTTCTGAATAGCTTCCATTTATTTTCAGTTAAATATGAGACAATTCTCAGCTGAGAAGGTGAGGGAAAGTAATAGAAGAATGAATCAATTAGGGAAGTATAAAAAAGATTGCCTTGCTATGGTGAGGATCCAGTTCAAATTATGTAATAGAAACTCATACTAGTTGAATCACCGTTTTTATTTGAAGGACTATGGGAGCTATTCTAGAGAGATTTATAGGAATCAGGATAGGCCTGGAGATTTTGAATTAATGATTAGATCAGCTAATTATAGTACCATGTAATTTGACCAAGGAAAACTTTTTAAAAGCATTTTCAGTTACCTACAAACCTATTCTTAATATTTATGTATTTAACATTTTTCTCTCATGAATACATCCCTGGAAATACAATTGGATGGCTTTGGATTTGTGGAGAATACAAGAAAGGAAAATTGAATCAGTGCTAGAATCAAATGCCAGACTCAATGGTGCTGACTGAAAGAAAGCCAGTTAAGAAACTCATATAAACTCATAAAATTTCATGAGTTCTCAGAGATAGAATTTTTTATTTTTTTATTTTATTAAAGTTTTTTTAATTTTTGAAACATATGCATAGATAATTTTTCAACATTGACCCTTGCAAAATCTTGTGTTCCAAATTTTCTCCCCAGATGGCAAGTGATCCAACATATGTTAAATGTTAAATTCTTCTATATACATATCTAAAATTATCATGCTGCACAAGAAAAAAATTAGATCAAAAAGGAAAAAAAATGAGAAAGAAAACAAAATGTAAGCAAACAACAACAAAGAGTGAAAATGCTATGTTGTTATACACACTCAGTTCCCACAGTCCTGTCTTTATATGTAGATGGCTCTCTTCATCATAAGATCATTGGAACTGGCTTCAATCATCTCATTGTTGAAAAGAAGCATGTCCATCAGAATAGATCTTTGTATAATCTTGTTGTTGCCATGTACAATGATCTCCTGGTTCTGCTAATTGCCTTTAGCAGCAGTTTTTGTAAGTCTCTCCAAGCCTCTCTGAAATCATCCTGCTGGTCGTTTCTTACAGAACAATAATATTCCATCTGCCATCTAAGGGAGGGGGTGGAGGGAAGGAGGGGAAAATTCAGAACAGAAGGGAGTACAAGGGATAATGCTGTAAAAAAATTACCTATGCATATGTACTGTCAAAAAAAAAGTTATAATTATAAAATTAATAATAAAAAAATAAGAAGAAGAAAAAATATATAGGAAAAAGCACATTTCTGGGTATAAAAAAGAACAATAATATTCTATAACATTCATATACCATAACTTATTCAGGTGTTCTCCAACTGATAGGCTTCCACTCAGTTTCTAGTTTCTAGTCACTACAAAGAGGGCTGCCACAAATATTTTTGTACATATGGGTCCTTTTCCTCCTTTAAGATCTCTTTGGGATATAAGTCCAGTAGAAACACTGTCGGATCAAAGGATATATAGTTTGATAGCCCTTTGTGTATAGTTCCAAATTGCTCTCCAGAATCGTTGAATCAGTTCACAACTCCACCAACAATGTATTAGTGTTTTCCCATATCCTCCCCAACATTCATCATTATCTTTTCCTGTCATCTTAGTCAATCAGAGAGGTGAATAGTAGTACCTCAGAGTTGTCTTAATTTGCATTTCCCTCATCAATAGTGATTTAGAGCACCTTTTCATATGACTAGAAATGTTTTCAATTTCTTCATCTGAAAATTGTCTGTTCATATCCTTTGATGGTTTATGAATTGGAGAAAGGCTAGTCAATTTGAGTCAATTCTCTATATATTTTGGAAATGAGGCCTTTATCAGAACCCTTGGGTGTAAATTTTCTCCAGTTTACTGCTTCCCTTCTAATCTTATATACATTGGTTTTGTTTGTACAAATACTTTTTTACTTAATATAATAAAAATTATCTATTTTGTATTCAATAATGCATTCCAGTTCTTCTTTGGTCACAAATTCCTTCCTTCTCCACAGATCTGAGAGGTAAACTATCCTGTGTTCTTCTAATTTGCTTATAATATCACTGTTTATGTCTAAAACATAAACCCATTTTGCCTTTCCTTGATACACAATGTTAGGTGTGGGTCAATGCCTAGTTTCTGCTATAATAATTTCCAATTTTCCCAGCAGTTTTTGTCAAATAGTGAGTTCTTATCCCTAATGCTGGGGTCTTTGGGTTTGTCAAACTTTAGATTACTATAACCATTGACTATT
Source organism: Sminthopsis crassicaudata (assembly GCF_048593235.1). Taxonomy (NCBI): domain Eukaryota; kingdom Metazoa; phylum Chordata; class Mammalia; order Dasyuromorphia; family Dasyuridae; genus Sminthopsis; species Sminthopsis crassicaudata. The sequence continues at coordinate 580,465,264 of NC_133619.1, read as the reverse complement.
TTGTCCTGTGAACTTAACCTATATTACTGATTATCTACTCTATTTCTTAGTCAATACCAAATGGTTTTGATGACCATTGCTTTATAATATAGTATTAGACCTGATACAGCTAGGCTACCTTCATTTGCATTTTTTTCATTAATTCCTTTGAAATTCTTGATGAACAATGTTATTTTTTCTATCAGAGCTATAATCTTAAAGAACATCTACTCCAATCTCTTCTCTACAACTTCATTTGGGAGTTATATGGACCTAAACCTAGAAAGCAAAGTAGTGGAAAGAGAGCTGGATTAGAAGTCAGCTATCCTGGATTCTGGTATTAATTCTCTTTTATACTAGATGGGGAACACTGGGCAAGTCCCTTCTCTTCCCTGGTTCTCAGTTTGATCATCTATAAAAAGAAAGAATTGTACTAGATCGTCTCCAAGGTCTCTTCTAACCCTCAAGCCTATGATCCCATGATACAAGTTACAATCTCTTCCCCCCAAGGATGCCTACCTTTTTACTGTGAAGATGCACACTTTTTACCATAAGCCACCCCCCCTCCCCCAAGAGAATGCTGCTGATTGACTCCTGGGGGAGACCTCAGGGACTCTTCAGAAGATTTAACATTCATACAGGGAGCACACTTCATGTTCTCAGGGTCTGGCATCCTGGTGAGTAACAGGTCTATGGCCAGTGGTGCCTGGGACTGGGGAAGGGACTGGTGACAGTAGGAGGAGGGGTTTTAAATTTGTGAAGCCCCAAAGCCCAATTTTTTAAAATTTACATACAGTAGAAGCTTGATGAGTATTTGTTGCTTTCAAATTATTTAGTACAAAAAGCAGGAAGATGTAATGGAAAGAACACTGCTCTCATCTCAGAGAACATGAGTTCAAATTCCTTTTATCCTTTCTGGGCCTCAGTTTCCCCATCTATTGAAAAAGGAGTTGCACCATATAAACCTGAGGATGCTTCCAAGTCTAAGCAAATGATCTGAGGAGAGAAATTGAAAGTTATATCCCCAAAGCCCTTATCTGTCTGGACCTCCCTTGCTAACATGTCCCTCCAGGTTATATTCTTGATTCCCCAAAAAGGCCATAAGCTTTAGTACTATATAAAATCACAAACTCTCAGAGAAGGAGTGGTCCTAAGAAGGCCCTGAATCCAAGCATGCCTGAATAGGAATCTTCCCTAGAGATAGTCTCTGCTTGAAGACCCCTATTAAGGGGGAATTGACTGCTTTCTAAGAAATCTTAATTATCCATGAATTGTTCTCATTGCTGGGAAATATATCCTTAGGACCTTGGAGTCAACATCTGCCACCCTGAAATTTTCCCTCAGTACCCCTAGTACTTTCTAGGTAGGGACATAGAAAGATAGAAGGGATAATGAAAAAAGAGGAGGAGGATCCTTTCTGCTTTCCCAGCTGATAAAGTTCAGAATTTTCAGCCAATGCCACCACCTGATATTTTGGGGAATACAGCACCTCCAACCTCCCTGAGTGCCTCTCTCGTGTCTCTAATTCTGTCCAGAGCCTTGTGTTTAGGGAGAACCCATTCTTTTCCTCTCTAAGGCTTGAGGATCTCCTAGCTTTAAGGGATCTTCCTTTTAAGGGATCTTTAAGGGGAACATGTTTTAATGTTACAATCAGATGAGATCTATGGGAGCTTAAGGTTTGCTCTAAGACCCACACTGAGATTCAACTGATCACACTCCAGTTACTTCCCATGGGACTCCAGGGGCTTGGTTGATATGAATCTGTGGTTGTGTCTCTGTGTGGATTTGTGTCTTTTCAGAGGCCTCTGTATTGGTCTCTTTCTCTGTGTTTATCTCCTTGTGTGTATTACAACTCTATGTGTGCCTGAGGTTAAGTGAGAATATGTATGTCTCTGCTTTTGCACTGAGCTTTGTGTTTGACTAATGTATATATCAGCCTGATATGTGACTGTATTGACAGTGTGTTTATGTGTGTATATCTGAATGTTTCTGAGAAGTTAGTCACCCCCAAAGTTAGATGTAAGATAGGCTGGGGAGGGTCCAGCTGACAAAATCCTTCTAATTAAAGCACTGAAACTTCCTTTACTTTCTCTAGGCCTTAGTTTCCTCATCTATAAAATTAAGGGGTGGGATAAGATGGTTTTCCAAATCTAGATCTGGGATTTTATATGTTTACATATGCCAGCTATATGCTCTATGTCCTCTTCAGCTCTCTGGTTCTCTCCATTTTTCATTCTTGAATCCAAATAAAGTACATGCAATTATGTTGATTAAATTGTAACATTAAATTGAGCCTTGATCTATCACTTGCACTTAAGAGGAGAGAGAGAGGCCAGAAATGTTCAATCCCCTGAACAAACCATATAAATATAAAAAAGGCAAGATCACCTTTGGTAGAAAAAGGGATAAAGAGAGGGAAGATTAGTCATTCAACATAGCCCTGTGTGCCAGTACTAAGCACGGTGGATGTAAAGAATAGCAAAATTAGGCCCTTGATTTCAAAGAGTTCACAAAATAAGTGAGACATAAAATGCAAATAACAGAGGAAGCAATATATATACAGGACAAAAGGAAGCTCATGTCAAATTGAGATGGGGAGGAGGAAGGGAAAGATGGACAAAGACACAGACCAGCAAAGATATCTTCAGAAGGTAGAATTGGAAGTGAACCTTAAAGGAAGTTGTGGAAAGCATGAAGCAGGTCAGAGAGCATTCTAGGCATGGGAAATCATCAATGTAGTAGGAATGTCATGGAAGACCAGTATTACTTAGATTATGCAGTGTGTGGAGGGGAATAAGCAAGGGGAATAATTAAAAGGTTACTTGCAATAGCACAAACTTGCAATGATGAGGACCAGGGTGACAATTTTGTGAGCAGTGAAAAGAAAAATGTCCTTCTGAGAAATGCAGTAAAGGTAAAAACAAAAGGAAATTTAACAACAGAAAAATGAATATGACACTGAAGTTGCAACCAAACTAACTGAGAGGATGATAGTGCCCTTGAGAGTAACAGGAGAAACACAGCTCAGAGGAGAGAATAAAAGAGGACTTTCATGTCACGGTCCCAACAAGATGAAGACTACACCTTTTTCTGATCTCCAAGCTCACTCAAACCTCTTCAAAACAGAAATTATGTGCCAAAGATAAAATAACTTCAACTGTGTCAAGGAACTTCAGAACTCAAATAAAGGTAAAAATAAAGACAAAAGTAGGGAATGTGAGGAGAGGAAACTTGCCAGGAAGGGGAACAGAGAGAGAAGATAATGAGTTTAGTTTTGAGCTGTCTATGGGACATCTAATTGCAGATATCCAGGAGATAGCCGATGATATGAAAATGGAGAAAAAAAGAAAGGAAGTGAATGATGGGCATCTTCAAGAAGGAAAGGCTTTCAAGATGAGAGAATTGAATTGCTTTGTTTGACCCCAATTTCAAGTAATGAAATAAGGGGGAGAGTGGAGCAGGGAAGAGGAGAAAAAAACTTGAGAAAGAAATCTTAGTCCCTTATAAAGACAAACTTTCTATCTGTTAGAACTTTCCAAAAGTAGGATAGACAAGCTCAGGAAGGAATGATCGCCCCATCGCTGTAGGTACTGAAGCACAGGCTGCAGGATGACTTGGCAATGATATTGTGGAAGGGATTTTTGCTAAATATGGGTTATGGTTTTTGAGGCTCCTTCTCCCTTTGACATTATATTCTTCTCCTTTAATTAAGTATTGATATAAAATTGTAGATAGAGCAATGGACATGCATTCAGGAGACTCAGACTCAAACCCATCAAACACTTAACTAGCAGGGATCATGGAAAACTCCCTTGTCCACTCTGTGTCTAGGTTTCTCAGGTATAAAGTTTGAGATAAATTAATTGAACTACTCACCTCACAGAGATGTTGTAAGAAAAACAGTTTGAAAAACTTAAAATACTATAAGTATAAATTATTATTGTTACTATTCTCATCATCATATTTAAGATCTATCCTTTTCCCTATGTGTACATTCACTATCCTCATTCAGTTCCTAATCACCCCACTTCTAGACTATTGCAATAACTGTTTAATTTGTCTTCCAGCCACAAGTTGCTCCTGTCTTCCATCTTTTCTCCACAAATTAGAAAAGTAATTTTCCTAAAGGATAGATCTGATCTTATCAATTCTCACTTGAAAAACTCTGGTGGCTCCCTATCTTCTCTAAGTCCAATAAACTCCTGTTTGGCTTTAGAAGCTATTACAACCTTAATTCAACTTATCTTTTCAGGCTTAATATGCATTTCTCCATTGCATGTACGCTATAATCCAGACTCTCTTGCTCTTCTCCCTTGTCATCCCATCCTCTTTCTCTTTGTTGTTTCATAAGCTATCCCTTATGCCCAGAATGCACTGCCTCCTCCCCTCTGCCTCTGGGATGAGCAGCTTCTTTCAAAGCTGAACTTTTGTCTCTCCTAGTTTATAATATCTCTTCTGATCTTGATCTGTTAGTGCCTCTCTCCAAAAATTATCTTGTATTTCCTCTGTATATATATATATTTGAACATATTTTCATGTGTACATGTTGTCTCCCCCAATTGATTGGCATTCTTGAGGACAGGGACTGTTTCATTCTTTTCTTTATATACTTAGCACCAAACCCAGTTGCCTGGCACCTAATAATTTATTGATTAATTGATTTACACTCACTTGAAAGATAGATTTGCCAATAGAGAGAGAACAAGCCATTTTTTCAAGATCTCTCTTACTAAATTTTGTGCAGTAATATTTGAGTTTCTTGCATTTACCTCCAGGGTAATCAGACAAAGGGACGTGAGGTTTCTGGCCAGTCCTAGCAAGGATGTCAGGGGGGAATGTGACCTTCAACATCTCTTACACCAGCTTCTTCTTATTGGGCTTCCCAGGACTAAAGGAATCAAGGTCCTTTCTGATCCTCCCATTTTTCTTTCTCTATATGGTGATCCTCTCAGCCAATGGCCTAATCGTCTACACTGTGACTACACAGAGGAGCCTACATCAACCCATGTATGTTCTCATCAGCCTACTCCTGGCCATCAATATGTGTACTGCCACCACTGTGATCCCTGCCATGCTCTTTAGCTTCTCCACCTACTTCAATCACATCTCTTTAACTTGTTGCCTTGTCCAGATGTTCTTCATCTACTTCCTACTAGCTTTTGATTGCAATGTCCTTCTACTTATGGCTCTGGACCGTTATGTTGCCATCTGTTACCCTCTGCGCTACACAGAGATCATGACAGGCCAAGTACTAGCAGGGCTGGTAGGGGTAGCTGCCAGCAGGAGTGCAGGCATTGTGGTTCCCGCGGTGATTCTGGCTGCAAGAGTTCAATTTTGCCGCTCCAATGTGATCCATCACTTCATCTGTGAGCACATGGCCTTGATGAAGCTGTCCTGTGGAGACATCTCACTAAATAAGACTGTAGGACTTGCCCTCCGTGTCTTTAATAGGATACTGGATCTGCTTCTCCTTGCCACCTCCTACACACGCATCATCCATGCTGCCTTCAGGATCTCCTCAGGCAGTGCCCGCTCAAAGGCCCTTCACACATGTGGATCTCACCTACTTGTCATCTTCACTGTGTATGGGTCCACTTTGTCTTCTTCGATTGTGTATCGTGTGGCCCGCACTGCCTCTCAGGATGTACACAACTTGATCAGTGCTTTCTATTTGCTGATTCCCTGCCTTGTCAATCCTGTCATCTATGGGGCCAGAACCAAGGAGATCAGGCAACATTTAGCAAAGTTGTTCCACAGGGTAGAGCCATGAATAACCATTCCCCCACCCAAAAGAACCTTCCATACAGAATGCTACTGGGATCAATGGGAAGGAATTAAAGAGAAGTAAATCCTCATAAAAGACTCATGGTAAGTTTCTAACTCAAGTCTGGGAGAAAACCAAAGTTGAATGAGAGTTATCACAATGCAAGTTGTCAGAAACTAACAAATCTATTCTTAGATTATCAACTCAGAGCTGCAAGGGATCTCTGAAGACATCCAGTCCCAGCTTTTCCTACACTGGCCCTCTTTATAACATCCCTAACTAGTAGTGACTTAATGTCCACCTGCTCACCAATTATGCAGGAGAGGTGGCTCACTCCAGTTTTGTTGGGAAGTTTTTCCTTATATCAATCCAAAAGTGAACTTTCTGCTGCTTCTCCTCATTACTTTTAGTATAATTGTTTTAGCACAATAGTCTTTTAGTAATTGATGACAGTCATTGGGTCCCTCTAATTCATTTAATCTGCAACTAAATATCCTTAGTTCCTTCAACCTATCCTTATATGGCCTGAGCTTTAGTCTTCTCACCAATCTGGATGCATTCTCTAAATGAGCTGCAGTTTATCAATGTCCTTCTTCAAACTGTATGCCTAGAATTAAATCTCACACTCTACATGCAGTCTTCTCAAGGCAGTAAGAAGTGATTGTCACCTCCTTCATTCTACTCTATCCTTTTCTTCTTCTTGACTTATCTGCCATGTCATTTCTTTATAATCTACTAAATACCCCAGCTTTATTTCCAATGGTTCAAGAAGAAGAGCACTGAATTTATGTTCAGAAAACATACATTCTTGCTCTGTTAATTACATTCTGTGAAAGGTTTTTAAACTCTATGTGCCTAAGTTTATTTGTATGTACCATAAAAAGGTTAAATCAAATGTCATTCAAGTTTTAAATTAATAGTCCAATGAACAGGTTTTCATTATACCTTCTTTTGAGTTCATTGTGAAAAAAATTTATATTTATTCTCATTCATTTGTACATCATTATATTTACTGTATCTTCCTAGTATCTAAAAATCATTTTTAGATCCAGACTGTGTGATTCAACTTGTTAGCTATCGTACTGAAGCTGTAACATCCTTAATTTGATATGTCTAACATTCATTCCTCCCCCAAGTTAGTGATTACAATGTTAAACTGCATAGAAGTAAGGACATTTGGATACTTTTCTGAAGATTACAAACAAGCTTCATACTGGCCCACTTAATGATTCTACTTTTGGTCCAATCATTCACTAGTTTTGAATATACATAACTTTACTATTATCTAATTGACATAGTTTATATTACTTCCTCTTTGGGGTTCTTGTATCCACCCACATTCCTATCAATTTCCCATGCCCCAAGTTCTGAGTCAACTTGTTCCAAGATGTTATCCTTTCTCCAGTAGACACTACAAAGGCTCAAAAATCGCTAATTCTTGTAAAATATGTGAAACCAAGTTTAGCAAATGTGCTTATGTTTATAAATATCAAATGCAGGATTGATTCCCTATTCTTGACTTATCAACAGACCACAGAGACTCTGACCCTCTGTACATCTCTTCACTATCAATCTCACATACACACAGAATAACTTCTTTAAAACAACTTCCCTCACACACAAAGTCACAAAACCCTAGATTATCATAGTGCACTACTGTATTTAGACTCTCAGAATGTGTATTGATGCCCTGACTCAATTCCTTAATGTCTGTTTGATCCTGAACAAGTCATTTAATCTATTTGGGTCTCACTTTGCTCAATTATACAATGAGAGAATTGGATTAGATTATTTCTAGGATTCCTTCCAAGTCTAAATCTATGAGTCTTTGAGTTTCACTCTGCACATAAACCCACATACATGTCCAGGGACTTCTCTTTACAGTCATGACTTTAAACACCAACGTCCCAGGTTTGTCTTGACAATTCTTATATAAATCTAGGACATATAAATCTGGGCAGCCGGGGCATCCTTGCTGTCTCCTGTATATAGTCATTCCCTCTTTACTGTCATTATCATAAAGATATCATAAGAAACTTCTAATGCTTTGATAAAATTCAATTATATTATATTTATCATATTCTTCTAATTAAATCATCTCATTAACCTATTAAAAAGAGGAAATGAGATTAGGCTGGTAAAGCTTTTACTTTATGAATCAAAGGTGCCTCTGATTGCTGTTTCCCTTTCTAAATGCTCACAAACTATCCTTACTATAGTGTATTCAAAATTTTCACCACTATTTGAGACCTACTTTATTAGACTATATTTTACAGGCTCCCCCACCCATTTTTTAAAATAATGAAGATCTTCAACTATCTCCACTGGTACAACAGCTCTTTCATTCTTCCTGATTTTTCATCCTTAACAATGAATTTACAACCATATCCCCAAATTCTAACAGTAACTTGGAATCTAATTCATCAGGGTCACTGATTTGGAACTCACTGAGAGTAATGGATCCTAGCTTACCATTTCTTCCTAGTCCTTGCATGACACAATGAAAATCATAATAAATTTGGAGTTAGAGGGCCAGAGATCAAAGTTTGGTTTTGTCACTCATTCCTTATGTTGCCTTGGATAAATTATTTAACTTCTTAGCACCTTTGTTTCATTATTTATAAAATAAGGAATGTGGATTAGATGACCTCTAAGGTTCTTTCTAGTGCTAAATTTATAAGCCCATGCAATTTCTATTAATCATTTGTATGTCTTTCCAAATCTGATTATCATTTTTGATAGAAAAAAAAACAGAAGAAAATTGGATTATTTCTGCTTTCCACCTAACATTGATTATCATTGAATGATATTATAACTGATCAAGAGTCCTATCAATGCTTTGTTCTTCCATCTGCCACCCACATGGCAAAAGAATTCTTTCCACTGTCCTTAGCATTCATCATTTTCTGAGCTTTTAAAAATCTACCCCAAGAAAAATCTATAACATATCAAAATTTCAAATATACAACCTTCCCTACATGGATCCTATCATTTTTTCCTTCACAAAAACAGTTTCTACTTGTTAGTCCAAATTATATCGAGTTTGCTTTATCCTCACTCTTTAAAAGATTAAAACAAGCCATTTCATAATGCTGCATGCAAGTATTAGTAGTTAAGGATTAATAAATATTCAAATTATGCCATTTGAATAAAAAGATATCTTTCTAGAAAAGCATAATTGACTTAATCCCATAATGTAACTTCATTTCAGTTTTCCATAATCAGAGAAAATTAAAAGCTGGGATATAAGCTCCTTGAGTGTAGGGTCCATGCTAAACTTAAATTTTCTATTCCAAACACTCCACTGCCCCATGGTTAATCAGTATTTAACACACAGTAGGCAGTTATGTTAATAAATGTTCTTGAACTACCTCACAATGAATTGATTGGCATAAATATCTAAAAAAATCACTACCATTCACCTGGAAGCAGCTGCCTGAATTGAATGTTTTAGCATCTAAATTACAATAGCCATAGTCTACAATGCCAGCCTATCATGAAGTGTTATGTTATTAACAGACACTAAGATTCAATCAATCAAGAAGCCTTGCTTAAGCACTTACTTGATGCCATGCATATATGGATACAATTGGTAGCTCAGTAGATATAGACCTGGATTTGAAATAAGAAAGAACTAAGTCCAAGTCCAGTCTCAGATACTTCTTAGCTGTATCACCCTGGATAAGTCACTTTACCTTGCTTTTCCTGACCAAAAAAAAAAAAAAAAAAAAAAAAAACATTACATCCATTAGAGAAGAAAATGGCAAAACATTCCAGTATCCTTGCCAACAAAATGTTATGGACAAACATTCCAGTATCCTTGCCAACAAAATGTTATGGACAGCTTATTAAGTATAAATGTGGATGTATGTGTATATATGTATACATATAGATAGATAGATAGATAGATAGACAGACAGACAGACAGATAGATAGATGATAGATACATGTGTATATAAAATACAAGGTAATTTGGAAGGGAAAGTGTTAATATTGGGGGAAACTGAAAAGCATAATGGGTGAAGTGTGATGTCTAAGCTGCATCTTAAAGAAAGAAAAGCCAAGGTAAGGAGAAACTATATTTCAGGTTCAGGGAGCCATGGAGTTGGTTGAGGAGGATGTCAAATACTCAGATCTGTTCTTAAAGAAAATCACCTTGAACTGCCCTGTGGGGGTGTGTGTGTGTGTGTGTGTGTGTGTGTGTGTGTGTGCATGTGTATGAATGAATCATCTATAAAAAGATGAGACTTAAGCCCATGGATACTGAGTAACATAAGAAAGAGTAGCATAATAAGAGACCTAGAAAAAGAAAATGAAGAGTTTCCAGGAACAAACCTTAAAGAATACCCACAAATACAGGGTATGATATTGATGATGAATCATCTTAGAAATCTAAGGAGTGATCAGACAAATAGGAGAAGAATCAAAAGAAAGTAGGGAAACGAAAATCCAGAAAGGAGAAAGTATTCAGGAAGGTGATCTGGGAAACAATATCAAATGCAGAATTAAGAAAGTTTAGGACTTAAAAACAACCAACAGATTTGACAATTGAGAGGTCATTTTGATAACTACAGAGGGGAAGAGTTCTGTTAAGTAATTACTTGGTAAGTCAAATTGCAAAAGGTTAGAGTGAGAAGAAAAGTGTATACATCTAGTATAGATATTTCTAAAGAGTTTGACCAAGAAAAGGATGGAAGAAACCATAAGATGATTTGACACAGTGGAAGTGTCTTGTGTATGTTTTTGAAGATGAGGAGACTTGGATGTGGGTGAAGGCAATAGGAAATGAACCATTTGATAGAGAAAGGTAGAAGATTAAAGACAAAGGGGGTGACTAAGGATAAAATCTGCCGGAGAGTATGAGAGTCATTTGATTAAATTATCATTCCAAATAGACTTCACAATTTTGTAAAGAATCTTAGGATTTTGTGGGGAGAAGGCATAGAGAATAGGATGAAGAAGCAAATTATGTCTACAAGTGTTTTTCCATTTCTTATTTCTTAAAGGACTCAGCTGCTAGAAGTTAGGAAACATAATGACAGATTATGTTCTCCCAGAGGAATAGTAGATAGAGATTTTCCTTACAGTGTAATAATATTTTGTTTTATTCATATATCTCAATTTTCCTAGCCAATCCTCAATTGATAGGTAATCTTTTTAACTTCCAATTTTTTCATTTTCATTTTTTCCTTTTCCTTCCTCCTTAGAATCAGGAAATTAGATTTACTTGTCTACTTTCTCCCCAGTCTCTTCACTTTTATATCCATCTTCCTCATTGAATTTTATGTATTTCTAGAACCACTTCATTGTGTGTGTATCTATGTATGTGCATTAGTTTATCCTTCCTTGAAAGGTACTGTGCATACCCTTTGATTCAGCAGTGTTTCTACTGGGTTTATATTCCAAAGAGATCTTAAAGAAGGGAAAGGGATCCACATATGCAAAAATGTTTGTGTCAGCCCTTTTTGTAGTGGAAAGAAACTGGAAACTGAATGGATGTTCATCTTTTGGAGAATGGCTGAACAAGTTATGGTATATGATTGTTATAAAATATTATTGTTCTATAAGAAACGATCAGCAGGATTAATTAAGAGAGGCCTGAAGAGACTTACATAAACTGATGGTAAGTGAAATGAGCAGAATCAGGAGATCATTGTACAGGAAAGGTACTGTGAGATAGTGTAGACAAAAGCCCTAAAGAGCTAAAAGAGCTAAACTATAAACTCTATGAGGGCAGGAATTATTTTGTTTTTGTCTTGGCTGTATACCTGGTTCCTAGAAAAGTACCTGACATAATGAGACATAATACTTGCTTATCAGTTGATTGATTAAATGTATCAATGGCATAAGCTGATGGACAAATTTTCTTTGAGAAAGAGTAGAGACTTTATTGGACTAAAAAAATCAGTGAATCAACAAATGTCATGGAAACTACAAATGCTAATGAAATCTTAGACTTCCATGAACAAAACCATAATATCCATAGAAAGTAATATGACTGATGATTCTCTTTTCCTCTGTTAGAGTTAAATTGAATCCAAAGTTTTATGAGCAGTTATGGATACATATTTTAAAAGAGGCATTAAATTGAATCCAATATATGTTTTTAAATCAATTATTAAGTATTTTTTCCTTTTCTCTTTCCTCCCTTCCCTCACTGTATAAAAAAAGAAACAAATATCTTTTAACAAATGTGCATAGTGAAGCAAAATACATGCCCATATTGGCCATGTCTAAAACTATATCTCATTGTGAACCCTGAATCTATCAGTTTTCAGTCAAGAGGTGAGTAGCATTTTTCATAAAGTATTATCTGGAATCTTGATGGATCTTTGTATTGATCAGAGTTCTTGGATGAATAAATTGGGCATACATTTTTTTTAAACTAGAAAAAGAACAAATTTTAAATTCCCAACTAAACACCAAATTTGAAATCCTGAAAAATCAAAGGGGAAATCAATAAAACAAAAACTAAGAAAACAATTAAACTAATAAAACCAGGAGCTAATTCATGTTTTAAAAATTAATAGAGTAGATAAGCCATTGGCTATTTTGATTCTTTAAAAAGAAAGAGAAAAACAAAATTATCAGTATCAAAAATAAAAAGGGTGAATTCACCATCAATGAAGAGAAAATTAAAGTTTAATGTATGTCTCTGATAAAAGAGTCATTTCTCAAATATATACAGAAGTGAGTCAAATTTATAAAAATACAGTTGTTCATCAATTAATAGTCAAAACATATGAATAGGCAGTTTTCAAATGAAATTATCAAAGTAATCTATAATTTATATTATCCTATAATTTTAAAAATTATCTGTCATTATTATTTAGAAAAATGAACATTAAAAATCTTTGAGGTATACCTTATCATATTGGCTGATATAATTTTTTAAAAAGGAAAATGATAAATGTTGGAGGGGATATGAGGAAGTTGTGACACTACTGAATTGATGATGGAGAAGTGAATTGATGCAACAATTCTGGAGCACAATTTGAAACTATGCCCAATAAATTATAAAGCTGTGGATAATCTTTTACCTAAAGATACCACTACTATGTATTCCAAAGAAAAATTTTTAAGGGAAAGGACCTTTTTGTGCAAAAATATTTATAGCAGCTCTTTTCATGATGGCAAAGAATTGGAAATTGAGGGGATGCTCATCAATTGGGGCATGGCTGAAGAAACTGGGATTTTTGAATGTAATGGAATACTTACTTTACTATAAGAAATGATGAGCAAGCTAATTTCAGAAAAACTTAGAAAGTCACACATATATGTAATATGTATATATCAAATATATACAATCTATACATATATAACAAAAGCAATATTGTTTAATGATCAACTGTGAATGACATGGCTATTTTCAGAAAACTGTGATCCAAATCAATTCAAAAGGACTAATTATAAACCTCCAGAGAAACAGTGAGGGAGTCTTAATGCTGATCAAAAGAATATTATTTTTCACAGGGTTTTATTTTTGGTCTGTGGCTTTTTTCACAAAATGACTAATATGGTATCTGGATAATTTAATCATTATCAGCAGATTGTTAACAAAAGGATGGTCATTTGGCCATCTCTCTTAGACAAAAGACTAATATGAAAATGTGTGTTGTATAATTGCACATGTATAACCTATATCTAACAGTCCACCATCTTGGGACAGGAGGAAGGAAGGGAGATAATTTGAAATTCAACATTTTAAAAAATTATATGTAATTGAAGGAAAATGAAATATTGTAAATACTATTTTATTTTCAGTAAATACATGTTAAAACAATTTTTAGCTTTTGTTGGATTTCTTTTCTAAACTTTGAGTTCCAAATTCTTTGTCTCTCCTCTCTTCCTAAGATGGTAAGTACCTAATATGGTTAGTTATGTGCAATCATGTAAAATATTTCTATATTACTCACTTTGTAGGGAAGAAAAACAAAGAAAAAAGAAAGAACAAGTAAATGAAGGAATGAAAGAAAATGAAAATAGTATGTTTCGTTTTGTATTCAGATAAATTCTTTTTCTAGAGGTGGATAGCATTTTTCATCATATTCCTTTGGAATTGTCTTGAATCATTATATTGCTGAGAATAGTGAAGTCATTCACTATTCTTTACCATCATAATATTATTATTACTATGGACAATATTCTACTATTTTGGCTCACTTCACTTAATATCATGTAAGTCTTTCCGGGTTTTTCTGAGATCATCCTAGTTGTCATTTCTTATAGTAAATAATGCTTCATTACAATAATCATCTACTACAACTTGTTCAGCTATTCCCCAATTGAAGGGCTTTCCCACAATTTCCAATTCTTAGCCACCATCATAAGAGCTGCTAGAAATATTTTTATACATGTAAATCCTTTTCCTTTTTTTCTGGTCACTTTAGGATATAGACCTAGCAGTGGTATTGCTGGTTCAAAGGGTACCATACAGTTTTATAGCCCTTAGTCATAGTCTCCACAATAGTTAGATCAGTTCACCATCTAGGCCTAAGTGTTACAATTTACAAAATCCCCTCCAACATTTATCCTTTTCCTTTTTTGTTATTTTAGCCAAATTGAGGGGGAAAGAGGTGAGATGATACCCAGAATTGTTTTTATTTGCATTTCTCTAATAAATAGTGACTAGAAACATTTTTTCATAACCTTAGATCGTTTTTATTTTTCCATCTGAAATCATCTATTTGTATCCCTTTGACAACTTATCAACAGTGAATGACTTGCATTCTTATAAATTTGACTCAGTTCTCTGTATAAAATAAAATATCTTTTTTAAAATCCTTTCTCAGTCCTTGGCATAGATGAAGCCCTGAAGACACACATCTCTCCCTTGAGGCCTTGCCCAAGAGAATACTATAGATTGATTAAGTCACAGTCCAGAGGGAGGGTCTGGGGAGTCATGTGAAATATACCCCAAGCAAACTCAGGAAGATTTAATCTCCACATGTGGAGCTTAGCGCTAACTGGTCTTCTCCAGTCCTGTTTGAGCACATTCTGGTAAGTATCAGGTCCTGGGAAGTCAGGGGTGGGAGAAACCTGGAAGAGATTATCAGAATGGAAACAAAGAGAAGGACAGGTTCATTGTCAGGCAAGTCATTAAGTCAAATAGGCACTGGTCAGTCCCTAGGCAAAAAAGAATTTTTCCATCCTAGCTTCTCTCCCCACTTGCAACATAGCCCTTAAATAACAGAAAACATGAAGTTCCTCTCCCTCCAATGGGGGGGAGAAATTCTGTTAGCTCCAGAGTGAAGAGAGTGGCAATTCCACCTCTGAGTTCTAGAAATAGCATGTTATAGTGAAAGTGGTCTAGTCTAGAAGTCACACCACTATGAATTCATTTGACCAAGAGACTATCGGGGCAATCTGATTCAGTTACAGGGTGGGCCAGATGAACACAGAAGCCCCTTCCCATTCTAAGTGACTGGTCCATCCTTCTTTCCTATCACTCACTAGTAAAAGCCTTAGAAAAGTGAAGCTAGTGCTTAGGTGCATCAAGGGGCAATGGGACAGGTATTAAGGATGGAAAAACAGAAGGAGCTGACCTCCCAATTACTAGGGACATTGGACAGTAAAGATGGAGCAAAGGAGAAAGGAAATCAAATTACAGGCAATCTCCTACTGCAAGCTGGGGTGACAGGGGCCTGAGAAACAGAGATGAGCCAGGACTAATGCATTTACAGATACTTGGGCCTCCTTTCTTTATGTCATCACCATGGGGTGGGGAAGTTTGGTTAGTGTTCAAATTGGTCTGAGTTGTTCCTCTTGTTGCAACTGAGCCTGAAGGAAGTAATCTGGAAAGATATGCTTCTGAGCAAAGAGCAAAAACAGTCAACAGACTTGTCTAATATAGTCGGGTGAGCAGCATCCATTGAGTTTTGATCTTGGCTCCTGTCCCCAGAAAAAAAAAGGATTAGGGAGAGAGGAGGGAATTTTCTGCAATTCTGACAATTTGACAATCTCGGGCTGAGGTGAGGAGGAGCACTTCAGAGAGTCTCTGATGAGGGGGTGCAGTTTAAAATCTGGAGCTAGCAATGTGTGAAGAGGAGGATGGGGCATCTGAATATGACATAAAATGTGGAAAGACCTCAAAAACCAATCTCAATGTTTTGAAATGTTTTGTGTATAAGCATATAAGCCTGTGTAAGTGCCCTGTATACAACAACACTTATATGAGTCTGTGTCTATATATCAGCTGTTATAT
The DNA here is from genome assembly GCF_048593235.1 of Sminthopsis crassicaudata. Taxonomy (NCBI): domain Eukaryota; kingdom Metazoa; phylum Chordata; class Mammalia; order Dasyuromorphia; family Dasyuridae; genus Sminthopsis; species Sminthopsis crassicaudata. Next base: position 580,449,317 of record NC_133619.1, on the reverse strand, counting down.
GTGTCTGTGTCTACAGTAGCTGCCCAGATGACCAGAGTTAAAGGATCACACAAAGTATAGCAGAGTAGGTCTTGGGGCCCAACCAAAGGTATGCTGGCAAATATTTTACCAACTGGACCTGTGAAGAAAACTGTATTTCACACTTTCAAATTAAATCTACAATATTAAAATTTTCTCCATCATTTTCTTAAGTCTGGACAATCAACAAAAAATAAATAGACCCCCTGATTTTTACCATTTGCCAATTTCTAAGGTATAACCTCAACAACCTTCTCTCTTGAATCAGTAAGACCTGACTTAAGAACACATCTGTGCTCCTTCCTATTCTGTAGTTGTTAACAGATGGGTTAAGAGCTATCAACTCAGAATAGAGTAGTCAGATAGTTGTAGAAAAGTAGGTGGTGATGTTGCACCAGAAACTGATATTAAAAATGCTGAAGAAAAATGGAAGTATCCATGCTGGGAGGTAAAAGGTTTGACACAGAAGACTTGAGGAGTCTGGGTGTACTAAGAGGGGCCTCTGGAGCACCCAGCTTGTCAGAAAGAATGGAGATACTTTAACAGCAATGATGACAAAGAAATGGTTTCAGTATGAAAACAGAGAGAAAAGGTCTGGAAGATTGAAGAATGTGACCAAGAAGGAGAGGAAGAAGAAGAAAGATCACTAAACATTGTGAGATGAACAACAGATGTCAGGCTTTTGAAAAAAATAAAATAAAATAAAATAAAGGACATGGATCATCTGAGGAACACAAACTAGACCCAGAAATTTCCTCAGTCACCATTACCTCATTTTTAAAATGAGGAAACTGAGACTAGTTTTGTAAAGTATGCCCAAGATCATAAAGATACTAAGTAGAACTTCCTCCCTAATTATCAGAATCACACAAAAATGGAATTGGGTACTTCAGAAGGAAGTGGGGCTCCCCCTCCTTGTTGATAGAATCATAGGATGACAGAGCTGAGGCTGTGTTCTGCTGTATGCTTTTTGAAGAGGGAATATGTGGGGAAAGTACTGCTTGTGGATTCAGAGCACCAAGCTTGAACCTACCTCAGCCACTTCCTCTTTATGTGACTATGGACAATGCATTTTCCCTCTCTTGGCTCCAATAGCCACATTTATAAAGTAACAAGAAAAGAATTATAAAGCCTCTCAGTTCCCTGCCAACTCTAAATCTGTGGTTTGTAATTCTAAGATCTGATTTGGACCAAACTCCTCATTTTATAAGTGAGGAAACTAAGGTCCAGAGAAGTCAAGTGAATTACCAGCATCACAGAGACAGTAAGGAATAGAGCCAGGAATCAAACACAGATTCTCTAGTGTCAAATCAGCATTCTATGTAACATGTTGGACCACTAGAAAAGGCAAACAGTTGTTGAATATGTTGTAGAGAAGAGAATAGCTTCTAGGGTCCCTATCTGAGATTCTGTGGCTCTATGACTGGAAAAAGGATAATATCAATTGCAGAAATAGTAGAGTTATGTGTAAGACTCTAAGGCAAAGATTATTTCAGTTTTGAATATGTAACATTAGACCATTCTAGAGGAAGCAATAACCTTTTCTCCAAGATAAGATAATGTGGAGCTGCTGTCAAGTGAGAAGGGTCAGAAAAAGAGACCACTGGCAGTATTTGGCAATTTCTTGATGAAGAATGCTGAGTAAACTATTGATAACACTAGAAAAGGCTATTGGATTTCTGACACATGTATCCAGAACACAACAAAGGACCTCTCCAAAATTCTCTGACCTCATAAGTATCCCCACTTCTGGCAATTCACTGCTGGCGCAAATGATTCTGCCAAGAATCTAAAAAGTTCAGGATATGAATAAAGGTTCTGAGTATAAATATGACATTATTTTTGTTTCACAAAAATAATCTCTCCTTTCTGAACTCCACTTTGTACCTCACTTACTGAACTTATTTGATCCTAATTTCTAATTCCATTTTTAGTTATGTATATGTTTTCCTCTAAAATTGTCCTGACTTTTTGATCTTTGCATTCTATTTACTGTTGGTAAAGAGTCTTGAAGGTGTTAGGTACAGTTTGATCGGTTAGTCAGCCAACAAGCATTTACAAAAGTCTATATGCCAGGCAGTGTGCCGAAAACTGGTGACACAAAGAAAGGCAAAAAGGAAATCCTTAATCTGAAGCATTTCAAAATCTAATAATGGAGAAAGCATGCAACTTCATACAAACAGAAGTTGGAGATGATCTCAGAGGAAAGACATGTACAATTAGAAAAGTTAGGGTTTTAAGAAAATATTAGTTGTATGTTGAAGTTTCCTAGTATGAAACTAGATTTGAGGAGGAGGAAAAGAACATGAACCCTGCAGGCACTAAACTCGGAGGGGAAAGTACAATGGTAGCTGAGAGCCATCAGAATCTTAATTGAGTGATTAAATACTCACTGAATGGACTTCAAAGAAAGAAAGGTTACTAAATGATAGTGATGCAAAAACAAAGGCTGGACGTGGCCATTGGAAGCAGAGTTTCAAATTTCCCTCTCCACACAATGAGTTGGCAGGTATGAGTGAAAGCTTGGTTTAGGAAAGTGTGTTATCAGGGAGGAGTCAAGACCCAGTGAGTACAAGATACAAGGAATGAGTTAGGAAAAGGTTTAAGATGAAAACAAGTTTGTTAACTAAGAAATAAGCATTCCAGAGAGCACCGTGGAAGGAGAGAGTGAGTACATCTGAAGTGGAACACTGTGGGCTTAGGTTGAGAGGAATTAGAATAAAGAGGGCAGGCAATAGGGTTTATAGTGGAGCCTCAGAATCATTGGCAGGAGAATAGGATGAGAAGAGAATGTGCTAATCATTGAGAAGTTAAATCAGGTGAGTTATTATTACTAGGGGCCAGTGGTGGGAAGGAGGGACAAGATAAAGGATAAGGCAGTAGTGGAAGAGTGAGAATCATGTCTGGGCCTTACTGTAATATTAAAATTCTATGAAGGACTTCACTAATTATTGATTCGGCCATAGACACTTTTTATAAGAGTAAATTAATGTATCAAAAAGAGTTGTTAACAAGTGAGGATTTTGCCACAGAAAGGAATAGAGAAACAGCAAGGACTTCTAAAATTAGAAAAGCAAAATACTGATGTTTTTCTGGGGTGGTTTTCCTCTTTCTCATTTTTTTCTTTTAAAATATTCTTATATTGGATAGTTTTCTGGAAGGGAAGGAAGAGGAGGAATATGGGGGAAACTTAAGTGATTTAAAACATTTCAAAAAATTAAAAGATAAAGCTAGGATCACTGGTGGGAAAGTCCCTAATGAAACTGAAAAAATAAACATTCCCATACTACTTTTCTCCATTGATCATTTCCATTTGGGAGACATGTGAAACCTAGAGAAGGGAACAAGCTACCATTTCTCAGGAATATCTAATTAAATTGAATCTGATAATGTTTTCTTTTCTTATATTGAACCTTCAGGAACATCAAAAACTCATGAAGGACAAAGACTTCCAACCAGGCCAGTGAGTCTGGTTCTGGGTCCAAAGATAACTGGACCCAGAGACTCTGTCTCCTTCCACCACCATCTGGGTCCTAATTCTGATCTTCTCAAGGATGTCAGGGTGGAATGAGACCTACAATGTTTCCTATACTGACTTCTTCTTGGTAGGTTTTCCAGGGCTACAGGAAACCCGGATCCTCCTGATCCTTCCATTCTCCTGCATATACTTTGTGATACTCTCAGCCAATGCCCTGGTCATCTACACTGTGGTGGGCCAGAGAAGCCTGCACCAGCCCATGTATGCCCTCATTGCCCTGCTCCTGACAGTCAATCTCTGTGCTGCTACTGCCGTTGTCCCCACCATGCTCTTTAGCTTCTCTACCCGCTACTACCGTATTTCTCTTTCCTGCTGCCTCATCCAAATGTTCTCTATCTACTTCCTTATTGTCTTTGACTGCAACATCCTCCTGGTTATGGCACTGGACCGCTACATTGCCATCTGCTATCCATTGCGTTATCCAGAAATTGTGACAGGGCAGCTATTGATAGGTTTGGTGGGCTTAGCGGCAGTAAGGAGCACGTGCATTGTTGCCCCTGTGGTGATACTGGCTTCGAGAGTGCACTTCTGTCGTTCCAACATCATCCGACATTTCACCTGTGAGCACATGGCTCTGATGAAGCTGTCCTGTGGAGACATCTCACTCAACAAGACAGTGGGACTTGCAGTCCGTGTCTTCAACCGTGTCTTGGACATGTTGCTACTGAGCACCTCCTACACACGCATCATCCATGCTGCCTTCCGGATCTCTTCTGGTGGAGCACGCTCCAAAGCCCTGAACACTTGTGGCTCCCACCTACTGGTCATCTTCACTATCTATACCTCTACACTTTCCTCTTCCATTGTCTATCGTGTAGCTCGCACTGCCTCCCAGGATGTGCACAATCTGCTCAGTGCTCTCTACTTACTGCTCCCCTGCCTTGTTAATCCTGTTATCTATGGAGCCAGAACCAAGGAAATCCGGCAACACCTGGTCAAGATATTTCAGAGAGCAGGACCTCAGGCCCCTTCTGAAAAAAACCCATCTCTCCCTCCACAAAGAGAGCTTCCTTCATAACACTCCAGGAGGGGAGGTGTACCCCCAGGAACAGAGGGACCCAACAATCATCCAGATCATATATTCTTTTTTTAAATTTTTTTAATTTTATAATTATAAAATTTTTATGACAGTATATATGCATGAGTAATTTTTTTATAGCATTATCCCTTGTATTCATTTTTCCAAATTTTCCTCTCCCTCCCTCTACTCCCTCCCCTAGATGACAAGCAATCCCATACATTTTACATGTGTTACAGTATAACCTAGATACAATATATGTGTGTAAATCCAATTTTCTTGTTGCAAATTAAGAATTGGATTCCGAAGGTATAAGTAACCTGGGTAGAAAGACAGTAGTGCTAACAATTTACATTCACTTCCCAGTGTTCCTTCTCTGGGTGTAGTTGTTTCTGTCCATCATTGATCAACTGGAAGTGAGTTGGATCTTCTTTATGTTGAAGATATCCACTTCATCAGAATACGTCTTTATACAGCATTGTTGTTGAAGTGTACAGCGATCTTCTGGTTCTTTTCATTTCACTCAGCATCAGTTCATGCAAGTCTCTCCAAACCTTTCTGAATTCATCCTGCTGGTCATTTCTTACAGAGCAATAATATTCCATAACCTTCATATACCATAATTTACCCAACCATTCTCCAATTGATGGACATCCATTCATCTTCCAGTTTCTAGCCACTACAAAAAGAGCTGCCACAAACATTTTGGCACATACAGGTCCCTTTCCCCTCTTTAGTATTTCCTTGGGATATAAGCCCAATGGCAGCAATGCTGGGTCAAAGGGTATGCACAGTTTGATAACTTTTGGGGCATAATTCCAGATTGCTCTCCAGAATGGCCGGATTCTTTCACAGCTCCACCAACAATGCATCAATGTCCCAGTTTTCCCACATCCCCTCCAACATTCATCATTATTTGTTCTTATTATCTTAGCCAATTTGACAGGAATGTAATGGTATCTCAGAGTTGTCTTAATTTGCATTTCTCTGATCAGTAGTGATTTGGAACACTCTTTCATATGAGTGGATATAATTTCAATTTCATCATCTGAGAATTGTCTGTTTATATCCTTTGACCATTTATCAATTGGAGAATGGTTTGATTTCTTATAAATTAGGGTCAGTTCTCTATATATTTTGGAAATGAGACCCTTATCAGAACCTTTAACTGTAAAAATATTTTCCCAATTTGTTACTTCCCTTCTAATCTTGTTTGTATTAGTATTGTTTGTACAGAAACTTTTTAGTTTGATGTAATCAAAATTTTCTATTTTGTGATTGATAATGATCTCTAGTTCTCTTCTGGTCATAAATTCCTTCCTCCTCCACAGGTCTGAGAGGTAGATTATTCTCTGTTCCTCTAATCTATTTATGCAGATCATATATTCTTGTATAGTTTCCAATCTTTTTCTGATAGTTGCTCTCTAAGATAAGAAGAAGTTAAATATTAGAGCCTGACAAGATTACTCCATTACTTGCTTCAATGATTTTATTAGCTTTTTGAGTTCTAATTCATGTTTTCTTATATTTGGAGACTTATTCCATTCAAACAAATGAAATAATATTTGCAAAGCACTTAGCACAGTGCTTGATATATAATAGATGTTAAATATATTTTTATTCCCTTCCCGTCCTTTCCCCCATTTAATTCAATTGAACATTTGTTTGATTCCTACTGCATGAAAAGCTTCATGTCTAGCAATGAAAGGGAAAGATGAAAAACTATATAATTCCTGCCATTAAAAAATTTAAAGTAGGGGACAGCTTGATGGCACAATAGATTGAACATCAATCCCTGAAGTCAGGAAGACCTGAGTTCAAATCCAGCCTCAGACACTTAACACTTACTAGGCAAATCACTTAATCCCAATTGTCTCACACATAAAAAAAGAAAAGAAAAAAAATCCAAAGTATAAAAGGTGGAATGCAACATATAAACAAATAAGTATAAGGCTAAATAATAACAACAACTTTAATAGAACTTGAATTTTTGCAAAGTAGTTTACAAAACATTATCTCATTTGATCCTTGCATACCCTGACATAAGTGCTACTATCACCCCCACTTTGTTGTTGTTCAGTTGTGGGATCATGACACTTCATGATCCCATTTGGGATTTTCTTGGCAAAGACACTGAAGTGGATTGTCATTTCCTTTTCCAGCTCATTTTACAGATGAGGAAATTAAGGCAAACAGGGTTAAGTGACTTGCCTAGGTCATCCAACTAGTAAGCATCTAAAGCTAGATTGAACTCAGGAATATTGAATTTCCTGACTCAGGCTCTATTTACTGCCCTATGAGATGTTTATCCCCTTTTAATTAAAGACAAGGGATATTCATCTATTATTGTATAACAACCAATGGCAGTTACCTTAAATCTTAATTTCTTAACAAAAACATAGGATTCTTGTGAGATTAAATATGAGGCAATGAAAGACTGAACTTCATGGATAGATTTCTTCTTTCTCTAATTCACCCTCTAATGAGCTCCCAGATTTTCCGAAAATGCAGTTCTAACCATATCACTTCCCTACTCAATATATGCCATTGACTCCCAATTAACTAGGAGATCAAATAAATACTTTTTTTGGAGGGAAGGGATGCATTTAAAGATCTTCACAACCTAGTCCCTTCTTATTTTTCCAGTTTCCTTTTTATGTATTCTATGATCTAGTTATAATGGTTTACTTATTGTTCATCACACACTTGGTTCTATCAACAACCTCTGGCTGGGCCTTTGCACAGGCAATACTCCAAATTTGTAATGCTACCTTTTCTCAACTCTGCTTACTGGAATCCTGATCTTTCAAGATGTTGCTTAAATGCCACCTTCTTCCTGGTCCACCCATAAGCCAGTGACTTCCCCTTTTAAGGTTCCCTTTTATCGATTTTGTATATATCTTATAAATACCTATATATGTGCATGCTATCTCCCCATTAGAATGTAAAGCTCTTTGTAACAGGGACTATTTTTATCTTTTTTTGTATTCTAAGAGCTAGATAATATTGACTGGCACACTTACTAGTACTTAATAAATGTTGTTGACCAACTGATTAATTTCCTATGTCATATCAACATCAGGGAGATCAGGACTTTCCAACAATTAGGGGTACCCAAAAGTAGAATGAGCTACCTTTGGAGGTATCTAGTTTTCGCTTGACAGCTAGATGAATAGAGTGCATAGGTTGCAGTTCTAGAGTCAAGAAGAATCATTTTCCTGAATTCAAATCTGGCCTTTATTATCTATATCTGCAACTGGACAAGTCACTTAACTCTGTTTGCCTCAGTTTCCTTATCTATAAAATCAGCTGGAGAAGGAAATAGCAAATGACCCAGTATCTCTGCCAAGAAAATCCCAAATGGGATCATGAAGAGTTAGATATGCCTGAAAATGACTGAACAAATTTTTCACTCATTGGAGTTTTTCTTCATTCAGAAACTGGATGACCACCTAGTGAGGATGATATACATATATAGGAAAGTCTCTTTTTGGTAGAGTACAACATGACCATGAATGCTTTTCTAGTTTTGAGTTGCTATGGAACTGTGATATATGGTAGCATAGTGAGTAAGAGTTTAGAGTCAGGAAGACCTGAATTCAAATCCCACCTCAGACATTAACTAGCTATGTGGACCTGGGCAAATTAATTAATATATCTCAGCCTTAGTTTCTTCAATTGTTAAATGGAGAAAAAAATCACATCTACCTCCTAAGGTTGTTGTGAGGATCAATTTAGATAATATATGTTCAAATCTTATATAAATGCTATTATCATCCAGGACATAAAAACCAAAAAGTTTGATAATAACAATTAGAATTTATATGATGCTTTAAAATCTCCAATATATATGTTTCACATGTTACCTTATTTTAAATAATGTTTTGCTAATATCTTTTGAAACTTCTCCATCTTGAATTTCTGTAACATAGAGACTAGGAGAGTTCCTCTTACAGGGGCAGGCAAGTAGTAAAATGAATAGAGTACTACACTGGAGTCAGGAAACTGAGTTCAAATCCAGACACATAGGTATTAGCAGTGTGATCCCGGCAAATCATTTAACCTATCTCTGCCTCAGTTTCTACAACTATAGAATGGAAATAATATCATCTTTCTGTTAGGGACAATGAGGATAATCCAATAAGACAATATCTCATTGTAAAGCCTGGTCACAGTTGGTGTTTAATAATTTGTTCCATTCACCTTTCACCTTTTCTCCCCAGCCCAGGGGGAGAAACGTCAACCATGGTGGTGTAGAAGTTGCCTTTTTATCAGGATAATATTAAATGGCATTTATATGATACTTTAAAGTTCATAAAATATTATATATAAATATATGTATATAGTTTTCTTATTTTATACCTTGCTTGGGAAAGATCTTAAGAAAAGTGAAGATCATTCATTGCATCTCAGGCCATCGCCAGACATGTTGACTTTGTTATACCACTACACTCCAATGACTCTGGAGGAAATAGTAAAGTTGTTGGCTTTGTGTAGCTCTAACTCATTTAAATCCAATTCATGTACAAGTGAAGACCCTCATGATGTCATTGTTCCTTTTCGACAATGAAGGATGAACAACAACCTCTGACACTAAGAAAATAGAGAAGGTTTTCAGAAGGTGCTGTCAAAGATGCAAATATCATTTATCTCAACAATCATACAATTCTCTAAGTCTGACATATAAGACCCTTAACATTTGTTTTCTCTTTCCCCTGAAGCTTCTTTGCATCCCAAGTCTACATTTTCCTAGATCATGGAGAAATCTTTCCCTTCTTAAGTAAATTCATTTTGAGACAATTCATTTGAGACTGCTCCAAATGACTAATGAGAGAAATGTAAATCAAAGTAACTCTGAAGTCTAATATCACATCCAAAAAATAAGTAAAAATGGCCAAAGGTGAGATTGGTCAGTACTGAACTGGTTTTAAAAAGATAAGCATTGGAAAAATTTACGTGAACTAATGTTGAGTGAAATGAGTGGAACTGAGAGAAAATTGTACATAGTAACAACAAGATTATGTGATGATCAACTGTGAGGGACTTGGCTCTTTTCAATAATATGGTGATTCAAGGCAATTCCAATAGACTTGGGTTGGAAAATGCCATCCACATCCAGAGATAAAATTAAGAGACTAAATGTGGATTGAAGCATAGTATTTCATCTTTTTGTTGTTGCTGCTGTTTGTTTTTCTTATTTTTTTTCCTTTCTGGTCTGATTTTTCTTACACAACTTAACAAATATGAAAATGCATTTTCAAAAATTGCACATATTCAATCTATTTCAGATTGCTTGCCATCTTGTGGAGAGGAAGAAAAATTTGGAACAATATATTTGCCAAAAAGTTAATGTTGAAAATTATTTCTACATGTATTTAGAAAAATAAAATACTATTTATTTATTTATTTTAATACACATTGCTTTATGAATCACGTTGGAAGAGAAAAATAAGAACAAAAATGAAAAACCATGGGAGAGGGAAAAAAAAACAGAAAAAAAAGTGAACATAGCATGTGTTGATTTACCTTCAATTTTCATAGTTCTTTTTCTAGCTGCTAATGGCATTTTCTGTCCAAAATCTACAAGGATTGCTTTGGATCGCTGACCCACTGAGAAGAACCAAGTTTTTTATAGTTGATCATTGCACATTCTTGTTATTTTTTATACAATGTATTCCTGCTTCTGCTTGTTTCACTCAGCATCAGTTCATGTAAATCTTTCCAGGCCTTTCTAAAATCAGCTTGTTCATCATTTTTATAGAACAATAATATTCATTATCTTCATGTATCATAACTTGTTCAGCCATTCCCCAAGTGATGAGCAACTACTCATTTTCGAGTTCTTTTCTAACACAAAAAGAGCTGCCACAAACATTTTTGCATATATTTCCCCCTTCTTTATGATTTCCTTGGGATGCAGACTCATAGTGACACTGCTGAGTCAAAGGGTATAAAAATACTATTTTTAAAAAAGAGATACGGAGCAGCTAGGTGGCACAGTGGATAGAGCACCAGCCCTGAAGTCAGGAGGACCTGAGTTTAAATGTGATCTCAGACACTTAATATTTCCTAGCAGTGTGACTCTGAACAAGTCACTTAACCCCAATTGCCTCAGGGGAGAAAAAATTATTTTCCAATTCAAATAAATTTTTCCTTAAATGTTTAGATGCTACATTATCTGATACACATATACACATATATGCATTTATACAAATTACATACACATATATATCAAGTATTTGTACTGATTCTTTATTTATCTATGGTGGCTTTAAGCATAGCACAAGTTCCTTATCTTTTTTATTCTTTCTTATATTTGTCATAATATTCTCTGAAACCATAATTTCTACCCTTGCTTTTTTTTTTTAGTTCAGAAGCATAACATTTTACACAGCCCTTCATTTTAATTTCTAGTAAATACACTATCTATATATTTCAAATAGGTTTCTTTTAGATTACATCTAGTTGGATTCTGTTTTCTAATTCATTTTTCTATATTTTTCCATTTTGTGGGTCTTCTGCTATCATATTTATCCTTTTCTATTATCTTTAAAGATACTAGTGGTTTTTTTCCTTATCTCTTGTTAGTATGGACACAGTCTCACATAGTCCCTTCCAAATGAACAAATGTGTGCACCTGTCTAAGTTTCTTTTGACTCTTATGTTTTCATTTCAAAATATGTATCCAGTACTGGCTTTTTCATCAGGAATTTTAGAATCTATTTCATTAAAGATCTTTTTTTTTTTACTATGAGATTATACATAGTTTTGTACAGTTAAAGATATTCTCTTTTGTTTTTTTGGATTATTGGGCTGCAAGCTCTTCTCTTCTTCATTGTGGTAGCTCTCCAGGGTTGTGTGATCCTGACTGACTCCATGGTACTTGAATTCTTTTCTTTTTGGCTACTTGTATTTTATTATTATTTTTTTGACCTGGAAACTCTGGATTTTGGAAGTCTTCTTTTTGAGTTTTCTTTCAGAAGGTAACTTGTGGATCTTTCCAATTTTCATTTTACTTTCTCTACCTTTTGAAGCAATTGGGGTTAAGTGACTTGCCCACACAGCTAGAAAATTAAGTGTCTGAGGCCACATTTGAACTCCGGTCCTCCTGACTTCAGGGCTGGTGCTTTGTCCAAAGCGCCATTGAGCTGCCCTTTACCTTTTGCTTCTGAGAGATATGAATATTCATTTGTAATTTCTTGAAATATGGTTGAACTGACTAAACTTGTCAGTGGGTTTGGATTCTTCAAGTAAGGAGATGCATGACTGTTAAGGGATAGGTCAATTCTCCGAGAGCCTCTGCAGCTGGGGATCATAGTATCTGAAGGAGTTGCAGGGAAGCCTTTACTGACACAGGTGTTACGGACTGGGAATAAAATAAATTGGAGACAGAGGGAAGAGGAGAGAGGTCAGACAACGCAAAAGCTTTTCAGAGATCAGAGAACAGCAACTGTCTCGGTCTCTTTGTACCATCCTCTCACACAAGGAGATCCATTCTGCGGGTCTGGGTAGGATCTCCAGCAGCAACCGTCAGGTGTCTTGTGTATACCAACAGTTCCCGATAGCACAACACATGACCTTTATAACTATTTATTAGTCTTGCAAGGAGAATCACAGGGATGGGAAATACTGAGCAGTCCAGTTAAGCAGCATAATAAGGTACACACACACACACACACACACACACACACACACACATACACACACACACACACACACACACACTTAGACTAGTTGTACTGAAGGGGAGGGGACAGTGGTCCAAATAGAATGATAGAGATATTCACCAAGTCACAAGGAACCTCTCCCCATGTTCCTTCAGCATTGGGCCATCTCCAGGTAAAGAGCTACCCTGTGTTTTTAAAGTCTGGATGTTTTATTCTTTCACAGGTGCTTAATAGGAGAGGAGCAACCCTAGAGCTCCTACCAATGGGTTTTTCAAACAATATGTTCACTAAAGGTCTGTTCAAATTATGTTGATATTCCTGCAACAGATCCTGTTTGATGAGGTCGAAGGCCTGGACTAAGTTCGCTGCCCACTCAAAGGTAAACAAGCTTTTTTTCTGGTTATGATTTTCAGATAGTCTAATAATTTTTAGATTATCTCTAATTCCTTTTAACCCAGTGCATTTTAAAGTTTCATTTAGGTGATCTTTCTATATTCCATTGTTTTGTTTCAAATATTGATAATAAACTTCACAAAAACTTTATATTGCTATGAGTTTTGAATAACATACTAGGAATTATTCCAGTCAGTTTAATTCTATGGAGTCAATGATCAAGTAGTTTTCCCTCTTATCCGTACTGTCTATATTAAAGACAATCATTCCAGAAATAATAAAAAACTATCTTTATCTTGAATAACTTTTACAAAGTTTCACAACAACCAGAAAATAAATTTAAAAGAGTGGAGATAATGTAATGCCCCAGCTAACAGCAGAATGGATGAGGGGATCAGGGAATAAAAGAACTGCCAATGGAAATGTGTTCAGTATTTCAAGACTTGATCCAATATTCATAAACTAAACATTTTTTAACTGCAACTTTTTTTGTATTCAAGGCTAAAAATGTTCATAACATAAGATTAGTCTGAGGCAAAATTGTGGACAAGACATAGTCCATTTTTTTGCTTTTTCTCATTTTTGCTACAACCATTCAGTCTCATTCCAGTCCCTTTTCACTCTAACTTAGTAGTCAATGCTTTAACATTATTCCAGTTAAAGACAGGAATCAGATAATTGTATGTTAGCCCAGTCAGGAGAACTTGATTTTGAAAAAAGAACCTCAAAGGGAAGGTATGCTTGCTCAAAAATAATAACTAAAGCTCTCTAATGGCAATATTATAGGCCCTGGGGCAACTAAGTTGGAAAAATAGTTTACAACAGGAAAGGAAAATCTTCCTAAGGTACTGTATAGGCAAGTCATTCCTTCTAAAGTCTACCATGGACTCACATTCTGTAGATGTTGCATGATAGAGGTATTATTAAGAGTTAGAGATTTGGGAGAAATGGATTTCTCAGGTGATGTATTGAACAACAGAACAGCTCATTTCAGGCCTAGACCAAAAAAAAACTCTCAGGGTCATAACCTGCTAGGTAGGGAACTAGCTTTTTAATGTAGTAATTAGTGAGGCAGATGAACCCAATTATAATAATAATTATTAAATAATTAGCAAAACAAGATTTCTTTAATTTTACTAAAGTTTAAGACAATAATACATTTTATAGTATTGTTGTTGAAGTGTATCTCCGCTCATTTCACTTCGCTTCAGTTCATATAAGTCTCTCCAGGCCTCCCTGAAATCATCCTGTGATCGTTTCTTACAGAACAATAATATTCTATTATCTTCATATACCATAACTTATTCAGCCATTCTCCAATTGATGGGCATCCATTCAATTTCTAGTTTCTTGTAAGGCTACCTTTCTATGTCCTTGATGAAGGATAAAGATAAAGAATGTATCTTTCCTTCTAAGTTGATTAAAGTTTAAAAAATTGAATTGATTAAAGTTAAAATTAATAGGAAAAACTGTCACACCTCCAGCTCCAGAGAAAAAAGCAAGACATTTCTTGTTATCTTTAAGTCCTAAAGTTAGTTCTAAGAGATACATTGTTCCTGACACTTGTATCATTTAGGAAAACTGTTATATTCCTAATAAACCCTTAAGGTACCAGGGAGTCTGCTAACTCAGGTCTCATAAGTCATTCAGCATTTTTTGATGACAAAGGAAAGTGATTATTAGCCTCCATGAGTGTCAACCCTCTTTCTTTGATGTAACTAATCATATTGAACCTATCCTCATGATACTGTCTATCCTGTAATCAATTTATTTATCTATCCAACGCTAATCTTTATTCTCTTGTACTTCCCAAAACTCTCTGAAGGCTAATAAGCCCTTCCTCTTTAACCATTTACCCAATTTACTGGTTACTGTTAGCCTAATTAATAAATTAATCATGCTCAGATCTTTGTCTCTTGGTTTCCAAAATTTTCAAATGCAACAAGAACAATGCTTCTAATAGATTTTACCATACCAAATAGTCATAAATTCATAATACATGGAATGAAAATCTTTCACAATATAGAGATCTAGTAAAAGACATCAAAATGTTGATGGGAAAAGTTCTATAAATTCCTATTGTTTTGCCTGTTACTTAATTTGTATGGGTAGTTATTTTCAGTGAGAGTAAAGATGAAGTTACAGTCTAAATTTTTATTCAAATATAAAATTCAAAATATAAAAATATGTAAAAAAATAAAAATATTTTATTCAAATATAAAAATTATATTTAAAAAATCTAAATTTTTATTCAAATATAAACATGTACCCACTTGTGCAATAACATAATTTATAATAGTAGTAAATATCTTAAAATAGCAGTAAATATGAAAAATGGCAGGATAGCAACTTGTCCTAGAATCAAAAAAAGGAAAAGAATGAGATTATAACAAAAATAGCAAACAATAGCAGGATAACAACCCATCGTAGGACACTTTCAACCTGAACTCCATCAAATGTGAGAATAATAATGATGATGATAACTCGTGTTGCCATAGTACTTTAAGGTTTACAAAGAATCTTCTTTATAAGATATCTTTAAGATAGATAGCATGCAATAACAGAGGAAGCATTCACAAATTTGCCCTCTTTAATGAGTTATATGAAGTATTTTTTTCCTGTCTTCAACCCAACATCTAGAACTTTGGGAATTATTTTCCAACTATGGTGACTCAGAACTTAGTATTTATATGATAATACAAAGTCTTTTGTTTGTCTGCACAGCTGAAAGAACCGATAACTCAGAAGTGGCTGAACCAAAAATGAACATGCATACAATATTTTTCCCCAGTGAGAAGAACTTCCAGGTGAAGAAGTTGCAGTTGGCTATATTCTGCTACTCAGCTACCACATGAACATGAGGACCTGGCATTCAAGCATTCCCAATTAAAAATCAAAACTAAACAGTAACTTCAAAATGCCAACTAAAGGTCAAGAGAAATATAGAAAGATAATTTTATTTCCACAATTGAAAGAAATTATATGATAATATGGTACTAACTTTTTTTTTGCACTTAATAGTATTTTATTCTTTTCCAATTATATATAAAGACAGTTTTCAACACTCATTTTTATAAGATTTTGAGTTCCAATGTTTTCTTCTTTCCTCCTTTCCCTCCTCTCCTTCCTCTTTTCCAAAAATGATAGACAATTTGAGGTAGGTTATACATGTGCTATGCTGTGTAGCACATTTACGTACTAGTCAAAGTTGTGAAAGATGGAAGAGATGATTGTTGTACAATGTTATTGTTACTGTGTATGGTGTTCTCCTATACAGCATCAGTTCATGTAAGTCTTTCCAAGTTTTTCTGACATCCACCTGCTTATCATATCTTATAAAACAATAGCATTCTGTTTCATATATTCATATATATACATTCCCCAGTGACAAGCATCTCCACAATTTCCAATTCTTTGCCACCACAAAAAGAGCAGCTGTATTTTCATATATGTGGATCCTTTTTCCTTTGTTATGATCTCTCTAGAATATAGAATATAGAATATGGTATTGCTACATTAAAGGGAATTAGTGCTCTTTTATGGGGGGAGAAAAAAGTGAATTTCTTCAAATTATATTGAGAGAGTTCAGTAGTAAAAACAGATAAAATATATTCTTAGAATTTAAAGAAAAGAAAAAGAAGGAAGCAAAAAAGGGAAGAATAAGGTAGAAGCTGGCTTTCTCAGAAATGGGTTGTGTGAGAATGGTATGACAAATATGTAGAAAGAGTTTAGAGCATCAGATAAACTTCAGTCTTATCTGAAATGGACAAAGGAGAGTTGAACGTGTGAACACAAACAGCCTGGCATAGAAATAAATGAAACAACAGGAAAATAAGCAGTGATAGAGGATTTAGCTAAGAGAGAAGATGATAAAAAGAGATAATAGTGAGCATGCAAAACAATCTTCTTGTTCTTGGAAGAGCAGTTTTGTGTGTGTGTGTGTGTGTGTGTGTGTGTGTTTGTATATATAGATAGAGAGATATAGATATATACACATATATAGGTAGGCAGTATATAGGTGCCTATCTTGAAGTCAGGAAAACTCATCTCCCGGAGTTCAAGAGCTTAGATGCTAGATGTGTGACCCTGCAAAAATCATTTAATCCTGTTTGCCTCACTTTCTCATCTATAAAATAAATCGAAGAAAATGAAAAGCCAACCCAGTATTTTTGTCAAGAAAACCCCAGATAGGATCATTAAGAATTGGATGTGACTAAAATGACTGAAAAACAACAATATAAATGTGATAGAATTTGATTGCAGTATAAGAAATTATGAAAGATATCATTTCAGAGAATCCTGGAATGATGAACTAATTAAGAGTGAAGTAGACAGAACCAGGAAAACAATTAATGCAATAACAATGATGTAAAGAAAAATTGCTGTGAAAGACTTAAGAACTCTGATCAGAGGGGCAGTTAGGTGGCGCAGTGGATAGAGCACCAGACTTGAATTCAGGAGGACCTGAGTTCAAATCTGTTCTCAGATACTTAACACTTCCTAGCTGTGTGACCCTAGGCAAGTCGCTTAACCCCAGCCTCAGGGGGGGAAAAAAAAAAAACTCTGATCAAAGCAATAACCAACAATATCTTCAGAGGACCTGCAACAAAATATATTACTCATTTCCTGACAGAAAGGTAATGGACTCAAGAGACAAATATTTTTGGATGAGATCACTGTGTGAATTTGTTTGGGTGACTATTCTTATTTATTATAAGAGGTTTTTTTTCCCCTCACTTTTTAATAATTGGGAAATATGTTACAGGAGGATAAAAATAGTGGTGGGGGGGAAAAAGATCTTTGAAACATTTAAAAATATTCCACAAAAGTGGGCAAAAGGAAATTAGGAAGAAATAAGAAATATGTAGGACAATTTTGAAAGCAATATGTGGAATTTTATTATGTGCTCTAAAAGAAAGAAAATAATATGTAAAGGATATTAATGGTTTCATATAAAGTTCTCTTCTTGTGTTCCAATATGTACATATGCACACATATATGTATATATATTTATATTCTTAAATATGTATATATTTTAAAGCAAGAAATCACACAGTAATTGTCCCCCCAAAATGAAAATTGAAACATTTGATTCCAAATCTAATGTTCTCCCCAGAGAGAATCCACTTCTTTTATACAATTTATGTGTATTGAAGAGCGTGGAAAGATCGAAGAAGCTTCCAGAAACACTTCTCAAATGAGTTAAGTGAAAAAGAGATTAGTGCTGAGAACTGTACACCTTGTAGCTTCTCCCCAACCTGGTCTCATGGCAGTACTAATCTATGTTACAATAGTAAAAACAATGTTCATTCTTTTTCTTTCTTTTCTTTTTTAATTAAAGCTTTTTATTTTCAAAATATATACATGAATAATTTTTGCCATTCACCCCTACAAAACCCTGTGTCCTAATTTTTCCTCCCCTTTCCCCCACCCTCTCCTCTAGATGGCATGTAATTCAATATACACTAAACATGATAAAACTATATGTTAAATCCATTATAGGTGGTATTTAATAAGAAAGCAACTGTGGGACTTGGCAGGGGGGGGGGGACGGGAACCAAGATGGTGGAGAGCAGACATGACTTTCTGTGACTCATCTGACCTTCTCTCAAACCAACAGCAGATTAAGCCTCTAAACTAGTTCTGGAGTCAAAGAATCTGCAAATATTTGAAGTACAACACATTCCCAGAAGAAAAGACCTTGGAAGAACTTCAGAACATGTCTGTTCAGGGGGACAGACTGCAGCACGGGGGGCAAGAAGCTGGAGTCCGGAGAGACAGAGCATTGCAGTTCCCTGCACCTGGGAATCTTCTGTGAGCCTCTTAGGCTGCTCTGTCTTTGTTGCAAGCAGGTGGTTTGGTAGATTTGCTTCTAAAGACAAATTCAAAACCACTGAGTCCAGGAAGAACGCTGGACCTAGCCACCATTACCCAAGACTGGAAATCAATTAGCAGAACTGACCCAGGGCAAATTAAAGCAGCTATCGCTCCTTTGCATTGAACAGACCTCTAACCTTAAAAAAAAAAAAAAAAAAAAAAAAAAAAAAAAAAAAAGAACTCTCACCATAGACAGCTTTTAGAGAGAGAGGGACACACCTCAAATCC
Source organism: Sminthopsis crassicaudata (assembly GCF_048593235.1). Lineage (NCBI taxonomy): Eukaryota > Metazoa > Chordata > Mammalia > Dasyuromorphia > Dasyuridae > Sminthopsis > Sminthopsis crassicaudata. The sequence goes on along the minus strand of NC_133619.1, from coordinate 580,430,578 downwards.
TGAAGTTTCTAAAGGCAAAGCAACTCCAGAAGAAGTCCCAAAGAGAGACATGAGCTGGTCTCCATTTCACAAGGCCTTCTTTGAAGACTGAATAAAGAATCTTAAAAGAGTTAGAAAAAAAAATGGGGAAAGAAAGGAGATCATTGCAAGAAGGAATAGAAAAAAATGGAAAAAGAATGCAATGGACAAAAAAGTTTAATTGTCCAATTGCAAAAGGAGCTGAAAAAGGTAACAGAAGAAAATACACTAAAAATTAGAATTGAACAAATGGAAATGAATAACTCAATAAGACTTCAAGTATAAGTCAAACAAAAACAAAAAAAATGAAAAAATAGAAGAAAATATGAAATATCTCCTGGGAAAAACAACTGACCTGGAAAATAGATCTAGGAGAGACAATCTAAGGATTATTGGGGTTTCTGAAAGCAATGATGAAAAAAAGAAACTAGACATTATCTTACAGAAAATCATAAAAGAAAACTGCCCTGATATTTTAGAATCAGAAGATAAATCCAATATAGACATGCATATTTATACAATTATCTTGCTGCACAAGAAAAATCAGATCAAAAAGTTTTAAAACAAAAATGAGAAAAAAAAGGAAATGCAAGAAAACTACAATAAAAAAAAGTGAAAATGCTATGTTGCAATCCAGCCTCAGTTCCCACAGTCCTCTCTTTGGGTGCAGATGGCTCTCCTCATCACAAGATCATTGGAACTGACCTCAATCATCTCCTTGTTGAAGAGAGCTACATCCATCAGATAAACTTGCTGCTGTGTGCAATGATCTCCTGGTTCTGCTCGTTTCACTTAGCATCAGTTCATGTCTCTCCAGGCCTCTCAGAAATCATCCTGCTGATCAATAAGGTTCATTCTAATGAATATTGTGACAATCATGTACATTGTAATAATGAACAGTATGGTATTTGAAGTATTATAAAGTGCTTTCTACTCTGTGTTCCCTATTTAAGGTAAATGATGCTGGTATTATCACCCCCACTTTAAAGAAGATGAAACTGAATCTGAAAGATTAAGTGATTTGCACAAGTTTACACAGCTACTAAGTGTGGAATAGAATTTAAATTCAGGTCTTCTCAGTCTAATTCTCTATCCACCAGTATGAAAAGGCAAAACAGCCATGAAAGAGGTCATATTTAAAAGACTTTCAGACAAGACCTTAGGAATTCTTGTGCTGGGAAGTGGTCTTGACCAGAATGAGAGAGGAATGGTACCTTTGAGACTCAGCAGGAAGAACAAGAACAAAAGCAGCCCATCTAGAGGCCATGAGGTAGTGCAATGGACAGAGCAGTAGACCTTGAATATATTAACATGTTGAAGATATGAGTTCAAAATTCACACTCAGACACTTCCGAGGCAAGTCACTTAACCTCTGACTAATTTTCTCAACTGTAAAATGAACTTAATCACAGTATCTATCCCCACAGAGTTGTACCTTGCACATAGTAGGCATTATATAAATTCCCTTCCACATCCATGTAAAAGAGAGAGCAGCAAAGATAGAACACTTAGCCATTCTTAAGGTCAAAGGTTGAGAATATTCTGGGAGGTTGGAGTTGGGAACAGAGCCTTTCAAAATAACTATTATAAATAACAGCAGTAACAACAATAGAGCTCTAAGTTTTGCAAAGCACTATACATTATTTGATTCTCAAAATAACCATGTAGATGAGGAAATTGAGGTTGAAATAAATTGAGTCAACCAGAGTCACAAGAGGATTTGAACTCATGGCTTTCTGACTTCAAGTTTATAGTTCTGTACCACCTAGTCAGACAGATAATTCATATTAAATGTTAAAAAAAAAAAAAAGAAAGAAAGAAAGAAAGAAATCAGATCCTGTCAGGTGCCAAGAGAAAAGAGAGAGCAGCAGGTAAACTCATCTTTTTTAAAAAATAGAATTTTACTATAAGTAAAATGCTTTTGTATCTATTATCCTAAATGATTTTTCATTGTGAAATGAATAAGGAGATATAAACATCTTGCAGATGTACAAACTGAGGCTTAAAGAAGCAAATAACTTGTTTAGAATCATACATCTATAGTAACAGTACTCAGATACACAAAGTATCTTAAGTTTGAACTAAGCCTGGTGGGTACTTTAAAACCCCGATTATACTGATAGGCAATTATAATGATTCCTTTCTCCCTCCTATCATAGACTTATCTACAGTCCTCTCCTTTTAATCTAGGTCTATATTAAAGAAAGTGCTATGACCAGGTATGGTAGAACACAACTATAATCCCTCTTTCTAGGAAAGGCTGAGAGTGATGGATCACTTTATTTCAGAGATGCAGTAGATTTAATGGTTTTAAATCTAGCATCAATAGGGAAAACATCTAGGACCAAAATGATAACAGGCTGCCTATCAAGAGGCAAATTGGCCCAAATCAGAAACAGAATGAGGTCAAACTTCTATGCCAATTAGCAATGGGGTTAAGCCAAGAATTACTGCTGTACTTCCAGTATGGACTAGACAGGGAAAACTAGTCTCCAAAAAAAGTGGTATGGAGGAGTAGAAATAGAAGAAAAGTTCATAAAATTTAGAGCTGAAAGGGATCTTAGAGGCAAGCAAGTCCATATCTTCTCATATTATAGATGAGAAAACTGAGGCACAGATAGAGATTAAGTCATTTGCCCAGGTTCACACCTAAAAAGTGTCTCAAGTGGGTTTATCCAGAGTTTTCTGACTCCAAGACCACTGCCCTTCCAAGAAAAGAAATTGAGAGGAAGAAAATAAGGAGGAAGGAAAGAAGAAAAGATGAGAGAGATGAAAGGAGGAGAGGAAGGGAATAAGAGCATTCTTCCCAGTTTCTGGTGGATGATTTTCTGTAACAGGCTCCCTGGGGGATAAAGGAGGTTAAGAAGAACCTCTCCAGGGGGACTGTTAGCCTCAGTATGAATTCTTCCTCACTCCTCCTTATTGCCACAGAACTAGTCACACTTCAGACCCATCTTTCTTGCAGGCTGTGGAAGACAAGAAAAAACATCCCTGGTGAGATGGGGGATGAGGGAGTGAAGGAAAAAATCGGGTTGGGTTAACTCTACTGGTCAGAAGACATCTGAAATATAATGTTCAGCTTTGGCTGTAACATTTTAAGAAGTTAGCATGTTAGAGTACATGAAGAAGAAGGCAACCATATTGGGGTGGGGGAACTGGAGACCATACCATAGAATGATAAGATGAAAGAAATGGATATATTTAGTCAGATAGAGAAAACTTAAGGGTTACATTAAGTCTGTCATCAAATATAGAAGACTTGGCCCATGAAAAAAGATATTAGACTTTTTCTGCTTAGTCTTAGAGGGAAGAACCAGGAGCAGTGGTGGGGGAAGGGAGGGAGGAGGAGGAGGTCTGAGTGCAATAGAAATAACACTGAAGTGTAAATTCAAAGGACTCTGTTTTAGTGCCAGCCCTTCTACTAATTTACTATATGAAGTGGTACAAGCCATTTCCCTTCCCTGGAACTCAGTTTCCTTATCTATCAAATAAAAAACATTTAGGAAATCTTAGCCTAAAACATGTGACCTTATCAGGGGCGGGCGAGAGGGAAGGGAGGTGACAAAGAGACAAAGATAGAAAGATACAGACTATTTCTTTATGATTTGTTTCCTTTATTTTTTGTATGTAAAAATGTGATTCAGAAAAGGGTTTCGTAGACTCACTAGACTGTCAAAGAGGATCATCACACAAAGATAAGTTAAGAACGTCTGCATTAGATGACCTGCCAACTCTCATAGTCTATCCTGTGTCTCCTACTAAAGAATTGAGGGGCAGCTAGGTTGCAGAGTGGATAGAGTACCAAGCCTGGAGTCAAGTAGACCTGAATTCAAATCCAAACTCAGACTCCTACTAGTTATGGGACCCTGTACAAGTCGCTTAACTGTGTTTGCCTCAGTTCCTCACCTATAAAAGGAGCTGGAGAAGGAAATGGCAAATTACTCCAGTAGTTTTGCCCAGAAAAGTCCAAATGTAGTTACAAAGAGTTGTATATAAATGAAAAATGACTATCATAATAACATAATTATATAATTATTATATATTAATAATATTATATGTAAATATAATATCAATAATATTATACATTATTATTATATTATATTAACTATCACAATAACATAATCAAAAAGTGGATTTTTTGGACTTTGAAAATAATATAAATTTGGTAGAACTGTTTTAATTTTAAGATAATAAGAATTTTTTTTTTAATTTTCCTGTTTCCACTTCTTTTTTTGAGTCTTGGTAAAAAGACATATAGGTAGACAACCAGATAGCTACCTAGGGAATTTCATAGGCTGCAGCACCACAGATTCACTAAGACATCAAAAGGCTTTCTAATTTCTTGAAGGGAAATCTGGTATGAGAAGAATGGACTAATAAGCTCCTGAGAATCCAAATTCACCTCAGTTGTGCTCTAAAGAAAAGATGATATTCCTTGCTAAGGCCAAAAGATAAGCATATACATAGATTGGTATTGTATGGCTAGTCTGATCCTGGGAGAATATATAGAATAGGTTAGGTCACCTAGTCTATAAATGGGAAAACTTTGGGTATAAATATATCTAATAGCATTCCCCTCATGGATAATTTATTTTTCTTTTCTTTTTTTGTTTTTGCTGAGGCAATTGGAGTTAAGTGACTTGCCCAGGGTCACACAGCTAGGAAGTATTCTCCTGACTTCAGGGTTGGTGCTCTATCCACTGCATCATCTAGCTGCTCCATGGGTATTTCTGAATTTGAAATGTGATCATAAAAAAAGTCAAAAGGTTTCCAAAATCTAATAATGGTAATGAAAAGGTGAATGAATAAATAAATGAATGAAAAAGTATTTGTTAAACATTATGTGCCAAGAAGGGAATGAGAGGGATTAAAGAAAGCCAGTTGTATTTCTAATTATATATTAGAAACATATATATTCCTCCAGGAATAGACTAAGTATATACTTAGATTTTTTTTTTAAATACATGTACAAAGGAAGGAAACAAAGGCAGGTGACAGGAAGCAAAGATGAAAGATGCAGCTAGGTATTGTGGTGGAAAGAGCATCTTCCTAAGTTCAAATCTAGCTTCAGTCACTTCCTGGCTGTGTGAACATGAAGAAGTCCCTTAGTGGCTATCTGCCTTAGTTTCCTCATCTGTAAAATGGGAATGATAATAGCATTTATCTCCAATGGCTGTATTGAAGATTGAATGAGATAATATTTGAAAAGTGCTTTATAAGTCTTTCAGTTTTACATAAGTACTAATATTATTGTTAAGAATAACAATGGTCTTGTGGAATTCTAAGTACCAAACGGGCTTTTAAAAAAATAAAAGTTATGTTGTAATCAAGGAGAATATCAACAAGCTAAAGGACTGCTTCTCAAAGAGAATGAATGGGATAACAGTAATGGTCAATGGAAAGAAGTCAGAATAATGACTCTTATTTTGCTGTTTTTTCATTTTCCAAACTAAGAGGGAAGATGTTGGGATTACTAGGTGAGAACTGAGGTTGTCTGGATGGTGACAAGGTGAGAATTCAGGTTTTCTGGACAATTACAAGGTGAGAACTCAGGTTGACTTGATAGAGGGGGCAAGCTCATTGGCTGGGGTGGTTCTTCCCAGAAGCCCTTGCATTATCCCACGCCCATTCTCTGGGAGGATAAAAAGAGACAGCAATGGGCGCAGACAGCAGATCGGCCTGGAGAAGGATAAGAGCTGGAGGAGATTCAGAGCCAGGATTCAAGAAGGAAGACTCTGAATTGCATCAGGCCTGACGGGGCTCTCTGCAGGAAGGGAAGTCACTTCTTTGGACAAGAGTTAACAGCAACTGCCTGGAGACAACGGTTCGTTACAGGAAGAAGAATCTGTCGGAGAGATTTGAGTAGAAGACACAGCAGATCTCTTCCCAGAGAGAGATCCAGCAGCTTCTGGAGACAACAGCACGTTACATTTGGCGCCCAACGTGGGGCCAGGACTTTTGCTTATCCTGACAAGAGGAGCTAGACCAGACCTTCGCAATTTGGCGCCCGAACAGGGACAGACACAGTCCTGATTCCAGTGGAAAAGCTTCCAATCTAGATCTCAGTCTCTCTGACCCAGAACCGTGAGTAACGAGGAAACTTTGTTAAAGATTAAGTGAGCGTGCTAATAGATAAATAAGGAACTTAACTTGTTAAGGGCTAAACCAGGAATCTCTTATAGCTGAAATGGGGCAGATGTTTGCTATATTCAATCCCTGGACTTCAGCCGACTCATCCCCAGCCCCAGAAGCAACCTCAGCTCCATTCAGGAGTGGTACTATAGAGAGTATAATCAAGATAATTGAGGAGCAGAGTTTACTTGTAACCTGGGTACAGATTGCTAAACTCTTGGCTGCATTAAGACGCACATCCCCTTGGTTCTTAGAGGAAGAAAAGATAGATGTAGATAAATGGAAGCTAGTGGGATATGAAATGAAAGAATTTCAAGCAAAAAATGGGCCTCGTTCAATTTCTGCAGAAGTATTTTATATCTACAACATAGTTCAATTAGCCTTAAACTATCAAGCAAGTTGTAGGAGAAGGAAAAGTTCTAAAAATGAACAGAGGAGGAAGTGTGAGGAAAAAAGGAAAGATCAAGATCTATCCCTAGACCAAGAGGATTTAAATGAGGAATTATGGTATGATTCTCTTGAAGAAGCTTCAACCCTGCCTAGAGAACAGATTATTGACAGGCCCACATCAACCCCACCTTCAGAGATGGAGGAAGAAAGAGGGGAAGAGGCAGAAACACAAACAGAATTGCCTGTGAAGAAGCCTAAGCCTATGACAAGATTAGAAAAAGCATTGGTTAAAGCTAAGAGAGAAGGACAGGATATAAGTGATTTTATACATGCATATCCTGTGATTGAAGAGATTGACTCTGTAGGTAAAAAAAGGAGAAGATATGCACCTTTAGATTTGAATAAAATTAAGGATTTGAAAAAAGGTTGTACCCTTTATGGGGCTACATCAGCTTATGTCAAAATGTTACTAGATGGTTTGTCTTATGAAGTCCTAACCCCGAATGATTGGAAATCCATAGCAAGGACATGTCTGGAACCTGGAGAAAATTTATTATGGCTTGCGGAATTTCATGAATTATGTAAAAATCAAGTCAGATGCAATTTGGAAATAGGAGTTAACACACAATTCACTTTTGAGCACTTGGCTGGTGAAGGTCAGTATGGAGAGAATTCAGAACAGACTGATTATACCATGACAATATATGAACAAATTGCTAAGGCTGCAATAAAAGCTTGGGGTGTCCTTCCTGGACAGAAAGATCGTGGAGAGGCTTTCACTAAAATACAGCAAGGTCCCAATGAACCTTTTGCAGATTTTGTGGGACGTTTGCAAACTGCTGTTAAAAGAACTATTGGAGAAAATTCAGCTACAGAAATAATGACCAGACATCTGGCTAAGGAAAATGCCAATGAGATTTGCAAAAGAATTATATGGGGATTAGACAAAGATGCTCCTTTAGAAGAGATCTTTAGAAGAGGGTTGAATTGAGTAAGGCCAAATATTCCAGAAATGTTGTTAAGAAATTTCTCATGTACGGAAATAAATCACAAATTGCAGAAATAATAAAAAGTTTTAAAGGCCAAGTGCGAAAAATGTTGCGTCATGCAGAAGCATCGGCAGTTGTTGAATATGCTTACAATGACAAAGCAATTTTAGAACAACGAAACATGCTGGTAGAAGAACTCTATGGAAATACATTTCAACTTTACAAGTCTGCAATCCACCCAACTCTGGAAAAAGTGTTAGAGGTACAGCCTGATAAGCAAGAGGCTATTATGGATGAAATGAAACAGATTCTTACACCACTGGCTCAAAAAGAAATGGTAATTAAACATTCACTGGTACATAAAGTATTCTTGGATTTTTTCACCTTTGCACCGCCAAAACTCAGATCAGAAATGATTGAAGCAATCAGAGAAGCTGTAATATATCTTGCATGTCCACTCACATAGTGGACTTCCAGGTCCCATTTTTGATGGAAATTCAAAGGCAGATAGCCTTCTAACCATGTTAGCCAGTAGTCCTTTATTTCAGGAAGCACAAGAATCTCATTCTAAATATCATCAGGCTGCTCGAGCTTTACGTTTACAATTTGGAATCACAAGAGAGGAAGCTAGGAGCATAGTAAAAAGCTGTACAGCTTGTCTTCCTTTCCATGCTCCTACACTCCCTCCAGGGAAGAATCCTCGTGGTTTGAGACCCAATGAAATCTGGCAAATGGATGTGACCCATTATAAATCTTTTGGTCGTCTATCTTTTATTCATGTCGTGGTAGACACCTTTTCAGGATTCACATTTGCAATGCCAGCAGCAAAAGAGACAGCCCGAGTGGTCACTGAATTCCTTATACAAGCTTTTGCAATTATGGGTGTGCCACAAGCAATAAAAACAGACAATGGACCTGCATATACGTCCAAACATTTTACACACTTTTGTGCACAGTATAAGATTTTACATACCACGGGCATACCCTTTAATCCTCAAGGGCAGGCAATAGTAGAGAGAAGAAACAGAGATATTAAGACACTCCTCCAAAAACAAAAGAAAGGGGGAGCCACAGGTAGCCCTAGGGAACTTCTAAATTTAGTTCTCTATACCATTAATTTTCTAATTTTTGACAAAGATGCACTGGCTCCAGCAGACAGGTTTTATAACCCACCAGAAGGGCAGTGTCCAGTGAGAGCATCTCCACTGTCCTTAGATAATCGCCAGGTGATGTGGAGAGATCCAGAAAGTGGTGAATGGAAGGGACCAGATAGGTTAACTGCCTGGGGGAGAGGGTTTGCTTGTATTTCTTCAGCAGGAGAAGGAATCAGATGGGTGCCAACAAGTCATATTCGCCTTGTCCATCAGAGAGAGACAGAAAAAGAGAAAGACCTCAAAATAAAGGAGAAGATCTAAGAAACATCTGACACTGAAAGAGCATGGATAATAAGAAGACTGTTAAAGAACTTAAAAACCAGCAGGAATCATTGGACTTCCTCACACAAGATGAGAATAATGGACAATGGACTTATGGACATTTATAAATTTTCAATTTATGATTATGATTATGTTATATACTTCTAGCATGTGTTATGTTACTATGTTACTATGTGCTTATGTAATTTATGTAATTATCTGTAATACTTCCCATATTGATGGATTTATGTTTCAAGGTCATGACTGTCCTATGTTCTAAATCAAAAGAAAGGGGGAGATGTTGGGATTACTAGGTGAGAACTGAGGTTGTCTGGATGGTGACAAGGTGAGAATTCAGGTTTTCTGGACAATTACAAGGTGAGAACTCAGGTTGACTTGATAGAGGGGGCAAGCTCATTGGCTGGGGTGGTTCTTCCCAGAAGCCCTTGCATTATCCCACGCCCATTCTCTGGGAGGATAAAAAGAGACAGCAATGGGCGCAGACAGCAGATCGGCCTGGAGAAGGATAAGAGCTGGAGGAGATTCAGAGCCAGGATTCAAGAAGGAAGACTCTGAATTGCATCAGGCCTGACGGGGCTCTCTGCAGGAAGGGAAGTCACTTCTTTGGACAAGAGTTAACAGCAACTGCCTGGAGACAACGGTTCGTTACAGGAAGAAGAATCTGTCGGAGAGATTTGAGTAGAAGACACAGCAGATCTCTTCCCAGAGAGAGATCCAGCAGCTTCTGGAGACAACAGCACGTTACAGGAAGATCTTCACATTGGAGAGAACAGAACAAAAATAGACAAAAGACAATTGAAATCCAAAATGAATGAGTTAACTACATGTTATAAGTATAACGTGTATAAGTATACATAAGTATAAGTCAGGAGGTGCAGTGTAACTCTATCCCAGATAATAAAATAATTGGTAGCTATCATGGCTACATTGTGTTGATCTTGAAAAATTTAAGAGAAAAGGAGAGTGTTGCTGGACTAGAGAAGGGCAACTGTCATCATCTTAAATTTCATATAATTATATTTGGCTCAATATTTTATCCCACAAAGTCAAATTATTTTCCTAATCATACAAATGTATTTTAATTTTTAATATGGTAAAATCAATAGGTAATAGCCCACATAAACAAAAATTCTTTGGGGACCTCAATAATTTTGAAGAGTATAAAGGGGTTCTGATACCAAAAGTTTAAGAACAACTGCCCTAGTTTTTAGAGATATTTTTAGATACTGATTGTGTCTTCATTCAGCATGCTAGCTATTCCAACTGGTTTTGCATCATGTTCAAATAAAATAAACATGTTATTTGCAAAACACATTTTATATGTTAAATTTATTGATTGTCACTACAACCTGGGAAGGGCAAGTAATTATCCCCATTTTACAGATTAGGCAACTAAGGCACGGAGAATGGACCAATGAACTCCTGAGAATCCAAATTCACCTCTATTGTGTTTTGATTCAAAGATGGTATTTCTTTCTGGGGCCAAAAGAAAAGCAGATATAAAGATGGATATTATATGACTAGTCTGCTCCTGGGGGAATATATAGAATAGTTTAGGGTCACCTAGCCTATATCTGGGCAGACTTCATGTGTAAATATATATCTAACAGCATTCAGCTGGTGCATAATTTCTGAATTTGAACTATGACCATAAAAAAGTACAAGGCAGATATCCAAAATCTTAGTCTAATACTTATCCAGGATCACATTATTAGAGTATGTCTGATGCAGATTTTGAACTCAGGTCTTCCTGACTCCAGGTTCTGTACTCTATCCAGTGTACCACCAAGTTGCCTTTAAGTTATTAACACCTATTCATTTTGTCTAGTCATCCAGCTCAGAATCCATTTAACTGTATTGTCATCTAGTACACATCTCTCACAAAGTTCTTATAAGACTTGATCAAAAGCTTTGATAAAATAGAAGCAAACCAAAAACAACATTCTCCTAATCCCCTTCTAATAACCTATGCATATACACTAGTCTCTATAAATGGTTTCCTCTTCCTTTTGAAATTGTTTCAGTTTGTGTCTTCATAATTTCATTCTTAAAAGATTTTCTTTCCCTTTTAGAATTTTAGACTGAGTTGCTTGCACATACTTTCTTAGAACCCTATAAAATCTATTCTCTCAAAATCTAGGGTGCACAGTAGATTGTACTTTATCTATCTAGATTTTCCTTCTCTATCACAAATTTTATGACCTCAAGGTTCCCATTATTTCTTTTTTTTTTTTTCCTGAGGCAATTGGGATTAAGTGACTTTCCCAAAGTCATACAGCTAGGAATTGTTGTGTCTGAGGCCAGATTTGAACCTTTGAAGAAGAGAATATGGAAGCAATTATGTACAAACAAGCTAATTATAGTCAACATAAAGAAGGCACTAGAATTAAAGAAGACTGGGAAAGGCTTCTTCTAGATATGGGACTGCAACTGAGAATACTAGGAAGCCAGGGAAACCAGAAGGTGGACATAAGGAGGGAAAATGTTCCAGGCTTGGGAAATAATGAAAATGAAAATGCTCAAAGGTATTTTCCCACCATTTTAAAGCAGAAAAACCAATCAGCAGGTTGTTGTAATAGTCCAAGCATGAGGTAGGTTGAGAGATGGAGTGTCTTGTTCAAGGAATAGCTACAGAATATTATAAATTATAAAACAAATATTATATTTGATCCTGGAAATGAAGAGTCACTGGAATTTATTGAGGTGCGAGTATTATGATTAGACCTGAACTTAGGAAAACGCTTTGGCAGCTGAGCAAAATATAAACTGGAATGCAGAGAAGTCTATGGCAGGGAGACCAATAGTATTCATTATAATAATTCCTTGTGAGATGATGAGGGCTTGCATCAAAGTGCACAAGAGAAAGGGGCACAGAGGAGAGATGGTAAAAAGGTAGAGTCAATGGGATTTGTTAATTGAGTGAGAGAATAAGAAGGAGAGAATGATATGGAGGTTATGAACTTGAATGACTGAGAGGAAGGCGGTACTTTCCACAGTAAAAAAGAAGCTAACAAAAGTGATGAGTTTATAGAGGACGACAGTGAGTAAAATTTTGGATATGTTCAGTTTAATATCACTGTGGGACATCCACAGATCCACAGATCCTAGATGTTGAAAAGATAGTTGGGAGCAACTCAAAGGGAGCAACCAGCCCTGAAGTCAGGAGGATCTGAGTTCAAATCCAGCCTCAGACATTTGATGCCCAGGTTGCTAATGTGACCTGGACAAGTCACTTAAGCCCAGTTGCCCCTCCCCCTCTCTCACACACACAAAGGTAGTTGGTGAGGTAAGAGCAAAGATTAGCAGAGAACTGAGTTAGACAAACAGATCTGAGAATCATCATCAATATCTTCAAATGATAACTGATATCATCACCAAGGGAAATAGAGAATATAGAATGTATATAGAATAGAGAAATAGAGAATATAGAAGGGAAATAGAGAATATAGAATGTATATAGAATAGAGAAATAGAGAATATAGAAGGGAAATAGAGAATATAGAATGTATATAGAATAGAGAAATAGAGAATATAGAAGGGAAATAGAGAATATAGAATGTATATAGAATAGAGAAATAGAGAATATAGAAGGGAAATAGAGAATATAGAATGTATATAGAATAGAGAAATAGAGAATATAGAAGGGAAATAGAGAATATAGAATGTATATAGAATAGAGAAATAGAGAATATAGAAGGGAAATAGAGAATATAGAATGTATATAGAATAGAGAATATAGAAGGGAAATAGAGAATATAGAATGTATATAGAATAGAGAATATAGAAGGGAAATAGAGAATATAGAATGTTTATAGAATATAGAAATAGAGAAGATAGAAGGGAAATAGAGAGAAAAGAGAAGATGCTTGCCCAGGACAGAACTTCAGTGGATACCCAGTTGAAGAACCAGCAAAGAAAGAGTGGTCCAACAGGTAGGAGAAGAATCAGAGGAGAGAAATATTAGGAAATCCTAGATAGAAAAGACCATTAGATTTGGCAACTAAGAGATCACTAGTAACTGATGAGTTTTTTCTAAAGAGGAGACTTAGGGAGTACATGAATACTTGAGGAACAGTCATATGGAAGAGATTATACTTGCTCTCCTGGGCCTTGGGAGGAAGAACAATTAGCAACTGATGGAAGCTGCAGTGATTGATTTAAGCTTAATTAAGGAACATTTCCTAAGGCTCAACCAAAAGTGGGCTGGGTTTCCTCTCACTGGAAGTGGAAATTGACTAGTCACTCGTTGTGGCAGGGGGGGGAGGGGTTGACTAGGTGTAGGTTGGAGTCATCCCTTCCAACTTCAAGATTCTGTAATTTGTGTATTGCAGGAAAAAAACTCGAAACTTCTTGTAGTCTGTATTGTGGGAAATCGGGAAGAAAGGAGAATGAGAGAATCTGTTTCACCCCTCTTGTTACTCATATTTTGTACATGTGTGTGTGTTGTGAGGATGCTGGGGTTAAGTACATATGTGGTTCTAGCTGTCTCTTCAGATTAAATACTGGCATAAACATACAGAGCAGACAGACACAGACATTGCTTTGCCAACTTTAAAGCGCTATGGAAGGATCAGATATATTAGAGCCCAGGGCTTCTTCTCGGCACCCCTGGCCTGAGACCCGAGTCAGTCACTGACTCGGCCACCTATTCTGTCCCCACAGCACAAAATCCCTGTCGTGGCGCCTCCTCGAGACTATGGACAGTGGTTATGAGAACGCCACCAGCTCCAACATTTCCTACAGAGACTTCTTCCTAGTGGGCTTTCCCGGGCTTCGGGAATGGCGCTCGCTCTTGGTTCTCCCCGTGTCGGGCCTCTATGCGTTAATCCTGGCCTCCAACGCCCTGATCGTGTACACCGTGGCCACCCACCGCAGTCTGCACCAGCCCATGTACGTGCTCATCTCCCTGCTCCTGGCCGTCAACGCGTGCGCCGCCTCGGCCGTGCTGCCCCCGATGCTGTCGGGCTTCCTGCGCTACGCAAACCCAGTGTCCCTGGAGGGCTGCCTCACTCAGATGTTCTTCATCTACTTCACCCTGCTCCTAGACTACAACCTCCTGCTGGCCATGGCCCTGGACCGCTACGTCGCCATCTGCCACCCGCTCCGCTACGCGGACCTGATGACGTCCCGGCTGCTGGGCCTGCTGGCCGCGGCCGCCCTGAGCCGGAGCCTGGCCGTGGCAGTGCCGCTGGTGGTGCTGACTTCCCGGGCCCGCTTCTGCCGAACGGCTGTGATCCGCCATTTTGCCTGCGAGTACATCGCCCTGCTGAGCATCGCCTGTGGGGACCTCACTTTCAACAACCGCCTGGGCTTGGCTATGCGGCTGATCACCGTGACCTTTGATCTGTCCCTGCTGGGGGCTTCCTACAGCCGCATCATCTATGCCGCCTTCCAAATTTCCTCAGGCAGCGCCCGCGCCAAGGCGCTGCACACCTGCGGCTCCCACCTGCTGGTCATCTTCACCGTCTACCTGTCTGGTCTCTCCACTTCGATTGTCTTCCGGTTCGCGAAGTCAGTGTCTCAGGACGTGCAGAACCTGCTCAGCGCCATTTACCTGCTGCTTCCGGGAGCCCTGAATCCCATCATCTATGGGGTGAGGACCAGGGAGATTCGGCAGCATGTGGAGAGATTGCTCTGGGGAAGAAAATCGACGCCGGTGACCAAGGACCAGTCACAGAGGCTACACAATACCCAGATAGAGAGGAGACTACCCGCGTGAGGGGGCGTCAGCAGCGGCAATGAGCCCTGAACAGCTTGCACTTACCGGCCCTGTCTAGAACCACGCTAGATCTTCAGGAGAAAGTGGTGTCTTATGTGTAGATAATGATTGGTGGAGACTACAATAAGGACAGTAGTACTACAGCAGCGCTGTCTAATCTCCCTAGCCTTTTGCTCTTTCCCTCATGATCAGTTGCTCAAAATTTCCATCCATTGGGCTCAGTGGAGTATGCACCAAGTTACTCAGGTTCAGGTGCTGTCTCTAGAGTCTCCCATTCTTCCTTAAAAAGAGCTGGAGTCTATCTGTAACCATAACCACTTTTTTCTAGTTCTACTTTTTAGGGAGCAGCAGAACAAAGTGAATCCTATTATTACCCGACAGCTCTTCTATTTTAGGACACCTCCATGTTCCCCCTGTTTTCTCTTCTCCAGCCTATAACCACCACCACCCACTTGCTTCCACTTGCAGTCATATTCAAATCCACCATCCATCTCCTATGTTGGTCACCCTCCTCTGGATGTATTTGTTGTCAAGTTCCTTCCTAATCCATAATTTGCATAAGTAGACATTGTAGTCTTGCTGTGTCCTGACCATAATGGGGTTTACAAACTCTTTCCTCTCAAAGGCCACATGCTTATAGCACTCATGCAAAGTGTTAAGACTTCCAAGGATATTTGGAAGAGAGACAAATCAGTATCCCACACCCCCGCTCCAAGCACTGACAGGCTGAACTGATAGTCCTATGTTCTTATTCTGAACCTGGTGGTCAATAGTTCAGCGTGATTTCTTACATTGTCATTTATTAAGTACAAGGACACTGTAGTTGATGGGGAGAATACAAAGACAAATAAAGAGTTTCTGCCTTGAAGGACTTGATGATTTAGAAAATAGGAGGGATAAAATGTATGCCTCCTATGCCTCAGAAACCCATCGCTAAACCCACGCAGACTAGGTTTGGTTTCTGAATCATACATTGGGGTTCATTTCCCCACCCCAAGTAATCCTTGGGAACATCAAAAATGTGGCTTGCTTCTCTTCAAGTGACCTCATGTCCTGCCACTTGTCTCTTGAAAGCAATTAAGTTACCTCCTGTCCTGCTAACTTCTACCCATTTTCTTTACTCCTACTTTCAAGTTTTTTGAGGGAAAACATGAAATCATGTTCACTATACTACAAATGCATATTATCTGTCTTCATAGACTTACAGGATTATGGACTTACAGCTGAGATTTACAGGTAATCTAGTCCAACACCTTCATTTTATAGCTAAGAAAACGGGAAACCATAGAATTTGCTGAAGGTCAGATTGTTAAGAATAGGATTCACCCCCCCTCCCCAACTCCTATGCAGCCTTCTAATGCTGCTTATTTTTCCTTCATACTCCCCTCAGCCTTTACCATTCCCTAGAGCTGTTTCATCTTCCAATGAGATGATCCAATTAAGTTGAATGTGTCCAAAACTGAACTCGTCACCTTCCTCCCAAAACTTGACTCCTGTTTTTATTCATATCATCATTTTTGCATTACCTCCACCTGTACCCCAGGATCAAAACTTAAGAGAAAAAGTCATCATTGACTCTTAATCTTCTCTTCCCATGATTTCAAGTCTGTTGATACCTCAGAAGTATCTTTCACACCTATGGCCTCCTCTCCATTCTTTTTGCAACCACTCTAATTCAGACTATCATGTCTTCTTAGTTAGATGATCCTAAGTTTCCTAATGTATTCCTCCCTTCTACAATCCAGTCTTCATACATCTACTTAAAAAATCTTAATATATCATTTTCATCTACTCAAAAATCCTCAGGGGACTTCAAAGGCCCACTGAATAAAATATAAAGTTCTGTCATTGCTTAGCCCCAACCTATTTTTCCAATCTTATTTCACAGTTGCTCCAATATACATGTTCCAAACTTCTGTTCTCTTCCCAATGCTTTGTTCATAACTGACACTCAATGGATGCTTATAAATGTTTATTAAATTGGATTGAATTTCCCCATGGACCTCCTTTCTTCACCTCCACCTTCATCTGTTAAAATCCTTTTTCTTCCTTCAAAAACTAACTCAGTAGCAATCTCCACAAAGTTTCCTTGTCTACCTACGGCTGACCTCACCTTAAATTTCTTATAGACCTTTGACTGAATCTCTTCTTTGATCTTCTGCCACTTAATCATGTCTTTCCCCATTTGAGACTTTGAAAGCTACATCTTATGTTTTATTTTCATATCTCCTGTGCTAAGCATAAGATCCTATGTAAAACTGGATCATGAGATCACAAGATTTAGAGCTAGCCTGGAACTTGGGAGACCACATGGACCAATCCAATCTTTTTACAGACGAGGAAATGGCAGCCCAGAGAAGTTAAGTTTTTTGGCCAGAGTCACACAGGTAACACAGAAGTTTGTCAAATTAATCAGAGATTGGAAAGGGAGGCACTGAACCAAAGTTCTAAGTGTGTTTGTTTAAGAAATAGTAGAAGCTGGGAGTGTTACTACTGGGTTTATGCCCCAAAGATATCTTAAAGGAAAAGGGATCCATATGTGCAAAAATGTTTGTGGCAGCCCTCCTTGTAGTGGACAGAAACTGGAATTGAATGGATGCCCATCAATTGGAGAAGGGCTGCATAAATTGTGATATATGAATGTTATGGAATATTATTGTTCTGTAAGAAATGACCAGCAGGATGATTTCAGAAAGGCCTGGAGAGACTTACATGAACTGATGCTGAATGTGAGCAAGACCAGGAGATCATTATATATTTCAACAACCATACTATATGATGATCAATTCTGATGGACGTAGCTCTCTTCAACAATGAGATGAACCAAATCATTTTCATTTCATATTCATTTCATATTCAATAATGAATAGAACCAGCCCAGCGAAAGAACTCTGGGAAATGAGTGTGAACCACTACATAGCATTTCCAATCCCTCTGTTGTTGTCCACTTGCATTTTTTATTTCCTTCTCAGGTTAATTTTACATTATTTCAAAGTTCGATTCTTCTTGTGCAGAAAAATAACCGTATGGATATGTACACATATATTGTACTTAAAATATACTTTAACATGTATTGTCTACCTGCCATTTGGGAAAGGGGGTGGAAGGAAGAACGGAAAAGGTTGGAACAGGTTTTACAATTGTCAATGCTGAAAAATTACCCATGCATATGTTTTGTAAATAAAAAGCCAATCAGGCAAACATAATAACTTACTTTATAATATTCCTCTAAACCGCCAACCATTTCTAAGGGAGCAACATGCATATTTGCTATACACGCTCAATTGGCATCAGGATAATCTGGTTATGAGTTTCACAGATGATCCAAGCAGCAGGAAAAAAATTGTGATCCACTGGGCTTTGTGAATTTCCAGAGATAGATTCCTCCCATCTCTACAGCAAACTTTATGTTCATACAATCATACAACCTCCCCATACACAAACATATATATACCATATTGCTCCAAATAAAAGGCTATATTTTCTTCACTCCCTCTTATCTAAAACTTAATTTTGGCCCATCTTTGCTCTTATAGTGCTTAACTTAAGGCTCTAGAGTCTCCATAATTGCAGCACAAATTGCATCTCCCTGACCTATAGAGATACTTAAAAGATTTCATGCTGGGCACCCTGGTTATTGATTACTAGAGTAGCTAGGTAGTGCATAGATTGCCAGGCATGGAATCAGTCAGACATAAGTTCAAATCTGGCCTCAGGTACATAATAGCTATATGACTCTGGGCAAGACTTAACCTTTTTATCTGTTTCTTCATCTATAAAATAAGAATAGTTACAGCATTCATCTCCTAGGATTGTTGTAAAGATCAAGTGAAAAAACAATTGTAAAGTACATGGCATAACACTTAACACATTTTAAATAATATATAACTGGTATTATGGCTCAATGGAAGCAACTGACCTAAAAGTTTCCCTTCCAAAAGGTTTGCTCCTTAGACTTTACTTTTTCATTTAGTTTCCTTATTTGCTAATAAGGGCAGGAATTTATACAGTGCTTCGTAACTTAGAAACCAGTATCTTTCCAACCAATAGTTTTCTTTTTTCCTCACAACAACCCTGTGAAGTGAGTAGAACAAGTATTATCCTCATTCTAAAGATGAAGAAATTAAGGTTCAGAGATTTTAGGATCCGATTTAAAGACTTCATGATCATCTAGTCCAATTTCCCCATTTTATCAATGAGAAAACAGATTGTGAGGTATGGAGGTTAAAATTATCCTACTTACAATAAGAGATAGAGGCAGAGCTCTGAGCTAACGGCACTTTATTAAAGGGTCCATAGTTCCCTCTACTGAAGTAGACCTCAGATCTTCCTCACAATCTGAGATGCCTCCTCCATCCAGGGCCCAATTTTTAGTTAGATGTGCAGTCATTCTGAAACAGCTATATCAAAAACAATAATTCCATTGATTGGCATGGGATGCATAAACTAAAATAAACAAAATAATGTCAGAAGGGTCAAAACTTATGCGAAGCAAGCAAGGTCATCCACTGCATTGTGAGTCATCACTAATGGTCTTGACTCTATTCTGCCAGTGACAATAGTAGCTTTAGAAAAGAGTGTGAGACTGATGACTTTGTACAACTGTCTCACTTAAATCCAATTTATACACAAATCAAAAAAGGTCAGTACAAAAACATTTTGGGAGACTTTCCTTGTAGTTGTGATCTCTGCCACACAGCACTTGGTCACCATGACAAGACAAACAAGGCTGAAGAAAGGGCCTTTAATTAATTTTCTATAGTCAAATGAACTTAGAACCTGCAGCTCACAGTTCAGGGCTTTATATACAGAACTTTGATGATTCAAACTGATGAATACTGATTGGAATAGAGTAGCAGTGCAAATGAATTACTTCTCACAGAGGCTAAGTGATTTCTCCAATTACACAGGATTTGAAGCTAGATCTTCCAAATCCAGTGTTCTTTTCATACAGCCATGCTCCTCACTTCTAAATATCTTGAGTCCAAGGCTGCTGCACAAAATGCATAGGAAGCTCTGTGGAGCACAATGTACACAGAGGAGTCAGCAGAGGAAAGAGGCAAGTACCATTGATCTCATGGAGAAATGAGATTTCTAAGTTTGTGAGTGATTTAGAACAGGGGCATTTGAAAGTAATCCATTGATGTTAGTTCAAAATTTAATGTCAAAGCATATATTGGGAGTACAAAGATAAAAATAATCTGCCCTATCCTCTAGTAGCTTACGTCATATTGAGGGAAACACAAGATATATAAAAATATAAATGCAAAATGCTCAAATTTCCTCATCTATAAAATAAGCTGGAGAAGAAAATGGTAAACCACTTTAATATCTGTCAAGAAGACCCCAAATGAGGTCAGAGTCTGACGTGACTGAAATGACTCAACAGAGAGAGCAAGGCAGCAATAAATTACAATTAGGTAATCAAGAAATCATGAGTTCACATGAGTTCTGTCTGTAGCAGACAGAATTTCAGCTGAATCTTGAAAAGTCTCAGGGATTCTAAGATACAAGGTGAGGAAGGGGTCCATTTCAAGTATGGGGACAGACTTTGGAAAAACACAAAAGCAAGGGACAGAAGATGGTATGCAGGGAAATGGCGAAGAGGTCACTGACTAGAAGGTAAAGTTCATGAAGGAGAATAATATAATATAAAAAGTTACCCAGAAAAATAGGTTGGAGGTATATGAAGTATTTTAAATGCCCCAAAGTAGGAAGTTTGTATTTTATTTTAAAGGCATTAAGAAACTAACGAAATTCTAAGAGCAGGAGGATGACACAATTAGATCTTGAACTTTAGGGATACTGAAATTAGCAACTGTGGAAAACAATATTGGCAAGATCAATTTAGAGACTGTATTTTAATAGTTCAGGGCTTGAATTAGAATGGAGAGAAAGAAATTCCAACAATTCTGAGAAGTTTGATTACAAAGATTTTAAAACAAATTAAATATAAAGGGAACAAAAAGTGAAGAGTTAAAGTTGACTCCAATGTTGTAAGCCTATAGGATAACTCAAGAGACAGTAGAGGCTTTACCCAAAAAAAAGGGAAGTTTACTCAAGAATGCTTTGACTATGTATTTTTGTTTCAAAATTTTTGCTTCTTTTTTTTTTTTTAATGAAGATGGAAAGGGAAAAAAATAAATGTCATTTGGAAAAAAAACATATAGATTGTGCATATATGTAAAATAACATGCACACAAGGGGAGGAATGGAAGGTGAAAAAGTAAAACCAATTAGTGTAAGCAGTGTTTTTCTGAGCATTGGTAATGAAAAAGAAGGGTAGTATAGGATAACTTGAAAGGATAGCAGGACCAATTAAAGACTTTTTAAGGAGGAAAGCAACTCCAGTTGCTTCAATCAATCTTCATAGGGACACAAAGCCTTTCACCATCTTGTTTGCCCTTCTCCAGATTACTAATGTCCATCTAAAACTATGAAGCCTTGAACTGAACACAAAAGTACATTTAAAAGTCTGATGTGGGCAGAATACAACAGGATTATCATTTCCTTATTCTTAAAAGATATAATATCCTTGATGCAGTTCATGATTACATTAGCTTTTTTGGCTACCACATATCACTGACATACTCAGTTTTCAGAATTCTTTCAAACTCTTGGGAGAGATATATCCATCAGTGGGGTCCTAATAATTACAGATCAATTATAGAAAACCAATGAGATTTATTAGCATGCTAAGGAATTGGCTTTCACAGCTAGAAGATTCATTTTCAAGGGTACGGTTTTGGTTTTTATAATCTTTTATAAACTTTAAGATTCTGCAGCATTGGTAGCAACTGAAGATAGAAAAGTAAAACATTTCACAGAAGGAAGAGTAGAGGAAAAGGGAGACCAGAAATGGAAGGGGAAATATTTGGAATGCAAATGGAGGGATAATTATAGAATTAAGAAAACATTTCCAGTTCAAGAGCAGGAGACATGAGTTCATGCTTTTAAGGTATGAACTCTTAGCCAAGAGGAAGTAGCTATTAACACAGTATATAACATCATCTGCTCTGCCATGTCCTTGCACAGGAGTTTAGGGACTTTCTAATCTTAGGTCATGTAGAGTTGGAGACTTCTATGTTGTTGGTTCATTAAAATGTCGCAAAATAATTTTGATTCCTATTTCTCCCACCAGTAATCAACAACCCCAATCTGACTATGACTTCTCTATTTTGTACTGGTAAAGCTGTTTTTCTTCACACAAATTTTAAGACTCTCTATTTATCCTTATTGAATTTCATCCCATCAGATTTAAAACAATGCTTTTAAAGATCTTTTGGAATATTGATTTGTCCTCTAGTCTGTTAGCTATTTGTCCTTCCCAGGTTAATGTCATCTGCCATCATTTGATGAACATACTTTTATCTATATACCTATGTTCCTTTCTCTAAATCATTAATAAAAATGTTACACAGCACAAAAGCAAGTACAGATAGATCCCTGGAGTACTTCACTCCACTACTTGTATGACGTGATACCAATAAGGTCTGATAGGAGACAAATGAGAAATCTAAACGACATGCCTGAAGAAAACTTGAGTAAGAAAACATTGTCAATTATAGGGAAATATGACATTTAGTAATTGAGGATTATTAGGAGCCATTCTTTTTTTCAGCAGTTGCTGTGTTCTCCCAGTTTCATCTCTAGGTCAACCGAAAAATGTTAAGAGTTCTATGCTATACTACATGTACACAAGAAACATAAATGTTGTCATTTTTACAAGTTTTTCCTCACAGTTGAGCACTTTGCTTGTAGGTTTGCATAGACTTTTAGGACTGGAAAAGATCTTAAAAGATCATCTAATCCCAACTCCACTCTTCTTTTTACAGATAAAAAAATTTAAGATCCCGAGAAGGGAAAATTACCATCATACAGTGATAGATGGAGTCAGGAATAGAATCCCCATCTTCTAAATTGGACACCAGAGTTTTTTCTGCTGTACAAAGCAAAGCTGTGACAATGTGATAACAAGATGTGAGAAGTCATTTGAGATGAAAACCATTAACAAAATTAGTTGAGACACAAAATATTCACCTTTTTAAGAGGAAAGTGTGCATCTTTATTTCAGATTGACCTATAGGTCAGCCCTGTTTCCAACTGAGGATCCTGGAGCAAATCAGAAGAGGGATAAGATCCAAAACATCTTGGGAAAAGCCATTTCTGGGTATCTTAGTGCTAAATACTGATAAGGCAGAGAAACCCAAGCTTTCTGGTGAGGGAGTGAGGGGGTAGATATGCCAACAATTCTTAGGGGCCAACAATCTGCTTTTCCTCTAGTGGCAACATACCAGTCTCAAAAGAGACTTCAGCCAAATGAGATGACAATCTGCAGAGGATACTCACTCAGGGTAGGGCCCAAGGAAGTGACCAAGCCCCAGATAACCACTTTCTCTTTTCTGCTCATCCACTGAGTCCAAAATGACTTCTTCACTCCCAAAACACCAGCAGAAAAATATTTACTGCACTGAAATAGTACTTGATATGCATTGATCATTTCCTGCACTAAAGTCCAGCAAAGCCTCACCTCTTCAAGCAAATTCACTACATCTATCTATGCCCAAAGAGACAGTGTGGCTTCCAAAGAAGTGCTGGCCTCCTCTTCTGATTTTTCCTTCTCAGGATCCACACATTAGGCATTCATCTCTGTTTTCTAAAGAGCAAACCATGGCTGCTGTGTTCCTCTCCTTTTCCTCATCCTTCAACACCTTCTCCTTCTCTTTCAGCTTTTCCTTATTCAGAGTGAACTGAATGGGGTTAGCTGCTGGTCTTGTCCTCAAATAATACATTCCAGTCTTCAGACCCTATGGGAAGAATAATTATAATTATTAGCAGGAGTCTGCTCATCAGATCAAAATTTAGATCAAGTCCAATGTGACAGCCTCACATATTTGGCTCTTTAATTTACTCATACTGATGACATAAGAAAGGTATCCTTGAAACTTCCACAATTAATAAATACGCTTTGCATTTCTAAAATTTATTAGGCAACCAGGCATATAAAACACACAGAGAGAACACAATGATAATGCTAATAACAATGCTAACTGACATATACACAGCATTTTGAAAATTGTATGCACCTCATTTGAACCTCACAACTACCCTGTGAAGTAGGTGCTATTGGTATTATTATCCTCACTTTAAATACAAGGAAGTCAGAACTAAGGTCATGAAGCTTGTCCATGGATCACACATCTATTGACTATCTGAAGTAGGATTGAAATCCAAATTTTTTTTGACTCTACAACCCAACACTCTACCAACTAAGCCAATAATAAGTGTCAAAAAAGTGAGCAAAACTAGTGATACCAGATTTAAACTATATTATAAAGCAGTGATCATCAAAACCATTTGGTACTGGCTAAGAAATAGAGAAGTTGATCAGTGGAATAAGTTAGGTTCACAGCCAATGACTATAACAATCTAGTATTTGACAAACTCAAAAGCCCCGCCTTTTGGGATAAGAATTCACTATTTGACAAAAACTGCTGGGAAAATTGGAAACTAATATGGCAAAAGGTAGGCATAGACTTACACCTAACAACGTATACCAAGATAAGGTCGTTCATTATCTAGACATAAAGAATGATATCATAAACAAATTAGAAGAACATAGGATAGTTTATCACCTCTTAGATTTGTAGAGGAAGGAATCTGTGAATCAAAAAAGAACTAGAGACCATTATTGATCGTAAAACAGATAATTTTGATTATATTAAGTTAAAAAGTTTTTGTACAAACAAAACTAATGAAAAAAAGATTAAAAGGGAAGCAATAAACTGGGAAAACATTTTTACATCCAAAGGATCTGATAAAGGCCTCATTTCTAAAATACATAGAGAACTGACTAAAATTTATAATAGTTTAAGCCATTCTCCAATTGATATCAAAGGATATGAATAGACAATTTTCAGATGAAGAAATTAAAACTATATGTAGTCACATAAAAAGGTGCTTCAAATCACTATTGATCAGAGAAATGTAAATTAAGACAACTCTGAGATACCATTACACACCTGTGTCAGATTAGCAAAGATAATGACAAATGTTGGAGGGGATGTGGGAAAACTGGGACAATGATACATCGTTGGTGGAACTGTGAATGGATCCAACCATTTTGGAGAGCATTAGAAACCACAATCAAAAAGTTATCAAACTGTGCATATCCTTTGATCCAGCAATATAATAATATTGATTACATCCCAGAGACCTTAAAGAAGAGAAAGGGACCCACAAATGCAGAAATGTTTGTGGTGGCCCTTTTTGTAGTGGCCAGAAAGTGGAAACTGAGTGGATGTGCCTATCAATTAGAGAATGGCTGAATAAATTATGATATATGAATGTTATGGAATATTATTTTTCTGTAAGAAATGACAAGCAGATGATTTCAGAGAGGCCTGGAGGCTTTACATGAACTGATGCTGAGTGAAATGAGAACCAGAAGTTCACCCAGAGAGAGAACCATGGGAACAGAGTATGGAATACAACATAGCATTCTCATTCTCTCTGTTGTTATTTGCTTACATTTTATTTTCTTTCTCAGTTTTTCTTTTTCTTCCTTATTGAGCTGATTTTCCTTGTGGAACAAGATAACTGTATAAATATGTTTACATATATTGGATCTAACATGTATTTCAACATATTTAACATGTATTGGATTACTTGGAAGCTGGAAGGGGGGGGCGGGAGGGGAAGGAGGGAAAATTTGAAACAAAAGGTTATGCAAAGGTCAATGTTGGAAAAATTACCTATGCATATGCTTTGTAAATAAAAGCTTTAATTAAAAAAAAAAAGTGAACAAAACATGGACTTAAGACTGAGGCAAAAGCTGCTAATTTCTTTGAGGATGATGTCTACTTTGTAATTTTAAGGATGGTTAAGAATTCACAAACAAAACAGACTGAAAGGACATTGCAAGTATAGGGAACAGCATGAACAAAAAAGTAGGAAATAGAAGACATATTAGAGGAAATTAGGTTCATATGAGAAGTCCAAGAAAGGGAATTTACTAGGAGACAAGGTTAGAAAAGAAGAAAGGGCTTTGGAATGGCAGGCAAAGTTTTTTGAATTTTATTCAGGATATAGTAAACATCAATAACTGCAAAGTGACTCTCTAGAGGTAGAAAGTTATAAGCATTATCTTTCAAAGTCCCAATATATGACTCTCACTAGAGAAAAAAATAAAAAAAGCAGAAGGACCTAGATCTTGTTTGTCAACCTAAAGAATATGGACTTTATTCTGTATAAGGAAACTATCAAAAAAGTTTTTGAAATAGGGAAGTGACAAATATAAAAAAGTAATTTATAATAAGTCAGTCTGATAGTGAGACAAGTGGTACCAGTTAGTGTATATTACAAAAGTCAAGGCATAAGGTGACAAGCTTAGGCTAATGCTGTTGTATGTGAATGTTGAGGGAGGGAGAGAGGAAGACTTTTTACCAAAAAAATGATGAATGGCGCCTGACTGGAAGTGGTCGAAGGAGGAAAGTGAGGGATGAAACAACTATTTCTCCTTTAATCTCTTTCTTCCCTTATAGCCAACGCTAGCATTTCTAATACAATATTGAATAGCAATAGTGATAGTGGGCAACTTTGTTTCAACCCTAATCTTATTGGGAATGGTTCCAGTTTATCCCCATTACATATGTTTGCTGATGATTTTAAATAGATGCTACTGATCATTTTAAGGAACAGTCCATGTATTCCTATACTCTCTAGTGTTTTTAATAGGAATGGGTGTTAGAGTTAATCAAATGCTTTTTCTGCATCTATTGAGATAATCATATGACTTTTGTCAGTTTGGTTACTGATATAGATAATTATGCTAATAGTTTTCCTAATCACTGAACCAACCTTGCATTCCTGGTGTAAATCCTATTTAGTCATGATGTATTATCTTAGGATGACTTTCTATAACCTCTTTGCTAATATTTTATTTAAGATTTTTACATCAATATTCATTAGGGAAATTGGTCTATAATTTTCTTTCTATTTTCCTCCTACCTGGTTTAGGTATCAGTACCATGTCCGTGTCATAAGAGGAATTTGGTAGGAGTTGTTCTTTCCCTATTTTTTCAAATAGTTTACATAATATTAGAGTTAATTGTTCTTTAAATGTTTGGTAGAGGGGCAGCTAGGTGGTGCAGTGGATAGAGCACCAGCCTTGAATTCAGGAGGGCTGGAGTTCAAATCTGGTCTCAGACACTTAACACTTCCTAGCTATGTGACCCTGGGCAAGTCACTTAACCCCAGCCTCAGGGGAAGGAAAAAAAAAAAAGGAAAAAAAGAAATGTTTGATAGAATTCATATGTAAATTCCTCTGGGTCTGATGATTTTTTAAAGAGAGTTGATTAATAGCTTGTTCTATTTATTTTCCTAAAATGAGACTATTTAAGTAATTTATTTCCTCTTCTGTTAATCTGGGCAATCTATATTTTTGTTGGTATTCCTCCATTTCACTTAGATTATCAAATTTATTGACATAAAGCTAGGCAAAACAACTCCTAATTATTGGCCTAATTTTTCTCTTCATTGGTGGAAAGTTCTCCCTTTTCATTTCTGAGATTAACAGTTTGATTTTCCTCTTTCCTTCTTCTAATCAAATTAACTAAAGATTTATCTATTTTGTTGGGTTTTTTCATAAAACCAACTCTTAGTTTTATTTATTAATTCAATAGTTTTCTTACTTTCAATTTTACTAATCTCCGCTTTTGTTTTTAGAATTTCAAATTTGACATTTAATTCAGGATTTTTAATTTGTTCTTTTTCTACCTTTTTTTAGTTGCAAGCCAAACTCATTGATCTTTTTCTCTATTTTATGCAAGTAAGCATCTAGAGATATAAAGCTTCCCCTTTGGCTTTGGCTGCATCCCACAAATTTTAGTATGTTGTCTCATTATTGTCATTCTCTTGGATAAATTATTGTGTCCATAATTTGCTTGAAAGAAGTATTTTTTAAGCATCTACTATGCACATCAGGAACTGTGCTAAACATTTTACATATAATATCTAAATTGATCCTCACAACTCTGGAAAGTATTAACTCTATTTTACAATGGAGGGAATGGAGACAAGTTAAGTCCAGGTACACACAACTAGAAAATGTTTGAAGCCTAATTTGTACCACTTAGATGTAGGTGAGGACAAATATTCTGGAGTCATATACATAGAAATGACAGAAGCTAAAGGATATAGGAATAGAAAGAAAAAGGAGAAGGAAAAGGAGCTGAAGACTACTGAGTAAGCCTGAAGGCTTGTTTCCAAGAAGGAAGGGCAGTCAGTCCAAGAAGAAAGAAGCCACCAGAAGAAAAAAAGCAAGAAAACTATGACAAGGTCCTGTCAAGGAAGTCAAGAAAGGAAAAAGGCAGTTTCTGGGGGTAAGCTGGCAGTGTTACCCACTACAGACAGGATCAAAACAAAGGCCACTGGGAAAGTCCATTATTCTAACTCTTAGATGTCATTGTTTACCACCTTAGGGAAGATGGACTGCAGAGCCTTTAAGGTCCTTTCCAATTCTCAAATTTCATGACTCTACTATTTGGAATCCCTGATGTGAACAAGTTCAATTGAATAATGGGAAACAAAAGCCAAAGGAGGATTTTGAGTGGGTAGTAAAGAAATTGAAATATTGCATGAACTGATGCTGAGTGAAATGAGCAGAACCAAAAGATCACTATACACTTCAACAACAATACTGTATGAAGATGTATTCTGATGCAAGTGGATATCTTCAACATAAAGAAGATCCAACTCACTTCCAGCTGATCAATGATGGACAGAAACAATTACACCCAGAAAAGGAACACTGGGAATTGAATGTAAACTATTAGCACTACTGTCTACCCAGGTTACTTATCCCTTCGGAATCCAATACTTTACATGCAACAAGAAAATTGGATTTACACACGTATATTGTATCTAGGTTATACTGTAACACATGTAAAATGCATGAGATTGCCTGTCATTTAGGGGAGGGAGTAGAAGGAGGGAGGGGAAAACCTGGAAAAATGAATACAAGGGATAATGTTATAAAAAAATTACTCATGCATATATACTGTCAAAAAAAAGTATAATTATTAAATTAATAAAATAAAAAAAAAAAAGAAAAGAAATTGAAGTATTGGCTATCCCACCACATTCTATTTAACATTTAGCAAATTATTAATATGTAAAGACCAAATACCTCCAAAATACTTCTAGAAATGATCTTATTAAACCCCTGTGCATCACCCCTTATAAGCACATGATCAGCCCATAAAACACTATCTAAAATGAGAAGGCCACCACTGGGAGATGGCTGAAGAAAGTGATAGTCATATGTAAAGTGCCAGTTGTCCAAATGTCCTAAAAGCAAAACAAAAAAAAAAGAACAGAACTCCATGGTACATGACAAACTTGGAGGGTCTAAAATGCAATGGCCTGAGAAGTCTTCTTTATAACCTTTCACTAACCTGCTTCCAACCATAGAAGTGCATGCTGGTGAGTTTGCCATAATTGGGTTCAGCAATGTGGATATTCAAAGACTGACTCTGATCAATGAACGCCCCTCGATCAGCTGCCATCTTGAGAACAATTTTCTGCGAGATTTCCCACACAGTCTTATACAACTGCTTCAAGTCTTCAGGAATTTCAGGGATACTCTGAAAGAAGGAAAAGAGCAAAGATATTTTCTCTCAGTCTTAAAGAAGACAACATGAACCACAATGATATAAAAGAAAATAAACTCTAGAGACTTCAGAACACTGATCAATGTGGTGATCAATAGTAACTTCAGAGGACTGATGATGAAAGCTTAACTTCACCTCTTGATAGAATAAAGCATTTACTCTAAGCATTTTAAACTTAAAATGTATAAATTTGTTTTGCTTGACTATAGAGAAATTTAGGGAGGAGGAAGGTTCATAGTTAGTAAGAAGTCATTGGGGGGGGGGAGCTAGGTGGCGCAGAGGATAGAGCACCAGACTTGAATTCAGGAAGACCCGAGTTCAAATCTGGTCTCAGACACTTAACACTTCCTAACTGTGTGACCCTGGGCAAGTCACTTAACCCCAGCTTCAAAAAAAAAAAAAAAAAAAAAAATCAGAAGTCATTGGGAAGTAAAAATGACATTTACAAATAGTGTAATACAAGTTTTTTAAAGGATTGTCCTTAAGGATTTAAGGTTAGGAAAAATAGGAGAAGTTTAGAAGGAAAAACAACACAAGCAGAATGGCTGGAAAAGTAACTCCTAGATTGAATGCCTTGCCTGATATGAAATTAATGAATTCTACTACTTGTAAATGAGCAAACCACCAAATACATCACAGGAATATTGTGGATTTAAAACAAAAACCTAAGAAAAACAGGCATCTCTAGAGAAACAAGATGTGTTTTAAGCTTGATTGCTTAGAGCAAGGAACAACCACTCAGGCATGGAAAAATTTTCACTTTGTTCCTTTGCTATATAATCTCTGACAATGAGAAGTCCCTTTTTGCCAAAGCTAATCCTTAACTTGTACTTTGATTCATTCTCTCTAGAAATTTATCTCAAAGATCATTCACCAACTCTTTTTGGTCTTCAATCTTTCCCTTTATGGCTCTTTCCCCAATACTTTCACATATTCTCAGGTCTCCCTCTTTCCTTAAAAAAACTGACAACCCTGCTCCCTCCCTCAAATTATCATTTCTTTCCTACTTTTCACTGATAAACTAGAAAGTAATTTATACTCACTGCCTCCATTTCCTTACCACCTAATCAGTTTGCAAATCTACCTTTAAGCATCTCATGATCTCTTAAATACAAAAACTCTTATCATTCTGCAACTACTAATTTATCCTTTCTTCTCTTGATTTTTAGTCATTTGAAAGCAAATCTGTTATGCCACAAAAGGTATTAAACTCTGCATCCCTCTGACCCAACAATTTATCTTGGCCCTTACTACAAAGAGACCAAAGAAAGAGGAAAAGATCCTGCATGTACAAAAATATTTATAGCAGCTCTTTGCGATGACAAAGAACTGAAAACTCAAGGAATGCCAATCAATTAGGGAATGCTAAACAAATTATGGTACTAGAATGTGATGGAATTTATAGTACTATAAAAAATGAAGAGAGGGTTGTTTCAAAGAAAACTGGGCAAACTTGTATTCACTGATAGAGATTGAGGTGAGCACAGTCAGCACAATTTCCAGAACTATAAGAGCCACATTATAAAAGGAAACAATTTTAAAACACTACAAAATTCTGGTCAATACAATGACCCAATTATGATTCTAGGACAATATGATCTCCTAACAAAGAAGTAATGGGCTGTTATACAAAGACAGACATATGGAAATTTGTTTTGCTTGACTACTATTATTTCCCCCCTCATCCCACAGGGGAGCAAGGGAAAATTGTTAAGAAAAAATAAATACCTGATAATGGAGGGAAAATTTTTGAATGTTTTTAAAAGTTTCCTATTCTCATAAATCTCTGCCACAGTCACTCAGTCAACACAGTTCCGATTTAATGCCCAGATTTTTTCTGACTTCCTAGTATTGAATTCTTTCCACTATGTCATGCTGCCTTAAAGGCACTAGAGACTTTGAATAAAAATTTTAACAGAGTGCTTAGAACATAAGACAGACTTCAAGGAGTTGAGAAGTGATTAGAAAATAAATGGGTTTAGTGTGAACTATTCCTTTTAGGAGTTTAGCAGTAAAGAAAAGATACAGAACAAACAATTTGAAGAAACAAAATTTCAGAATAGGAGAGGGAAGGAGAGAGCAAACAGGGAGGGGAGCATTTATAAAGGAAAAGGGAGAAGCATAAAGGGAGGAGAAAATCAATATAAGAGAATGATCAATTCAATAGACTTCCCAATGAAATATCATTTACATAAATATTATTTTGTATATGCAATTGCAGCTACAGTCATTAACTATACAGTTTGTTATTATTTGAATACCCACCTTTGGAATTGTCCAGTGACTAGAGCAAGATTTTTAACTTGGGGTCCATAAACTAAGATGGAAATTTTTTTTTAAACTTCTATGAAATTTTGCATTTCTTTCCATTATAAATTTTTTAATAATGGTTTAAAAAAAAGGGGACTCATAGGCTTCATCAGATAACCAAAGGGGTCCATGACATATAAAGGTTAAGAATTACTGGCCTAGGGGGATCAGTATTATAAGTTTACTGACTTCAGTCACTCCTGACCTTTTAATTATGTTTTCCCTCTTAAACTTCAAATCTTTATAGCTGAACAAATAATTGAAAAGTAAGGACTGTTTGGCCCATGCAATAATGCTATTGGTGACTGTGAGTACTAGATAATGATATATACTTACTCTACAATCAACTCTACACAATATTATCCTCTGGGAGAAATATGATCCTCTGAGCAGGGGGAAAAGGGGCAGCAAGGTTAACATCATACATTTCACTCTTATTTTATACCTGGATAGAGCCATTACATGCAATTATCTGGTTTTTCATCTCTTCATTCCATAAGCCTCGCTCTGTCAGATCTTTCAGCAAGTGAGGATTCACAATCTAAGTAGAATGGTAGATTAGATATAAAGAAAAATCAACACACAAAAGTGACTACCATAAAATCACAAAGAACGAGCAAGCACCAAAGAAAAAGTAAAAAGATACCTGGTACCTCATTCTTGTGCAGAGGTGTAAGGTTCCTAGATTGAAAAAATCTGAAATCACATGCAATATTTTACAAAATTTTACAATTTTACTGATTGGTTTTGCAGATTTTTTTTCTACTCTTACTCTTTTTTCTTTAAAAGCACTTAATTATACAAGATGGCTCTCTAGGAAAGAGAAGGAGGAATACTGGGAAAAATGTTAATGATGGAAAAATATAAGATATCAATTTTTAAAAAGTTTAAATAAGAAAAAAAAGAGAATAACAAGGTAACCATAAAAAACAAACATGGAAATACAAATGTATTTGCTCAGACCCAAAGGAATGAGGCTATTAAAAAACTGTTTAAAAATAGGCTTTGAAGCAAATAAAAATTTAAATAAAGTCCAACATTCCCAAGTACAACATTTGAATCCTATATACAGTTTAGAGTCTAATTATATAAGAGTGAGAAGGACCAATAATTATGTTATAGTCTAGGTACATTTCTACTGATGGAATCATTCAAAAATACATAGCAAAAGTACAATTAGGTAATTAAGAAAAAATTGAATTAAATCCTCCAAAACGTCAATAAAGAATTAAGATTCCAGATATGGGATTCCATATCCAAATATAAAATCATAATATGCAAAAAACAGAAAGGCCTTTTAACAATCAACTTTTTTAACCCCTTCATTTTAGTGATGAAGAAACTAAAGCCCAAAAAGAAGTGATTTGTTCAAGGTCACAGCAATGCTGCACAGATTCTTAATCAACATGGTTAGAATGTGAGCTCCTTGCAAATGAAAATTGTTTCACTTTTAGCATTTCTATCTCCAGCATCTTGCAAATAGCAAACTTAGTAAATGACTATTGATTAATTGTTATAAAGAATCAAAAATTAGCTAAGGTCAATGTACATGGTATAACTGAAAACTTACCAACTGATTAGTTTGCTTTCCCACCTACATCTCTTATTGCATTTAGGTATTATCAACACAACCCCAAGAAGCCAAAGTAGAACTAAGTACACACCTAAAATTAACTGAGCTACTTACTAGTAAAGCAGGTTAGCTGTCACTGTGCTTAAAAGATATTTTCCAAGTCAGTACTCTCCTCACCTGAAATTCTCCCGACAGGACTCTCCGAGTATAAATATTGCTGGTGTAGGGTTCAATGGACTCGTTATTCCCTAAAATCTGAGCAGTAGAGGCAGTTGGCATTGGGGCAAGCAGCAAACTGTTTCTGATGCCATACCTAGAAAAAAAAAATCAAAATAATCTAGTATTGGCCTAAGAGCTAAAATCTGCCAAAAGTACGAGAATATAAGCCAACAGATTCAGGGAAGACTTGACTTCACATTTCTTAACACTAAGCATCTTTATCTTCCATCATTCTCTAAATAACAGAAAATCTGATTCAAAATCATTTGCTCTTCTCTTAAAGAACTGTCAACTCCTGTAAGGATTCCTATGAGGAGTAAAATGATTACAACTTATCTTTTCTGGTGAGTTCACAGTCTAAAGAATAAATTATGCATGGTAGTATACAAAGGCATTGCAAAAAAAGCATTGTCTTTCATAGAAATCTTTCTTTCTCTCCCCTGAAATCATTCCTATCTACCAATACCAGGTTGCCAGTTTGTACTGCCCCTTCTTCATCACCTACTAGTACATTTTACATATATCATGAAATCACTTGCACTTTAACAGCCTAAGACAAGGATTCTCAAACTGCGGCCTGCTAAGGACATTTATGAGGCCCGAGGGGTTATGGCAAATAGGCTGACGGATGGAGACAGAGTGTGAGTTTTTGTTTTTACTATAGTCTGGCCCTCCCACAATCTGAGGGACAGTGAACTGGCCCCTGTTTAAAAAGTTTGAGGACCACTGGCCTAAGGAGTATAGCATCCTGAAAGGAAAACTGACTTTAGGAAGTCATAACCTCACTTCTTAAGGAAAGATACTACCTATTGTGACAACTTTACACATAAAAATCAAATGTAATAAATGTGAAACTATTTTGAAAACTATCTTTTCCCATATTAAGCCTCTAAGTTCCTTAATGAAAATGTATATACCATGTCCCCCTACTTTGTACCTATGAATTTTCAAAGCATTTACCATAATACTCTGTACTCTGATGATTCTGATTCACTTCTAATTATAATACACAGAGATTTTTGACCCAGATATCACCAGCTCTGCAACCTCAAGCAAAATCATCCCCCCACGTTTGTTAATCTATTAAAATTAAAAACCATATATTAGACAACCTGATATAAGGCACAAGATTGGATTTGGAGACAAGAGAGGTTTAGATTCCATTGCACAGACACAACAGATATATGACCCTCTCCTCTCATTCCTTTCAGCCTCAATTACCTCAAATGGAAAAACAAGGAAAACATCCACAACTCATACTTTAGCTTTTTCTAAGGTTTAAATGAGCTAATATAAATAAAGATTTTTAAGATCAAAAAATACCATATAAATGTTAGATACTACTACTAATGACAAGGTTCTAAATAGCTATCAATTCTATATACTTTTAAGTTTTACAAAACACTGCATATATTAATTCATTTGATGAGTTTTCTAAGGATCAAGTAAGATTACAGACATGAAAATGCTTTGTAAAGGTAATATATATCTCTCCATGCATTCCTAATCATCAGTAAGTGCTGCCTCTACTAGCACTGATTATACCACCATGACCATGATTCTATGCAATTCTTGACAGATTTTCTATCATTCTTTTACAGAGGATGTATCCAATGTTCTAGAGATCTTTCTTTGGCTTTTAAAAATATTTTTGTATATACTAGTGCAGCAATCTATCCCTGAAGTATCAGCCCAACTCCTTTTCCAATCATAAATATCCAGAAAAGGAATTTACTAAGAATAGTACTGTTCCCGCTAATTTTATGTGAAAATACAAAGGATATATAATTTTGTAACTAGTAGGTGATTCTCCTCATTAATAGAGATCACAATCCGTCTATGACTGAGTAGTCAAGTTCCAGGGTATATAAACATTAAACTTGCCTAGGGTCACATTACTAGTGTCAAAGATGGATATGAACAAAAACATGACTCCAAACTAAGAACTTTACTACTCAATAAATGACATTACCTTAATATTAAACATTTTCCAACTACTACTTTCTTATTAAGAATTTTAGATACAATCTTTAGACAATCAACTTATCTTTATGTTAATGTTAACAGGTTTCAGGGAATAAAGCACTTTTAAGAGAAAACAAAAAACATCTAAATCTAAGTTCCATTCTTTACTCAGGAAATCATCATTCCCATAAGTATTAAGACTCTTCATCTGCAAAATCTTGACCTACCTATATTCCTAACATGGCAAAGCTATAAATAATTTTAGTTGCAGAAGCAAAAGATCAGTACTTGGTAACATAAATGAGTAACTAAAAGTAACTACATTGGGATTAATCTCAGAAATTGGAGCCTTGAAAAAAGACCTGCTAATATTATTTACTTACTTTGCAATCTTCTCCTTGAGAACATTCCAATCCCAAAGGTCTGTAGGAGTGACATTCCACATATCATACTGCAGAATCTGAAGAGAAAAAAACCAAAAAACTAGTTCAAAATTAAGTTACAAACAAAAAAATTCCATCAGAGTTCTGCATTTGTCCTTACAAATTGTCCTCATTGCTAGATGTTGATCAGGTATCAACCAAGAAAGTTGAAAGACTTTTGTCTCCCCTCACCTTTACTATCCTTCTCCAAAGAAATCAACAAACCAAGAAAAATTAAAAACAAAAAACAAAAAACCCACACACAAAACATGTAAATCAAAATCATGACCAAATCCAAAAGTCAAAGCTAGCTACTCTGAATATGATTTATATTTGGTATTCAAAACCTTTTCTACAAAAGGCATTTATATTGAGAACTTTATGAAATGTTTAAATTCCTAAATGGCTAGAAATGAATTGTCATCTAGGCAATGCTCTGTACCCTAATACAAAACTCTCGTTTAGAATGTATGAAAATCCAACAGTGCTCCCTTAATCCTCCTTCAGATTTATTTACTGTGATCCATTTACAATTAGCATGTCCTATTTCCAGTTAGAAAACAATTATTTTTAATATATACATGTATGTGTATGTATATATCACATGCAATAATATATAATACATAACACATTATATATTAACATAGTGGTACTTATAAATATATTAACTAATAATACCATATTTATGAATGAGACATAGTTAGAAAGGCCACATGACAAAGACCTAGCAATTTGGGGAGAGCACAAATTTACTATGAGTCTGCAGCATTACTCAAAAAATCCAATGCAATCTTTAATTAAAAGAAGCATAATACCAGAATAAAGGACATCATAAATCTACTATATTCCACTTTGATAACATATCCTCTACAGTAGGGTGGGGTTCTGAAAGCCACTTTTCAAATGGAATAATGACAACTTTAAATATATCCAAGACAGACAACAGGGACTAATGATAATTTCACAATCTGAGAACATTTCTACCAAAGGAGTTAAGATACACAGCAAACTTTCAATAAATACTTTTAAAATAAAGGTATACACCCCTAAGTTTAAAAAAAAAAAAAAAAAGTTATAGGAAGTCACATTTGAATATCTAATAATCACAGAGCTAGAAAAATATTTTAAAAGTCATCTTATTTAACTTCCTCACTTTAAAGAAGAAAATAAGGAATCAAAATCATGTGATTAAAAAAACTAATTGAAGAAATATAAACATTTATCCTTGAAGGGATCAATATCATAGAAGGGCTGTCAAGGATTACACATATTTTGTTTAGCTCTAGAAAGCAGATCTTCTTCCAAGTAGTTGGAAGTTCCAAAAAGGCAGGCTGTGATCAGCAGGAGGGGAAAAGCCATTTGGAGCTATTTAAGTAGAATGGGTTACCTAGGAATTCATAAAATTCTCCAATAGTGGAAGTCTTCAAGTAAAGGTTAAATAATCAATTATTCAGAATGTCGCAGAAGACATTTGTATTTCAAGTAAAGGTTGGATCATATAACTTTTAAGGTTTCTTCCAAGTCTAAGAATCTATAAACTGAATTATACTAGTTATTTATGTGGGAAGGAACCACATCAGACAATATGGGAAACAATAATAGTCACTCAAAGCAATAATTTTCACTGTTGCAAAAATTACTAAGTACAGAGAGATCAGACAAATTCTCTCAAGTCTAGACTTGAGAGACAGTCTGTCTATACCAAAATCTTTCAGAAATCCAAGGGTGTTAAAATAAGTTTTCTTCACATTATAGATGTATAGAACTCTTAACAAGGCTGGTAAGTTAGCTATTTCTAGACTTTATCACTCATATAATATTATCTTTTTATATAAAGATTATGTCAACCAATAACTTTTCCCAAATAGTACAGGCTAAAAAACAATAACTGGCATGGCACAAATACATGTCAATAAATGTTTTATTCATTTACTTACACCTTTGCTGACTGGAGACCCTTCATATGTTTCATATGGGCCATACTCCTTGGCCAAGTCACAGCTGGCTTCCAAGGCACCATAATAAATGGTTTCAAAGATCTGTTTATTTAGCAACTGGGCCTCTGGACTCTCAAAAGGATATCTCATCAGGATAAAAGCATCAGCTAGACCTTGCACTCCGATACCAATTGGGCGATGACGTTTATTTGACAAACTTGCCTTAGCATCAGTA
This sequence comes from Sminthopsis crassicaudata, assembly GCF_048593235.1. Lineage (NCBI taxonomy): Eukaryota > Metazoa > Chordata > Mammalia > Dasyuromorphia > Dasyuridae > Sminthopsis > Sminthopsis crassicaudata. The sequence continues at coordinate 580,392,561 of NC_133619.1, read as the reverse complement.
CATAAAAAAGGAAAAGGAAAAACAAAACTATTCAAATTCTAATTCATACTTCCATGGTCCTTTATAATTTACAAAGCCCTTTCCTTACAACAACCCTGTGAGATAGTGTTTAAAACAAAAATTGTTACCACTTCATCTCCAACTCACCCAATTTTACAAAGAAAAAATTAAGGTTCATAGAGATTAAGCAATTTGCCCACAATCAAAGTATCAGAACCAGGGACTCTCATTTCCTAACTGCAAATCCAGTGCTTTACTACTCCATGCTGCCTGACACTCACTATCCCACTACACCAAAATCTCTCAGAAATCCAAATGTGTTTAATAAGTTTTCTTCACATTATAGATGAATTTGTAGCATAAAATTATAACATTACATATAGGTATATAATAGATAGCCTTAACAAGGCTGGTAAGTTAGCTATTTCTGACTTTTATCACTTATACAATATTATCCTCTCCTCAGAAAGCTCAATGTCAACCAATAACTTTTCCCAAGTAGTACATTCTAAAAAACAATAATTTCTTTCAAATAGTTACTATTCACAATCTACAAGATCCACTGTTTTTCTAGTAAGATATGAAGTTAATTTCACAATTTGGTAACAGTGAAATTTACAAAAGTAAAAAATATTGTTTTCTCAAAATAATATTGGACATAAATATTTTTGACAGCAACAAACAAAAATAACATTCAAGAGAAGGTTCATACCTATTTTGGGGGGGCATCCCTTATTAAAGAATTAGATTATCAAATATACATACAACAAGCAATAAAAATTCTAATAACTATTTTTTCATGGAAATAAATTCCTCTGTCCCTGGGGGGGGGGGGGGGGGGGGGGGGAAGCGCTAACTAGTCATACCTCTGGGACCGGATAATAGTTGATGTCAATAATTTTATTTAAATTGCGAACAACGACTTTGGTAACCTCAGCCAGTTTCTGGAAGTCAAATGTATGCTCCAATGTGACAAACATATTCACGGCCAAAGAAGCCAAGTTACAGACTGCAACCTAGAATACAAACCAAGTATAAGTTAGATATCACTGATGTTAAATATACAGCTCAACTTCCTCAGAATTAATCATCTCAGCTTCGATATCTTTCTTTTTTTTTTTTTCCTACACAGCATTTCCATCCCTTCTCTTACAATCATCTTTCTAGTTTGTAGAAATTTAAGATCCGCCCTCTCCTCTTTTTCTCACTAAGTACCTACACTAAGTAGGTATTTTATAAGTAGATAACTGCTGGAAAAATAATAAAATATGGGAAGTCAATATTAGAAGGTTAGAAAAACCTTGCTGTTTATTTTACTGGTGGCAAAGTACTAGTCTAACCATTTTGGAAAGCAATTTGGAATTATACTAACAAAGTAACTAAAATGGGACAACAAGATGGCTATGAATAGAGCACTGGCCTTGGAGTCAGGAGGATGCAAATTTAAAGTAACTAAAATGTCTTCTTTGACCCATATAATCCATCATGAAGCACACACTCCAAGGTGCTCAAAGATAAAAGTGTCCCATATACAAGGAAATATTCATAGCAGCACTACTAAATACATGATTCATGGTTCAATGATAAATAAAAACAAGAGTACTACAATAACATAAGGAAAAATGACCACAAAGAATTCAATAATAGCATGACAACATATATGTAATGGTACAGAATGGAATCAACAGAATCAGAAAAACAATAAACAATGTAAATGCAGAGCATATGCACACATACGCACACATACATGCAAGCTATGCCATGCAATTATAACTAAATTTGGGCCTAGAAAAGGACAGGAAAAAAAAACTTTTTTCTTCTTTCTTTACAGAGATAGGGAATTGTAGGTGAAGAACACCACAGACTATCACAGCCAGTTGGTTTCTTTTGCTGATGATTTTCCCCCCTTATCTTTTTGATTCTTTGTTATAAAGGGACAACTTCACTGAACCAGGGAAGGAACAAGGGCATATTTGAAAATGAAGGTAATATAAAGACAAAAAATAAAGATTTTAGAAGTGGACACTTCTAGCAGCTCCCTTGCTGGCCTCCTATCTCCAATCTCTCCTCCTCCAAACATCCTTCAACAAGAACCAACTTGCATACTGTTTTGTTCTGTCACTCAAACTAAGCATTCTTAAATGTTAACTTAGAAGCTTCGAATGAGGCCTCATTTAATATATTCCCCTCCTCTCCTCAGGCAGGGTTTTACCAAACAAGCTTAGTATCCCCAGTTCACAACTCTTCCCCTCCAGTCTCTGAAACTTCATGAGCTTTTCTATCTTTCTATTTACATTTATGTGTGTGTATGTATACGTATATCTATATGCAAATAATGTTAGAAATCAAACAATCCAGTAAAACACCTCATGTTACAGAGAAAGAAACTTAAGCCCAGTTGATCCCTCCCAAGCCTGCTCTTGCCTGGTTTCTCCCAGGAAGTCTTCTGCTATATACAACAGCCTGACAAGTGCATGGGTGATCTGAAGATGCTGACATGTGGCACCAGCAGCAGTCAGCTCTACACCCAGAAAGGCTCAGTCAGGCCATGGGTGGGAGCGAGCCTCCCACTACCTGTGGTCTCTCTGTGCCTACAACAGGGGCCTGCCACTTAAGAGAAAACGCAGAACAATCTCCCCGTCCTTCAGGAGATTCTTCTTCCCCGAACTGGGGAGGAGGGGGGTTAGAGAGACTATGCTTTTGCACTCACCTCATCTTTACTAGTGTACTCTACTATTTCTGTGCACAAATTGCTACATTTGATGGTCCCCAGGTTCTGCTGATTGCTTTTCCGATTACAGCTGTCTTTATAGAGCATGTAAGGGGTCCCTGTCTCCGTCTGGGACTCAATGATGGCATACCAGAGCTGCTGGGCTTTTACAACTTTACGGACACGACCTTGTTTCTCATAACTGAAAGGCAAAGCCAAGGTATTATACTGAGTATTTTAAGATTTTATTTATAACAGTTTGAACCAAGAGAGAGGGGAAAAAAAAAGACTATTTTAAATCAATTCTGTTATACACGTTACTTTAAGAACTGAAGGAACGAATTCTCAAAGTTCCCAAACACATGGGGTTTCCAGGTTTCCTTTGTGACTCTACTTTATTATGTAACCTTTATTTGCCAATATCCCCTCTTCTTGATTTCTTCTCTACTACTTCCAGCTGATCCTAGGATTAGCAGGGATAACTCCATTTCCACCTTCCTTTTTGTGTTCTAGATTTGTGAACTGATATAAGGAATTTATGTTGTAAAAACTCATTCTACAAGTACAAATTATCTATTATAACTTAAAAGTCTTAAGACTGAGATCCTTGGCATACTGAAAAATTAAGTGACTTGCCCACTATCACACAACTCGTACATATTAGAGGCAGAATGAGAATCCAGGTCTTTTTAACTTCAAGAGTAACCACCTACCCATATTTCATACTGACTCTTCCCTTTCCTTTGTACACTCAAAGCAGCAATGAGTTTCTAAAAATAACTAAGAGAAATTTGGTAAAATAATGACAGTAACAACTACATAATAAGAAGGTGTCATTGCGCTTATAAGGTGAAATGCAAGTTGTGAAAGTCAAGTGAAAAGAAAAATCATAAGAACATCCCAGGAAAAAAAAAACAACTAGGTTCTCTTCCTGTCAACAGAGCTGTTTAATACTAGTCTTATTATTTTTGTTGTTTAGTTGTTTCACTTATGTCTGGCTCTTCATGACCCCTTTCAGGGTTTTCTTGGCAAAGATAATGAAGGAGTTTGCCATTTCCTTCTCCAATTCATTTGAATGGAGGAAACTGATGAGGAAACTGAGGCAAACAGTGGTAAGTGACTTGCCCAGGATCACATAGTTCATGTGTATCTAAAGTCAGATTTCAACCAGAAAGAGTCTGATTCTAGACCTGGCACTCTTATCTGCCACCTAGCTTTAATGTTATCCCATTCTTGACATATGAGACAGGAAGTAGTATAGAGAGTATTTAAACTGTAATGCAATTAAAAATTTACTTCTACAGTTAATCAACCTTCCAAACATAGGCTTGATCTCTAAGGATTCTCCATTGGTGATACAACAAACATTTTCCAGAATTCATTATCTAACAGAGCAAAATAAAAACCTTGTTTTTAATTTAAAAATAAAAACAAAAAATTTAACAAAGTTTCAGAGACACAAACAATGGGATGAGCACCATGACAAAGGCTGAATGCTCATTTACATCATGATCTATGTAATAGACATTCAGCTATCTATTCAACAATCTCTACTATTAAAATATTATTAAAAAACTAGTCTAGAAGGCAAAATAAGATCAAAACATAGCAGGAAAATTATTTTAACTCATAGTTATATTAGAAAAATATAAAATAAAGCACAAGGTGCTTAGTATTATATGCCTTTCCTGACATGCTACAGAAATTTGGCTATTCTAGGTTAAGATTATCAGTAAATCAACATTTATTAAGTCCCCACTATACAGAGGAACTTAAAAGGGAAAAAGCATGGTTAAAGAATATTTTATTTTTTCTTTTGATCATACCTCTCATATAACTTCTCAAATTCTTCTCCCCAAACATCATCCAGACCAGGACACTCATTAGGACACATCAGGGACCAATCCTATAAGAGAAAAAAAACTCCTATAAGGAAACCTTAATTACTTACTTCATCTCACAAGTTCTAATGGGTAGGAAAGGAACTCCTTTCTTCTTCATCCTACAAATGGGCTGTGGCAATAATTCTTTATGGCCAACTCCATCTTTGCTATACCGTTCTTCTTTAAAGTCCTTTTTTTTTTGTCAAATCTCTAAAAGGCTATCACATTGTCTAACATGCTTTGTTCAGTATCATACATGGAGCCACATGGAAGTAAATACTTAATAAGCACTAGATATAACAATAGAAAAGAGAAATTTTGCTAAATCATGCCATTCACTTGCTTGACCTTCACATGTGGTATCAAGTACTTACCTGATTGTTCTCCACACGTTTCATGAAGAGATCTGGGATCCAAAGGGCAAAGAAAAGATCCCTGGCTCGCTGCTCTTCCTTCCCAGTATTCTTCTTCAAATCAAGGAATTCAAAGATATCTAAATGCCATGGTTCCAAGTAGATGGCAAATGCCCCTGGCCGCTAAAAGGTAAATCACTGCAATTTTAATAATGCAAAGGCAATAACCCATTAAAACTGTAGAGGAATTTTTACTTTCCAAAGCATTTTCACATTCATTGCATCTCATTTGTTCCACACTACGATATCATAAAATAGGCAAACTAGGGGCTGTTCCCATTTGACATATGAAGAAACTGAGGCAGGCTGGCCAAATGGCTTGCTCTTCCATGAGGTAACCAATTTTCAATAAGATATCAGATCAGGCATATAATTACTCAACCATATGCTTTGAATTTATACCTAATTAGGTAAAAGAATAGGTATCATGGAGAGCAAGATATAATTCTTTAATAACTACTAGATTAGTTTTTCTCCCTTTCAATGGCACCAAATGAATATGTAAAGTTCAGAGAAAGGGTTTACTTCCTTAACTCTATTTTAAAAGTTGTACCGTTAGAAAAATGGAGGACAAAAGGAGACCTGTGATATCAAGGTCTTTATGAATCAAAAATGCCAAAGCAGAAGGGAGCTAGCTCATCACTAGACAATATAGCAAAAGTGATAATTCTATAAGATGTCCATAAGGGAGAACAGTATATTCAAACTTTAATGGAGATCAGTAAACTATAAAGGAGATAAAATCAGAATATACACATATATTGATTTGTTCCCAAAATTTCTCTATATTTCAGTCTCCCCCTTCCATTAAACGCAATGATTTCTTAAAATTTCATAAAGTCATGGCACTTAAGACATGAAGACTACCAGCTATTATTTTACAAAGTTCTTTGTAAAAATAAACTGATCCATAAAGGGCTTAACAATAAGAAACTGCATACAAGTGAGTCACCTCACTGCAAGCAGATGTTAACCTTTAATTTTGGTTCTCACACTCTGAAGAAAGTAGAATACCTTGTTACCCCCTTGATCCACATAACGAGCTGTGTTATTGTATACTCTAAGCATTGGAACAAGGCCATTAGAATTGCCATTTGTCTGAAAGAAAAAAAAACATTCAGTTCAATTGTCAGTGGAATAGAGGAAAAAGCAAGACGGCCAAATGACTCCAGCAAACAGCCAAGTAAGATCCCAGTTCTTGCATAGTAATTCACAAGTTTCAACTTTCTTCTGCTTCTTAATGCTTAATGCTAAAACAAGTGGTTCAACATGTGGAAAGCAAGAAAAGGTAAAATGTGACTCCACTGACACCTTTTTCATATTGCAACAATCTAATTTTATATCAAAGAAACCCTACATCAAAAAAAGCTAATGTTCATTCTACATGTAAAGCTGTTGATATAAAACTGCCTTAAATGAGAATTTTGGATATGGTAGGAAATGTAGCATGCTAAAGAAATAAATGGAAGAAAGGAAGAGATTTGAGGGGTTACATTTATTATTCAAAATATAAAGATACCCCTGAGGGCTCAAAAAATAATCAAAAGCCACATTCTGGGTTCTACATTTCATAAGCTATTGCTTTGGCCAAGTCACCTCCTCTCTATGGATTTCAGTTAAGACAGACCCACCAAAGACCTCTCCTTCCAGCTCCAAAACTCCATGACTTTATGAAGTGGTTCTAGGAAAATGAGACAAATCAGAGAAATTAAACTTTGGTTAAATCCCAGGATTAGAGGGAGCCTCACAAATTAACCTGGCCATTGCCACAAGGAAATAATAAAAAGAGTTAAAGTTAAGTACTTAAACAGATCAACTCTTACTTTATGTAAAATAATCAAGTTACTTATCAAATTACAGCACAATGGCTTCTCCAGAATGAGCAAAATAAAAGGTACTTCTCATTTATCTTTGATTCTAAAACATTTCTTACCCTACTGTTGTTATTTACAAAAATCTGCTCACGTATAAAATTTGGTCCTGAGACCTTCTTTTCTGGTGTAGAGAGTGGAGGGGGAAGAAAGGAGCAAGCATTTATCATGCCTACTATTTGTCAGGGAGATAAGAACCTGCGCTCCATCTATTGCACCAGCTGGCAAAGAATTGACTAGTGATGAAAAAGAAACATTTGGACAATTCAGAATTAAGCATGTCTCTCCTTGTAGTTCACAGAACCAGGGTTTGAAGTTGGCATTGGCTCCAGTTAAGTTGATTAAAAAAAGAAGTCTTGACCAGACACTGATAGTAAACATGTAAAAAATTTCATGAAAAATGTTTCTCAGTTTTGCAGAGAACCAACATAGTAATGGGTACTCACTTTACCCAAATCTCATTATAAAATATATTACAGGATGTCAAAGCTATAATGAGAGGGAAAGGGAAGGAGATTAAGTTCTTACAAAGCACTGTGCAAAATCTTTTTTTACAAATATCTCATTTGATCCTCACAAAAACCTGTGCAGTAGGTAAAGCTATAATCTACATTTTACAGAAAACTGAGGCAAAGAGTTTAAGTGATTTTCCTAAATGTCCAAGGCTAGATTTGAATCCAGGCCTTCCTGACTCTAAACCCTGAACTCTATCCACTGTGCTACCAGCTTTCTCTAAGAACCATACAAATCATCTAATCCAACTCCCTCATTTTACAGAGAAGGAAAAAAAGTCCCAAAGAAAAGGGACTGGTCCAAAGCCACAAGTAATCAATACTACAGATGGCACTAGGACCCAGATCTCTTGAGTCAAGTGCCCCACTAGGGTTTATACTACAACACACCTGAATTTCTCTCAATTACTCTTTTCTTCAAGTCAAACCTTGGCAACTTACCCCAGCAATGTAACTTCCAGTAGCTCTGATACAACTCACAGCAACTCCAATGCCACCAGCTGACTTGGAAATCAGTGCACATTGCTTTAGTGTATCATAAATGCCTTCAATACTATCATCTTTCATACTCAGAAGGAAGCAACTACAAGAAAGTAAACATGTAAAAATAAATATCGAGATAAAACAAAGCAGAATATCGGAGTGAATCTGTATTCTCAGAAAACCATAATATTTATTGACTATGGGAGCAGAAACGATAAAGAGAACTTTAAATCTTCAAAGATGGCTGTATCTACCCTACACCATGAACTTATTAGTATTACAGAGTCTGAAAGATAAATCTAGAAATTGCCTTGACATTTTTTGTCATCCTGCCACTACCCATTAACATTACTAACTCCCTCTCCAACCAAGATACCAATTCTATTAACTGACCAAAAAAAAAAAAAAAAAAAAAACCCAAAACATCAAATGGTCAATCTAATAACTACTTATACCTCTAAGGAGTTAATAAAAAACATTTTCTTAACAATAATCTGGCACAGCAAACAATACAAATATTATCATCATTATACAAATGAAAACGAGGATCAAAAAGACTAAGGAATATCCCAGTTATTCAGGGTGTTAACCATTCTTCTTGACCACTTCAATGACTGTGGAAGAGTGAGGCTGACAACTTAGACACACTCTTGCTCACTTAAACCCAATTCACACACAAGTCATCACCATCATCCACTGTTTTACCCCAACATTGGGATGTCATTGGTCCTCTGAAAAGAAGGGCAAACAACAAGGTAAAGTTGCTTGAATGTCTTTTCTCCTCCCCTGGATTTTTGTTGTACCTACAGACTTTCTACCAGATGCTTGACACAAAAGATCAAACTAATTTGGCTTGTCTGCAATACTTAGGAACTGGTCTGCCTTTTCAAACGGAAGCATTAAAACAGTCAACAACTTGACTTAGCACAAAGCAGACCCCACACTTCTGGAAAAGGCATTAAGCACCTAACTTTCTACTCTAGAAACAAAAACATTAGGCCAAAAGTCAAATATTACTATTAATATATTTTTCTGCAGCTGAAACAATTCCTCAATATTGAGAATCAGGGTCTAATTCTTTTGGGGGTTTCCAAAATCTTCAGTCCAATATTCTATAAAAATGCTGCTATTGAAGTTTTCTTCAATACAAAGGCAGATACTCTAGCACAAATTCAGCATTTGGGTCCAGATCAAAGACCTAAAGTAACAAAGTAATATTATGTGATTGTCTGAATTTCTTATATTCTGAAAAATGTTATGAAAAAGAAAGATTACAATTTGCTTAGGCCAAGGTTCATCTCTTTAGGATGGAAGACATGCAGAGTGTTAAGGAAAGTCAACAGGGAAACAACATACCTAGAAAGCTGGGGACGGTTGGTGCCTGCATTGAAGAGGGTGGGGGAAGCATGAGTAAACCACCTCTCAGAGAGAAGGTTGTAGGTTTCAATAGCAGCATCAATGTCCTCTTTGTGAATCCCCACAGACACTCTCATTAGCATGTGCTGGGGTCGTTCAGCCACTAAAAGTTAAAAAGAGAAGTAATTCTTATATGACAGCTTATCAGAGTAAGTTTGAGACAGATGCTGAAGTAAAAAAAAAGAAAAATCAGAATGTAATTACAAAGACAAACAGGAAAGCTAAGGCAAGTGCTCAAATATATAACCTGAACTATAAAAATAATATTTGGAATTTAGAGCCAATTCTAAATTTAATTTTAAACCGAAGAGCACAAGGTTCACTACGTAACACCAAAATGATAAAACAAATCACTCAAGAATGTGTCTAATTCTTACCCTTTCCATTGATCTTCAACAAATAGGAACGTTCCAAGGTCTAGAAGAAAAGGCAAAGCAGACCCCTAAAATTATAATTTAACTGAGGCATCACAGAATATTATAGCAGGGAGGGACCTGAAAGATCACCTAAACCAACACCTTCATCTTCCAGAGGAAACTACAACCTCAAACATTCAACGTGATCTCCCAAAGATCACAAAACAAAGTCAATGGCAAAGGAGGACTAGAACTGAGGTCTCCTGGTTCCCAGTCCAACACTCTTTCTCTTACAACACAAACAAAGCCATTATTAGTAAGACAAGCTTCAACTGCTTCAAACTTTTAAACATTAACTTCTAAAAGGAAAATAAATTACAAGTGACTTTTGTTGTTGTTCATCATTTCAGTAACATCTGATTCTTCTTGTGGGGTTTTCTTGACAAAGATATTGGAGTGGTTTGCCATTTCCTTCTCTGCTCATTTTACAGATGAGAAAATTGAGGTTAACAGGGTTAAGTAATTTGTCCAGGGTCACACAGCTAGTAAATCTGTGTGAACAGACATGAAGTTTGGGAGATTAGTTTTTCTGACTCCAGAGTCAGTATTCTTTGTCACTTAGATGCACCCATTTCATAATACTCTGCAAATAGTAATTGTTTTAAAAATATCTAATTGAATTCATAAAGATCAGTTTTATTCTGGATCCCCTCCTATTAATCTGCTGGCACTTTAAGAATTTGGGTTTAGAAGATATGATAAAAATTCTAGAAAAATATTTCATAATTAATAATATCTGGAAACAGCAATATCACAATATTGTGTACAATATCACTGAACAAGTATATTTAGGAAAATTTTGAAGAACACTCTAGTAGTGTAAAGCACTTTCAAATCACCCAAAATGCTACAGAGAAAAGACAAAAAGCTTAAATATAGGTAACTAAGCACAGGTAGCTCAAATTGCATCCTATCTCCATACTACTAATTCCTTAATTTACTTAGCCCCTTTTAACATTCACAATTCCCACTCCTACCAAAATAAAATAAAATAAATTCAAAGTATTTCTTACCTTAAAGCCAAAGTAATTATAAGAGAAATCTCGATCATAAATAATAGCTGAGTTGAGACGCTAATGGGAAAGAAATTTAGAATTAAATTAACAGAATAAATCTATGTTTCTTAAAAACTTCCTGCAATAATCTTTTTCATAAACACAAACAAGCAGACAAAAACAGTCATTTTGTTTTATCCAACTAAAAGAAAAATCATATATCTAGTCAGGTACACTATTATTATCTATACACAGAGATTTCTCTAAAATTCTACCTAGAAGGGGGAAAATGAGGGGAATTAAAATTTGACAAAACTTTGAACATATACTAGTATCTATAAAAGTTTACTTCATCTGGTTTGTTGAAAAACAATTTAGTTTTTCAAACTTTAAAATAACTGTTTGGACTTAACTTCTTGTTCTTTTATATCTTAAAAAAAAAAAAAAAGGTATAAATACAAAATAACATATCTATACCTTACAAAGTAAGACCAAGTTTGCAATAAATTTTTTTGGTCAGAATATACTTTGATCAAAAACTTTAATGTAGAATTGGACACATAGTAAATAGAGACAAAATAGTCTTAAAACAAAATTAACTACAGAGATGCTTAGTATGTACTTTAACTTTACAACTGGCTTTTAATTAGTCACATTCATTACATATTCATATAATATCCCCATTACATACATACATTGAAAGATTTAGAGCTAAAGGACCCCAAGAAATCATCTAGTCCAAATTGCTCATTTTACAGAGAAGCAAACTAAGCAATTAAGTCCTTATGCATATTTACAGACCATCCCTTGCTTAAAATTTACTCATTCTACTTTCCACCATTCAGAATCTTTATGTGAGACTTCTTCCCTGAAGTCTTACCTCATCAATCCATTATTACTATTATCTCCTTACTCAATTTTCCTTATAATTCTTTGAGCAAATTTGTGTAAATATAAATAAAATGCCCCCCAAGTCTCCCTACTTCCCATTGGAATGTAAGTTCCTTGAGGTCAGGGGCTCTTATTCATGTTTTCATATACCCAAAATCCAGCATAGTGCACTACACCTAGAAGACATTTAAAAAATATTTGCCGAATTGAATTTAAGTGTGATTCAGAAAAGCTATGAAGACCTATACAATCTTTCCTCTTCCTAGTGCCTCAAATGCAACTATGGAAAGGACTGAAGCACAGGAAAACAACCAAGCAAGCTGGTGGAGAAAATCTTAAAATTCTTACAGAGAATTTTATAAAAACAAAAGATACTCAAAGAATAAGATCATTTTTTAAAAGATGAGCTGGGCCCTCAATTTCACAGGTAACATAGACAATATACAAATGTAACCCTTTCTTGCCCCACTTTATTACTAATACAACATTTTGAAACACATTTTCAAATGCTAACAATAACGTAATCTATTGTATTTATAAATTTATTATTATTAATATTATTGTATTTATAGACAGCTATAAAGGACAGAATAGATAATAGCACTATGAATAGTCTTAAACATATTCCCCTTTTAGTGAGCATTCTCCATCAATCATTGTTTGCTAGCAAATGCATGACATACTATCTGTAAACAAATAGACAAGCATATCAATAATAAAACAGACATTGAAAAAAAAAATCCATGAGAAGCATGGCCCTTACATCTTTATTGGCTAAGACAACATCTAAGGTCGATTTTGCCACCATCGGAGAATGCCTGCCATTAGAAGGATTTATGTAGTTATAAAGGTCTTCCATCACATCTTTAAAAAAGAAAAAAAAAGTAATTTAGCTTTGTAAAGAACAATTAAAAAACTCAAAAACTCCAGATATCTTAGGTTTTTTCCTTCTCTTATTTTCAAGGCCTCACAAACTTCTAGGCACAAGAGCTTATTTTTTAGCAGAATCTTGGCCTGATTTTCTCAGATATTGGTCATATCAAACATTGTTACTTTTAAACTGTGAAATAAAATGTGATCTAAAGAAAAATTAGAGGCCATGATTAAAGGTTTGGACAATATACTATGAATTCAGGACCTGTAGACCAATAGATCCACTTGATCTGACTTATCTCAAGGTCAAATAGTTTTCTTTTCTGTATCTTCTTATTTTTAAAATGATCATGGTAGAATAAAATGCTTATTTACACAACAGATAACTAAAGGAGCTGATGTGTTGTTGCCAATCAACATCTACTCCACCTTCTTCTAGCAGCGTCATAACATCTAAGTGCCAACAAACTCTCAAGACACTTAGGGGTTTTGAGTTTTTTTTTTCTTCTTACTGAGGAAGAGAAGGTCAAGAATTGAGAAGCAGTAACAAAATAAACACTATTATATCTAAACAAAATGTATATTTTTAAAATTCACAATCAGTTCTTACCCACTTCCTTTAAAGAATGCAAAATTCTCTTAAATTTCCACTCAGACTTACCACTGAACACTTTTTTTGTTTCTTTATGCAAATTAGAAACAGCAATCCTGGCTGCTAAAATAGCATAATCTGGATGTTTGGTGGTCAAGGTTGCAGCTGTTTCAGCAGCCAAGGTATCTAACTCCACTGTGGTTACTCCACTGTATAATCCTTGGATAACTTTCATGGTTATTTGAGCCTAGAGAAAAAAAAAACACAGGTTCTCTATCTTTTGTAAGAATAAAATGAAAGCTATTGAGAATAACTGTAGCAGGTCACATTTACATAGCATAAGTTGACAAAACACTTTTTGAACAGTATCATCTAACTAGAACCTCATAACAATCCCATAAGATATATAAGATGGAAAGCCCTACCTTTATTACTTCGGAAAAGGAATTATGTTTGGTGAGAGATGAAATCTTAATCATGTGATAGTTATCTCCCTTCTACAACACCTTTGCACACTCTCGTCCATGTTTGAAATGCACTCCCTCCTCACTTCCATTATATCATAGAATTCCTGACTCTGAAAAATTATCTAACATGTCACTTTCTCCTACAGACTTTTCCTGATTTCTACAGTTATTAGTGCTTTTCCTTCTCAAATGATTTCATACATACCTGTTTACTTCTTGTACCCACTGCATCTCTCCCTCCTACCCAGCCAAATAGAAGTTTCTTGAGGGCAGTTTTTTATTTTGTCTTTGTGTTTCTCAGTGCCTCACAGTGTTATGCACATATCACATGCTTAAAAATTGTATATTGGATTGGATGCATAATATTATTGAAATTCTTAAGATGCTTCATCTCTAGGCTGATCATAAGCAGAAAAATCTCACAACAATTCCAGAACAATTAAAATCCTGGAAGAGTTATGATCTAAATTAATAGAGGGAATAACTATATTGATGAAATCAGAATCCTGAAGTATGGAAAAAGAACTAAAATCCTGCCATGCAATCAAAAAAATTCTTCCCTGACTAGGAATATATACCAGACAAATATGCTTTCTCCAGCATACCAACATGGGCAAATTCCAAATAAGAAAGAAGATGGCTTTTTTTTTGGCTGTTTTTTTTTCTTTCCTTTCTGAGGCTGGGGTTAAGTGACTTGCCCAGGGTCACACAGCAACAAAGTGTTAAGTGTCTGAGACCAGATTTAAACTTGGGTCCTCCTGAATTCAGGGGTGGTGCTCTATCCACTGTGCCACCTAGCTGCCCCCAGAAGATGGCTTTTTTGGAGACCTCAAGGGACTCTAGGCAAAACAGAATCATGAATTGTCAGGGTAGGTCTATGAAACTGTAGCTAAAAACAATGTGAGGAAACTAGCATCTATTAAAAAGAATACTAGATTTAGAATTGGGAAACAGGTTAAAATACTGAATTCTATGGGTATTGGTTATATTGGACAAATCTGACCTTCAAAATCTTAGTTCTACACTAACAAAATAGCATTTATGCTATCTACTTTGGGCAATAGTAGATAGTCAGGTCCAGAGTCAGGAAAACTTATCTTCACAAGTTCAAATATATTTTCAGATACTTACTAGCTGTGTGACTCTGAGCACATTACTTAACCCTAATTGCCTACTGGAGAAGGAAATGGCTAACTACTTCAGTATTTTTGCCAAAAAAAAAAAAAAAAAAAAAAACCAAACATGGTCACAAAGAATAAGATATGCCTGAAAGAACTACCTAATTCACAGGATTGTTGTGAGGAAAGTATTCTATAAATATGACAACACTATGGAAAATGGAATTTCTAGAGAGCTTAGAAATTTCAAGTTATCACCTAGCAAATTATTAAAAGTTGTTTTTTTTTTTATTCACACTTTTAATGACTTGATATTTTATTTCTGAATTTGCATGTTATAATTTCCTACCAAACTGATGATAAAGAAAACAACCCTTGTTGTCTAGAGCGTGATATACAAGATAAGAAGGAAGTAGGTGCCATAATCAGGCATTTAGTTATAATGGTAATGATAGATTATGAATGGTAGATTTTTGATCCTAAGGAACTAAATGGAACTAGAGATTAGGAAAATCAAGAGGTTCAGTGCCTAAAGTTAGAGTTCCAACAATCAGTTACAGGATTAGAAAAGCACTGAAAGTCCTGGAATCAAAAATAAAGGTAAATTGTTTCAAACAATAAACTCAGATTTCATATTCAAGAAATCACTAGAAAATTACAACCACAGAAAATAAAAGAAAGACTCAAATCCAGGAAGGAACTGAAAAGCTATTTACTTACAGGATCAACAAATTCCATGTTGAGTCCGTAGCAGAGTTTCTGGATCCTAGAAGTAATTTTGTCAAACATGACCCGCTCCTGGCGGCCATCTAAAGAATTGACAAACAATTTGTGTTAATAGTCTTCAAATCAACAATTTCTAAAGTTTAAAATAAGCTAAATTTTCACACATATGCATAAAATGCTCTTTTGCAAAATGAAATCCAGCGATCTGATTTCTTAGGGCATTCTCATGTCCAATCCATCTGTCTTGAACAGGATTAACAAGAATAGATTGTAGAACTGTAGTCGTCTTTCTAAATCAAATTCCCTAGAAATATACTTTAAATTTCCTTAGATTCCCTTCCCATTACGATTTTATGGAAATCATGTATTTCTTCTTGAACCTCTATTTTCAAAACTAGTTTCCCTTACTAAGGCAGCTTCATGTATTCACCACCTCAGATGAAAAGTAGTATTTTCCTCAATTATCTTAAAACTGCTTTTCAAGCTTCAGAGGATATGTCTGTTTTGATGGCAAAATCTGTGACTAATTCATTCAGTTTGACATGGTCAAAATCAACAACAGCTACAATTCACAAACCAGTGGCTCAGAAGTTGGAAAGAATACAAAGCCCTTTGCCCTCAAAGAACAGTCTAGGAGAAATAAGGATATACAAAATAAACCCATTCAAATGCAACCTTTTTTAGTATCCCCCCTAGTTGGTAAGGAGAAGGCTGCATGAGGTCAGAAGGAAGAAAGGAAACTTTACTAAGATGAACTTTAAAGAATGGGTAAAAATTGAACACGGAAGCCAGAAAGGGAAAAGAAGACATTCATTCAGTAAATCAATCATACAGTATGACTCTCAGCAAATTTTTTAATCCTGTTTCCTCGTTTGAGAAATGAAGACAATACTACTTCGTACTACCTACCACCAGAACTGTGAAGAAAACACTTCATGAATCAGTAGGTCAATCATAGGCTCATCATTGGTCAAGCTTAGTGCTGAGCACTGGGCACAGAAATAAGAATATAAGGGTGATGTGTAGGACACATCGCGTAGTCCAGCTTGGGTGGCACATAAACTACTATTCTTGATGTCGTGGTTAGAAAGCTAAGATGACGCCAGAATAGAGACCAAGGTATGGAATCTGACTCTACTCTGAGCACATCATCTGACAAATATATCTGAATAGAGGAATGACCAAATCTATACCTGGCAATGCATGAAAGAGTCACTGAAGAGGGGAGAGAATAGATTGGGCAAGACCTTAAGAGACTATAGCAACAACTGAGGCCCTATACTAGCGTGGGAGAAATAGGAAAAGAAAACCACACATGTCAGTAGGGTTCCACTGGACTAAGGGGTCTTATACCTCGCTCAGGATTCCCCACTATCTGTGACCCTCTACAGCCTATATTCAATGTACATAATTTTTACCATGTTTAACATATATTGGATTACTTGCCATGGTGGGAAAAAGGAGGAGAAGGGGAAATTAGTACACAAGGTTTTGCAAGGGTCAATGGTGAAAAATTATCCTTGCATATGTTTTGAAAATAAAAAATGTCAATAATAAATAAAAAAAAGTAGAATGTAGAATTGGGTTTGAAGCCTAGTCCTCACATTTACTGGTTGTGTGACTCAGCAAATTATTTACTCTTTTTTTTGATCCTGTTTCCTTGTTTATAAAATGGAGGCCAGGGGCAGCTAGGTAGCATGGTGGATAAAGCCTTGAATTCAGGAGGACCTGAGTTCAAATCTGATCTCAGACACCTAATACTTCCTAGCTGTGTGACCCTGGGCAAGTCACTTAACCCCAATTGCCTCAGAAAAATAATAATAATAATAATAATAATAATAATAAAATGAAGACAATATTACTTGTTCTACTTAGCACCAGAATTGTGAGGAAAGCACTTTAAAAAACATTAAAGGACTTTATTGGTGGCATGCTGAAATTGCCATTTGGCCAGTGAACATTAGAGAATTAAGAAGCACAATGAACTACTCAACCTAAGTCAAATAAATGGGTTTCACTTAATTCAAAATAAATCCAAATTAACTGAAAGTTGAAAGGAAACTTGGAAGGAAACAAGACGGACCTCTTGTATTATGTAACACTTGAACTAATCTTTAATGGAAGAAAAATAAAGATTTCAAGAAGCCAAGTGAGGAAAGACAGCATTCCAGTCATGATGAACAGCCTGTGTAAAGATATAAAGGCAGGAAATGAAATATAATGTAGGAAAACCAGCAAGAAGGGCAGTTTGGCTAAAATCGAGAATACATGCAGTAGTTATATGAAAACCACACTGAAAGAGAATCGGAAGCCAGATTGTGAAGGGCTTTAAATGTCCTCCTAAGGAATCTCTATTTTATCCTCCTGGCAAGTGAGAACCACTGAAGCTTCTTGACCTGAAGAGTGGCACTGTCAAACCTGAGCCCACCGGGGATCAATAAGGTAGCTGTGAATCGGAGACAAAAGTTTGGGGGAGAGGGGGAAAGGTAGATCAATTAGGAGGCTGTTTTTAATAATCCAAAAGGTAATGAGAATGTGAACTAAGATTCACGTAGCTATGAGTTAAAATAGGGGATGACTGTGAGACATGTTGTAAAGGAAAAATCAACAACACTTGACCACTGGTTGGATGGAAGGGTTAAGAGAAAGGAAAGAGCCGAGGATGACTCTGGGCTACAAACTTGGGTTATTGGAAAGATAGAAATAGGAAAATTAAAAAGACAGCTGGGCGCTGATTCTTCATTTATGTCCTGCACTCTATATAACCGTTTCTCACTCCCCCTCTTCTTTCTGCATTACTTAATGATCCCATCAACTCTTAGGAGTTCAAGGATCAACTCTAGAAAGAGAATTCTCTAATTTCTCTAAGGAACATCTACCTCTTACAGCCTTGTGGACGTCTCAGTCAAACCCACTTTAGCTATAAGACATCACGCTATACGAATGTATTAAGTTGCAAGCAGAGTGCTGAGCAGAAGGCAATCCCTGTCCTCAAGGAGTCTACAATCTAATGTACAGTAATGACAACCGGACTGTAAGACGTTTGGAGACCCTCTCTGTACCCCGCCTGACAGGAGCTCACACTTACTAAGAGAACCACAAAGTTGGCGGGACCCTTTGATCCATCTCCTTCGATGAATACCTAAGTAAGAATCTCAACGTCATAACCAGAAAGAGGGAAACCGCGCTTCGCCCTTCTTCGCTAAGAAAGGGTGCCGCACTCCCCTTGGCCTGAGTCTACCTGCGCGGCTCAGCTCCTCGCTCCCCCTCTGGCGCCCTACCCGCAGCGGGAGCCTGATACATGTTGGCGCTGACTAGTGACTGCTTCAGAGCCGCACATGCAGCAAGGAACAGTCACTTGAATGGCCTTGGTAGAAACAAGTTTTATTGATAAGGATCAAGTGCCAGGGCCTGGAGACCAGAAGGCAGTGGAGAGAGCACCAGCCCTGAATTCAGGAGGACCCCAGTTCAAATCTGGTCTCAGACACTTAACACTTCCTAGCTGTGTGACCCTGGGCAAGTCACTTAACCCCAGCCTCAGGGAAAAAAAGAAAAAGAAAGTCATGGACTTGTTAAGTGGCTCCTACGTGCGGCGCGCCGGGGTAATTCACCAAAAAACCGTGCCTGCCCTCAAAGAGCTCCCATCAGTAGGGGAGGCGAGAGAATAGCCCAGTAGGAACATATAGGAGAGAGAAACTGGAGCTGATCGGTAAAAAGCAGGGAAACACGGGAGGAGAGGAGGAGGCATGGGCTAAGCAGGACGGAGGAGCTGGGGGCAGGGAGATGCCCCAGGACAGGCCTTCTCCCCTCCCCCGCCCGGCTCTGGCTTCGCGCGGGAAATGCGAAAAGCAGGGCGGAGGTAACCGCCGCTCCCGCCCGCGGGGCCGCGCCCTGCTGACCCCTTTCCAGCCCCTAGGCTGAGGTCTCGGGCTTCCCTCCTCCCCCCAGGATACCCTTTCACCCTCGACCCTCACCTCGTTTAATGACGTGCATCGCGGCTGACGGGGCCCGGTAATGGTCGCGGGAAGGAATCTTGGGCCGTGAAGTCCAAAGAACAGAGAACAGAGCTGGGGTCTGGTCTGGCAGCAGCTGGATTTAGGGGCCAGGCCGGGACTCCGGTTCTGGACCGCAGCAGCTGCAAATTCTGAGCCCAACAGAAGCAGCTAAGAGAACTGCAGGACAACGGATCCAAAACCTCTTCCCGCTCCCGCCAAGGCCGACGCACAATAGCGCGCGCCCTTCCTCCCTCCCTCGTGATGTCATTCGTCGACGCCGCCAGATGGGGATGGGTGGGTCCTAAGGAAGCCCGCGCGCTCCACGCGCCTACAGTGAATGCTCCCGGTCGCTGAAGCTCCTCCCCCCAGGCTGCTTGGCCTTGTAGAGTTGCGCAAAATTCTAACGCAGAGTTCCCCCGAAAGTGACCCTAGAGCCCCGGCGCGCATGCGCTCTTTGCTTCGCCTAGTCTGGTAAAGATGCTTTTCTCTCTTGGTTATCTCGTTTATCCAGAATGTGTGTGTACACAAATATGTACATATTTTCATATATACCTGTATGTTTGTATATGTGGACATAATGGGCAGCTAGGTGGCGCACTGGATAGAATGCAGGCCTGCAGTAGTCCTCAGACTTTTTAAATAGGGGGCCAGTTCACTGTCCCTCAGACTGGGAGGGCCGGACTATAGTTTCCGCCCTCAGCCCATTTGCCATAACCCATTAACGTCCTCAGTGGGCGGATATGGCCTGGGAGGTAGTGGAGAGCCCCTGGGCCCTGGAGTCAAAAACTTGTGCCAGTTCCAATGCAACCTCAAACAGTAGCTGTGACACTCTAGAAAGTCCATGTTTGTTTCAGTGTCTGTAAAATAAGCTGGAGGAAGAAATAAACTCCTTCAGTGTCTTTGCCAAGAAAACCCCAAACCGGGCTCATGAAGAGTGAAAACAACGGACCCGGAAGTTATTTAGAATGGCATTTCCCGTTGTTACTGCTTCTTGGATTTTATTATATAAAAATGTAGTTGATTTTTGAGGGGTTTATTTTGTATCTTTGCTAATTCCTTAGTGTTTTCCAAGTAAAACATGCTATCATCAGTAAATAGGGATGTTTTTATCTCTTTATGCCTTTCTCTACTACTATTGCTAGCGTTTCTAGAACTATTTCAGATGATGGTAGGAAGAGCTGACTTCCTTGCTTGTTTCATTCCTATATTAGAAAAAGTTTTATATTGTATCCCCATGGCACACCACGTTTGCTTTGGTTTTAGACAAGTGCTTTATTTAATGTGAGATTTTTTTTTTTTTATGTTCTCCTATGCCTGTTCTTTATAGTTTTTGTTTTTTTTTTAAATAAGTGTTGCACTTTGTCAAAGGTTTCTTTTACTGAATGTATTGAGATGATTATATGGTTTTGGATAGTTTAGTTTTTAAAATGATTTGTGAGGTGGATTATTTTTCTAATGTTGACTCATCCTTGCATCCATAGTATCTTTTATGGTCATGATTTCTGAAGTAAATTGTAATCTGATAAGGCTTTATTTAAATTTTTTCAAGAGTATTCATTAATGATATTAGCTTATACTTTCTCTCCTGTGTTTTATCTTTCCCTGGTTTAGGTAGTAAGCCTGAATTTTATAAAAAAGGTTCTGATAAGATGCTTTCTCAATTTTGGAGGATAATTTGTGAAGTGTGTGTTAGGTTCTTACTAAGTGCTAATGAGATAATGAGATATTAGGTTTTTATTAAGTGCTAAGTTGCTCTAGTTCTGGCCTTTACTAGGAGTTTAACCCCTTCGAACTCCTGGGGAGGAACTTGCATGCTTAGGAGGAGCAAGTTCATTGGTTGAAGTAATTTTTCCCAGAAGCCCTTGCGTTATCCCACACCCATTCTCTGGGAGGATAAAAGAGATAAGAGTCTTGTCTGGACCAGACTTGAGGCAGCTCTCTGGAGGAAGAAGTCACTACTCAGGACCAGAGTTGGCGGCAACTGTCTGGAGACAAGGGCTCTCTACAGGAAGAAGAATCTGTCGGAAAGATTTGAGTTGACACAGCAGATCTCCTCCCAGAGAGCGATAGGCAGTCTCTGGAGACAACAGAACTTTACAAGTGTGGTTATTCATAGTTCTTTAAAATTATGATAGATTTTTTTTCCTTTTTAGTTATATCTCCCTTTTAAGATTGAACTTATTTTTATCTCTTCAAATTGTTGGCTATAATTTTAAAAATTATGTCTTGAATTCACAATTTTCTTAGCATATAACTATATGGAGATTCTTCTGGTTTTGATATTTCAACTTACTCATTTTCTGTTTTATTTTCTACTCTTTTAACCAGATTAACTAAAGGTTAATGTATTGATTTGCTTAAAGAATAAGCTTTTAGTTTTTTTGTTTCTATGGAGTTTTTTTGTTTCAAATTTATTTCTCTAATTATTTTTATTTTTATTTTCAATCTGTTGGTTGACTTGCTGATTTTTTTATTATAGTTTTTATTTACCAGATAAATAATTTTATCATGGGTAATTTTACAGCATTGACAATTGCCAAACCTCCTTTCCTTCCCCCAGATGGCAGGTTGACCAATACATGTTAAATACGTTAAAGTATAAATTAATTACACTATGTGTATTGCTATTCAAAAAGAATCAGACTTTGAAATAGTGTACAATTAGCCTGTGAAGGAAATCAATCATGCAGGTGGCCAAAATTAGAGGGTTTGGGAATTCCATATAGTGGTTCATAGTCATCTCCCAGAGTTCTTTCTCTGGGTGTAGCTGGTTCAGTTCATTACTGCTCTATTGGAACTGATTTGGTTCATCTCATTGTTGGAAGAGGGCCAGGTCCATCAGAATTGATCATCATATAATCTTGTTGCCATGTATAATGATCTGGTCCTGCTCATTTCACTCAGCATCAGCTCATGTAAGTCTCTCTAGGCCTTTCTGAAATCATCCTGCTGATCATTTCTTACAGAATAATATTCCATAACATTCATATACCACAATTTATTCAGCCATTCTCCAATTGATGGGCATCCGCTCAGTTTCCAGTTTCTGGCTACTACAAAGAGGGCTGCCACAAACATTCTTGCATATACAGGTCCCTTTCCCTTCTTTAAGATTTCTTTGGGATATAAGCCCAGTAGTAACACTGCTGGCTCAAAGGGTATGCACAGTTTGATAATTTTTTGAGCATAGTTCCAAATCGCTCTCCAGAATGGCTGGATGTAGTCACAATTCCATCAACAATGTATCAGTGTCCCTGTTTTCCCACATCCCCTCCAACATTCCACATTATTTTTCCCTGTCATTCTAGCCAATCTGACAAATGTGTAGTGGTATCTCAGAGTTGTCTTAATTTGCATTTCTCTGATTAATAATACTTGGGAGCATCTTTTCATATGGCTAGAAATAGTTTCAATTTCTTCATCTGAGAATTGTCTGTTCATGTCCTTTGACCATTTATCAATTGGAGAATGGCTTGATTTCTTAGAGTCAATTCTCTATATATTTTGGAAATGAGGCCCTTATAAGATCCTTTTGACTATAAAAATGTTTTCCCAGTATTGTTTCCCTTCTAATCTTATCTGCATTAGTTTTGTTTGTACAAAAAATTTCAATTTGATATAAAGTTTTCTACTTTGTGATTAATAATGATCTCTACTTCTTCTATGGACACAAATTCATTCCTCTTCCACAGGTCTGAGAGGTAAACCAACCTATCTTCCTCTAATTTATTTATAATCTTTTTGCCTAGCTCAGGAATCCATTTTGACCTGATCTTGGTCTATAGTATTGTGTGGGTCAATGCCTAGCTTATACCATATTAATTTCCAATTTTCCCACTAATTTTTGTCAAACATTGAGTTCTTATCCCAAAAGCTGGGGTCCTTTGGTTTGTCAAACACTAGATTATTAAAGTTATTATTTTGTCCTTTGAACCTAACCTATTCCACTGATCAACTAGTCTATTTCTTAGCCAATACCAAATGGTTTTGGTAACCACTGCTTTATAATTTTAGATCTGACACAGCTAGGCCACCTTCATTTGATTTTTTTTTTGACTTGCTGATTTTCAAATGCATATTCAGTTCATTAATCCTCATTTTCCTATTTTATTGTTTGGAGAAATATAACTTCCCCTGCGGACTACTTTTATTGCATCCCAGAAATTTTGGTGTTTCCTCATCAGTTTTCTTTTGGCCCATTCATTAGTTGAGGTTTTATTAAGTCTCCATTTGGGGTTATATCTTTTGCATCCCTGAATCAATCATGTTGCATCATATTGTGATCTATAAAGAACGTATTATTAATTCTGCATTTTTCCATTTGTTTACAATATCTCTTTACCCCAGTATGTGGTAAATTTTTGTAAAAGTTCCATGTGGTCCTAAGAATATGTATTTTCTTTTGCAATCCCATTCAGAAGATAAGTCTTTTAGCTTTAGTTATCCAGCAACTAGTTCCTTATTTCTTCTTTTATCTTTCTGTCATAGAAGACTTCAATATTCTTCTATTATGCTTATGTCTTCTTGTTTTTGTCCCCATGAATCTCCCTTTCTAGTCAGTACAGTAAATAAGTTTATAAATAGCTAGTATAAAGTAGCAATGGCAGGAAGTAAGATTGAAAGGAGGGACTTAGAAGTCACATTCAAATTGTCCCAAGAATCAAAAAACAATTTTATGTAAATGTATTCATCAAAAATCACATCTTGCTAATATGTGCTGAGTCAGGAGAAGCCAGCGAAGCTTTGCTGTCAGATATTTTTTGATCTTATGACATGCAAATCTCAGTTTCTACACATCTGCAGTAAGACCAGCAACATCAAATGGTGCTGATAACCCTGAAATTCTGTGGCTAAACTTATTAACCTTAAAGTTTTGCTGACATGATTTATTAATGAACTAGGCCCAAGGTGGCATAACAAGACTTAGTCCATCCTATCAAATCTATCAAATTTTTTTTTCACCCCCTCAATATGCTTTCATGTCCTAAGGGTCCATGCTGCTGAAGTGCTTCCATTTCCAGTCCTCATCCTTTCCCCATCCTCTTCCTCACATTTGTCTTCATTCACCACTCCATCCTTGCTCCTGTCCTTAGACCACCTGCCTCCATACTCCTTTGTCTTTCTGTACTGTTTGCCCCTACATCATCTATGCCCAAGTGCGATTGTCATCTTGCTTCCCAATGCTATTGTGGTCTTTCCTGGTAAGTATCCAAAGAACCAAATTGCCTAATGCATTTCGTAAATTTCACAAATTATTTCATTCAGTTAGTGTCATCTTTATGAATTTAGATGCTAAGATATTTGAAACCAAATGATTATGACTGATATTAGTGTGTTATCTGTGCTTTTTTTCTTGAAGGTTTACTCTTGCTTTGTTTTTTCATCCTTAGTTTGTTTAGGTATATTTCTTTTTCAAGGTTTTGTATATGTCTTTGATTTTTAGGAATTTTTTTTTATCTAATCTGTCAATCTTTTTCATTGTATTGGATTGTTTGAAATCTGTTTACATTTAAAGTTATGAGTTAAGGTTATATTTTCTACCATGTGTCCCCAATACTGCTTCCCCTGCCCAAGATATGATTTTCCCTCTTCTGCTTAATATTTTTAAAAACTATAGATCAACTACATTTTTACATCATCAAAAAATTTACCCCACTTTTACTTTGATAGTGTTAATATTTTTATCTATATTGTTTCAGATCTTTCCAAAGAAGAAATTTTAGCAAGATTCTCCAATTTATAACTGGAAAAGTGTTTCGAGGTAATCTAATTCAACATCTTTTTTTTTTTAGACTGGAAAACTAAAGGCCTGAGAGAGGAAAGACTATCATCAATGATCATACTGTTAATAAGGGGCAAATTCATGTATTTAATGTTTTTTATTATAGCACCTTTTTCCAAATACTGACTCTGAGTAATAGAGATTTATATAATTTAAGGCTCAGAGTGATTTGTCTAGAGTCACCATAGGGACTATTATATCACTTAACCCCATTTGTGTCCATTTCCTCATCTGTAAAATGAGCTGGGGAAGAAAATGGCAAATCACTCCAGGATCTTTGCCAAGAAAACCCCAAATAGAGGTCACACAATCGGTCACAAAGCCAGTCACAATTCAAATGACTGAATAAAAATGGTACTTATACTTTCCTCCTTTTAAGCAGTTGTTTATGTCAGATAACATTCAAAATCACTACTCTGAGCTCCCAGTATAAAAATTTCTATCATTCAGGCAGAAGTCAGGCTCCTACTTATTTTAGATGGCCTTTTTGTGGTTAAAATAAGTTCAATTGATTGAAAATAAAACAGAATATATTATAGTATCTGTGGATTGACATGGAGTTGTGGTAAAGACATTTTCAAACTCCATTGTGTTTCAGATCATTCCATACAAATCAAAACCCGAAGCAAGACCAAAGGGGACTGGGCAGAGCTGAAAACTTTTGCTCTACCTTAAACCCCGAACCTCAGCAAACTCCACACCTGTAAAAGAGAGGTACTGGGATGAAAAGTTAAGGACTGTTATCTTTTTAAAAGACTTCCTTTAGCCAGGATCTTGTGTTTCAATATGCTTCTGGAGTTAATGACCTTCCCTTATATGTCTCCCTATATATCTCACTCCTATTTTGCTCTTTAGAGATGGTTTGGTCATGTAAACCTTTTGGATTCAAAACTCAGAATAATCTGGTTTTGAGATGGCTTGGTTCAAGAGGAGTATAAACCCAATCAAGGAATATTATTGCTAATAGAATTTTTCATAGGCTGGGATAATCAATGGATCCTTTTACAGTTTGGAGTATGTTTGCTGAGGCTTGGGGGGCGGTGGGGAGTCAGGGTAGAACAAAAGGTTGCCATCTCTACCCAGCCTTCTTTAGTCTTGCTTCTGGGGTAATTTGTATGGATCTATATTAGTGATGAAATATGACTTTGAAAAGAATATCCTTACAAAAACTTTACCTAGTTGCTTTGGAGTTTTGCCAAGTAGAATTTCCAGGATGATATAATGAAACTTCAGGCAAAACCAGGGCTATGACAGAGGAGTTAAAAGGAACTTTTTTTTTTTATCATAATTCTGATATTGGAATCCATGAACTTTAAAAAAATTTTTTTCATAAATTCAATGTAATTGGTTTAATTGGTTTGTAATCCTTTATTTTATCCACTTAAAAACATTATTCTAAGATGAGTCCATGACAATAAAAAAAATTTATGAACCCCTGACTAGACTAAAATAGGCTGAATAGGTAGGAGTGGCTGACCTGCATCTGAAATCCCAAGAGAATTGTATTAGCAATGTGCTAAAAAGAACCCATACCCTCTAATAACTAGAGCTACGATTACAATTCAACAAAGATACCAACAGATGGCAGCAGGACTTACTAGCAAAAAGAAGCAAAGACTAACCTATGACACAAATGAATCAGTAGAGGACCCCAGCCCCGAGTGCAACTCAGGGCCATCATCAGAACACATCGACCTCCTTGATACTATCCCAGCCCAGGAGCTAGCTGAAACGATGCTTTCAAAGCTCCAGTTGTCCTGGCTACATGTTTTCTAGCCAAATGCCTTTCTTCCATGAGTGTTCTGTTCATTCTCCAATGGATAATGTGCTAACTTGTGCGAGTGTTTTCTCTATACATAGGGATTTAACTGGACTACTGCTTTGATCCTCCAAGTGGCTGGTAAAATATTAGCAAAAGTTACTAAACTATTATTGAATAGATGCTGTCCCATCCCAAGATAGCCCTTGAAACTGGCAAGGATGAGAGTGGGAAGTGTTTTCAGGTGATTTTTTTTTCAGGAGGCCTTAGGTGCTATTAACATCTTTGTCTATTGGTTATCTACCCATGCAAAACAAAACCTTTTCAGGGACCTAACAACTATGTTAAGGCCCATATGCTAAGAGCTATTGAGCATACATATGCTGTGTCCTGCAGAGCCCTTTCTCAGTGCTTTCTAAAGCATCCTTTCATCTGGAAGTGACCAACTTGGTGAGGTCATGCATGGACAGTTTCTGCTTCTGCTTGTATTTCCTATGGGTCCTTAGATCTGCTGGGGTCATTTGGGACTAATTTTGGGGATTTGAGAAATAACATGGGACAGTGCAAAAAACACTAGATTGGCTTCACATCCAGACTCTATCACATATTGTGTAGCTCTGTCTACATTACTTGGCAGTTGCCTTACAAAATGTGATATTTATACTAGCTTTGTAAATTTGTTTGATTGTAGCTATTACTAATATAGAACTCTCCATGGTGTGCCTTACATCATACTTTTAGTAATTTCTGCCCAAAGGCAGACATTCCTAAAATAACATTCCTAATTTTTTTTTTTTTTTTTTTTTTTTTTAGGCATTGGGTCCAGGATCCTTTGACTTTTTAAAAACATCATCCTTATTTCTATTGATATCTTTCTATCTTGTATCCTTGGATTGTCCAAGTATCAAGTTTAAATACACTCCATAACACACCATTTTGGATTGCCACTCTGTGTTGAACTATTCTTTCAAGCCTTAGAAGGGGTTGGTGGTGATAATTTTCCCTGGTGTCCTTCATGTCTTGGCCCCTCCCTTCTTACCAGTTTTCACATGTTCTTTTTGAAGTCAGAACGGGGAGACACAGAATATCAACTGGGAGATTTCTCATTCTTGTCTCCTGATCTAGCCACAGAGAGTTTCCACGAGCCAGGAAGCAGAGTAATGGGAGCCAAAACCAAGAAAATAAAATATCCTACATGCTTTATTAGACTTCAGTCTTATGAAATAACAGAAAAATCCATCGGGATAGGAAAGGGGGGGCCAGCCCATTGTGGCCTGCAGCACCCAGCTGCCTTGCCCATTGGCCCTGGGATGGGCAACTGACTGAACAGGCCTGGGGGCTATAAATGACAGCCCCTACAGAAAGCTGGGGAAGAGGGCACTGCTTAGAGTAGGAAGTGGGACATGCACAGTGTGTGTGTCCATTCCCTTCCCTTCCTTACTTTATTTTTATAAGCTGCTTCCTTCCCCAGGCCTGGCTGGGGTTAATATGGGAGGCAGACTTTGGACTGCACAGTAGGATTGGGCCCAAGAGCCTAGGCCCTCTAGGGGAGCCCAAGGACCATGCACTGAAAAAGAGGTGGAGAGGAGGGGAGGGCTGCAGGCACTTTGGAAATTCAGGATTTTTTAAAAATTTTTTTGGTTCAAAAGCATTAACATCTTTGCCCCATATCTCTCCCAACCACATCCCTCTCCCCACAGTCCTGTTACAGGATATATCCATATGTGAAAGTCCCTGCCCCCTGTCTAGGCTAGGTCTCCAGCACAAAGGGGATCAAGCATACTAGAGGAGGCTTAGGGATCACTGAGGCTCCAAACTTGGGACCTGGAATAGGCTAAATATCTGAGTTGAAGGGGAGGGAAGAGAGAGGAATGTGGCTACCCTCTCTTCTCCTACCATATAGAGCAAGCAGAAGGAGGCGGCAGTCATTAGGCCACTGGGGAGGGTGGTCTAGAGTCCTAGCCCTATAAGGAGGAAGCCACAGCTGTCCATCCCTAATTTAGGCCGAATCTCCAGGGCCAGCTCTACTTCACCTCTGTCCTAACTACCTCCCATCCCCACCCCCCCAAAGTCAGGCCAAGGCTAGAGTCAGGGTTGGCCCCAGGCTCTCCCCATACCCAAAGGAAACAAACAAAATCAAGCACCCCCTCCCCCAACCCCAGAGCTCTGGTCTCAATCCGCCCTGCTGCCCTGCCCTGCCCTGCCCGCATTGTCCAGCATGCTGAGGTTGGTGGGAGCCCAGGCTTTGGATCAGGCTTCCTTTGTCCTCACCCTAATTGCTGGGGGTTTGGTGGCAATGGAGAGAACAGGGAATAGAGGGGGAGACCAAGAAAGATATAAAAGCCCAATAAACAGGGAGAAACGAGGGTCTCCTGCAAAAGTGGATGGGCTGAACTGAGATGGGGGTGCAGGGGAAAGTCATGCATTGTGAAGCAGGGATGGAACCAGGGGATGAAGAAGTTGGAGCAGGAATAGCTTACAGAGGCCCAAACAGGGCAGGTGATGATCAGTAAATAAATAAGATGGAAGGGCCCCTCTTTCATAGGGGAAGGGAGGAGGTACAGAGAGGATGAGGCAGGGAGTAACAGTGCCCCAAGTCCTTAGGACCCCCACCTTTCCCCAGCCAGGCCCTGGGTGGGTCCCTTGGAGGAGAGGGAGGATAGATGTGTCTTCCCACCGCAGCCAGCCCCGGTCCAGCTACTTCTTGGGCTTCTTGAAGATTTTGAGTGGAAACTTCTTCTTGCCCTGGCCGGAGTCTGTCTCCTCACCCGTGGAGCCACTGTCCTCCTCACCAGCATGCTTCTTGCCTACCAGGTGGGGGATACGCGTGTTGCGGCCATGGTGAGCCCGGCTGTCCCCTACAGGTGATGGTGTGTCAGGTTCAGGGGAGCTGGGACTATGGGAACGTGAGGAATCTGAATGTAAGTGCCCTCCTCCCCCCAGCCCTATAGGGCCCAGCTCCCCAACACTATAGGCCTTCTCTAGCCCGTGATTCTGCAGGTATACTGCTTTCTTGGCCAGGGCGGGACTCTCAGGCAGCTTCTCCACTACAGATCCCCCCAGGGCTGCCTCTGCCAGTCGGTGGCTGCCATTGGAGGTTGGGGCATACGGGGCTTCATCCATGGCTCTGGTCAGCTGTTGGGGCTTGGCAGCTATCTGGGTGAAGCGAGAGCGGTCACTCATGTGGAGGGAGGACTCCGAATCGGAATGGGTCAAGTCCCTGCTCAAGACAAAAGGGGATCAGGGCAAGGTACAGAACAGGGAGGAAAAGAGGGATAGAAGATAGGGGAGAGAAGAAAAAGAAGAAAAAGGGAGAAGGGAAGGTGGTAGAGCAAAGTAATCCAAGAGTGGGAGAAGAAGAAAAAAGGGAAAGTGAGGGTAAAAGTGGGGAGAAATAAAAGGGAAACAGTAAGAGGGAAACAAACAGTGAGACAAGGACAGGGAGACATATTAATATCACAGAATTACTAGGCAAAGGTCTTTTATTGTTCAGACCCTACCTTTGCTACATTTCTGGGCCCCCAGGATATAGCCAACCACATAACTCTTTCATTCCTCTCCTCCCCCTTAGGGGTGGGGATGGGGGTGGAGAAAGAGATAATCAACAAGAGGACAGGTTTTTCTTCCCCACTCCTTTCTGACATCCCCTAAAAAATCCCCAAACCCTTAGACACCTGTCCATGATGAATCGAAGCTATCCAAGGAGGCCCATGAGTTTGGAAACCTTTCCTCGCTTGAATGAAAATCTGTTGATATTCCAGAATGCTCCCCTGCATGCACACACGCACACGTACACACACACACACACACACACACACACACACACACATATCCTAAGGAGAGGGGAAAAGCTTGTTCTGTGTCCTAAGTTCTGATTATCATGTTTTACCACATAAAACCTTCATCCCACCTACCCACCCCGGTCCCACAGAACCCCAACCATCACAACACATGCAGTGAAACCCAGCCAGGGCTGGGGTAGGAGGGGAGAGAAAGAAGAAGAGTTAGAGCAACCTTGCCCCTGGCCCAAGATCTCCACAGGCTGGTAGTCAGACATCTGGAGATGAGGAATAATAAAATAGCTGTTTTCATGTATTAGAAGGTCTACCACCAGAAAGGGGATAGATTTGTTCTATTTGTCCCAGAGAACAAAGCCAGAAGTAATGGACAGAAAATATAAGGAAATAAACAAGCCTGAAGGAAAAACTTTATAGCAGTCATTCAAAAATTTAATTAGCTGCTTCGGGGGCAGAGAGAGGTATAGTTGTTTTCCCCTTGTTTGGAGGTCTTTGAATAAAAGCTCCATGACTATTTGCTAGGAATGATGTAGAGGGATTTACCAATCCAGTATGGGTAGCTCTGGATGACCCTTTACAACTTCAATTCCATGATGATGGGATCAAATGGAGAAAATACTGAGGGGATTCTGGGAAGGTGTCTCTGAAAGTCCAGGCCTCCTTCTCACCCTCATTCTATTGTAGAGACCATTCCATGTCGCTGTAGAGACTTTTGACACCTAACAGAGCTAAGAAGGATATTAATAGTGAAGGGTTTATGTAGGAATAAGGAACTAAAGGTTATCGGTTGTGAAGGATGATCCACAACAGAAAATACTTTGCAGTCTGCTACTCTTTAATGGAAGAAGAATCTTGGACTAGGAGTCATAAAGTTTGGGTGCTAGTCCCTTCCTATCTCAAGGAGTTTGGCTTATGATTTGGAAAAGATAAAATGCTCTGGGAATGTAAGAGGTGAAGATTATGTAGTCAGACTAGCTAGAAACCTTATCTATGAGCCAGGGGAAGGAGTTGCTTTGCAAGAATGGCATACAGGTTTTCACACCAAATCACATTCAACATGCACAAGCTAGGGGAATCTATCCCCAGGCTTTCCCATGGAGGCAGGTAAGGAAGGCTTCATGGGGCTGGGGCCATTCAGCCTAAGCAGGCTTCACCAGACCCAGGGGCTCTTTCCAACCCCTAAAGGTAGGGGCACTCAGAGAGGAGAAGGGCAAAACGAAGGGCCCTGAAGTCCCACTCCCAGCAATTGGTTGAGCTGGGGCCCAGAATGAAGAGAGGGTAGAGCAGTTATGTCTCCCAGTCAGGAATAAGGGTGAAGGCAGCATTTGAAGAGCAGAGTGTGGGGGCCAATAGGGGGACCTGGAAGCAAATACAGCTGATCTGGAAGAAAGTTCAGAGGGGTCAGAGAGGGTGCGAGGCCCCTAAAGGAAGAAGAGAAAGCGGCAGATTAGCCCACTGCTCAGACTGGCCATACCCAGCCAAGTCCCATCTCTATTCCCTGGCCTAAAGGCTGGGCTTGGAGCTAGGCAGGTGGAGGCTTGCTTGAGAAAGTAGCTTTTTATTAGGAAGGTGACCCAGGGAATCATTTGTACTTAGGTGGGGCTAGGAGAGAAATCTAAGGGAAAAAAAAAAAAAAAAAAACAGACAAGGAGTGACAGGCAGGGTCTCTGTTGGCTCCCAATAGCAGCTCTTAAACTTCAACCCACTGGGCTGAACTGGAGAGATTCTGCTGAAAGCCAGGGAGACAGTTGTATTAATTGTACAAGGTCAAGGTCCATCTTGAAGGCTAAAAAAGCCTTCTCTGACTATTCTGTTTTTCCTGGATACCTTTTATAGGGTCATATACTTTTTCACCTTTGGGACATCTATTTTGCAACTTAAGAATCTTACAGAGTTAGCAGGGGGCTAAGGTTAAGTGACTTGGCCAGAGTCACATAGCCAGAATGTGTCAAAAGATAAGTCTTGAACCCGGTCTTAGTGACTCGCCAGCTTTCCATTTGCTACTTCCTATGCTCTTCTACAACTATTTCCTAAGTAAGTACTCCAGCACAGAGAAAGCAGTCCTGGGTCAGGAGTTAGGAACCCATCTCCAGCTCTGACACTCAGTGTTTCTAAGGTCCTTCCAGCTCTTCTGCCATTCCTAGTGATGTTATAGCTGTCTATGATTATGTGCCTGAGAGTCTTGTTTCCCTAAAGGCAAGGATCATATAGGGTTCCATCTTCCCCTTTCTCTCTTCCCCCAGCACAATTGTGGAGTCAAGGATAGGATCCCCAGGAAATACTTATATTTTGCCCACACACAAGCAGTTGAATTGATTTTAGTTCAACAATTTGAGATTTACTAAGTTGAATTATTGAACTGAAAAGAAAGCTCCCAGGTGAGGCTTCCTAAGGGCTGTATGACCCCCTTTCCCAGTCCCACCTGTGGCTTTACTAACCTTACTAGAGAGCCTGTTTGTCTTTAGAGATGATCCTCTGAAGCACGTTGCAAAAGAAAACCAAGTGGTGAATGGAGTTTGTGCCAAGATCTGTCTGTCTTTGTCTCCCAAGCCCCCTCCCCTCCACTGCCAACATGCAAGGTCTGGGGCCTGGGACACCTAAGGGGAGGCTGAAGACTGATCATCCAACAAGATATTCACAGAGCCATCCCTCTTTCTGGTCTGAATCAGGGTCTGTCTCTTGTCAGTCACTGTCAGTGGAATGCCAAGTCACCCCCTATGCAGAGGTAGTAAAGGAATTGACATGGAGAATGAGCATGAGGATGTGGAACTATGGGAAATGGTACTCCCCAAATCCTATCTTCCACTGAAAGAAGATAGCTGATAGCTGGATGGGGCCTATTCCTGGTACCATCTGCCAAGGATTCAGGGAGTTTAAAGCTTCCAGGGAAAGAGTATGAGAGGAGCTTAGAACTGTTTGGGCTGAAGTAAAAATGTTTTTCCTTTAACCTCAAAGTTACCTTTCAATAACAACATACATTAGAAAGGATGGCCCAGTACTCTAAGTGCCACTGGCAAAATTCAAACTAGTAGTTACACAAAGGCTATCTATACCTAAACTTTGCTAGGTACCAGGATCTTCTTGCAAGGGCAAGGTATCTCAAGAAGCATGGGAGGTCCTCAGCCCAAACCATGTACAATATGGAAACAGGAGTATCTGGGAATCAAGCTGGTATGAAGGTATTAATCCATCTGGGGTGTGTGTGTGTGTGTGTGTGTGTGTGTGTGTGTGTGTGTGTGTGTGTGTTCAACGTGAGAGTGGGGTGAAAGTTTCAGTATTCCTCAGTGAGGAATGAGATAGACAAGGGAACCCTGCCAGAGTAGGGAGGGATAAGGGAAGGAAACTTGACAAATTACTAAATCATGTTCAGAACTCCTGAGCCATACAAGGAAGAATTAGATTCTGGGCTCAAGATTTGTCATTAGCTCCACCATCTCCCACCTTCAAGGGCCTTGTGCCTGGCTTAGAATGACCCAGAATGCCAAAGTATTCCTATAGAGAAAAAGGCCTCAAACTTTGCTAGGCTAAGGACCTGCTTGGACCAGGGCCTTTTTCTAGAAAAGTTGTGGATCCAGCCAATAACTCCTAGATGCAGCCTCTCTCTCAGAGAGAAAGTTAATGGGCTAAGCATGGATGGGAAGGGAGTAAGATTGAATTTCTTTTGCAATTTGCTCATGGGGTTTTTTGTGGAACAACCTGTGTGACCTTTAGGCAAAATCATCTAAGTCTTTATTTCCTCTTCTAAAAATAAGGATCTGAAACCTAGTTCTATGTCCCTATCAAAACTATTACAAAGACCCAATGAGAAAATGAATGTAAAACACTTCAGAAAGTTAAAAGCACCAACTATGCAAAGTTAAGGGAACAATGTTATTGTTCTTAGGCAGCAAACCCAAAATATAGAATTAGAGAGGTGGAAGTTGGGAGTTGGCTAGGGTCTTCCTGCTGCCCTGTCATGAAATGAGGCCCAGTAGAAGGGTCCAACTTGACTCCCTTGGACTTTGGGAAGATTAAACTGGTAAAAGAAAGTGAAATTAAATCAATTAAAAGGTTGGTTGAGGGGAATGAGGCACAAACAGCAGCTGGCAGGCACAGACAAAGGGAAAAGGCAAGGGACTGAGGCAGGAGATGTATACCCCAAGCTGTCGGATCGATAGGACATCCCAGACTGGGCATCGGGAGGGGGCGGGTCAGGGTAGGGATCCATCTGGAGGAAGTAAGCAGTGCTGTGGTGGTAATAGACAGGGTGGACATGGAAAGTAGGAGCAGAAGTGGAGGCGGTAGAGGAGGAGGAAGAGCAGGAGGAGGTGACGGCTGATGGAGGACTGGTCCCGTGAACGTCGGAACTGAAAGACTGTCCAGAGGAGAGGCTGCGCATTCGCCGCAGAGACACACGGCCTGGCACGTAATGGCTGCCCTCGCTCTCTACCAACCTCTGCGATCCCAGGACGTGCTGTGGTTCCACCAGACGTTGCCGGACACTGCTGTGCAGGCTGGGAGCTGCAATGAGAGAGTGGTTCCCAGTGAGGCCCCAGTCCTGCTTCTCCTTCCCCCTAAACTTGCATTGTAGCCCTGCTCCTGACCTCTCCTTCTCCCAGGCCTGAAAACGGGGCCCTCCCCTCCCCAGGAACTGTGTGAGTAAAAGAGAGGATGCCCATGAAGCAATGGTGCTCCCAAGAGAAGGGTGTAGGGACAAGGTCAGACACTCTGAAGGAGGGGAAGAGACTCGGGGAAGGATTACTGTAACTGGGATCCAAGCAGTTAGGAGGGGGAGGGGCAGGAGAGGGCATGTGAGAGGGCAAGGACCTAGAGGGTGAGAAGAACCAGCCCTTGCCAGGGACTTCCACATTGTGCTGGAAAAGAGAGGTGACCAACCTAGGAAGGCGGCCCAGGAGTCCAAGCACAAGGAACAGCCCACACCCCTGGAAGAGACACACTGTCCATGAAACTAAGATGTCTGCACCCTCCTCAGTACACAACGGAAACAGTTTCATCCCAAAGCAGGGGTCCTGAGAGCCCATCATTGTCCCTTCTTACTCCAGTGGAGTTACTTAAGGAGTATAAAGAAGAGTAGCACCATTCTGGAGCTGCCTTCTAAAGGGCTTAGTGGCAGGAATCAAGAGAAGGAGGAAAATAGAAAGTTAAGAAAACAGCAGAGAAAAGTATAAAAGGTAAGAGATAAAGTCAGGGATAACAGAACGATTAAAAACCAGAGAAGCTAGAGAAAAGAGAAGTGAGGAGAAAAGAAAAATAATAAGATGGAGTAATAGTAGTAGTTGCTAACTTTTTGATAGCACTTTAGAATATACAAAATGCTTTCCTAAGAACCCCACCAGGAGGACAGTATTGTAGATATTATTGGTTGCATTTGACAGAAGAGGAAATTTCGGACCAGAGAAGTGACTGGACCAAAGACATGTGGCTATTAAGTGTCAGAGTGTCTTTCTGTTATAGAAAGAAGAAGAGAAAGAGAGATGAAGGAGGAGAGAGAGAGAGAGAGAGAGAGAGGGAGAGGGAGAGGGAGGGAGGGAGAGAGAGAGAGAGAGAGACAGAGAGAGAGAGAGAGAGAGAGAGAGAGAGAGAGAGAGAGAGAGAAGGAGGGAGGGAAGGAGGGAGGGAGGAAAAGAGAAAGAAAGAAAGAGAAAAAAAGACAAATCAGAATTAAAAGGAAAAGATGGAGAGGAAAAAGAAGAGGGAGAGAAAAATAAAGGAGAAATAGGGTAGAAAAAAGGGGAGAATGAGCAAAGAGGGAAGAATCAAAGAAAGAGAAAAAGAAATAAAGTGGGAGAGAAAAGAGGCACAAAAATGCAATAAAAAATGTAGGACATTTCTCCCTCTCCTCTCCCTCCTCCAGCTCAAAGACAATTGTGAGCATTTCTGTTAGGAGGAGTCAGTATCCCTTTTCCTGTGAAAAAAGGGTCTTGTGGACTATAGGGTCCCAAAGAGAGGCCAAATTTTGGTTCCTAGGAGAGCACATCCTCCCCACTCATAGTACTCATTAAGCCTGCCCTCATCATGCCTCCTTTTCCCAGACCCCACTGGGAACCCCTGGGGTAAGTGGGCTGATTCTTCTCCACCCACCCATGCCTCTTCCTGAGGTTAGTAAGGACAGGCTGTGTTGAGGGACTGGGGATGTGTCAAATGGTTGTTTCAGAAGCAGGAAGGGGCAGAAAATCGGTTAATCCCAAATATGGGAGGAAAAGAAACCCCAAAGGAAGATCATCAAACCCGGGTATTTCCAGAGGGACTGATCATCCGAGCTGACAGACGCCGAGCACACAGAGCGATCACTGAACCTGCGCCCCATCAGCCAGGCAGCGTCTGGGGGGAGCCAACAGGGCCGAGGGGAGAAGAGAAGCCAATTTACAGGGGGGCTGGAGCCTTCTCACCAGCAAAGGGAAGAATACTCACAGCCCATTTCTAGGGAACACCGGAACAAACTGAACCCTTAGCTATTTTCCCAGGCATTACCCTGCCTTATTCAGGGCAGAGAAGATCCTCATCCACACAACAGTTCCCCAACACCTATGCCCTTCCTTCCAGGAGTTATCAAAAGCTAGTAATTAGTTGCATGACCTGAACAAGTCACTTCATAAAATGAGAGAAGCTTGGGAAGTTGGGAAAGTTGGGGAAGAGTCCAACAGGACTTGAGAAAGTCTCCCTCTGTAATTGACTGGTCAATCCAGCCTCTGCCAAAAGATTTACTGTGGTGAAGAACTCACTACTTTTGAAGGCAGTTCATTCCACTTTGAGACCATAGCTCTAACTATGAAAAAAGTCTTTTGGCTTATTTTTTTCATTATGTCTAAATCTGCTTCTCTATGATTTCCAATCAGTGTTCTTAGTTCTGTTTTTTGAAGCAAAGCAGAATAAAATCCAATCCCTTCTTCATGTAGTTGTTCTTCAGGCTTATCATATCCCTCCCTAAGTTTTCTCTTGTATAGCCTCAATCTCTCTAACCTTTCAGCTGATTTTTATAAAGCATGAACTTCAGACATCTCATTCTCCTGTCTCCCAGTTTTTTAAAGTCCTTAAAACATGGAACTCAAAATTGAATATTATTCTCTCTGACAGGGGCTTGACCAAGGCCATTCTGGGCACTCTGCCTTAACGTATATACCCCAAGGTCATTAGCTTTTTAACTATAGATTCATATTAAGTTATTCACTAAATATCTCACATCTTAAGAGGAAAAATTATTTGACTTTGTTGTCTACCTATTTAAAAAATATATGTCTTCATACCTGCTTTGTATTTTGATGACAGACAAGATTTCTAAGGGAGGATATATTTTAAAAAAAAAAAAAGAAATCTAATCTGGAGCTGTTAAGACAGGAAAGGGAGATAATTCCCAGTAGCACAGGTAGCTGATGGGATCTCACTTGAGTTGTGCTATCTCTAGGTCCTGCTCTTGGCCCTTTCTTCTATGAGAATTTCTAAGATCCAAGGGTTAGAGATGCCAATTTGATGTAAGCCTCAAGCCAGACCAGGTCCCATCTTCAGCTAGAATCTTCAAAGTTACTAAGGAGGCTTCTGCTCATCTTTTATAGATCAGAAAGGAACTTTGAGATTATTTTATATATGAAGAAAAGTGAGGCCAGAAAAGGCCCAATAACTTGGCTCAGTATCATACAATGATTCACAGAGCTGAAATTTAAGCCTAGGCTCTGGTGCTAGTATTATTTGCAACATACCACCCTGCCTCTCTGGTGAGCTGATAACATGAGGCAACATGGAAAAGCCATTGGCAGGAGATCTTTACTCTCATG
Organism: Sminthopsis crassicaudata; assembly: GCF_048593235.1. NCBI lineage: Eukaryota > Metazoa > Chordata > Mammalia > Dasyuromorphia > Dasyuridae > Sminthopsis > Sminthopsis crassicaudata. The sequence goes on along the minus strand of NC_133619.1, from coordinate 580,354,093 downwards.
ATTTCTTTTACTATACATGTACAGGGCAGGAGGGGGTGGAGATAGGAAGCTCCTAGAGGAGGGGTACAGGCTCTGCAGGATTCTGGGATCAATTTGGCTCTCTGAAGAAATCTTATATAACAGTAAAAAAGATTCCACTTACTCACTACAGTGAGTAAGGATTAAGAGGCATCTCCACCACTTCAAACTATTCATCCAAAACCAAATTGAGGTTCATTTTAAGGAACAGAGCTGGGATCAAGGTGGGAGGGAGTTACATGGAGGAAGAGAGATTTCAACTCAATAAAATTAATAACTTTCTAATGATTATAGCTATCACACAACAATTTGGAAGAAGAGAGTTTTCATCCCTAGAGGAGTGAATTGCCTATACAGAAGTTGATAAATGACAAGAAATTGGAGAGGGATTCCCAGCACTGAAAAGACTGACACTGTTGTTGTTCAGTAATTTCAATCATGTCCTGCATGATCCCACTTGGGGTTTTCTTGGCAAAGCTACTAGAGTGACATTTCCTTCTCTAGCTCATATTACAGATAAGGAAACTGAGGCAAATAGGGTTTAGTGCTTTGTCCAGGGTCACACAGCTGGTAAATGTCTGAGGCTAGATTTGAACTCAGAAAGATGATTCTTCCTAGCTGCAGGTTCCATAATCTATGCACCTAACAGATTTTCCTCCATAAAATCTCTTGAATTTTAGGGTACCTAGAGTATCTAGGATATTGATTTTTCCTCTCTAGGAATTTTCAGATTTCCTAAAAGATAGAGAAAATAACTAATTAATATTATTTTATGGAGAAAGAGAAAATATAAAAGTTCCACTCAACTACTTTCAAAATTAAGAACATAGAGCATTTGAAAATAAAATTCAATCTTTTAATGATAGTTAAATGACAGATAATTAAGGGAAGTAAGTGAAAAAGGAGAGGAGAGAGACAAAGATATACAGGATACAAAGCTAAGCTAACTCTGCTTACCCCCTTATATTTTATATTGATTATCTGTGTACATATTCTGTGTTACTAAAAACTGAGTTAAAAGGGACCTGTACTGAATATTAATAGCTCATGAAAGGTTAAATTCAGTTTAAAAGTGGTCAAAACAAAGATACTGAGGCCCAGAGAAGGGGAAAACTTACCCAAAGAGCACAGAGCAAGTGCTCCCAGGCTCCCACTTCATAGTTCTTTCAAAAATAATGCATTGGTTCCCTAATCCTTGAAGAAAGGGACTATACTGTATTCAACTTTGTATTTTGAGTAGCTCTCCCTTTCCCATATGCCAAAATAGAGCCTCCTACATGTGCTCAAGAGAAATTTGAGGACTACATGAATGAATGAGAGACAAAAAGACACAAAGAAAAAGAAGCACGGCAGAGACAAAGGTAATAGCAGAAATTATTTATGACATAGGATGGTAGCACTGAAAATTTTTTTAAAAACCTTTTTTTTCTTTTTAAAGTTGTGTTTTGCACAACTACAGATATAAGTGGAGTTGTCACTTTTTGTTGGCTAACCTAGGAGCTGGATTGAATTAGTGAAGCTAGAGGTTCCCCACCACATCTTTACTGCCAGAGGAAGCCAGACCCTAACCTTCCCACAGACACTAAGCAGCATCTCCCAATTAGGCTACTTGGATCTTTGGCTGCCCTTCCTCTAGGACAACTTCCCCACCCCAGTGCTACTTACACTGAATGGACACTGGTGATACAATTTCCTCATCCATGTCGTCCACATCATCTGTCATGATAAAGTGTGAAGGATTGGGGCGGGTGCTACCCATCCAGCTAGGATCAATGTTGAGGGCAGCCACCAGCGTGTGAATACCAGGGTTGTTGACAATTTGGAAACCACAGAGCATCTCAATCTGCTGCCATCGGTGCAAACGCTCCCTCAGTGCTGCTGTCACTTCACTCAGGGCTTGCCTGGAAATAGAGCCCAGACAGGAGTAAGCTTCAAAAAGCATAGGAACCTCCCTTTTCGCTTTATAGGCCTGGCCATACTTTGGCCAGATCATCTCCCACTCCAGCCCAGCCTGGTCCCAAACCAATCATGGGAATGACTGTCCCATGCCAAAGAAACCAAGAAATAAGAAAACTAAAATCCTTGGTCTAAAACTTACCCATATTCATCCTAGACAAGATAGCTTTGGAATCTGAGCCTGAGAAAAGGCCTGCCACAATTCCAAGGAGGAAAAAAAACTGGGAGGCCAGTTTGGGTCAGGGAAAAGCCTGAGAAACATGGAGGCAGGAAACAGGGTCATATCTTTATTTCTGAATTATATGGGAACGAAGGTACCAGGCCTGGAGTCCCACTTCCAGAGCTGCCAGTCTTGGGGAACAGTCTTGGGGAACAGTCTTGGGAAGTTCATCATCCAAAAATAGGAGATACTTACTTGGCTGTTAAGATTTTGTGATCTACATCATCCAGTGAAGAGCTGTGGGCCACATGGAAGGTTCCAAACAAGGTGTTTCTCTTCTTTTTAATCTTCTCTGCCTGAAAAACCCAAGATGTGTTCCCTTAAAGGGAACAGGGCTCAAGAATGGGGCCCACATTGAAACCTATGGTAGCAGAAATATTCTCCTCTGGCTAGACACATGACAGTGTATACCAGTTGAAAGTAAGAGAATAATGATAATTTTAGGCAATTGCTCTGAGAAAGATATGTTTTATCCCTGACTAAAAGGTTGTTCCAGTGCTACTCAGCCCCTAACCTGGGCAGTAAAGAGCCCAGCCCTATTTCCAAGGCTCAAGTCCTAGTAGTTGCTGCATCTGTTTGGATCTCAGATGTCAGTTTCTCTTTTCCTAGCCAAGGGCCCAAAAGCCAGTATCTCTGATGGAGGCAGGAAGATAGCTCTTCTTCCTTCTCTTCTCCTGGGACATATTCAAAGAGTAACTTACATTCTAGAACATAAAGCTTTTCAATTGTTTGCTCAAAATATAGTTGATATAGGTATAATTATTCCATTTTACAGATGAAGAAAGTTAGTCTCAATGTAATACAAGGCTTATTTTCTGTCAAAAGTAAAATGGAAATGAGAATATTGATAGCAACTAACTCACGGGATAGTTGTGGAGGCCTAAATTATATAATAAAAATGATACAATAATAGTAATACTCCATCTTCACGAAGTTCTTAAAATTTGAATACACATCTAATTTGAGCTTCATAACTATTCTGTGAAATAGATACTAGATAGGGACGGGGACTACACTTTTTATTCCACTGTCATAGAAAGAATTGCCCTCCACCAATGCAAGTTGGCATATTCTTTCTCTGCACCTTTGAGCTGCCATATTTGTCACAACTGATAGCTACCCAGAGCCCTAAGAAATGAAAGCCCAGGGTCACTTGGACAGTGTGTATGCCAAAGGCCTGCAATACTCGTGAGGGCCTGATTTTCTCACCCCTTCCTTGGCCACCAGTAGCTGCTTCTCAGCATTCTGCTTCTTAATGTTGTAGTATTGCACCTCCACCTCATGCGTCAGCTGCAGCCACTTCTGTAGGGCTTCAGGGGCATACCAGGAACTGTGGGACTCCAACTCCTTCTCAGCATTCTTCAAAGCCATGCGGACCTACAATGGCAAGGCACAGCGTACAGGGTCATAGTTTCCATTTTATCTCTAGTTCTGCCAGCCCAACTCCACTCCCCAACTGGACAAGAGCCAGAACCACCCGAGATCTATGGAGGAAGATTGAACAACATACATTTGGACAGAGTTTTAAGATTTACAAAGCACTATTCTGACAACCATCTTTTGAGGCAGAGAGCAAAAGTATTATTATCTCCATTTTAAACAGTAAACAGATTTAACGAAGTAAAAATATTTCCCAGAGTCACAGAACTAGTGCCAAACTTAGGCCTCCTGATATCCAATTTCATACTGTTTTTTTTTAACTTAAATATTAAAAAAAAAAAATGTATATGTGTACAGCAGAACATGAGAGGATTCCCAATATAAAGCAATATATTTTCATTTCAAGAAAGTCTATTAATACAAATACTACATATTATGTTCAGATGTCCCATTTTGCTTCCTTGTAGGTTTTCTTTTATTATCTGCTGTACACTTTTTACTTTTTTCCTTTCCTCTTCCTCACCCCCACCCAAGAAGTCTATATATATATTTAGAGAGAGAGAGAGAGAGACTTCTATGTGTATATATATATATATATATATATATATATATATATATATATATATATATATATATACACACACACACACACACACATACACAAATATACATATACATACAAATATACATTAAGAAATATCTATAGGGGCATCTAGGTGGCACAGTGGATAGAGCACCAGCCTTGAATTCAGGAGGACCGGAGTTCAAATTTGATCTCAGACACTTGACACTTCCTAGCTGTGTGACTCTGGGCAAGTCACTTAACCCCAGCCTGGGGGGGGGGGGAGGGGAGAAAGAAATATCTATAATCATATATACATATATATATATATTCATACACATATGTGTAAGACTACTTATTGTATGATGCTTATTTCTACTTGTCCTATTTCTCTGAAGATGGATATAATATATATGTCCAAATCTTTCTGTATTTTTCTAAATCTACTAACTCATCATTTCCTATACCACAGCAATATTCCAACCTTATACTGTCAAATTATTTTAAAGGGTTTAAAACAATATTGATTGACATTTAGTGTAGTTTCCATCTTTTTCTCTTCTGATTATATCTATCTGAGCTTTAATTTTGCCTGGAATCATGGTTACTACCTTCTGCTTTTTTTACATAATAGTATTATTATTGATATTTATGTCTGTGTGCATTTGTATAACATTTCCTGAAAGCAACATATTGTTGAGTTCAAATATTTAATCTGTTTCCATTTTGTGGGTGAACTCATGTAGTTTCCATTCTAAGATATATTTATTTTATGCCTCCCTATTTTCCTCACTATCTTTCTCACCCTATCCTTATCCCTCATCATTTCTCTTCTTTGCTTTTACCTCTCACTCTATTCCTATCCCTTCTAACTCCTCTATTTTACTTTTACATACTTTACTGCCTTCCTATTTCTTTAACTAAGAATTACTGAAACTAAGTTACTAAAACAATTACTAAACCCAAGAATCTTTCCACTGTTTTCCCCCATTATCCCCTTGCTCACTTGTTTCTATCTAGAACTTTTATACTCTTCTAAATATATATGTTGTTCCCTCTTTATTCTATTCCCATTAATCTACATACCTTCCTATATTCCTCCCATCCTATTCCCTTGCCCTCTTAATTCTTTATAAATTTAGAAGACTTTTATTTCCTTCTAAATGTACATATTCTCTCTTTAACCAAGATCTGATGTTGGTAGGTTCTCTCTAAAAATCCTTTATCCTTTTCTCCCTTACTATCTTATTTCTTTCTGAATTTAGAAAACTTTTATTCCTAGATAGATATACAGACAGATATAGTTCCTTATTTAATCCATTCCCAATAAGAATAGGATTCCAGCCCTCCTCTCCTTTGTATGAATTACTTTACCTTTTCCTACAGTTTTACATTTTAGAATCTCATCATATTTAGCTCTACCTCAGTCTTTCTTTTGAACTATCCAATTACTAATGACAATCTTAAACATATGGTTTATATTTCCATTTATACAAAGTAAACAATTTGTACTTATTGAGTCCCTTGTAATTAATTTGTGATGTTGTTTTTCTCTCCAAAGATATTGTATGTAAAATTTTCTGTTAAATTCAGGTCTTTTTGCAAAATCCAAAAGGCTGGCAAGTCAATGAATTTCCTTTTTTTTTTTTTTTTTGTTCAGGATTTTACCTCAGCTAGGTATGATATTTTTGGCACAACTCCAATTTTTTTGTTTTTCAATAGTGTCCCAAGATCTGCAGTCTTTTAGTGTAGTCAGTGCTTGGCCCTTGTGTAATTCTAATTGAGACTCTGCTGTATTTGAGTTGTTTTGTTTTTTTTCTTTTTTCTTGTTACTTATATTTTCTCTATAACATGAGGGTTTGGGAATTTGATTGTGATATTTCTTTTTTTAAAAAAATTTAATTTCTGTTTTATTTATAATTTTGCTATATTCATTTTTTTTAATATTTTGAGTTTTGTTATTCTTTACATTTACATTGTTTTAACTATTGTGTATTACTTTCAAAGCTCTGCTTACTTCATTCTGGATCAGTTCATGTTGATATATCCATGTTATTCTGTATTTTCTCATACATCATTACTTTTAAATCATAGCTTTCTATTTTCAAAATACATGCAAAGATAAATTTTCAAAATTCACCCTTGCAAAACCTTATGTTCCACATTTTTCTCCTTCCCTTCCTCCATCCTCATTGCCCTAGACAGCAAGTAACCCAATATAGGTTAAACATGTGCAATTCTTCTAAACATATTTCCACATTTATCATGCTGCAAAGAAAAATCAGATCAAAAGGGGGAAAAGATGAGAAAGGGAAAAGAAAAACAAGCAAACAATAAAAAAGGTGAAAATACTACAGAATTGTAGTATTTTGTTGTTATCCCACATTCAGCCCCTATAATCCTCTTTCTGAAAAAGCTGATATTCTCCTTAAACTACTTCCTCACACATGAAAAAAATCTTTTCAATTATTAACGAATTTTAATTTGTATACTATCTCAGTATTAAGGTTGTTTGTTGTTTTTTTTTTTAATAAAAACAAGAAATTTATTACATAATATCTATGCTGGCTCTCTACACCACAAGTCTATTGGAATTGGCCTGAAACACTTGATTGTTGAAAAGAACCAAGGTCATTAGAGTTGATCATCACATAATCTCGTTGTTATTGTATACAATGTTCTCTTGATGCTACTCACTTCACTTAGCATCAGTTCATGAAAATATCTCCAGGCCTTTCTGAGATTATCCTCTGATAATTTCTTTTGGAACAGTAACATTCCATTAAATTCATATACCATAACTTGTTCATTGTCTATAATATTTCTGCAGATTTTCCTTTTAGGATTTTTTCCTATTTCTACTTTGACTTCTTGTTCTAACACTTAAGGACAAACAATTTTTCTTTAATTACTTCTTGTATTGTTATATCACAATTCTTGTTTTGATTGTAGCTTTCGGGTAGTCTGATTATTTTTGTTTTCTCTTATTGATCTGTTCTCCAAATCTGTTGTTTTTCTTATTAAATGTTTCACATTCTCTTCTGTTTTTTCATTCTTTATATTTTGGGGCTTTTTTATTTCTTGGTCTCTTATAACTTGACTGACTTCTTCTTGCCAAATTCTAATTTTTAAGGAGTCAATTTTTAACTTAAGCTTCTGAATCTCTTTCCCTTTCATCATCATCTTGTTTTTCTTGGGACTGTTCTTATTTTTAATTTTAAATTAATTTATTTGATTTTAAGGATTTTTTTAATAGTTCTTTTATGAATTCTTTTTGGTCAGGTAAATTCTTTGTGGGTAGGAGAGGCTCTTTTTGCTTGGGTATCCTTCTCTGAAGATGAACCCTGGTCTTCTCTATTTCTACATTTTTCTTTTTGTGGAATGTTTATTGTCTATGGTTTGGTTCTTTTTGTATATAGTTTGTTTTATTTATAGCAACTTATCACTATAATTACCTCTAGCTGTAGGGGATGGAGATGGTACCTCAGGTCATTTTTACTGTTATTCTTTGAGCTTTGTTCTAGGCCCAACCTCTGAACTCCTTTCCCCCTGGAACCACAGCCAGGGCACCTTGAGCACACTATGCTGGAAAAATACTTGCTCCCTGAGAACCCTCTAATAGCTAAAACCTTCAGTTCTTCCCTCTGGCCTGGAACCAAAACCAGTAAATAATTAAATTAAAAATAAGTAAGTCAGTCTCCTGTAAATGAATGCCCACAGCCATCCGCTTTCTTGTCCCACTGCTTCTGCATTCATTCATTTGCAGGTTCCTTCTTAACCAGGGCCACAGCTCATCATCACAGCTATGCCTAGCATCCCTCGTCAACAAAGGTTCCCTTAATTTTTCCCCAGTCAGATGCTCAACTCCCCACACTGTCCTCACACAGGTCCCCAACTGTGGCTGAGACTAAGGCAACCTCTCAACTCAGCTACCCCAAGGACTCCCCAACTGTTGTCCAACTAACCTACAGGTGTTTATACTTCACCAAACCTTTGTCCTGGGATCTTTCTTCCGATCTTCTCTAGTTGCCCCAGACTACTACACTGTTTTACACCAACTCTATTTTTGACGTTCTACATTTAATCTAAGGCACTTTTCTGTCTTGTTTGTGGAAGAAATTTGGAGAGTTTGGAATTTTCTAAACTATTCATCAATCTTTCTAAGAATTCTTTCTCATGCTGTTTCTACTATCCCTCACTGATAATGGGGAGTCCAAAGACCACTTCTGGGATCCCTCCTCAATCCATACTGAGCAGGAGGCAGATCTCAGGGCCTGACTTGGGGTCAGCATTGAAGCTAGCATCTGGGAGGAAAGCTCCTTTACCTAGACAGAATGTCAGCTTTTTGTATTCACCAAGTCTGGGCCTTCTCCCATTTTCTCCCCTTCTAGCTCCAGAAATTGTATGATATTTATATCACAAGAAAGTGTGATTGTTATTGAAAGGACCCCCCAGGATGTCAGTCAGGGATAGGACTAAAACCCAAGTCTTCCCACTCTACCACTGTTGAATTCAACAAATGTTCAAATATTCTGAGCCACGTGGGAAACAGCACACTGGTACTACTTGCAAGAGTCTTTGCCCAGGATTTCTTCTATTAACTCTATGTAAACTTCTCCTTAACTTTTACTTAGGGATTTCTCTCCAAAAGGCAAAGATAAAAGGTACTGATTTGTTTATTTTTGAAACAATGTTCAAGGAACAAAAAAACTGAATTATTGTAAATACTAAAAATCTAATTTCATTACATTTGATACCATTTAGAGAGATGGAAAGAGAAGATGACATAACTGTATGGGAAGAGGGTGAAAATAGGAAACCAGGATAACATGAAAGAGACACACCTAAACTGAAGGGAGGAGAGAAAGGACAGGCAAAAGGAGGAAGAAAAGACACAGAATGAGAACACACTGAAGGGAGAGAGAAAGGCTAAGTAGGTTTTTATTTTATTAGATATCATCCATTGCTATGCATTTGGTTTAGGAGCCAGTGGTTAAGTGTGTAATCAACTCTTATCTACTATCTTGTGAAAAACTGATTAACCACAACTGCTCTAAACTTAAGACTTCTCAATCAGGGGTTAACTGGCTTTGTGCCATGGACCCCTAAGGCAGAATGGTGATGTCTATGAACTCCTGTTCAGATGTTTTGCTGCCTATATTCAGAAATGAAGGAACTGCTAAATTCTACTTAGAGATTGGTAAAAAGTAAAGATAATTTTTCCCGTTCAAGTTCACAGACCTTCAAATCTAACCTATTACTATGATTTAAGAAATTTTCTCCAGAAGCTCTGCTATAGAATAACTAGATCAAACTACCCAGGGAAAACTAAATAAAAATAATAAGAATAAAAGTTAATAAAAATAGTAGTGGCCACAACAATAGCTTCAAAGTCTTTGTTTCTAATAATAATCCTTCAAGGCAAATATTACTCTCATCTGACAAATTTGTCCGAGAGTTAGGGAGCTGAACTGACTTGTGCAGAATCCCATAAAAAATTAAGTGGCCAAGCTAGTTGTGATTGGACTGCAATGTGTGAGAAAAGTCCCATCTCTAAAGCAGACCCCATCCATGCCATCTCACCCTTACATTCTTGGTCTCATGTGAACAGTCCTCCCTCCTCACCTCCCATCCCACAAAGTCCATTTTACCTGTTCCAGTTCTTGCTCTGCATATTTCTGGCGGCTGAGCTCATTCTCTGTACCCTCACGAAGTTCACGAAGCCGGTGTGCCTCCTGTTTAGCAATGCTGATCTCATCTTGTAATTTTTTCTCCAGGTGTACCTTTTCTACTTCCACTGTCCGATGTTCCTCCTGTGCTTTCTGTAGCCTGTGGGAAAGGAAGAACTACATTTTATATATTCCATATCATCCTCCTTCATCCTGTAACAAATCTATATGGAGAATTTAATGTGCCTGGACTTGAGCTGTAAGAGAATTAGGAAAATATATGGATCCTTGTCCTGGGCTAGGCTATGCTATATGAGAGACAGCCAATGCAAGAGGAATACACAAGAAAACTTGGACTTAGAGAAGACACAGAGAAAAAGAATTGGGTCTCGCTTAAAGTCCAAAGGAACTAGGTCCAAATGGAGATGTAATAACAACAACCCATTACTATAATGATTTTCTTACAACAAATCTGTGAAATTGCTAATCTGCATCTGTGAAGGAAGTTTCCATGCGAGGGAATGAAATCCTAGGCTCAGACCAAAAATAATTTTAAAATGTAAGTCCCCCACTGATACAATGTTGGTGGAATTGGGAATACATCCAGTTATTCTGGAGAGCGATTTGGAATTATGGTCAAAAAGTTATCAAACTGTGAATACCCTTTGATCCAGCAGTGTTACTACTAGGTTTATATCCCAAAGAGATATTAAAGAAGGGAAAGGGACCCATATGTGCAAGAATGTTTGTGGCAGCTCTCTTTGTAGTGGTCAGAAACTGGAAACTAAGTGGAGGCCCATCAATTGGAGAATGGCTGAATAAATTGTGGTATATGAATATTATGGAATATTATTGTTCTGTAAGAAACAACCAACAGAATGATTTCAGAAAGTCCTGGAGAGACTTACATGAACTGATGCTGAGTGAAATGAGTAGGACCAGAAGATCCTTGTATACTTCAACAACAACACTGCATGATGATCAATTCTGATGGACGTGGCCATTTTCAACAATGAGATGAACCAAATCAGTTCCAATAGCGCAGTAATGAACCGAGCCAGCTACACCCAGCGAAAGAGCTCTGGGAAATGAGTATGAACCACTACATAGAATTCCCAATCCCTCTATTTTTGTTCACCTGAATTTTTTATTTCTTTCACAGGTTAATTGTACACTATTTGAAAGTCTGATTCTTTTTGTACAGCAAAATAACTGTATGGACATGTATACATATATTGTATTTAACATATACTTTAACATATTTAACATGCATTGGTCAACCTGCCATGGGGGAGGGAATGGGGGTAAGGAGGAGAAAAATTGGAACAAAAGGTTTTATAATTGTCAATGCTGAAAAATTACCCATGCATATATCTTTTAATAAAAAGCTATAATAAAAAAAATGTAAGTCCCCTAAGGAAGGGGTGAAGAAGCTACTATTAGTATTTCATACTTTATTGGGAACTGGACTTAAAAGATTAGAACTTGAACTATTGAGTTCTGATAGGAATGATTAGAGTGAGAGTTTGGACAAGATGCTGGTCAGGGAAGAACACAGTCCTCTATGGAAAAGATGGAGCACTATATCTGAGGCAAGTCAAAGACAATTTGGTTTGTGATCCTGGGCTTTGAACAGGATAATCTTCAATAGGAGTAGATGTAATCAACTAACTTGGGTTTTACAAGTTCAAAAAAAACACTAGAGCTAACTACTTCGGGTAGCTATGTTCATTCTGAGTGAAATCATGTAGTAGAATCCACTACCTTAGTAAGCAGCAGGTTCCCTCCACCAAAGGCAAAGACTGCATATATTTATCCGGGATGCTGCAGAGGGGAGTGCTATTCAGGACAAGTTGCAGTAGATGTTTCCTCCAACTCTTTATAATTCTGAAATTTTGATTCATTTCTGTTTCTAAATCCTATGATCTGTCTTCCTGGAGAGGCAAGGATCTGCTGACCACCAGATGGCGTCATATATCCTAGTTACAACCAGGGATGAGTCTGATTGTCTTCCAACCTAGTTGTGGAGCATGAACTTTTACAAGCAGGAGTCAAAGGTAGTATTAATGGGGAAACAACAATATTCAATGTCTCCTGAAAGGGCCATGGGTAGTGCACACTTAGATTTCTTGTCACACTTACCTTTTACTCCCACTTCTAGGGCTGCCTCATCCATGTAGCAAAAGCACTAGATCTGAAGTGAAGGGGAAACTGGATTCAAATCCCAGACCTGACACTATCTATGTGACTCTAAACAAATCACATCTCTTTGTACCTTAATGTCTTCATTTGTAAAATGAAAGGATTGGGCTCAAAGGTTTGTTAAGATCCCTTCCAGTTCTGACACGATAACATTCTTCTCTTTTGGACTATAGAACCATAGATCCAGAGTTAGAAAGGTTGTTGGAAAGAGAACTATATAGAATTTTAAGGTGTTTTAGAAATAATTTTATGGAGGAAAACAAGAAGCCTAGCAAAAGAAAATAATGGTAAAACTCTAGATTATATTATTAAAAGGATAGTGAATGTCTAGAAAGGGAAATGGTAGACCCAAAAAGGAAGCTGATTCCAGGAAGCAGAGGGATGCCAGACTAATTCTCCATTTTTTACCATATTATTATATCAAGGGAATGATCTAGATATACTTAGTAGACTAGAAGCAAATTATAATTTTATAATATCTCCTTTAATCTCCTCTTTGTGCTCCATGATTCCAAAGTTCCATCTTTAAGGTTTTATATTCATTCACTCCTATGGTTTCCTCCCCCAACCTGCCAGCCTAGTTCTCAGCTTCCTCTTCCAAGGGGACTGGAATAACCTTCTCCCTAGCCTTTTCCCACTTAGTCTCCTTCCTTTCAGCCCTCTTACAAACACAACCAAAATCAATTTCCCAAAGCCCACATCTGGCCAAATTTCTCTCCTATCTGGGAATTTTTTAAAAAGTTCTCTATGGTCTTCAAAAACACCAGATTGGAATTCAAGGTACTTTTGCCTTCACCTCTCTTCATCCCTCCAATTCATTCCAGTTCACTTAGGGGAAAGCAGAAGTCTAATCTTCTATATGATAACCTTTCAAATATTTAGATTCACAGAGATAGAGTAGGGATGAGGGGACCACTGAGATCAACTACTTTATCCCTCTCATTTTAAAAAGTATATAATTATTACCTTTTTTTTTTAAACTATTACCTATATTTCCCAATGTATTACTTCTGCCTCCCCCCCAAATCATTCCTTATAACAAAGAAAAAATGATAAAACAAACAAAAAACCAGTATAGCAAAATTAATCAACATATCAAGAGAGTCAAACATTCTATACAGACTTGCCTTGTTTAGGAACAAGCTTAGTCATTATTATTTCATAGCAGTTTTAAATGCTTTACTATTACTGTTCTTTTGCTGTAGTCATCACATATATTATTTTGCTAGTTCTGCTAACTCCACTTTGCATCAGTCCCTGTGTCTTCTCTGTATCCAGCATAACTATTTCTTGCAGCACTGTCATCAGCCCCTCATTTTAAAGAGAAGGAAGTTGAAGTATCCAGAGATCAAGTCACTTGCTCATGGTTACAGAACAACAGGACATAACAGTGGCTCTGGTGCTCACTTGGCGATCCTCCTATTCTTCTATAAGCAGAGTGAACATGATTTCTTTAATACCTGATCCCTCTTAGAGCCTATCCCACTCTGGCTCCTCCAGAAGTAGCCTTTCTTGCTCTATTCCCCTTCCCCTCAATCCCCTGAATATCTTAGCGCCTGCCTCTCAACACTCATCTCAAAGGAAATGAAATCCATTGCTATTCATCCCTTTACTTTGCATTTGCTCATGTTCTATTCCCCAATAGAATTTAAGTTTCTTGGGAGCAGGGATTCTTTATCATCCAGTGCCATGAGCATATAGTGGTTGTTGCTTAATAAGTAAACAAAACTGTGTATATAATAATATTAAATTATCAATAACAGTGTCAATTATGTCATGCTTTTAGGTTTGAAAAATACTTTATATGAACTTTATCATTTGATGCTCATAAAACTCTTTGAAATGCTTATAGATTATTATACACATTTTAGAGATGAGAAAACTAAGGCTGCAAAGTTAAGCAACGTGCTCATGGTCATGCTCTTGGTCAGATGCTAATCAGCATCTGAAAAAGTAGGATATAAACCTGAGTTTGCTTACTCAAAACTCAATATTCTAGCAATATTCTTCTGATCTCCCTCTCCTAAAAGGAGAAGAGTGTAGCTTGAGGGCAGGGAGTGGCTCCACTGGAAAGAGTGCTAGATTCAGAATCAGAACTCTGATTATTTTGCTTATTTAGCTATGTTCTAAGTCACTACATCTCTCTGACAGAAGGGCCAGTATTCTAACCATTGCGGCACTTAGCTGTCCTAAAGATCTCTGGGTTTCAGTTATTCATTTTTAAAATGAGAGAGAGTTGGACTAACTGGTCTCTACAATCCCCTTCAATTCCAGATCTAAGATCCTCTCTCTGATTTTACTGGAGCATATAACAAATGTGCATGCAGTAAGGTCTGACTGAAAGCTGTTCTCTGTAGTCATATCTATCTTGCCTTTTGCAAATTATTTCTTATTTTCTTAAACATCACAAAATGTCAGAACTTGAAATTATCTGGCCTATTTTCTCCATTTTTAGATAGGAGAAAGGCAGAATGGCATAACAGAAAGGGGCCTGGATTTGTATTCAGAAGACTGTATTATGATGATCAATTCTTATGAACATGGCTCTCTTCAACAACGAGAGGATCCAAATCAGTTCCAATTGATCTGTAATGAACAAAACCAGCTACACTCAGAGAAAGAACACTGGGAAATGAGTATGGACCACAACATAACATTTCCACTTTTTCTGTTGTTTGCTTGCATTTTTGTTTTTTCTTCTCAGATTATTTTTACCTTCTTTCTTAAATACAATCTGTCTTGTACAACAAGATAACTGTATAAATATGTATACATATATTGTATTTAACATATATTTTAACATATTTAACATGTATGGAACTACCTTCCATCTAGGGGAAAGAGTAGAGGGAAGGAGGTGAAAAATTGAAATAGAAGTTTTTGCAAGGATCAATGTTGAAAAACTACCCATGCATATATTTTGTATATAAAAAACTATTTGAAAAAATAAAAAAGACCTGTATTAAAATTCTAGCTTTGCCATTTACCACAGTTTTGATCCAGGCAAATCCCTAGCCCATTTGGGATATTGGTGGTCTCTGTAAAATTAGAGGATTGAGTTAAATGATCTCTAAGACCTCTTCTGGCTCTAAATCCTAACCCAAAGCCTTGAAGCCAAGAAAAGATGTTTTTTCCCCCCCTGAGGCTGGG
This sequence comes from Sminthopsis crassicaudata, assembly GCF_048593235.1. Lineage (NCBI taxonomy): Eukaryota > Metazoa > Chordata > Mammalia > Dasyuromorphia > Dasyuridae > Sminthopsis > Sminthopsis crassicaudata. The sequence continues at coordinate 580,338,936 of NC_133619.1, read as the reverse complement.
GTTAAGTGACTTGCCCAGGGTCACACAGCTAGGAAGTGTTATATGTCTGAGACCAGATTTGAACTCGGGTTCTTCTGAATTCAGGGCTGGTTCTCTATCTACTGCATCACCTAGCTGCCCCCGAAAAGATTTTTCTAAGGTCACATAGGCAAGGAATATGAATGAGATTTGGATTAGATATAAGAAAGAATCTCCTAATGATAAGGAGCATGTAAGAACTGCAATATAATATAAAAGGCTCTCATGAAAGGCTCTTTCTGAAGATGTGAAGAAATTAATTCCATTTAGCTGCCCAAAATCATGAGTACTGCCTGAGTGACTCACCCTTTGCTGACTATCATGGCCAGAGAATTTCATGATCATATGCAGCAACTACCAAGGTTCAGAGATAGGATGATCAAATCAAAGATAACACTTTCTTTTGGGAGGGAGAGAGGGTTTTTTTTTTTTTTTTTAAATTCTCGGACCAGTTTGGCAGGATGAAAAAAACATTGGATTTAGGAGACTTTAAGTGCCAGCTTTGTAATTAACTTTTTTGTATGACACTGAAAAAAGTAACTGACCTCTCTAGCTCTGTTTCCTCATTTATAAAACATGAGGTTGAAATGGATGTCTTTTAAAGTTCCTTCTAACACTTAAGGTCATGGGATCCAGAGTAAGAGAACACAGAGATCATCTAGTCCAATTATTTCACTTTACAAATTAGGAAATTGAAGCTCAAAGAAGTGATTTGTTCTAATAGTTGGCATCCCCTTCCCCCTCCCCTGACAGTAGTCTTTAAAGACCCACTCATATACCTCTCCTGGAGGTCATGAAGGCTCTGCTCAGCTCTGTGTAGTCCCTCCAGGTCTTTCATCATCTTCTTCATATGCTCCTTAGAGTATCGATTCTGAATGTAGGCAAACCAACATCCACCCACCCCAATGACGATGGACACAACGAGCATGAAGTCCTTCAAATGGTTATGGCGGGTCACTGCAAAAAGGAATAACAGGCAGTTAACATCCCCCAAACCAGTTCACTGCATGTTTCTCTCCTGCATGTTTCTGATGAGCAGGACTAAGAGAGGGTATATAGGGTCACCAAATAGAAAGAGAATCAAATAAATCCTTCCTGGTATTCTGCCCAAGTCAAAGCCTAACCCCCTGTCTCTAAGAATCTCCCATGATTGTTTCAGCGTCTATAAACCTCTCTTTTTCTGAGCCTCTGAGGCATTCAGTCTAAATTAGGCAAATCTGACACATGTTTATTAAGTGGCTACTGTGTGCAGGGCACTGTGCTCAGTACTCAGGCCACAAAAATGAAAACAACCTTTTCTCTACCCTAAATTAAAATTAAATGGAGGGAAAAGTAAATATACACAAATAACTGATATTTATTGTCTAGTATTTCAAGCCCTTCATCATCTGATAATATCATCTTTCCAACCTATCTAATCTTTTTTTTTTTCCTACTTGTACTCTATATTTCATTCAAATTGAATTCTTTGTCCTACATATACATCATGTAGTCAATTTCCAGCCTTTGTGCCTTGGCCTACATTGTTTCCTATGTATAGAATGTCTTTCCTACCATTTTTTTAAAACAAAAATTTGGTTGATATCTTTTGTTCCTATTTCACTCATTTCTAAATATATCCTCCCCATTACAAAGAATAAAATTTAAAAAAAAAAAAAAAAAAACAGCTTGGATAAACTACCCAACACATTGACCAAGTTTGACAGTATATGTAATGTTCCATATGCACAGTCCCTCATCTCTGCAAAGAAGGAAAAGTCATTTTTTTCATTTCTTCTTTGGGGCCAAGTTTGACCATTAAAATTCCAGGATTCAGTTTCTTTTTCTTTTCTTTTCTTTTCTTTTTTTTTCTTTTTTTTTTTGGTTTAATTATTTCTACCCAATGTTATCATCATTGTTTATACTATTTCTCTGGTTCTGCTTATTTTGCTTACTTATATCAGCCCTCTATCACTTTTACCTATTGAATTACTACTCACATTTTTAAAACACCATATCAAATACCACTTCCTCCAAGAAGCCTTCTCTGATTTTCTCAGCAGGAAATTACTTTCTGCCTCACACCTTATACAACCCTTTGTCTATACTAACAATGTGCTTCAATATATAACAGTGTATACTAAGTTATCTGGACAGCCTATCTTTTTACTTTTATTTACTTTAATACATGGGTCAGGACCATGTACTTTGCATATTGTATATTGTACTTTTTAGCTTTCCACACCCAATACAGTGCTTGGTATAAGCAAAGATAAGAGAAACATAATACTTTTTTTTTTTGATCTCAGGTCCTCCTGAATTCAGGGCTGGTGCTCTATCCACTGCTATATATCCACTATGCCACTTAACTGCCCCCACTTAACAAATACATTAAGAGAAATGCAATCATAGTAGTTATTCTTTATCCTGCCATTCTAGGCCCTGTTTATATATAATCTCTCCCCTATCCTCATAGCCAAAAATTCATACTCTAATCTCATTGTTCCATTCTCACTTATATACCTTCATCTGCTGTTCTTCTGACCTATAGGGCCTTTCCCATAGGTGCTTAAAGAGACAACCCAAATCTTAATTCTTCCAGAAATCCTTCCCACATTCTGTAAGGGCTTCTTCCTCTTATCCCTTTATGTTCCAAAACACAAAGTTGGAACCTCAAGAAATTCTCAAGACACAGACATGTAGTACATAATAGTAAGTACCTTGGCCAAATCTCAGACCATCCCTAGAGATAGAATGTTGGGGGGAGATGGATTATTACCAGCAAGATACAATTCATTTCTACATAAATACATTAAGTGCCTCCAATAGGAGGCACTTTTCTCCAGGACTTGGAGAAAGAGAACAGGGGAGAAGGGAGAGAAGTTTAAGAAATAAAAGATATAAAAAGATAGATGCTAATGAAGCAGAGCACAAAGTCAAATGCTAAAATAAGTACCACACATGCTAAGGGCTGTGACAACTCAGATAATGTTGAGTTTTCTGAGAGTTGCAGTCCTCTAGAAGTCTTCCAGGAAAGAGGACTCATGCTGAGCTTCAAAAGATGTTTAAGAGCTGCATGACAGAGGGAAAATTAGGGGACTGAAGCAGGGTCAATAAATACAAAGCAAAGAGAAATGATGCTGGTGTGTATGATGGGGAAGCTGACCCCACTGGGATAGAAAGACTAAAATGTGATGAGGAACATCCGAGAAATCCGAAGATGAGTGAAATGGCAAGATCCAAAAAACAACGACCTTTATGCTTTTGGCTTTATGGTCCAATTCCTACAGTGCTTTTGGCTAGCCTCCCACAATACTGGCAGGGACAAAGGGCCCCTGAAATGTAACAATAAAGGCCAAGATCAAAGACATCCAATATATATTTGCTGAGACAATTGGGGTTAAGTGATTTGCCCATGGTCACACAGCTAAGAAGTATTAAGTATCTGAGGTCAGATTTGAACTCAGCTCATCAGTCTGCATAACCGAGCTTCCCCACACTAGGTTGTGCAATACATAGAGCACCAGCCTGAATATATTTTAACAATCATGTAAGGGGTTCTTCCCTTTGAGAATCAATGAGATATGCTAAAAGAACACAGAATTTAGAATCTGGGTCAAGCCTTGGTTTTGCCAACCACTGGTCATTCGACTATAGAAAAATTAAATTCTTCTACTGTTTATAAAACAAGGAGACTGAATTACATGACCTCTAAGGTACCTCTCTAGCTCCAATATTACATTCAAGGTACAAAAAGGTCATAGGATCTAGTGCTAAAAGGGATCTTAGAAGTCATCCAACCCATTCACCTCATTTTAAAGATGAGGAAATTAAAACCCTAAGAGGTGAAATTACTTGCCTTTGTCCAAGGTCATTCAGGTAAGTCTTGGCCAAGTCTTAGTAGCAGGGCACAGAACCTGGTAAGATTCAAAAGGGTTCCCTAACTCCAAGTCTAGTGTTCAAAAGGGTACTATACTATGTTGCTTTTCTTTTAGCTTTTGACTAACTATATTCTATCCAATTTCAAGATTCTGATACTATGAATCATTACTTGTCCCACTGTTTTAATGGAAGGAATTATCTATAATTGCATTAGCCCCTAAATCAAACTATGTGCTGGTAGCCCACAAACTGGAGAAATCAGCCAATATCCTGATCTTTAAATTACAATGGTAGAGAGCCAAATCCCTATGAGTAGCTTGTAATCAGAGCAGAGCCCCTAATTAATTTAAATTGTGCTTCTCCAATTTACCTTATAGAGGAGATATCTGCATAGTTGTTCTTTTAGATCATATGATGTTTCTGCTTTTTTCACTTCTCTAACCACATTTCCCTCCCCATCAAAAGAGCAGGCCTTTAAAAAATTTAGTAGAGAATTATGGAGGTGAGGAATACCCTTAATTCCCCTTTCAGCTCAACCCTTTACATCAAATCTGATAGCATAAGTAGAGAAAGTTACTAATGCAAAAATGTTGCTTATTGCAATTGCTTCAGACACAATAAGCTACATTAAGAACTGCAATTAGAAATGTAGACAGAACAAGCTTAGGGCAGGGAGAAGGTTGGGAAGAGCTACAGGAAGACCTGTAAGTTTAATATAATTAAAATATCTCTCATTTCTATAACACCTTATGTTTTGCAATGTATTTTCCTCACAATAACCCTATAAGATAGGTAGGACAAGTATCATTACTTCATTTTACAAGTTGGTACAGTAAAGCTAAGAGTCACATAATTAGGAAGCATTAGAATTAGGATTTGAACCCAGGACTCTAGATTACAAATCAAGCACTCTTTGCATTATGTGTTTTCTCTCTTCTTGATAATCAAAGCTGTCTCAGAATAGCTACCTCATGAAGAAGTGAGCTTTGGATCACTAGAGATATTCAAGCAAATGTTGTCAGGAGCAATGTTCAATAATTAATGCAACCCACCTCTTTATAGAGTTGTGATGGATTAACATGTAAAAGACACATAGCTTTGGATAGAGTCAATATGGAGGTTTGTTTTGCTTGACTACAGCTTTTTGTTATAAGGATTTTGCCTTTTTTTTTTTTTTTTTTTTTTTTTTAGTGAGGAAAGAAACAAAATTGAAAAAAAAAAAATGTTTAAGAGGCTATCAAGGAAATGATCTAGATGAAGACCTAAATGATCCATCAACAAGAGGGTTGGAGATTTACTAGTTGTGTGACCTCATGGCAGTCCCTTAATATTTCTGGGCTTCAACCTCTGTATCTGAAAATGGGACAAATGAGAGTTGCAGAGGCCTACTATGTGGAAAGCACTCTCTAAGATTTGAGGCACTATGGAAAAAGAAATCATTCTTCCTGTTGGACTAGATGATATCTAAAGGGCCTTTCAACTCTAAGATAATAAGATATTCTTGGACAGGATCCTGAGGGCTCTACAGACATCTATTAAACAGTGCTTGCTATCAAGAGCTGGGGAGATATGTCCAACTTTTTATGTACTGTTAGCAAATACAAGTCTAGTTTCTAAATTTTCTAAGTTTCCAAGAGTTACTGAAAAAACTCAAAAAAGGAAGAATGGATAGGTTGAAATTATCTGGAAATGTTTCCTAAAAGAAACAAGATCAGAAGAGGAGTATAAAATTTGGTTGTGAGTTAAATGAAAAACAGAAAAACCTAACCAAAGTTCCCTGATTTCTCAGGATCAGAACCCTAACAGTGAGAATTTGGGGAAAGCTAGGCTCACCCTCAATGACATCCCTGCATATCTATAAATAACTTCATTGTTCCTGAAACTATTTTTAGTCTGTACCATCCACTGAGGTAAGATTCCTGAAATTTTACCAGCCCACATATCCCTTTGTCTCCTGAATTCAGCTCAAGCCCAAATAACAGTTCTTACATTGAACTCTATTTCAGAGATAGGACTGTGCTGAGAGAGGTGAAATTACAGAGATTCTGCCTTGGGTCTCCTCCCAGCTCCCTTGTCATGCTCAGGTAGATAGGTATGAATCCTGGCTCTTGAGTCAGGGGTGACCCACAATACCATGTTTGAGAAGTGGATGAACTGGCTAAGGATTCTGACTATCCTGTAATAACAACTACCTCAGCACTGAAACAACCTGTGGGGATTATTAGAAACCATGACTTACCTGAGCTCATTACAGTGGGAAATCCTAATGGATCCTGGGCAGCTTTGTGGTGCCATGAGAACAGAACACATGCCTGAAAGCATGTGCTGACTGGACTGGCTGTAAGCCAAAGGCAAACAACAGAGACTACTAAGGAACTCTTGACTACAAGAGGTTTTAAAGAACAAAATTGTCTGGCTGACTGGAGATCTGAGAGACACAGTTCCAAATGATGACAGGCCCTTCAGATAAAGATGCAGCAAAAGCTAAAGGTGCCCACTATGGAGAGGACCATTTGTTGAACCTTGTATTCTCATATCAGAGTCTGCTAGCTTCACAAAATATAATCTCTATAGATCTGATAGTCTGCTCTATCCAGAACACAAATAAGGATTCAGAAAGAAGCCAATAATCAAAATCAGTATCACAACTCACATTCCTAGAATGCTTTAAGTTTTATAAATATGCTTTCTTCCCCAACAACCCTGCAAACTAGAGTGCATTAATTATCATTCCTATTTTACAAATTAGAAAACAGAAGTTCAGAGAAGCAGTAAAATATAGTAAGCATTCCTTTAGTGGCAGATAGATAGTGTCATATAAAGGTCAGCTGTCCATTGCACTATCTCATGACAACGTGTGTGTTTGTGGTTATATATGTGTACATAGAATAATGCACATATATGTGTAAATATGCACATACATACATATCTATCCTATTCATTCATCATCTATCTTAACTATCTACCTACCTATCCATGTATCTGCCCATCTATCTAGTTACCTATGAAGGGTGTATGGGGTATTCAGAAAGGACAAGGACTTCTGGTATGAGGATTGCTGAGTCCTTTTCAGGGATGACACCTTTAGTGTCCACATGTCACACAACTCTCACCTGTGACTACAAGAAGCTGGAGCATGTGCAGTGGCCACAGCCCAGTGACAACATCTCGGCATTCAGGCTAAACCAGATTGAGGGTAGCCAACTGGACTCCAATCCACTGATAAGTTAGGAGAATGTCTACTCCAAGTTTGCAGAATAGACAAATGAGAACAATTCGTTCCAATAGCCATTAAGGTGCTGAAGCAGTTGCTGTGGAGTCTTAGGGCTTTCAGACATCAAAGATGCCAAGGTCATCCACCGCATCCCAGGCCATCAACAGTCATGCTTTTATCCTGCCACTCAAGTTCAATGACTTCTGGAAGAGAGGGAGTCAGGAAGACCTGAGGTCCAGCCTCAGACACTTAGTAGCTGTGTGATCTTAGCTAAATCACTTAATCCCAATTTGCCTTAGCTCCTCATCTGTAAAATGTTCCTTATCCCTCACTATAGAAGGAAATGGCAAACTTCTTCACTATCTTTGCCAAGAAAAGCTACCACATAGAGTTTAATACACCGGAATGATTAAACAATAACAGCAAACATTTCTCTAGTGCTTTATGATTTATAAACCACCTTACAAATATTATAATACACCTAACTCTCTTAATAACCCTTAGAAGAAGGGTTGCCATCTCCATTATTATCCCTTTATTGTGATGATCAACTCTGAAGGCTCTTTTTAACAATGAGGTGATTCAGGCCAATTTCAATAGACTTGTGATGGAGAGCTATTTGTATCCAGAGATTTTTAAAGGCTAAAAACATACTTCTAATGTGATACAAAGTAATAAATGAATATTCTTTGTCTACTTACAAATTCATCTAACTGTATTATATAACTTAGTCTCATCTCATCTACAAGAATGGTACAATTCCTAACAATTAGGCTAAATGATGTGTTTTACTATAGTACTTTACATGGGTAAATTAAGATTAGGAGAAAAAAAGGGAGCAAAGAAGAGATAAGGTGGATATAAATAGGGTGTTAAGATGTTACCGAAAATGACTTACTATGTATACAAAGTGAAATTTAAAACATTATTGGGAATCTACATGAAAAGAAAGTGGACTGATTTCATAGTAAGAAGGAAAAAAATTACATGGGCAGCAACAATGGGTTCCCCGACACCAGTGGAAAACTGCTGTATTGGATAGTATGAGGAAACAAGGAGCTTTCCTAGTTGAATTTCTATTCATACTATAAAATCCCAATTCAAATGAAATTTCCAGGAAGCCTCCATGATCTTGCCATTTCATTAAATCCCTAGAAGGTAATGGTCTTTCCTCTCAGTCTATATCTAACTTTTTTTTTTTTTAAACACATAATATCCTTATTGTGTAATACAATGTTCTGCAGTTATCTGTGCTTTTGTCTTAACCCTCTGTGATGCTTCTAGCTCCACCAAGAGCATGGATCATATTTTATCTAGATGCTCTATCTCCTCTGGTGCCTAGACCAATGTTCTGTACACAATAACCACTTAACTAAAACTTGTTGAATGAATGAAATATTCTGGTGAAGGGAATACTTATGTTGAATAAATTATAGTAAACAATACAGAAGAAAGAAGGGCACTACTTTGGTAACAGCTTTTCATTTGGGTCAAATTACAAGGAAAATAATACACACACACCCCTCTTCTGCCAAGAGGGAACAGCTGACCAGACAAGGTCAGTGTGACACAGAATGTCAAACCACAGTGGGACATGTGGAAGAGAGATTCTCTTTACTCTGTTTTGCCCCAGAAGGCAGTACTAGGACCAATGCAGAGAAGCCAGGTTCAATTCCATTGTAAGAAATTTCTAGCAAATAATTACATCTGTCTACCTCGTAGACAGAATACTCTACATTGATTCAATTCAGTAAGCATTTAACCTTGGTCCAGGAATTTATTAAGTATATTTTAAGTGTTCAGGCACAGTTTGGATGACCACTTGTCAAAATGCTATAGTTGGGAGTCCTGATTCAGGTAAGGGGGTGGGTGAGTTCTAAGCAATTTTTTGCTGATATGCTCTACTACTTTCCATTCACACAGTTACCACTTCTCACTTCTCCTAGATTACTAAAAAGTTTCTAGTATTTCTTAACACTAATTAATCCTCCACATAGATGCCAAAGTGATTTTCTTAAAGTGCAGGTCTAACCAGGTCACAATTTCTGCTCAAAGAACTCCAGTAACTCTCCAATAGGAACAAACAGAATCTCTTCTGACATTTAAAATCTTTCCAAAAACAGTATGGCAGAAACTAGGCATTGATCAATACCTAACACCCTATATCAAAATAAAGTCAAAATGGGTTCATGATTTAATATAAAGGGTGATACTATAAGCCAATTGGAAGAACAAGGGATAATTTATTTCTCAGATCTATGGAGAAAGAAGGAATTTATGGCCAAAAAACTACAGTACATTATGAAATGCAAAATGGATAATTTTGAGTATATTAAATTTAAAAGGTTTGTACAAACAAAACCAATGCAACCAAGATTATAAGGGAAGCAGAAAACTAGGGGAAATTTTATATCTAAGGGTTTTTGTAGAGGACTGCAGATATTGGGGAACTCTGAGAAAAGTATACTTAAAGAGAGTGTTAAATCAGTGTGATTAATGAGGTGATGGTTGTCTAGTTCACATATACTTAGTATGGTGGTGTAATGGTTCTCTAGTTCACACATACTTAGTGTGCTGTAATGATGTAATCATACTGAGGTATTTAAGGGCTGAGAGCGCTGGAAATACAGACATTCTATCTCTGACCAGTCTCCTGGTGGCTCTCCTGCCTTTATCACTTCTCCACCTAAAGAACAAGGCCCCTCCAAAGATCCTCCAGAAAGCTAGCCCAGACATACAGGTTCTAGTAAAGGCCTCATTTCTAAAACATATAGAGAACTGATTCAAATCTGTAAGAATACAAGCCTTTCTCCAACTGATAAGCAGTCAAAGTACAGGCAATCTTCAGACTAAGACATTAAAGCCACTTCTTAGTCATATAAAAATATTCTTAAAACAATATTGATTAGAGAAATGTAAATTAAGACAACTATATGATACCACTTCATAGTTCTCAGATTGGCTAAGATGACAGAAAAAGATGATAAATGTTGGAGGGGATGTGGGAAAATTGGGACACCAATACATTGTTGGTGGAGCTGTGGACTAATCCAACCATTTTGGAGAGCAATTTGGAACTATGCCCAAAGGGCTAGCAAACTCTGAATATTCTTTGATCCAGCAGGGTCTCTACTGGGTCTGTATCCCAAATAGACCATAAAACAGGAAAAAGGATCCACATGTGCAAAAATGCTTGTAGCAGCCCTTTTTGTAGTGACAAGGAACTGGAAACTGAGTGGATCCCATCAGTTGAGGGATGGCTGAAAAAGTTATGCTATATGAATGTAATGGAATATTATTATTCTATAAAAAATGATCAACAGAATGATTTCAGAAAGTCTTGAAAGATTTACATAAACTGATGCTAAATGAAGTGAGTAGAAACAAACGAACATTGTACACAGCAACAATAAGATGGATGTGGCTCTTTTCAACAATGAGGTGATTCAGGCCAATTTCAATAGACTTGTGATGGAGAGAGCCATCTGCATCCAGAGAGAGGACTAAGGAGACTGAATGTGAAACACAACATAGTATTTTCACTTTGTTGTTGCTATTGTTTGCTTGCCTTCTTTTTTTCTCTCTTTTTTTTCTTTTTGATCTTATGTTTCTTGTACAGCATGATAAATTTAAAGATATGTTTAGTAGAATTACACACCTTTAACCTATATTGGATTATTTATCATCTAGGGAGAGGAAAGGTGGGAAGGAAAGCAGAAAAATATGGAACACAAGGTTTTTACAAGGTTGAATATTAAGAACTATCTTTGCATGAATTTTGAAAACTAAAAAGTTATTATAAAAAATAAAAATAAAAATAAATAAAAGCTTACAACCTGGTCCCTTTATTTTCAGTCTTCTTAAACATTACTTTTCTCCTTCCATTTACTTTCCACCCTCCCCACTCTCTGGCTCTTTGCACTGGATTGTTTTCTCTCCTCATCTCTGCCTTTTAGAAACCCTGGCTTCTTTCAAAACTATGTACAAATGCCATCTTCTCAAATATACATTTACTAACTACCTACTATATGCTAATTATTGAAGATACAAATTAAAAAAAAAAGTCCCTGCTCTTCCCATTAGATTATAAAATCTGAAGACAGCAATTCACACACAATAAAAAAAGCTAGAAGGGTAAGGGGGAATCCTAAGGAGGTCTTTTGTACCATGAAATTCAGAACAAGCAAAGGTACAGATAGAGAAGGCTTTTCCATCACCCCCAGATGCCTTTCCCTCTAAGGTTATTTTTCAACTACTCTATATGTAGTTTTTATATATCTATTAATGTAGACATTAGTTCCTTCAAGAGAATGTAAACTACTTGTTTTTGTGTTCTTTGTATACCCAGAGCTTAGCAGCATTGATTCCACTCTTAAATGTACATTTATGATGCAGAATAGTTTCTAGTGATATTCAAACCGAGGTCAATGATGGGAGTTGAACAAATGTTTAGAAAGAAAAATCAGTATTCAGTCCTCCACTGACAAACCTAGGTCAAAGCATAAAGTCAAAGGAACAAAGGACAGAGAACTAGAAAGGACCTTAGTAAAAAATCCTATAACTGAGAGAAACCTCAAAAATTACTTAGTTCCACTTCCTAGAGGAATCACAAAAATAATCTAGTCCAATCAGAATAGGAACTCTTTCTCCAAAATTTTTGCCAATATCTTGGCAACATCACCCAATAAATTCCATTATTTCATTATTGCCAATACACATTTCTGATCATGAAGTTTTTCTTTAAAGTTAGCTAAAATTGGCCCTCCCAGCAACTTTCCTCTTTTTTTCCTGCCCTCTGGAACCAAGCAGAAAACATCTAATCCTAAATTCAGAGCATCAAACATCAATTTAAACATCTGTCAGTTTATGCCTCATGTTCTGAGGGATTCCAGGAGATGAGTTAGATGTACCTGCACCCTGCTGTCTATGTAAGGAGAAAGTAAAGCAATCTTATGAGTCTGACAGATGGAGATAGAGCCATCACTGTTCTATATCTTAGAGGAAGATGGCATTAAGGGACACTAAAAGATCTAAAAAAGTTCTGGATCAATTTGGTCACAGTGCTATAGATGTGTTCATTAAGTCTGGAAGTGAGGATAGATTTGGGAACTGTATAAGATTGAAATATATGACTAAAGATAAGACTAACCACAAGGGTCATGATTATGAACAGCTGGGGTGGTAGGATAAAATAGGATAAAAAGAAGATTAACATGTTCTATTTCCAGAGAGGTTAGATTGACTATAGGATCCAGAGTGGCATCTGTGCCCTTCACATGTTTATGACCTTCCCATGAAGAGAATCATAGAATTAAAGAATATCAGAGTGAAAGGCCATAGAAATCATCTTAGTCTAATTCTTATCTTACAAAGGAGTAAACTAAGGCACAAAGAAGGAGAACTTGCCTAATAATAAAATCAACTATTTCCATAGCCTTTAGGTTTGTAAAGTTCTTTTCTCATAATAATCTCATGAGAAGATAATGTAAGAATACTCACATTTTACAGATGAGGAAATAATGTAAAATCAATTCCAGAAAAAATGAAAGAAACGGGAAGCTGAATACTACTGCAATAGCCCAAGTGAGAGGATGAAAGCCTGAACTAAGGTAGCTGGGGTGCAAATAGAGAGAAAGGATAGAAGTAAGAAAAAGTTGGTAAGGCTTGATAACTGATATGAAGCAGTTGTGTGAGAATGGAGAAACTGTGTAAAAAAACACAAAGGACTAAGGCCACTGGATTTAGTAATGAAAAAATTATTAGTGATCTCTGACAAAATGGCAAGGAAAGGGTCTTACAAGTGAGTGGAAGAAGGTAAAGAGTTGAGGCACAAAAAATAGGCTACATCTAAGATGGTAACTTGAGGGATACAAGCACTGATTCTAGTTCCATTTCCTCTCCCCTAAACCCAGATACCATTTCATCTCTATAACCTTCAAGTACAATTTCTTCTTGCTGTGGATCACTGGATCTTATAATAAGGTGCATTATAATGATCTCCAAAACTACTGTGAAAGCATCACTTTGGAAATCACAAACTACCAAAAAGATAAAGAGATATTATAATCCAAGTTTCCAAGGTCCACAGAGCATCTAATCAGCAGGAAAGGAGTCAAAGGGTAAGAAGATATTGAAAATTAGGAAAAGATATGACGAGGAACAAGTTCCTAGAAGATATAAAAGGTCTGAGTCCAAGAGCACAAGTAGAGGAATTGGTCTTGGCAAGCAGATAAACCACGCTGCTACAATGGCAAATAAAGTATCTTGATTCTAGCATTTGAGGCCTTCAAACATCTGTCTCATTTCTCTTTTCCCAGCCTTACACTGTTCTACTTCACAGATCTCCATCTCCCACTTTATCTGGGCTGTTTCTGTGAATTTATCTCAAGTATGGCTTTTCCTGAAATTAGATTGTAAACACTTTGAGGACAGGATCTGTGTCATATTTCTATCTATGTATGCTCAGCACTCATCCCAGGGTTCTGTTCAAAACAAATACTTATTTCATGTTTATTGAATTGAATGGAAGTTTTTTAATACCTTCTGAGATAAATCTGCCTTTATTTTTGGAATGTTTGGAAAATGCCAAAACGAAAACAAATATTCTCTCCTACTACAGATGTGCATAGTAACACTTTATTCTTCTCATTTTCTCTTACTTTTCTGCTTATTCCTTTTCATTTTTCCCTGAAAATCTATTGTCCATATTCTGCCCCTGAAGCAAAGGTTTTAAACCCAAAGGCTTTCTCTTGGACCTCCTCTTTTCCTTCTTTATATATGGCGAGTTTGGATTAAGCTAAGGTCTTTTTTAGTTCTAAATTTATGATTTTTTTTTTGACCTGTCTCCAACTGCTTGTTCAGCACATCAACTCTATCTCTTCAGCATCCTAAACAGGACCATGTAAATGCACCCCTCCTCACAACTTCTGTGTTTCTGTTGAAGGCATCACCATTCTTCTAATTAGCCAGGACCACATCTGAAGATTTAGACACAGAGTAAGTACTACATCATTGTTAGTTATTGTTATTATATGACTTATCCAAGGTCACACTGGTATTAAGCATTATAGGTAGAACTTAATCCAAAGCTTTCCACATAGTACATTTCCTTTCTCTTCCTAACCTGTGAGAATTTAAGTAAGTCATTTAACAGTTGTGAACTTCTATTTCCCCAATGGCAAAATAGTTCTTCGTAATGCTTAAATTTTCCACACTAGGAGCTGCTAATATTACAGGATTACTCTAGGAAGCAAAAAAGATCCTGCCATAGTTCTCTCCAACTCTAGGATTCCAAGAGTCTGATTCTAAGGGCTGTGTTGCTAAAACATTATTCAAACTGAATCTTCTAAAACTAAATCTAATTTTCAAAATGAAGGGAAGTTCAAAAGAGTATCTTGGAGGAATCCTCTTCTAAAGAGAGTAATTCTTAATACCATGGTGTATCTTAAAATGCAAATATAAATGTTTTCAGAATTGATCTCATCCTGAAAGGAGAAAAAAATATACTACAAAGCAATAAAGTAGATCATTTCATCTGTCCCAATGTTCCAGCAGAAGGGCCTAAGAAGGATATATAATTCATTCCCTACGTATTTTGGCAGGTCTGTACCAAAATTACTTCAGGAACACACACACAGCTCTCCTAATTTTAAAGAACCTCTACTTAGGTCAAGTTTCAACAGAAGCCTACTTCCTCCTTGGCTATTCTTAGTTAAAAGAAAAGAAAAGAAAAGAAAAAGAAAAAGAACAAGAAGAACAAGAACCTGACTATGTCTAAACTGATGTGCCAACAGGTGCCACATATTTAGCTGCTGGAAGAAATCCTGTTTCAGAGAATAATGAAATAAAGTAGAGTTTCTCGGCAGGGAAAGCTCTATTTGGGTGCCTCACTATTACTTCAAATGCAGTATCTCTAAGAGAGAGTTCATCTCTCTTTCCCCAGAAATTCTATTTCTATCATTGGTGTCTATTTCTATCATTTTACCTGTCTCAGGTAATTTTGAGAATTCATTTTCAAATAAATACCACTTTTCTACCTGCTCTATATCAATCCTGTCATTAAATTCTGCCACTTTTTTTCCCTCCAACATGTCTTAAATTCATCACTTCCTCTACATCCCAAAGTGGTCATTCAGCCTACTAAAGGCCCCCAGTGGTAGGAAACCAACTAAACCAAGTTTTTTATTACATAAAGCTTAAGTTGGCTACCTTATATCTCTCCCCCCATTAGTTTTAATTCTGTCCCCTGAGGCCTGACAGAACCAACATAATACCTCTTCCATATGATTATTCTTAAGACATATGAGGATAGTGATCATATTCCTCTAAGTTGTCTCTTTTCCAAATTAGGAAAAAAAAAAAAGTCAGGACTAGATGATTTTTAAAGTCCCTTTTGGTTTCAATAGTCTGATTCTAAGGTCAAGAAAAAGATGAATTGCTTAGAGTTTTCTTGCAGAGTTCTATACACAATAAAATCACAAGTATAGTCCCTCTCCTCTTTTATCCTGCAAATTAACTTGCCTCCTTTAAGCCAAATCTTATCTCCTAGAGTCCACCTTTTCCATTAGGTGGTTGTCCCAGCAGAGGACCCTCTAGTGAAGGCAGCAGGAGACAGTGCCCTCTCTAGACTTTAGGCAGAGCCAGTCACTGAATCTCTAAATTTTAAAGGACTTCAAAGGACACTTATACATTAATAAAAGACTGATATCAAGAATAAGACAATATACCGACCTCCACCCTGGTCAAACAGTATCAGTTTTCAGCACCACATTATACAATGTGGAACACACTTGGGAGAAGACAAATAGGATGTGAGAGGACTAGAAATCCTACTATGCAAGAACTAGTTGAAGCAAACAAAACCAATAGAATCTACAGGCCAACCATGTCCTTAAGTCAAAAAAACTGACATGAAGAGAACTTAAGTTTTATTTGGCATGTCCGGACAACATAGAAACAAGGAATGATAGGTAGAAGTTGCAAAGAGGTAAATTTTGATACTAGGCAAAATTTGTGGTCCTAAAATATAATGGCTTGCTCTGGGAAGAAATAAAATTCCCTCTCATAAAAGTTTCTCTTAAGTGGCAGTTGGATAATCATCTATCAGATTGAGGAAGAAAAGAGTCCTATTCAGGTATGGCCTGGACTAGCTGGCCTGGAAGAGCAAGCAGACTGGTTCTATTTGATCCCGGAGGGCAGAACCAAAATTTTTAGATGGAAAGTTACAAGGAAGCCTTTAGGTTAATAAAGAGAAGAATTTCTTAATAAGCAGGGGTATCTAAAGAAGAAAAGCTGCCTCAGGAAGAAGAGCTTTCTATTTTGATAAAGGTTGGAATGGATTCCCTTTGGGATCTTTTTCCAATCCCTAGACTCTAAATAGATGATCAGAAATTGCCTCTACAATATCCCTGACGATTGTCATCCAGTTATGTCTACCAGAATAACTTCATTCATAACAAAGAACACCCTTGAGCAGGTAAGGCCTGCTCTTGTTCATCCAGGCAAGAAGGGTATGAGAGCCCACAGGTCTCCCTCTTAAGAACTAGAATCATGCCCTCTGGGGGAGGTCTGGTACTGACTTGGGTGCTTGCCAAACCATGTTGACTTTTCAAGGGCACCCTATTCCTCCTCATTCTCAAGTCTCCTCAGAGTACCTAAGCCTTAGGAGAACCCCACCTTTCTCACTCAATCCCCACCACCTGATTTCAAGGGAAGTGGAGATTCCAGTACAGGAAACCTGCATCTAAATTATATCCATTTCAGCCTAGCACCAAGGCATTGTCTTAACCCTCTGGCCCAGAACATTAGTAACTAGGCCAGGTAATCACAATCAAGAAGCCTGATAATTGAAGCTAATCTGCAGAGTTTTGTTTAGAAAACAAATAATAACTTCAATTTTTTTTCCTTTTAAGTTTTAAAAAATGCTTTTCTCAAAAAAATCACAAGATATAATAACATTGTTCTCATTTTATAGATAAAAAAACAAAGCTCAGATAAGGGACATGACTTGCCTAATATGGTTACTGAGCTAGAAAGTGTCAGAAGCAGGAATCAAAACCAGATCTACTGATTCCAAGTCCAACACTCTTTTCACTAAAGTACTTGTCATCCTTTCCTTCTGGGAAGCAGGCTGGTATAGAAAAGAGATATGATGCTCAAGTTTAAGTCTTGGCTTAGCCTCTCACTAAAAATACTTTGTATCTTATGTGCTTATCTTCTGTTTTATACTATGAGCATTTTTATATAGGACTTCTATCTAGACTGAGCTCTTGTGGGCAAGGATCAGTTATTCTCCCAGCACCCAGCCAAAGTACCTCAGACATAGCAGGAGCTATAGGACAATTAATTTAAGTCCTTTGGCCTTTCTGAGCCTCAGTTTCTTCTGTTATAAAAGAATGGTAATACCTATTCATTTAATCTCATAGAGCTGCTAAAAGAAGATCATATACATAAAAGTACTTTGAAAAACAGAGGATAAAATGTAAAATAAATGTAAAGACACATAAATGTAAAAGGCTATTTTCACTATTTCAGATTCCCCTCCCCTCTTCCCTTGACACCCATGTCTTTTTCAAGGAATTAGATCAATTAGCTGGATGCCTGCATTTTAAGCAAAAAAAAAAAAAAAAAAAAAAAAATTCAGAGCAGAATGTTTTGCTTAACTAGATCTATGAAACCCTTACTCAATTATAAGAAATCAGCAAAAAGCAATGATTCTGAATTCTAGCCTCCTGAATTTTCTGATGGATACACAGTAAAGCTGGTCAGTAGTAGAGTGAGGATAGTTTGGTTGTGAGAGGACCCTAATGCTAAGGACAGTGTTTTCCAAGCAAGAAGTTCATGTAGTTAGATTCAAGTTGGAATATGGCCTAAATCTTGATGTCAGGCACTTGAAATCTAGCAGAAAAACTGCTAAAAGGTCTGTACCTTCAATCAGTAATCAATCAATTACTGTTAAGTACCTGTTATCTGCTAGGCATAATCAAAAAATGAATATTATTTATCATGTGCCAAATATGTCCTCAAGGAGCTTACAATCTAATAGGGGATACAATATGCAAACAAATACATACAAAGTAATAGATAGATAAGATTATTAAGAATTAATAGGAGGAAGGCATTAAAATTAAGAGGGGCTGGGAGAGGTTTCTAGTAAAACATGAGATTTTAGTTGGGACTTAAAGAAAACCAAGGAAGTCAGTGTAGAACTGAGAATGACACTCAATCTACTGAAGAGGCTTATATAACACTTTCATGATAAATAAATATAGGATACATTAAAAATACATAGTGATGACAGGAAGGAGGCATACAATTGGATAAATCACAAAAAGCCTACTGAAGAAGGTGGCAATTGAGTTGAGATTTGAAGAAATCTTGTTATTCCAAAAGGGGACTATTTGAAGCTTGAGAAACAGTCTGTGCAAGGCACAGAGACAGTAGACAGATTGTGCTGTATGGGGAACAGCAAGTAGGTCAACTGAGCTGCAATGAAAAGTGTGTGAGAGGGAGTGAGATGTAACTGGCCTGAGAAGATAGAAGATACTCTAACATTAAGTGTAGCCTTTCTTTAGATTCTTTGGTGGTTCTAGTGAAATGGAATATAGAGAGCATGGTCAACAAAATGGAACAAGAAGTGTGGATTCTGCTTTATACCTCTAAGGAAGGACCACCAGCAATATATAACATAAAATGGAAAAGAAATATTAGAGCGTCGGTCATGAAAATAACCCTGTAATATGAGTATTAGTTCACAAAAACAATGGAAATCTAGTGGAGGATTTACATGAAAAGGTAAAAAAAAAAAAAAGAGGTGATGGGAATACATCATAGGAATGTATCCAGGAGACGTGAGCATAAAATTAAGTACAAATCATGCTATATTATTACATTGCAATTTCTCCTCATTGCATATGAGGAACTGAGGCAAACAAGGTGAAGTAACTTGCCCAGGGTCACACCAATAGGAAGTATCTGAGGCCATATTTGAACTTCAAGTCCCAGAATTCTATCCACTGTGCCACCTGCTTGCCTCTAACAATTTAAACTAAATGTTTTGTATGGAATCCTGAATGATACTGGATCACTCTGAAATTTAATTCTGAGTTCTTCTTAAAAGGGGGGGGGGGCATTGTTTTTAACACTTCAGTGAATTTACTTTATTTCCCATCTCCAGTATTATAAAGCAAATCTAGTATTAAAATCCCAGTGTGACTATATCAGGATGGAATATCTTATTAGTTATAACACTGACAATAATACAAACATCAACAACAACAATAACTAGTGCCTCTGATATGCCAGGTACTATGCCAATCCCTTTACAAATATTTCATTTAAACCTCACAACAACTTGGGGGGGGGGTAAATAGTATCTCCATTTTATAGTTAGGAAACTGAGGCAAACCACTGTCTCTTTGTGACTGATATTTAGCAGTTACCATATCAGTCAAAAGAGATAGTAAATATCTGCAGCCAAATTTGAATTTTCCCAGAGCTCTATGCATTATACCACATAGGTACATAATTATTATTATTATCTCTTTGGGGAAAGGAGAGAAAAAGGGGAAAGACAGAGAAACAGACAGAAATACAAACAGGGAGAGCCAGAGACAAAGAAAGACAGAGATTAGTGGAATAGATTAAATACTCAAAACAAAAAGTAGCAAAATTAATTTCTCTCTCTGTTCTTTTCATCTAACATCCTGTTTGTAGTGGTCCATCAATTTATACTGACTTTCTCCCATGCCTAGAAAGTACTTCCTCCTTACTTACATACCATAGAGTCATCTTCCTTTAAGATGTAACTCAAGCACTGTTTTGTTGTATGTTTTTTTTTAATGAACAAATATAACAAATATTAGGCATGCTATGCAAGGTTCTGAAATAATGGAGATACAAAGAGAAAAACAAGCTTTTGCCCTCAAGCTGACATTCCACTAAAATAAAATTTTATTTCTTTACACTTTTTGTGTCTGTTAAATGTAGCCTTCAAACAAGACTGGGGATTTCTATATTTACACTCACTACTGCAAAAGACTGAGAGATACATTATCATTCTCAAATCCCAGAAAAGTGGCTTAACTTTTTCAAATACATTTTGAATTCTGAGAGAATATATGATATATATTTAATAGGTACAAAACCATAATAGTACTTCTTGTGGCAAAAAACTAGCTATTAAATGGGAGTTTCTAAACAAGGTATGATTTATGAATGCAATGGAATATTAGTATGCCATAAGAAACAACAAAAGATGAACTCACAGAAACCTTGGACAACTTGTATGAATTGATGGAGAATAAAGTAACCAGGACCAGGAAAACAAAATATATCAAAGTACAATATTATTAAAGAAAACAATTGTAAAAAAAACCAAACAAAAAAAAAAAACTGAAAGATTATGATCAACAAAATGACCAATCACAATTCTAGCAGATGAAAATTGATTCAGGCTCCTTAACTCTTGGCAGAGAGATGACAGACTAAAAGGGCAGAATGAACAATAATTTTCAGACATGGTCAGTGTAGGTTTGTTTTCTTTGATTTTATTTATTGGCTATAAAAGAGCTTTTATTTGTTGAGGGGGAAGGAAGAATAGAAAGTAACTTTAGTAATGTATAATTTTTAAAAGACCATCAAGCACTAAAAAACAAAATACATAGAAGGGAATAGAGAGCAAAAGGAGGTTCAAAAGGGGACAAAGACAAACAGAACTGTTAAATTTAGCATATAGTTTCTGATCTTTTTATGCAGAAATGTTCACATTTGTTGAGATTTACCAAATTCATCATAAAAATAAAAAACTTCACAAGGAAAAACAAGTTAGAGCTCAAGCTTTAAATGCCACAGAGAAATTTGCATTTAATTCCTAAAGGCAACGAAGAACCACTGAAACTTCTTGAACAGGAATGTGACATAGTCATATTTGTGCTTCAGAATGATCAGTTTGGCAGAAGGCACATTGGAGAGAGAAAAGTGTATTCAGTGAAAACAATTAGGAAACTAATAAAATAGTCTAAGTAAGAAGGGTCAGAACTGGGGTGATATGTATGAATAGAAAAAAGAAAACAGATGGTGGTGGGAGAGATAAGAATTGGCAACAATTGAATATGGGGAATGAAAAAGAATCAAGAGTTGTTAGTTTTCAAAACTAGAGAGCTGAAAGATAACCTTGGAGGAAAATGAAAAGTTAGGAGGAAAGATGGGTTTATATGGGAAGATGGAACTTTTTCATCAAATCAGTTAAATTTATTTTCAAGAGATAGAAGTGTGGGACTAGAGCTCAGGAAAGAGATAAAGACTGAATATGTCAATTTGGAAGTCATCTGACAGTGATGATAAGATACTTCCATTGACCTTCATAAAATCAGAGAGGACAGAAAAGAAAGCTCAAGACAAAGCCCTATGATACATTTATTTTCTTTCATGAGAACTATCATGAATATGGGAATAGAAATAGTAATGGCAGTGAAGGGTAGACCAAACACAAATGGTTACTTGTGCTCCCCAAGAACAGTGTGATCTTATATACAGTTGTGAGTTTCCATTCAGTGGATAACTGCTCCTCACACTTTGAAAATAGCTCCAATTACTTGTGGGTTTTGGCTGCAGAATCTCTTAGTGGGGAATGTCCTACCATCTGAGTTTTGAAGTCCATGGCTTATATACTCTGAAAAGTTCTCCAAATCTGGGATTTGCAGAGCTCAATGTCCCTAGTGGCCCTTAAGAAGGTATAAAGTTAAGAAATAAATAAATAAAACTTAAAAAAAAAAAGGTATAAAGTCAGGAGTCATTTGGGAACTAAGAAGGGCTCTTGTAGGGCATCTATTCCAACTTACAACTGTACAATAATTCCTTATACAATTCATAGATAAGAGATAATCTACCTTGTGCTGTCAGGGAGCCCAAGTCACCTTTCGACAGCTGTTTTCATAGGAAACTTTTCTTTTTATGGAGCTAAAATCTCCATAAAAAATCTGTCTGCCATAAGAACTGAAACTAAAGAGATGCTCATTAATTGGGGAATGGCTAAACAAGTTTGTCTAAACTATATGATTGTGATGGACTGCTATAAGAAATGATGAGAAGATTCTTTCCAAGTTTCTTTGAGAGTTACATGAATTGATATAAAGTAAAGTAAGCAGTATCAATCAGACAGACCAAGAGCTCAAACTACTTTCTACTGTCTTCATGTCTGCAAGGCTTTCCATAACCATAGTGAATCCTCTCTGTTCTTTAAGGACTAGCTCAATCTTGGAAAACTTTGTGTTCCAAATTTTTCTCCCTCCTTTTCTTCCCGCCCCCCCAGATAGCAAGCAATCCAATATAGATTAAACATGTGCAATTCTTCTAAACATATTATCAAATTCATCATACTATGCATATACAAATGTATAGAAAAACTGCATATATTTAACTTATTTTGGATTACTTGCTGTCTAGGGGAAGGGGCAAGGGAAGAAAGGGAAAAAAATTTGGAACACAAGATTTTGCAAGGGTGAATGTTGAAAACAATCTTTACATGTATTTTAAAAAGAAAAAATTATTTTAAAAAGAGAGAGAGAGAGAGAGAGACACCAACCCACTAAACCAACTTATAGAAAAAATAGAAAAGCCCATTTATCCAAAAAAAAAAAAAAAAAAAAAAAGGAAAAAAAAACTTATGGTGGGAAGTGAAGAAGCCCCTTAATGAGGGTAAAAGCTTAATATCAAAAAATCTGAAATCTTCAAAGTAGTCCCTTCATTTCCTGGCAAACAGAGGGAGAAGCAATGCCAGATTTTATATTCTTGGCCTCAAATATCACTGAGATGGCCATGAAGTTAAAACTCACTTGCTCTTTGGAAGAAAGCTATGGCAAATCTAGACAGCATACTAAAAAGCAGAAACTGCATCTTTCCAACAAAGGACCATTCAGTCAAAGCTATAGGTTTTTCCAATGAGTGCCACAGAATTGATGCTTTCAAATTGTGATTTTGGAAAAAAATTTGACAGTCCCTTAAAACAGCAAAGAGGTCAAGTCAGTCATCACTTAAAGAAATTATTTTAGGCTATTTAATGGAAGGTTAAATATTGAAGCTGAAACTTAAAATATTTTGGTCACATAATGAAAAGATGAAACTCACTGGGAAAGATTCCAACATTGGGAAAGATTGAAGGAAAAAGGAAAAGGGGGTATAGGATGAGATAGACAGTATCACAGACACAACAAATAAGTTGGACAGATTCTGAGAGAGAGTATGGAGGATAGAAACATCTGACATGCTATGATCCACAGGCTCATGAAGAATTGGACACAACTGAATGACTGAACAACAAATAATGAACATCTTTAAAAAGGAGAGATCACAAAAAGCCAGCAAATAAGAGATCACACAAAGTAAACAATGGTCCTGATGAACAGATAATCAAGTATATTTCCCTCCTCTTAGTAGGGAGGTAGGACAATTACTAGGGCAAAAACAACATTATCATGCTTGTATTAGCCTAAATTTTTACAATTTTTTAATTTTTAAAATTTTAATATTTTCTTTATTATTTGTGAAGGATTGATGGGAAGATTAGAATACTTCTAGAAATGATGAGGATATAAAATTACAAGACATTAAAAACTTTTCTCGAAACTTTGCAAGTCATCCTAAGCTAATTCCATTTGTTGTTGGATTTTGAGCAGTTTAACTGCCATTAATAGGAAGAATCACCATCAGTGGTCTATTGTTTCAGCCAAGGAAGAACTAGTGTATTCTCTCCATGAAAAAAAAGTCTTGCTGTTATCAAAACCCATAGATTCCCATCCAGTATAATCTACTGTGTGTTGGTTCAAAGGTTGGAGACTACCTATAAATGATCATAGAAATTTAAGAGCCAGAAAAAACCTTAAAAACAATTTATTCCAACTCCTTTAAAATTTATATGTAAGGAAATTAAGGCCCAGAGAAGAGAAAAGACATGCTGAATGCTAGTCATACAGGAAAAATTAAAAAATAAATCAAACAATATACTGTCAGTTCATTGTATATGAAGTCTTGAAATTAGGCCTGGTTGAGAGTCAAGATGTAGATAAGGGAGAGATTCACACATGTACATGCATACAAATATACAGAAATAACAATAACACAGTGACAAAATAATACATGATAAATTCATTAGATAGATAAAAGTGTTGGGTAATTTTTTTTAAACTTTTTATTTTCAAAAAATATGCATGCATTATTTTTTAACATTGACAGTTGCATAGCCTTGTGTTCCAAATTTTCCCCTCCTCCCCCCACCCTCTCTCCTAGATAGTAAGCAATCCAATATATGCTATACAATATTCAATATATGTAAACATATTTATACAATTATCTTTTTTTAAAATAATATTATCCCTTGTATTCATTTTTCCAAATTATCCTCCCCCTGCCTTCACTCCCTCCCCCCAATGACAGGTAATCCCATACATTTTACATGTGTTACAATATAAGTGTTGGGTAATTTCAAAGGATAAGATTACTACTAGTGCAGGAGGAGACAAGGTTTTCTGATAATAACTGAATAAGAAGAAAATAATCTGAGCTAGAAGAGACCTCAGAAGTAATAGTTGAAGAATATCGCAAGTAGTCTTTCCACCAAATCACAGATGAGTCCTTTTTTTTTTTTGCCCTTTACTATGATGATTGATTTTTAGTGGGTTATTAAGGTTACTTGATAAACCTTACTGTTTACATTCACCCTTTTACTACTACTGCTAAAGTTTACAACTGTGAATTTATTAATCTATTTGTTTATTTTGTAAATTTGGGAGAAAAGACATCTAATTACAATAACCTCCAACACCCAATCTTCAAAAAAGGAAAAAAACAGCCTCCCTCACCAGGTGCATCTACATCTACATGTGTGTCTGCATCTATGTTGACCGACTTGTCTTAAGAGTGGTAAGGCAGAAAATGGGACTGACCCAACCCAAATGATCCTGTCTTGTATGGTAAGTTGGACAGAAAACTGGATTTGAAATCAGAGAACGTGGGTTTGAAGCCCAGTTCTGCACCCAATTCCCTGGCTGATCTTGAGTAAACCACTTCAACTTTCCTAACTTTCAATTTTCTTAACAATGAAATGAAGTTATTTAACAAGATGATCCTAAAGGTCCAAATTGTTCTAACTCTATGATTAGAATTATATCCTTTAGAATTGGTTTTCATTGTTCATTGACTAGAAATGATATGCAGAGCATGAGGCTACAAAAGCACTAAGTTCTGACTCATAGGGGGAAAGGAAAAATAGGAAGAAGGCAGAAGTGGATTCTCTGGCATCCAGAGCCTGCAACAATAGGAAAGAAGGCAAATAGGCACAAAGAAGAAAGAAAGAGTAGCATTCAATGAAACAGCTTGTCCCATAAACTGAACAGCAGGCATACCAGCTGCTCTCTAGCTCTTCATATTCAAAGCAATGGTATGGCTGTGTTTAGTCTGGAACAGGGAAAGTTGATAGTACATTCTGATAGCAACGAACACAGTATATATACAGGGGGAATCTTGAGAATACCTTATATACTTTGTACCCAAGATAATAAGTCCATGTAACTAAAACCAAAAACCACAAGGTCTGTTCCCTGAGAGATGATCCTCAAGCATCTTTATGGACAAGTCTTGAAAGTATATAAGGATCCTTAGCAATCATTTGGGATCTTTTTTTCCTTTAAATGCTAACTGAAGTTTTAAATTCTCACATTTAACAAGCATCCCGAGAAAAATACAAAAACATTTACCATCAAATTGGCTGCCAGTGAAAACACCCAAGAACATACCAGCTATATAATAATGAAAAGACCATTCAGTGTTAGGCCTCTTAAAGATCAGTTTATCCAACAAAGAGGAAACAGGTGTAGAAAGAAACAAAAATGTCCAAGAGCATATAGCAAATCTGTGGCACATTTTCTAGGATTTGACTGGGCTGGCCTATGATACATGCAATCGTTTTCAGTATGTCTTTTCCACAACAATTAACTTTAGCAAGGTTTCAGGATGCAAAATAAATCCACATAAATCATCAGGATTACTATACCAACAAAGTCTAGCAGCAAAAGATACAAAGAGAAATTCCATTTAAAATAACTATAGATGATATAAAAATATTTGAGAGCCAAGAAATGATTTGAGAGCCAATTTTCTGTCAAGAAAAAGGCAGGAATGATATGAAAACAATTACAAAATACTTTCCACACAAATAAAATTAGATCTAAACAACTGATGTAATATCAAGTACTCACAGGCAGGCTAAGCTAAAATAATAAAAATGACAATTCTACCTAAATTGATCTACTTATTCAGTACCAAATTAATCAAAAATGCCAAGAAATTACAGAACTGGAAAAAATAACAAAATTTATCTGGAAGAACAAAAGATCAAAAATTTCAAGGGAATTAATCCAAAAAATGCAAATGAAGGTGGCCTAGGTATACTAAATCTAAAATTACATTATAAAGCAGTGGTCATCAAAACCGTTCGATGTTGGCTAAAAAATAAGAGTACTTGATTAGTGGAATAGGCTAAGTTTACGAGATACAACAATCAACAACAACAGTAATCTAGTGTTTGATAAACTCAAAGGCTCCAGCTTCCGAGATAAGATTTCACTATTTGACAAAAGCTGATGGGAAAATTGTAAATTAGTATGGCAGAAACTATGTATGACAATGACCAAGGACTAACTAACACCCTATACCAAGAAAAGGTCGAAATAGGTTCATGATTTAGACATAAAGAGAGATATTATGAGGAAATTAGGAGAACAAAGGATAGTCTACCTCAGATCTGTGGAGAAAGAAGGAATTTGTGGTCAAAGAAGAACTAGAAGGGTGGAGCCAAGATAGTGGAGATGGTTTTTGAGTTCTTTCTAGCTTCCCTCAAACCAACACCAAACCAAGCCTCTGAAGTGGTTTGGGGGTGACAGAACACACAAATATTTGAAGTGTAACAAATTTCCAGCAGAAGATACTTTGGAAGATCTTCAGAACAGGTCTGTTTCAACTGGGCACAGTAGTGAGATGGTGGGAGCAAGCATAGCACAGGGGCCCAAGGCAATATGGAATAAGGGGAATCTACAGGGAGGCTCTTGGCCAAAATACAGCAGTATTGGCTACTCTGCTCTAGTTTAGAAGACAGTGGATCAGTAGAGGAACTATGAAGCATCTAAGGCAAATATAAAAGGCAAATACCAAGCTCCTGAACTCCAGTAAGAGTTGGCCATGCCCAACCAACATGGAAAGGAAGTCTGAACCCTGCAGCCTGTGGAGGAAGCTAGGGACTCTCCCCATTGCCCTAAGAGCAGACCTCAACCTTTAAAATGAACTAAAAAGCAAAAAGACCTCTGACTACAGATAGCTTTTATGGAGACAGAGAACAGACCTCAAACCCTGAGGATAGACATTGAATAGATACTGAAAGAATCATTGATCACCTACTGGAAAGAAATACCAAAATCAAAATCAAAAAAAGAAATATTGTGGTTAAATTCCAAAGCTATCAGACCAAGGAAAAAATACTATAAGCAGCCAGAAAAACAACTCGAATACTGAGGAGCCACAATAAGCATCATTCGGGATCTAGCAGCATCCACATTAAAAGATTGAAGGGCCTGGAATCTGATATTCCAGAAGGCAAAAGAACTTGATATGCAGCCAAGAATAACTTACCCAGTCAAACTGAGCATTTTTTACCAGGGAAGAAGATGGACATTCAATGAAATAGGTGAATTCCATTTATTCCTGATGAAAAAACCAGAGCTAAACAAAAAGTTTGATTTCCAAATATAAGACTCAAGAGAAGCATAAAAAGGTAAAAAGAACTCGAGAACTGTATTTCTGTTATGGACATACATAAAGAGTACACGTATAATTTGGTTTTACTATTATATTTATTATATTATTATATAGCATATGTATAATTATATATTTATATATATAGTATATTATTATAATAAATGTTGTTATAATATAGAAAAGGAACTAGAAATGGAAAGGAAATTGTACCAGAAAAAGGGAAAAGTGGAGGTAAAAAGAGGGAAACTACATCTCACAAAGAGGCAAAGGAAACCTATTATATATGAGGGAATGAAGGGAGAGGGATGAACATAGTGTGAATCTTAACTCTCATCAGATTTGTTTCAAAGAGAAAATATTAGACATATTTGGTTTAGATAGAAACTTCTCCCACCTCAGTGAAAAGTGAAAAGGGGAAAAACAGAAAGGGAAGGGTTAGGGTAAATAAAAGGGAATACAGAAATAGGAAGGAAAAAGTTTAAGAAAAGGGGAGAGACTTCAAGGGGGAAGGAGGGCTGCGTGAAGCAAGTGGTGCTCATAAGTCTAATACTGGGGAGGGATAAGGGGGGAAAGAAAGAGAAAAGCATAATTTGGGGATAATAAGATGACAGGAAATACAGAATTAGTAGTTTTAAGCATAAATGTGAATGGGGTAAACTCCCCCATAAAGAGGAAGCAGTTAACAGACTGGATTAAAAGCCAGAATCCTACAATATGTTGTTTATAGGAAACACACTTGAATCAGGGTGATACAGAGTAAAGGTAAAAGGCTGGAACATAATCTACTATGGTTCAGGTGAAGCCAAAAAAGCAGAGGTAGCCATCCTGATCCCAGAATAAGCAAAAGCAAAAAATTATCTAAATAAAAGAGATAAATAAGGAAGGGCACTATATCCTCCTAAAGGGTAGCATAAATAATTAAGCAATATCAATACTAAACATATATGCACCAAGCAATATAGCACTAAATTCCTAAAGGACAAGTTAAAAGAACTGCAAGAAGAAAGAAATAGACAGTGTGGCTAGAGGCCTACTTGCATAAAATAGAGAAAGAGAAGATCAATGAATTGGGCTTGCAACTAAAAAAAAGCTAGAAAAGGAACAAATTAAAAACCCCCAGTCAAATACTAAACTTGAAATTCTAAAATTAAAAGGAGAAATTGATAAAATTGAAAGTAAAAAAACTATTTAATTAATAAATAAAATAGAGTTGGTTTAATGAAAAACCCAATAAAATAAACCCTTAGTAAATCTGATTTTAAAAAGAAAAGAAGAAAATCAAATTGTTAAGTCTTAAGAATAAAAAGGGAGAACTTTCCACTAATGAAGAGGAAATTAGAGCAATAATTAGGAGTTACTTTGCCCAACTTTATGCCAATAAATTTGATAACTTAAGTGAAATGGATGAATACCTTCAAAAATATAGGTTGCCCAGATTAACAGAGAAAGAAGTAAACTGGTTAAATAGTCCCATTTTAGAAAAAAAAAATAAAAAAAAAAAAATAGAACAAGCTATTAATCAACTCCCTAAAAAAAAATCCCCAAGACCAGATAGATTTACATGCAAATTCTACCAAACACTTAAAGAACAATTAACTCCAATGCTATATAAACTATATGAAAAAATAGGGAATGAAGGAGTCCTACAAAATTCCTTTTATGCACAGACATGGTACTGATACCTAAACCAGGTAGAACGAAAAACAGAGAAAGAAAATTATAGATCAATTTCCCTAAAACATAGATATAAAAATCTTAAATAAAATCTTAGCAAAAAGATTACAGAAAATCATCTCTAGGATAATACACCATGATGAAGTAGGATTTATACCAGGAATGGAGGGCTGGTTCAATATTAGGAAAACTATTAGCCTAATTGACTATATTAATAATCAAATTAACAAAAATCATATGATCATCTCAATAGATGCAAAAAAAGCATTTGATAAAATCCAACATTCATTCCTATTAAAAAACACTGGAGAGTATAGGAACAAATGGACTTTTCCTTGAAAATATTTAATAGCATCTATTTAAAACCATCAGTAAACATCATATGTAATGGTTATAAACTGGAACCATTCCCAGTAAAATCAGGAGTGAAACAAGGTAGCGCACTTTCACCATTACTATTCAATATTGTATCAGACACATTAGCTTAGGCAATAAGAGATGAAAAAGAAATTAAAGGAATTAGAGTAGGTTAATGGTAGGTGGTTGAGCTAGGTTTGCCAGGCTGTCAACTAGCCATGAGGCGCATATAAAGTGGAAGTACTATTTGGAGGCCTCAGGTTAGGATTAAGGTTCTTCTGTGGATGCCTTCATAGTTAGTATTGGTTAGGCAGAATAGTATTGAGGAAGTAAATCCATGAGCGATTATTAGTTACTATCCCAAAGAAATATTAAAGAAGGGAAAGGGACCCATATGTGCAAAAATGTTTGTGGCAGCCCTTTTCATAGTGGCTAGAAACTGGAAATTGAATGGATGCCCATCAATTGGAGAATGGCTGAATAAATTGTGGCATATGAATGTTATGGAATATTATCGTTCTGTAAGAAATGACCAGCAGGATGAATACAGAGAGACTTGGAGAGACGTACATGAACTAGTGCTAAGTGAAATGAGCAGAAGATCATTATATACTTCAACAATAACACTACATGAAGATCAATTCTGATGGACTGGCTCTCCTCAACAATGAGGATCCAAATCAGTTCCAACTGATCTGTAATGAAGAGAAATCAGCTACACCCAGAGAAAGAACACTGGGAAATGAGTATGGACCACAACATAACATTTCCACTCTTTGTTACTGTTTGCTTGCATTTTTGTTTTTTTCTTCTCACATTATTTTTACCTTCTTTCTAAATCTGATCTTTCCTGTGCAACGAGATTACTGTATAAATATATATACATATATTGTATTTAACATATACTTTAACATATTTAACATGTATAGGACTACTTGCCATCTAGGGGAGGGGGTGGGGGGAAAGAGGGGAAAATTTGGAAAAAAATTTTTTGCAAGGGTCAATGTTCAAAAATTACCCATGCATATGTTTTGTATATAAAAAGCTATAATTAAAAAATGAGAGAGAGTTTGTGTGTGTGTGTGTGTGTGTGTGTGTGTGTGTGTGTGTGTGTGTGTGTGTGTGTGTGTGTGTCTGTGTGTCTGTTAGGGAAAAAGTGAGGAAAGGAAATGAGAACTTTGCAGGAGAGTTTGGAAAAGGAAATAAATTATCTGAAGAAAATTCCTTTAAAAATAAATCTAGAAAAATGGAAAAAGCACATAACTCCTTACAAAACAGATTTGACAAAATGGAAAATGAAATCACCTTATTGGAAAAATAGAATTTGTGAAATAGGGAAAAAAACCCAATGAACAAAAAATGAGAAAATTATGAAATACAAAATGGATAATTTTGATTATATTAAATTAAAAAGTTTTGTACAACCAAAACCAATGCAACCAAGATTAGAAGGGAAGCAGAAAACTGGAGGGGGGGAGATTTATATTCAAGGGTTCTGATAAAGGCTAACAGAGAATTGACTCAAATTTATAAGAATATAAGCCATTCTCCAATTGACAGATTGTCAAAGGATATGAATAGACAATTTTCAGACAAAGAAATTAAAACCATTTCTAGTCATATGAAAAAAAAAAAAAAAAAGCCCTAAATCACTATTGATCAGGGAAATGCAAATTAAGACAACTCTGAGGTACCACTTTATACCTCTCAGATTAGCTAAGATGAGAGAAAAAGATGATGTTGGAGAGGATGTAGGAAAATTGGGACACCAATACATGGTTGATAAAGTTATAAACTGATCCAACCATTCTGGAGAGCAATTTGGAACTATGCCCAAAGGGGTATATAAAATTGTGCATACTATTTGATCCAGCAGTGTCTCTACTATGTCTGTATCCCAAAGAGATTCTTAAAAAGGGGGAAAGGATCCACATGTGCAAAAATGCTTGTAGCAGTCCTTTTTGTAGTGGAAAGGAACTACAAACTGAGTTGGGAAATATAAGTTATGATATATAAATGAATCAGCAGGAGGATTTCAGAAAGGCCTGGAGAGATTTACATGAACTGATGCTAAGTGAAGTGAGTAGAACTAACAGAACATTGTACACAGCAACAACAAGATTATATGATCAATTCTGACATGGCTCTTTTCAACAATGAGGTGATTCAGGTCAGTTCCAATGGTCTTATGATGGAGAAAGTCATTTGCAGCCAGAGAGAGGATTGTGGGGACTGAGTGTGGATCATAACATAGTATTTTCACCTTTTTGTTATTGTTAGCTTGTTTTTCTCATTTTTTTCCCTTTTTGATCCAATTTTTTTCTTGTGCAGAATGATAAATGTGAATCTATGTATAGAAAAATTGCATATTTCTAACATATATTGAACTGCTTGCTGTCAAGGGGAGGTTATGGGGGGAAGGGACAGAAAAAAGATATTGGAACACAAGACTTTACAAGGGTGAATACTGAAAACTATTTTTGTATGTGTTTTGAAAATAAAAAGCTTTTTTTTAAATGTCTTTTCCACTGTGTCGTAATTAATTCAGTGCTTCCCAATCAAGCTCAACTTGACTTTGGAGAAAGGATATGCATACTTTATTATCAAGAGCATACAATCATTAAAGGCCATTCTATGCCAGTCATGTGTGTAATGTTATGAGGGAAGACAAAACATAGATAAATGTATTGGAGAGGATGTCATCCACTATCCCAGGACTTGGCCCTTGAAAAAGTGGGAAAAATAATCTACTGCTCCAAGGGGTGAGGTTTATCCGCTTCCTGATATGGAACTAGGTATATAATATATGCTCTGGAATTAGGGTTTCTGGTGGTCCCAAAAATAGTGACTTTAGGGGGGAGATGTGAGACAGTAACGACTAGACTGTCTAATAATTTCTGGAAACAAGGTTTGACAAATGTCTGTCCTTAGGAACTTGAGTTTAAGGCTGTCTGAAGCTTTCATATGTTCTCCCTTTGACCTTCAGATGATGATGATGATAACAGATACTTAAGACCATATGATCTTTGCTGACTTTGTGTCAGAGGTAAGGTCCCACTGACCTATTGGGTGTCTGTTGCCTCCAAGGACTTTACAGTCTAGCTTTGAGACACAACTCATACCTGGAACTTGTAGATCCAATATGTAACTGTGGTATCCTGTCTATGTGTGCTAAGTATGGTTCCAAGAAGAAAGAACAATGTAGGCCCTTGTAGTAATAATAACAACTCAGATTTATAAAACATTTATTGCAGAGGCCTGCAGATAATGGGAAACTCTGGGAAAAGTATACTTGAAGCAAGGATACTTACAGCAGGATGTTTACTCAGTGTGACTGACGAGATAATGGTTCTCTAGTTCACATATACTTGTGTGATGTAATGATGTAATCATTCTAGTTGGCATATACTTAGTGTGATATAGTGATGTAATGGTTCCACAGTTGGCACATGCTCTGTAAGTGATGTAATCGTACTAAGATATTTAAGGGCTGAGAGGACCTTAAACATACTCTATCTTTGACCATCCTCATGATGGCTCTCCTGCCTTCATCACTTCTCCACCTAAGACCAAGGCCTGTCAGGGGGTCCTCCAGAAAGTTAGTCCAGACATTATAAAGTATGGTTCACAAAGTAGACTTCTTTTAGGCAAAATAGAAAGCAGAATATTAAGTGAAAGAATCCTACATCTGAAATAAGAAAACGCAGATTTGAGTTGTAGTTGTAGATTCTTTGCTTTGAGATCTTGGTCACACTACAATCTCTAATTTCAATGCTAAAAAGTCTATCAATCTGCAAATGTATAAGGTTGCACTCAAAATAGACTTCCAAGGGAACAAACTCTCTGTAAGGACAACGTAACAGAATGAGAAAGCTAGGTATTCAGAAACAAGAAGCCAGGTTCCTACATTCCAAATTCTGAGAGTCAGGAGGGAGACAGTGGTTTGACCTTGGTCAACATCCAAATAGGATGAAGTCAGAAGAGGGTTGTACCCAGATACAGGGCAACAAAAAAATGAGAGAAGGAAGATGAATTCAGTTTTACACTATAGGAACAATCCAAATATCCTGAAGGCTATTTAAAGGCCAAAGACCTCTGGAGCATCTCAATTACTTTGTACTGATGAAGCTGCTTTGATCAGTGATAAGGACATAGTTCTAGAGAGATGAGCAAACACTTCCATAATGTTCTCAATAGAGCATCATGAACCAATGCTGAAGAAACTGACCATAAACTTCAGTTTTGAAGTCAATCCCTCTCTAGCTAAACTCTGAACTGAAGAAGAGGTTCTGAATGCCATTAGGTTCATCTCCGGTAGCAAAGAACCTGGTATTGATTTATTTCAGCAGAGATTTAAAGGGCAGAGGGCCCACTGCTCATACAAAAGTTGAAATCTTTCAAGTTATATGGTAAGAGGAGATTATTCCCCAGGAGTTCAAGAATGCTTTCATAGTCCATTTTCATAAAGGAAATAGGTCGTCCTGTGACAATCACAGAGGTAGGGGGTAGGATAATATCTTTCTTTAAGTCACTATCAACAAGATTCTTTCCAGAGCCTTACAGATCCTTCACCCGAAAGATGATTATTTACCCAAGATGTAGAGTGGCTTCAGAAAGCACTGAGGAACAATCAATATGGTCTTTGTTGCCCCACAACTCCTGCTATACTATTTCACAGGCATACAATAATGAAATGCCAGGAGCAGAATAGAGGTCTGAATTCAACATCTGTCAATCTGGTCAAGTACTTTAATATTGTCAGTCATGAGGCCTTGTGGAAGACCATGACAAAATTTGGTTACCCAGAGAAGTTCATCTTATTGCACTGTATTGACAAATAGCATGCTTGCATGGATTCTGAATGATAGACAATGCTCTCAATCTTTCCCAATTATCAACAAAGGGAAGCAAGGTTGTATATTTGTTCCCATTTTTTTTTAGCATGATGTTTTCAGCAATGTTGTCAGATGACTTCAAAGAGGACAAAAATGGTATCAAAGTTAGCTACCACACTAACAATAAATTACCTAAAAAGATTATAAGCCAAAACTAAAAGTGACGGGAGAGCAGATGCATGACTTTTTGTTCACATATGATTGTAAAATAAGATGCAACAGAATATGGATCAGTTCTCTGTCACTTGTGCTAATTTTGGCCTGACAATTAACACCAAGAAAACACCAGCAGTCAGCACCACACCATCCATACACAGAACCATTAGTTATAAAAAAAAGAGAGAAATTTTGAACATTATTAATAAATTTACTTACTTCGGCAGTATACTTTCCAGAGATGCACACACAGATGATGAGGTTGACACACACATTGCCAAAGCTAGCTCAATGTTTGGGAGGCTCCAAAGGAAAAGTATGGGAGAAAATAACTATTAGGCTAAAGGTCTACAAAGCTGTTGTGCTGACCTCATTGTTGTATATCTGTAAAACAGTATAATTCCAGGAAACTGAATTGCTTCCATCGGAATTGTATTAGGAAAATTTTGAAGATCACTTGACAACATGAAGTACTGGACACTGAGGTCCTTTCTCAACATGAATTGTCAAGCATTCAGACTCTACTGTAGACAGTGCAACTCCAATGTACTGGTCATGTTGTTCAAAGGCCTAAGATACATTTTTCTAAATGACTATTTTACAGAGAACTAACACAAAGTAAGCACTCACACAAAAGTCAAAAGAAATGATACAAAGCCCCACTCAAGGTCTCTCTGGAGAACTTTGGTATCAAGTGCAAGGCATGGCAGACACTGACATGGGACGATCCAGGATGGCATGCTCACATCAAAGAAGGGGCTGTGTTCTATAAACAAAGCAGAATTGCAGTGGCTCAAAAGAAACATGCGTTGAGTAAATTTAGAAACATATCCACTTCAAATATTCATATGGACTATTTGTGTCCAAACTGTAGTAGAGCTTTCTGAACTCTTATAGAGTCTCAGACTTCATCAAACCAAAAGCGTTCTCCCCTGATATATTTCAGCAGGAAGGTGATCTTGGTGTCTCAAAAACCTACTAAGCTCTGAGCAAATCCTAAAAAATTTGACAAGCTTCAAATATAGGTCTAGTGATAAATTGTATTCATCAGGAAAGGATCAGGCAAACTAAATTTGAATGAATTTCAGAGCTATAAGGTTGTCTACTAGAAAATAGATAATTTTTGGCTATAGGACCTCATGAAGAACTAGGCTGAACAGTCATAGATGGAACATTGTACCTTGATCCTCAACATAGTGATGTCATTTTGGTTTTCTTTGAGTACAAAGGACAATAACTATTGTATTATCCTTTTGTTTATTCTTCAGATATTTGAAAACAATGGTTATGTTTCCAGGTAACCAAACTCTCCTCTGGAAAAGTTCCTGTTAATGACTCTTCTAAAAATGTGGTTTAGACCTGAACAAAATGCTCTCAATATGGTCTGACAAAGGCAGCAGACAACAGGGCTACAATCTTCCTTGATCTTAAATACTCTACTCCTATAGAATCTCAGACTTCATCAAACCAAAAAAGTTCTTCTCTGATATAATATTTCAGCATGTGGGTGACCTTGGTGTCTCAAAAACCAACTAAAATCTGAGCAAATCCTAACAAATTTGACAAGCTTCAAGTATAGGTCCAATGATAAATTGTGTTCATCAGGGCAAACTAAATCTGAATGAGTGTCAGAGCTATAAGGTTGGCTATTAGAAAATGGATACTTTTTGGCTGTAGGACCTCATTAAGACCTGTAGGCACTAAGAGACTGATCTATGTTAGTGAAGAACATTCACAAATACTCTTGAAAAAACTGACATAGAATGCATTTGTTATCTTGGCTGCCATGTCATTCTTCTGGCTCATTATTATTACAAGGTGAGTGACTCATACTGGGATTATTTTATGAGGCACCTTAGTTTCTAATCTAAAGCCTGCTTCCACACCTCTACAGATGTATTCTTTCCCAGCATGATGGTTGCCCCACCTCTGCTCTCAACAAACAAGATTAACTATACTCTTTTAATTCCTAGCTCAGAACTTGCTTCTTTCAGAAGCTTTTTGTGATTAATCCAACCCAATTCCAATCATTCCTTACTAGAAACACAGATGTATTTGGTCTGTATTGATCTTTCCAGAAACAGGTGACATTCTACCTAGCCAATCCCATGTCCTATTACATTTTATTTATCTTTTCCATCACAACAATGCTGCACTGCACAGCCTGGTCTGATCTCTGCATTAACCCTTGCACAGTCCAGTTTCCCTTGTGCTGTATGTCTGTGCTCAAATTCTTCAATTATTTGAAGACCAATAGGGCTCCCGGGGGGAGGGGGGGAGAGAACAAAGGGTAATCCCAGCTCTCAAGGGACATAGAAGTTTGATAAGACAGATATGAGATGTATACAGTTAAATATTCAACCAAGGAAAATGTATCAAATATAACAAAGATATACCAGCAAACTGTTGAGAAATTTTAACTTTCTTTTCTATCTCCACTTCTTATCCACAGCCTAATCATAATGATGATAATGATTATGAATATTTCTATAGCACTTTAATATTTACAAAGTGATCTCTTCATAACTTTTCAGTGAATTGAAGACTTGGTGTTTATCTTGGTTTATCTCCCATGTATACTACAAACTACTTGTATAATCTTGGGTAACTGCTTAATTTTTACAGGCCTCAATTTCTTTATCTATAAATTGAAGAGGCTATTATATTAAGATATAGCTAGATTGCATTCTAAGGTCTCTTACAAATCTAAATCTATGATCCTTATTTTACTGAGATTCAAAATAGAAAATGGCTTGTCTATGGGCACAAAGTTTACTACTGACTTACTAGTCAGGACACAAATCCAAATCCCCTGACTTCAAGTCCAGGAATCCTTTTACTATATTACTACATTATATTAACTAATTCTTTAATATTCAAATCAATTCTCACCTCCTTTGTGAAATCTTTTAGTA
Organism: Sminthopsis crassicaudata; assembly: GCF_048593235.1. Lineage (NCBI taxonomy): Eukaryota > Metazoa > Chordata > Mammalia > Dasyuromorphia > Dasyuridae > Sminthopsis > Sminthopsis crassicaudata. Next base: position 580,301,044 of record NC_133619.1, on the reverse strand, counting down.
CTACTGTGGCCTGATAATTCATACTAACTTTGCCTCTGGAAGGCAGCATGATATAATAGAAAATACACTGGCTTCTCAGGCAGAAGATCCTCAAGTTCACTATTTGTGTATCACTGGGCAAGCCACTTATCCTCTGAGGTTTATTCCAGCTTTAATTCTAAGTCCAACTAATGTTGCTTTAATAGTACATATATATGTAATATACATATATACACATACACGCACAAATATGTATATGTACACTATGTGTATATATATGCTCTTTTAACTTTTTCAATGATATTTTATTTCCCAAATGATCTGATAGATCATGTAAGTTAAGTTACTTACCTAAGCAAATATGTCTTAAGGAATGTGTGCTGATCAGTGTTACTACTGGGTTTATAACCCAAAGAAATACTAAAGAAGGGAAAGGGATCTGTATGTGCCAAAATGTTTGTGGCAGCCCTTTTTGTAGTGGCTAGAAACTGGAAATTGAATGGATGCCCATTAATTGGAAAATGGTTGGGTAAATTATGGTACATGAATGTTATGGAATATTATTGTTCTGTAAGAAATGATCAGCAGGATAAATCCAGAGAGGCTTGGAGAAACTTACATGAACTGATGCTGAGTGAAATGAGCAGAATCAGGAGATCATTATACATTTCAACAACGATACTGTATGAGGATGTATTCTGATGGAAATGGATATCTCGACAAAGAGAAGATCTAATTCAGTTCCAATTGATCAATGATGGACAGAATCAGCTACACCCGGAGAAGGAACACTGGGAAATGAGTGTAAACTGTTTGCATTTTTGTTTTTCTTCCCAGGTTATTTTTTCTTTCTGAATCCAATTCTTCCTGTGCAACAAGAAATTCGGTTCTGCACACATATATTGTATCTAGGATATACTATAACACATTCAGCATGTATGGAACTGCCTGCCATCTAGGAGAAGGGGTGAAGGAGGAGAAAATTTAGAACAGAAGTGAGCACAAAAGATAATGTAAAAATTACCCATGCATATGTACTGTCAAAAAATTATAATTATAAAATTCATTAAAAAAAAAAAAAAAAGAAAACATAACACCTGGAAAAAAAAAAAAAAAGGAATGTATGCTGATCTCAAAGTTGTTATACTTAAATATATAATCCATGAATAACTAAATCCATGGCTTGTTTCCTCCTTCTAGCACCCCACTACATTTTTGGATTACAAAATTTAATATCATCTAATCTAATCCTTCATTTTACAGAGAAGGAAACTGAGACCCAGAGAAAGAAAATGAATCAGAGAACCCTAGAAGGACAGAGGCAGATGGTAGATGGGTGGGTAACTGTCAATACTTATATTGCTCATAAACATTCAAAAACTTTAAAAATCAATTAGGCAAACAAAACCAAAGCCAGGTGGATAGTGTGATTATTAGAAACAGAAGCTTTTCCTTTTCATTCTGGTGCCAGCTGCTTCTCTGGGCACAGTTCCTGTTGATATGTCTGGTTCTGCTGCCTCTACTCAATAAGAACTTCACTCAAGGTCTTTCAACCAACCACACTTGGCAAAGAAATAAAATTCTAAGAGGCACAGTGGTAATCTAGAAGAAAATAATGGAGGGCCCATCCTTTGTTCCAGGGCAATGACACTGCAAAGACAAACTGATATGATCTAATATATGAAAAACCATAGTAGTACTTTCTGTGGTAGTGAAAAACTAGAAACAAAGTGAATACTCATCAACTAAAGAATGGTTGAAATAGCTGTGGTGTAAAATATAATTGAATTTCATTGCACAATAAGAAATAATAAATATGAGGAATTCAGAGAACTATGGGGAATTCAGAGAACTATGGAAAGAGTTGTATGAAATGATTCTCACTGAGATAAGCAAAACCTATATGGGAGTAAAGATAATGATTAAAACAATGTAAACAAAGATCATTTAGAGGAAATCAACCTCTAATTAACTGAAAAACAAATAATGGTCCCAAAAAGAATGGATAACAAAACATATTTCTTTCTTGGAAAGTTAAGGGATTACCTGACCACAATGCCAGATGTGGTTGCTATCTTAGGTATTTTTGCTTAGCTCTTTTTCTTCATTACCAGAAAGAGTTCAGTTTGGATAGGTTAAGGAAGGGAGATTACTTCTAGAAACACAAAAACTATCCATAAAACTTATTTTTTTTAAATGAATACCAATGACTATGCCTCCTCTTTTGTTTGAAAAACTCCAGGTATGGAGTTTTTATGACAAAGTCAAACTTGGTCAGCTGGTTCAGGTCTAATGCCTCTGATGGTTAAGAAGTTCCTTCTTATGTCTATGATGTCACGTGATTTATAAACCCATTTCCCTTTGCCTGATTATCCATAGACATAAAGAGCAAGTGTCTAACATACTCCTGATGCAAATTTTTCATGTCCATCTATGGAAACTGTTATCTAATGGGCTGTTGTGAGAACCAGGACAACTGTCATTCAGAAAGTGGGGAAGGAGAAGATGGGAGATGGCAGTGAATAATGCTAACGAGGTCCAAAAGAGGTTGTGGTAGTTCTTGTAGAAAGCTTCAATGAAAGGAATCACTAAGCCTCTAGCTCAAGTTCAAGAGGATGAACATTAGTCAAGCTATTAGTCCATGTACACTCAAAATATGTCACAAAGTAAGAGCAGAACAATTCTGAAACCTTGACATTAACCTTACCCTTTCCCTACCCTTGCTCCATTCCAATTACTCACCCTATCAGTCTGACCTGGAAATATCTCTTGCTTCAAATCCTTTCTCCCACCTCCCCACCCTCTTCCCCGCCCCTGCCCCCCCTAAGATGTTGGTACCTTCTTCTCTACCTCTTTTATTTAAATATTTCACTTCCTTTCATCCAGTAATCTGACAAGATTGCCCACAGCCTTCAAAAGAAACTGTACCCCTTAGCTTGCTTTTGAGGTTTTTCCATGGTTTGTAATCAATATATATTTTCAGTCTTATATTCTACTATTCTCTTACAAATAGCCTTTATATCTAAACTGGATTATTCATTGGAAACATCATGTCAAGGCCTATCCCCCAAGAGACACTGAAATTACCATTCATCTACTTAGAATGTCTTCTCTTGTACTCACATGCACCTAAGTTTTCTTTACCAAAATCTATTTTCACTTCCTTCTATAAGTCTTAGCTGACTTGTCCCAGACTTTGCTAGTGAAAAAGAGTGCCTAGAACCATCTAGTATGTTCCAACTAAGTCGAAAGGATGGAACAGGCCTCCTGTAGAGTTCATTTGATATTAGGTTACTTCACTCAGGGACCTATAATATCATATTAAAACTAAAGTACTCAAATAGATTTCTAATCTCATTTTATGAGTATTACCTCCAACAACATAGACTGCGGCCATCCATATCCATTCTCTAAGATTTCAATTTTCCATAAATTTTGAAGTTCTTATTATTTCTCTTGACATTGTAATGAACTCATTAAACAAGCAGTAGGTTACCATAACTCATAGCCATGTATCATCACCAGAAGAATATTAATTTTAAAAAAAGATGGGCCTTTGCTTTAGTGAGAATTTTTAATGAGATTTCTAATTTCCCAGAAGTTATCCAACCTGTTCCCCCACTCCTGTTCAATTCTGTGCCCATATCTACCTACTAAAATATGGAGACAGATACACACACACACACACACACCCCATTCAAAGATGGACAAGCACTACAGATTGGTCATCTTATGATGTATTCAAAGCATATCTGAATGATAGGAATTCTTCATGCATTTTGCTTTTCATACATGGATAATTAAGCGAAACTGTTCAAAGTAATTATGAATCTCTACAATATTCTAAGGATTACATCTAATCCGTAAACAAAACCATTTTTAAAACTTCACCATCTCTTTTAGGCAGGCCTCTGTTGAATTTCTTCCAAGACAAGAGCAAACACCTTTGGTCAAGTACAAATTTTTTATGCTTCTCCTGATATTAGTGATCGGTTTGTCAATATCCATTTAAAAATCCATAGGAAATGAAGCAGGAAGGAGCTGGTCAAAACTAGCAACTATTATTACAAGCTAGCAAGATGAGCAAATATCCCCTCTCTCACTCTTTGGATACCAAATTGCTATTATTAACATAGCTAATACTGAAATATTGTGTCCATCAATATAAAACAATCCAAGATACCAAACTGTTGGCTACATCAGGACATAAGATAAGTATCCCATGTTCAGATAGTTGAGGAAATAGCTATTCTATTTCTCCTCAGCAATGATGCCCTTGAATTGTAGCCGAAGTGATACTCACAGAGAGGGGGCCCAAACAGCACCGTGTCTAGGGCTTTCAGCTGTAGCTTTTGCCTATGACTCCGGTCAGTCATCTTAAGAACAGTACCTGTCATTGTTGCATTGGTAATCGCTAACCTATAGAGAAAAGAAAACATTCTAATTAATAATTTTTAATTCAACAAATAGTAAGTGGTGCTAGGACCCAGAAGGACTATGGGGAAGATGCATATCCTGTTTCCCATAATACTACTTTTGAAAACATTCATTTTATTTTGGAACTCTAATACTAAGGTGTGTTTTCTTACAATTCTAAAATCTTATCCCTTTGAAACTTGTACTCTTATGTCCCTGAAACTGTGCTCCGGAACCAAATAAATCTAATCCTTTTTCTGTATGAGAGCTCTTTGATTACTTGAAGATAATTATTAGTTTTAGGTCTACTCCTCCCCAATCACCCAACGGTCTTCCGTTTTCAAAATATTCCAAATAACTTCAAATTATCTTCAAAAATCAAGAATTCAAGGTCTTTTACTATCCTGGTTACTCTTCTGTGAACATGCTCCAAATTATCAATGGCCTTCTAAAAGTGTGTTATCTAGAACCAAATACTCGTGGTGTGATCTAAGCAAGGCAGAAAGATTAGGGTTTCTTTACATCCTGTAGATTTCCCAACATTTAAATTCCAGTACCTTCTCTCATTTAATTATTTCCTACTTATCCAATATACAGCTCATTTGTATATATTTGTTTGCTTGTTTTATATTCCATTATATTATGAGCCATTTGAGGGTAGGGCCTATTTTTCTATCCTGCCTGGCACAAAATAGTTATTTAACAAATGCTGACTGACTTATGCCAAAAATGATTGTTGGGGCTGTCAATTCATTTACAATTACAATATTCAATGGAAGTACAATTCAGTAGAAAAAAAGTGCTAATTGTGGAGACCAGAAAAAGATGGTTTATCCATACCTTTGTTGCTTACCAAGAGTATGAACAAGTCATACTTTTCTAAACTTTAGTTTCTTCTGTAAAATGGGAACACTAATACTCAAATCACCCTTCCCAGTCCCCTACCTGCATCCAAAGAGATCGTGATTATAAAAAGTACTTTGTGAAATCTAAAATGCAATATCCCACCATCCTATGTTGAAGCCATTTCTGTTTTTAGATAGTATTTTCAGGTTCTGTTTTGGGAAAAATGGGTAGGAGGAATTAAATATTGTCCTCTATGTTTTACTTAAATAACATTATTAGCTTGCATAATAAGCTAACAAAAGAAAGGAATCTGAAAAACTAAAGGTCATATACAAATTTTTAAGTCTAAGTTTTATCTTCCACTTCTCACTTTCATTCTGCATATCTAGGCAGTAGCAAAAATCATGCTTTTATCTTCAAAACATATCTCAAATATATTTACTTCTCTACATAATCATATGGCTAGAACCCTATTCAGAATCTCATTGCCTCTTGCCTAGTACACCAACTTGTAATTGGTCTTCAGGTCTCAAAAGTAATAACCTCTCCAATCTATTGTCTATATAGCTACCAAAGTGATTTTTCCCAAAGTAAGGGACTGACCATAACATTCCACTAATCAAACTCTCCCTACAATAACCCTGAGATAATGCAAATAATATTCCTACTTTTCAGATCAGAAAAATAAGGATCAGAAGGTTAAATGACTTGCTCATGTTCAGACACAAATAGACAATACTGGAATCAAGAATAAAATCAGAGAATTCTAACTTCAAGTACAATCGTTCTTCCATGATATCAAGTTACCTATCAGAAGGGATATTAATAATAACAACTTGCATAATACACATTATATGCATAATTCACATGATGAGGAGCAGCTATTTAGTTCAGTAGTTGAACAACAGTCCTGGTCAGAAGGATATGAGTTCAAATCCAGCCTCATACACCAACTGTGTGATCCTAAGTCACTTAACCCTAATAACCTCACCAAAAAAATTCATTAAAGTAATTAAGATTTTTGTGGTTTCCATAAAAACTATTAACCCCACCCTGAGATACAAAGCAACTGTTATTAATCAACTAAACTCCCAAGTTATTTCCTGTGAAGGGAACAGGCTCCCAGACAATATATCTGTTTAGGAGAATAGGTAAAGCCCAGGAGTCAATTTCCTGCTTAAGCAGTGAACATAGTACAGATAGACAATGATTCTGGGGTAGACTAGATCTAAACTCAAATCCAAGTTCAGAGAAATGTTTCAAGTTAGCTGGGACACCATCACAGTAGTTTATGGCAGTAACTGTCCTCTTCCTTCCTCTTGCTGCCCTCCCCTCCCTTTAACACATGCAGACCTTGGCATTGCGTGGCCACTGAGTTGCAGTTTCCGGAAAGTTTCCTCATATTGTGGTAACTCCACATAGGTGATCAGCCACTGTACCACTTCATCCACAGTCCAGTTGTACACTATGAGAGAAAACAGGTAGGTGCCATTAGAAGAATAAACCAAGCAGAATATCTTCCCCTCCTTGGGAAACAAACAGGGGAATATTGTCTATAGAGTTAATCACATCTCTTTTCACCTGGGGCCCTTCCCCCAACCCTCTTTTAGCTTCTAGTCCCTAAGTCCTTCCTCAGGATGGTTCAAGTGAACTTAAAGCCAGCACTTGACCGGTTCACTTGACTGGCTACAGAATGTCCTAATTATCTGCTGTTACTTTTCAACAATCTCTCCTCTGAGATGTCATCTTTTATAGGAAATGTGGACCTTTAACAGACCAGGAATCATATTCAATCTGGCATTTATCTTTGGGTGATTATGTGTCTTCCTACACTAAAGCACTACTCATATACTTCTCAGTGGCAAGAAAGTGATCCTGAAGGCTATGGAAGTAGGTATACTCTATGGCAGATTTTCAAGAGAGAAAAGTTTAGACCCAAAGATGGCTTAGATCTGAAGGCTTGACTAGAGAGGAGAGGGATACTATCAGAACAGTGGTCACTAAGGGAAAATATCTTTCTTGATCAATGCAATTTAGGAAAACCATCTACAAAGGCATAGAGGGATTGAATAATATGTGAGTGAAGGGAAACTTTTGAGTGTTTTTCAAAGTCAATCCAATATGAGGACTCCTGAACTCTGAAGACCCAAACTATTTTCATAATTCTAGTAAAATGTTTTAATTTCTAAAATGACATATAATCATAGATTTAATCTGCATGAACAAGGCTTTTTAAAGGGTCCTCAATAATTCTTAAGAGCATAAAGAAGAAACCAAACCAAAACAAAACAAAAATGAATCTTATAAACTAAGTTTAAGGCATATTTGTTCTCATACTCCCCTTACCAAAGTTCTATGAAAGTAACTACTACATTTTGCTCATTTTTGAATCTCACTTAGTGCTAAAGATAAAATTGTTAGGGATTCAGGTGGGCTTGGTATGAACTTGCTGGATGGCACTTCAGATATAAACTCAGTTCTTTCTCATAATAAGCTTGGGAACCTATTGATGTTCAGTGTAGAAGTTCTAATTCCAAAGCAAGAACCAGGAAATGAGTTTCAAGGAGGCTATATAGAACACCCAAAGGACAAAGATGATATAAGCAAATGAAGACAAAGGCAATAGTTAGCAGGCAGGTATGGGCAAAGCCAGAGGATAAGGAGGGGAGGAGGAAGAAATTCTGGAAGCTTAGAAGAACAAGGGCTGAATCTAAAAAGGAAATTAAGACATACACAAATCCAGTTCCTAGGAATGGATTTGGACCTGGGATTAAAAGAAGCATAACCATGATGCTCTAACATTTCAAAGACTCTTATTTCATTGGTATGAATCCTGACTTCACAGATTCAGATTCCAACACCTTCCACATCTTAGCAAATTGTTTCATGTGGTGCTGTGGTCATAAAAATTTATCATTGAGTGATGAACCTTTACACATACAGCTAAGTTTATCCTTGGGAGAAAGACCCAAACTCTATCCCTAAGCTTGAAACCTTTCCAGTATTGTAGGATTTGCTAGATAGAGCTTGCATGCCACTAATATAACCCCTGAGAACCCAGGTTACCAATGAGCCAATAGAGGAAGATTTTAATTAAGGAATATTAAAAATAGTAACAGCTTCCATTTATATGGTACTTTGTGGTTTACAAAATGTTCTCATTCTTACTTTCAGCAAAGATTTATTAAACATCTATTCTGCAATGAATTATAGTAGACACCAGAGAATTAAGAATAACTAAAAAAGGATGCTTTCTAATTCTTTATTTAATATGTGCACTATAATAATTCTCTGAACCAGAAAGTGCAAGTTATTATTATTTATTATGATTACCTTTTAACAAATATAGAAAAGTAGATTCATAGAAATTAAATAATTATAATAGATTACATTTATAAAGTACCTTTCTCACAACAAATTATGAGGCAGAAAGACTAAATATTATTATGTCCATTTTTACAAAATCACAGTATGTTAGGTATGAAATCAATCATCTGTTCTATAATATCTCTACTTGATCTTTATCCCAAAAAGGTCTTAAAGGGAGAAAAGGACCCACATGTGTTAAAATATTTGTAGTAGCTCTTTTTTGTAGTAGCAAGGAACTGGAAATTGAGTGGCTGCCCATCAATTGGTGTTTAAATTATAGTGTATTAATGTATTGGAATATTATTGTTTAATAAAAAACAATTAGCAGACTAATTTCAGAAAAGTCTAGAAAAACTTATATGAACTGAAGTGGCGTAAGCAGAACCAAGAGAATACTATACACTGTAAGAAGATTATGTGATGATCCGCTGAAAAGAGCCAAGTCCATCACAACAATAAGATGATTCAAGGAAATTTCAATATACTTGTGATGGAGATATCCATATGCAGAGAGAGAATGAACTACGGAAACTGAATGTGAATCAAAACATAATATTTTCACCTTTCTTGTTGATTGCTATTGGTTTGCTTGGGTTTTTTTTTTCTCTCTTATGCTTTTTTCCCTTTTGATTTTTCTTGAGCAGCATGACGAATATGGAAATATATAAGAATTACACATGTTTAACCTATATTGGATTGCTTGCTAAATCCTCTATACAATGCTGCTTCTCCAAGAAGAATCATATACTTAGGAAGTGGTAGAGCCAGATATTAGAAGATGTGAAAGGACAGGGCCAAAAATAGATGCCTAGAAAAACCCAAGAATGGAAGATAGGATTTTGTTCCCGAGAAGAAAAAAAAAAAAAAAAAAATCTAGGGGTGGGTAAGATCATTTCCATTCCCTGGAACAATACTAGGATAGCCTGATGCTAAAGGCTGAAGAGATGGGAAAACATGACTCAAAAAGGCAAGTGGTGACCTGTAAAGGACCCTCAGATGCCAAGGAGCAACCTCCCTCCTCTACAAACAGAACTTTTTGTTCTACCATTGGGAGAGAGGGTAGGAGATAATTTTCTGTTGTAAGGAAAGGCCTGGGGACATAAGCTATTCAAAGTTGATCTTTTGAGTCCAGGCCCAGGCCAATAGCTCTAATGAGCAAAATTCACTGGGTTAGGAAACAGATCTCACATTATTTGAACAGGAGAGTGTTTGTCATTTCCCCTGAGATCACCTGAGACAGACTGAAAGGAGCTTTTTTCCCTTTTTTCTGACACAAAGTTCAAGGGAGGGGCTGACATCTAGCAACAGCAAGCTCTTTGGAATTTAACTTCAGTTTTCTCATCTGTAAAATGATGTAGTTAGACTAGATAGTTTCTGAAGTCTTCTCAAGTTCTAGATCTACAATGAAACAATCTAGTTAAGTATCATAATACATGGCCCCCGACATTCCCACCTGCAGTCAAACCAGACTTAATTGGGAAATATTTAACAAAATAAGAACAATAAAACATGTACAGATTAGTGGTCCCCATTTGAGTTTGACACTATTAACCTAAAAAATAAACTTACTAAGTCGGTTTTTCCAGGCATTATGACATAGAGAATAGAGAAAGGGACTTTGAGAAAACCCTGATGCAAATCCTACTTCTGACACCAGCATTATGCCCTTTCAGAGCCTCAAACACTTACCTATTATTTGGATTTATCCAAGTTACATGCTAGGCATTCCCAAGTTTGATGAAATTAATACTTCTTATAGTTACATAATTTTACTAATGTAAATTATCTGGGGTTTTCCTTTGCTATCACATGTTGCCATGTAACTCACCCGTGCATTTGCTTCACAAATATTTTTTAGTCACTTATTAAAAGAGTCTGTTGTGTGATGATAAATACATTAGAAAAGGCAATTAACTGTCCCAGGAGGACAGGAACCATTTCAGGGGTTCTCAAACAACGGCCTGTGGGCCAGATGCTCCCGCTGAGGACGCTGAGGACATTTATGTGGCTCGCAGGGTTATGGCAAATGGGCTGAGGGGTGGAGACAGTGTGAGCTTTTATTTTTACTATAGTCTGGTCCTCCAACAATCTGAGGAACAGTGAACTGGCCCCCTATTTAAAAAGTTTGAGGACCACTGCATTACAAGTCTAAGAATGGAACATAAATACTGATAAGCATTAAGATAGGTACAAATAAAATACTATGTGAATTTCAAACAAGCAATCAAATAATCATTAAGTGTCTATTATGTTTCAGGAATTGGCTAAGTACTAAGGATAAAAAATTGCAAAACAGTCCCTTCTCAAGGAACTCACAACCTGGTGGGGGGAAATAACATGCAAATTATGTACAAACAAATTATATATAGGATAAACACAAAATAATCAATAGAAGAAAGACATAGAAATTAAAGGGGACTGGGAAAGACTTCCTATAGAAATGCTAATTTTAGCTAGAACTTGAAGTATGGGAAGCCAGGAGGTAGATGGGGAAGGTAGGGGATGCTAGTAAAAATGCCCAAAGTCTATAGAGTTTCTTGTATGAGGAATAGCAAAGAGGAAAATGAAAATGGATACACTGATACCTAGAGTAAGAATACTAAAAAGATAGGAGGGAAGGAGGTATTAAAGGACTTTGAACATCAAACAAGATTTTATAGTTGATCCTAGAAATAATAGGAACCCATTAGAATTTATTGAGTATGGGGGAGGGGGGTGATATGATCAGATCTAAGAGTACTTTAGCAGCTGAGTAGAGGTTGAACTGAAGTGGGGAGAGACTTGTGGCAGACATTAACTACCAACAGACTATTGCAATAGCCCAGGCTTGAGGTAATGAGGGCCTGTACCAGAGTGGTACAGAGGAGAAAAAAAGTTTTGATGATAGAATCAACAGGATTTGGCAACTGACTGAAGGTGAATATGAGAAAGAGTGAGAGGTCAAGTATGACAAATAAGTTTCAAGCCTGGGTGGCTTCGAAAAGAGTAGTGCTCCTAACAATAATAGGGAAGTTAGGAAGAGAGAATGGCTTAGGGTGAAAGACAATTCAATTTCAGATATGTTGAATTTAACTTGCTTATAGCAGAAGTATCAAACTCATGGCTACTCATAAAACTCCCAAGTGTAGCCAGAACCATATTAAAATATAATTAGGAAATGTTTAACAAAATAAATCAAAAAACAATACAACATAAATAATGTTCACTTGTGATTTTCTAATTCAACATATTCATTTCTATTTGATTTTTACACCCCTGGGACATCTAAGTCAATATGTCCAATAAACACTTAGAAATATGAAAGTAGTTAGCAACAGAGAGGTTAAGGCTGTATAAGCAGATTTAGAAAAGATCAGTCTAGAGAAGATAATTGAATCAATGTGAAATAACGAGATCACTAAGTGAAATAGAATGGAAAAAGAAAAAGACTCAGAACATAGCCCACGTGACTGAGACATGGCTGTAGAATCCAACAAGAATACTAAGAAGGGATCAAATAGGTAAGAGAATCATGAAAGACAACAAGAAGAGAATGACTGAAAATGTCAAAGGCTACAGAAAGGTCAAGAATTTTGAAGATTGAGACTTGGCAATTAAGAGAATAGTAATAACTTTGGAGAGAAAAATTTCTATTGAATGATGATATCAGAAGCCAAACTGGATAATCAAAAAGAGAAAAAGTAGAGGCACCTATAACAGATGGCTTTCTCAAAGAGTTTAGTCACAAAAGAGGAAAGAGATAAGGATGCAGAGATAGGATGGATTGAGTGGGTTTGGGAGTATAAGGAAGACGGGATGACAGAAGAGCCAATCTGTTGAAGATGGAATGGAACTGCTTGTGTATACAGAGGGGTTTTGCACTGGCAAGGAGAAGGACGACTTTATAATCAGTCAAGGGTAAAGAAGGAGTAGCCAAAAAAAAAAACCAAAACAAACAAACAAAAAAAAAAACAACAAAAAAAGCATCTGGAAAACTTGAGCTGAGAAGGAAAGGAGAAGCAGCAGCTTTCAGTGAATGGCTTCAATTTTTTTCAATGGAAAATGAGCAAGATTTTTAGCTAAAGAGGATGGACTATGGGGATAAAAAAGGTGTTGTGGAGAAACTGGCCTTGATTGCTGATTCTGGCAACAGCTAGTTGCCTTTCCATTTCTGAAAAATTACTTCTGAGGCTTGAAAAAGTACTAAAGGGCAAGAATCCAACAGTTACTGACAGGAGCAGAAGGAAAAGTAGAAAATCGAGTAGTTAAAATGCCATGTCAGGGAACACTTTAGGGAAAAAGAAAACACTTTGTGTGTTTCCCTGGGTGTAATGTCAGTACATAATGGTTGTGAAATTTAATTGACTTTAAGATACACTTAGCAAATTCATTTCTAAACAACCAATACAACAGAATAAACATCTTTCTTGGTTATGTTTATTTGAAAGCACAAAGGATCAGCCAACTCTTTCTGGCTCTGAACTTTGAAGTGGTTTGGATAAGAATCTGAAGACACCTACCCACCCATGAGTCCTCAACAAGCAGATTCCAGTGGCTCGTGAATGCCTTCCTTTCAACAAAAACCCTTTAGGGTCTTTGATTACAAAACAGATTCCTTTCATGGAGCTACAGCTCACCAGGGCAATGGTAAAGAGACAGGGCCTCAGAAGGAAGAGAACAGACTTTCACAATCATGTCTCAACCCCAGGTCTCACCTGGAGCTTCTTTCTACTTTCTAATAGACTACAGCCCAAAACTGTTGGAATGGCAACCTCTTCTATCTCTCCTGCTGTAACTAGCTTTTCATAGCAAGGCAAACAACTAGTTTGTAGCTATGGAGAAAGAAATTACAGGAAGCCTGAGAAGCTAAATCCTGTTACTGATTTATCAAAGTCATGTATGGGACCCTAAAGCTTTTATCATTGATTATCTCATCTGAAAAGGCTTTCCATTCCTTGGATGGAGATAGAAGTGAAGCTAAATTTATCAGAGAATGTTAGAACAAGAAAGGAATTCCTATATACATATACTTACAGCCCTCACATTCCAGAAAAGAAAACTAAGGCCTGAGGTGAAAGAAGTGGGGAGAGAAAACTGCCTAGGATCATAAAGTTTAAAAGTGACAGAATTGGGGCTCAAATTAAGGAGCCCCATATTGCCCATTTTAGTGCCTCAGAAAAAATCAGGCATGAATAAGCATCACAATCCTAATTATGAAGAATAGCAGTCCTGTAACAGAAAAGGTATTGGATAGCAGAGGTGGGATTTAAATAAAAGAGAAGTTCCTCTACTTTCCTGATAGATCAATCCTTTCTTTCTGTTCCTTTTCCCCCATTTATACTAATAATATTGAGCATACCTTAGTTGCCAAGTTTAAATGCCTGAACCCCCAACCAACCTCCACTTAACACATGAGGAGTATACCTTGTTGGCTGACAACTGACAAACTCTCTCCCCAAGTTGGGCGTCCAACAGGTAAAGGCAAGAGATATAGCCCTTAAAAATATTATATAACATGAAGAAAGTGAAAGAGCTGTAAAACTGCATTCCCTTTAAAATTATCACTTTGAAACTGTGTTCCCATTTGATCCTGATTCCTTTTGGAGTCTCAGGCCCTCCTGGGGAAGGCATATCCCCCTCTCCAAGATAAGTTAAGTGTCATTATTCAATTAGAAATCTTGATCAAAAAGCACCCTTTTTAATCTTTTGAGGATGCCAGACCCTTTGAATTCCAATTGGAGATCTGGACCAGATACCAAGAAGCATCTAGGTCTGGGAACTTTGGCTTTCCTTTCAATGTGAAACCTGAAGCCTCAAGACTCCTTTTTAAAGGGCAATTTCTGAACTCACTCTTTGCAGAAGAGTCCAAAGCAGCTTGCTCTGCTTCTAGGACCCTGCCTGCTGAGAAGGCATTCTCTTCTCAGCCTTCATTTCCCTAATAGAACTTTTGCAGAAAGTCCAAAGCAGCTTGCTCTGCTTCTAGGACCCTGCCCACTGAAAAGACATTATCTTCTCAGTGCCAGCCTCCATTTCCCTAACAGGACTTTGCCACTAAAGAAGTCAGTCACTTAGCGAAACTGTCTTCCTAGCCAACAATCCATTTTTGCCCATTAAAATTTCGGGTTCGTGAATTCCTTCATGAAGAACCTGTGCCTCTGACCAAAAGAGGATTTTAACAACTCTCTGACTGCCACTAACCTCATCAAAAGGAACAAACATTTATTAAATATCTACAATGAGTCAGGCACTATGTGAAGTACTTTATAATATAAATATTATCTCATCTGATCCTCACAACAATCCCGCAAAACAGTTGCTATTATCTCCATAATATCTCAAATTGAAGAAACTGAGGCAGAGGTCAAGTAATTCACCTAGGGTCAGATTGATGAGAGTTAGGCAAGGGGTACCTGAATGAAATTAGGGTTAATTGAGGTCTAGTAGCAGATTTGGGGTACAGGGAGTCAAATAGAGCTTTTCTGCAACCCCTTTGGATTCGGTGCAAGGATACAGAGTTAAATGAGGTCTAGTAGTGGCGCAAAGTCCCCTGTAAAGGAATTTACAAACCCAAAAACCTAGATTAATAAAAGAGGTTTATTTGGGGTTTGGAAGTAAGGTTAAAGCCTTTTTCATCATTACCTTTGTAAGCAGTATTGTCTTCCTTTTCCATATGGGAAACCAAAAGCTTAGAAGGATAATATTGCTTGTACAATTTCAAGGTTGCAAACTACCACAAAAAAATGACTGCCTTAGGATCCATGGACCAAGAGTTATTCACTCAGCAAACATTTATTAAGTGCAAACTGTATGCAAAATACTGTGCTCACCATTAAGGAAGATACATTTAGAAAAGACAGAGTCACTAATCACATGGAGCATAAGGTAAGCCATTAAATAAGATAAACTATTATCAATTAAGGTATATGTCTTTGGAGAAATTACCTTACCATCTCTAGGCCTTGATTTCCTTATTTATCAAAAAAGTCATTACTCTACTTCTCTTAACAGTTTTAAGGATCTACTGATGAAAGGTTAAATATGGATCACAGAATCTTAGAACTGGAAAGGATTTAAGAGATCAACTGGTATAACCCATAAATCTCTCTATAATATTCACCTTAAATCTTCACTTTAAGACTCTTAAGTAAATATGAATCCACTATCTTCTGTGGTAGACATTTCTACTTTTCAATAACTTATTAGGAAGTTAATGCCTTAGAAGCCACCTTCTCTCTAATTAGCCTCTTTATTTTACAAAGGACAATAGTGAGGCTGAAAGAAGGGGAAAAACAAATGAAAACTAACCCTAATCTATGGTAGTCATTTCTACTTCTTATTAATCCTAGGAGGTGTTTGAAAATTAGAAACTATCTAGTTTCCAATTAACCCCTCATTTTAAAAAAAGAAAACAAAAACCCAGAGGAAGTAAAGGATTTATTCATAATTTTGCAGTGAATCAAGACAAAAGCAATACTCAAAATCTATATCTTTTAATTCTAAGAGCATGCTCTTACTACTGAAACTTTTACCTCTCAGTGGCCACTCCCCATTTTCCAAGTTTTGATTTAAAGACAACAGAGATAATTTGGAAAAAATAATACTTTAAATAACATTATACATATATGATAAAATAATATTTAGATAATATAAAGAACTTAAAAAGAATGAAGAAATTTTCTTATTCTTTCTAAAGGCTGGTCCTGAATTGGAGGAATATTGAGAACAAACTTGGCACAATCAGTTTATAACAGTTTAGATACCACAAAAGCATTGAGTATGCTTTGCCCCCAAGAAATCCTAAGAAAATAAGGAAAAGGAAAAGCTAGTTGAACTAAACTTAACAAGAATTCTTACTTAAACATATCTTTGGCCCATAAAATAGGGTAAGGTTGAAGAGGGTGGGATACTGGGAAGAGATGGGTCTATGATTCTTTCTGTCTGTCTCTCTCTCTCTCCTCCCTCTAAAGTGCCAAGGCAGGCTCCGTGGTGAAAGAATTCACCTACTCAAAGCTGTGACAAGAAAAGCTTTATTGATTAGGAAAAGAACACCAAGATGTCTTGGCGGGCAATATCTGCTTCCAGAGAAGCCATGTTGCTTGAGATCTTTATTTTATACACAACAGGATAATAGAACAGGATTTGTATCTGATAAGATTTTTTTTGCTTCTAGAGGATATGGAGAAATCAAAGAAAAACAAAGGAGTTTCTCCAGAGACTTTAATTTCTCTGAAGTTTGTATTAGAAAGGAATTTTTCTTCAGAGGATGTTTTGTTGGTCATTTACATACTGGGCTATCTGCTTTTCTCCCTCATCGAAGTGAGAGGAGGTATGGATACAATAAACATTAAGTGGACACTAATTTCTACTTTCAAAGTATGAGTATCCAAGCAGATTAAAATCTCAGTCCTGTCTGGTAAATTTCCCTAATCACCAAACTACATCATTTGCTGAGATAGGTGTTCCAGTGGTTCTCTGATCCTTTTATTCCCTAGCAAGGAAAATAGAGAATAGGTCTCTTGTGGATACCCTTCTTTCAGGGAAAGGCCAATAAAACCCAAGAGTGACATAGCCAGCCAAGACTTTCCAAAAGCCAGTGACAGTATAAGGAATAACTGACTCCAAACTCCAGCAATCCCAAGAGTGAAGTATTCCCATGAACACATTTCATCAGCTCTTCCTACTAACAGCTGGTTTATAAAATAGGTTTCCCATAAAAGCTCTGTAATGTAGTACATATATCCACATTAACTACACATGCTGTCATGTAGTCAACATCTTCTTCAAAAGGATAGAATAAGAGTCTATTATGATTTGTTTAATTTATAGTATTTCTTTAGTCTATAGTCTTAATAAATCTGTTCTTTTTTTTAAAAAAAAAAAAGGAATTTTTTTTGCTTTGTTCTTAATAAGGCTATGATGGCTCTTAATGACGACTTTCTTTTCTAGATATTAAAAAACACATTCCTTTTAATATTATGTTCCAAACCTCTGATAAGAAATGAAGTCAAGCTCACTATCCTAGAGTTATATAAATCTATTCCTTTCCCTTTTTTGAAAATTGGGACATTATATTGAAATCTTCACCAAGAATTTGCCTTTTTCAACCCTAGACATTGATGGGAAAATTAGAGAAGGTCCAAGGATATGTCAACATTAATTAAATGCACTCCATGAAAATGCTTAAACTACACATTTTTTTTTCTAAAACACTATCTGATTTTGTCACCTTGAGTCAGTCACTTTCCTTCTCTCAACCTTAATAAGATTATCAGGAAATTGAGAAAATTGGAAGTGATGATTGTAATGTTCTGTTTCTCTAAGTTGTAATCTTTCTCTGTGAGCAGGATTCTTGGGGAGTTTCTGGAGACAGCCTTCCTTTCAGTTCAGTTCAATTAATCCCAAAATGCAGCCAGGAGTTAAAAGTCCTTTACTGTCTCTTTCCAAATCTAATCTCCAGATCCTTCAAGTCTTGACTCCTTCACTTGGAGCTCGGCTAGCTTTCTGGAGGCCTTCCTCTCTCCTAGATTCCCCGAGAGCTCTTCCCTGAATGTCTCCAGCTAGCAAGAAGGTCAAAGTCGGAATGAAATCTTGACTCCTCCTCCCTAAATCCTGGCTCCTTATATCCTCCCAGAGAATGGGCTTGTGGGAGGTCCTTAAAAAGTATGCTCTCTTAAAGGTGTGAAAGGTGTGACCTCTGAACTAGAGAATTGTTAAGTATGATGCTAAATTAGATAATTATTAGTCTCTGAGATAATTACGTAATGAGATAATTACGTAATGAGATAATTGTTAGTCTCTGAGTTGGCCTTTTCTAAGGGCCATTCACTTCAAGACAAAAGGTCAGGTTCCTCTTCCCCCAAATTGTTTTGATGGGCCAATGGTTTACCTTCTGAGGCCTTCCATGCCTTCCATAAGTCCTCCACACTGATGAGTTTATCTTCTCCATGGAACGTGCTGTGCTTCACTGTTGGGTCATGGTAGTTGAGATCTTCCCTCAAAAACTGGGAAAGAAATGCACAAAAGTCACACAAACACATAAGACAAATGAAGTAAAATATATCCCTTGTAGGAATCTTTTCCTATTTCATCCAACCATCAGTGATCTCATCTCTCTCTGAAATACCTTGACCCTTAAGATTTTGTATCCTTTTTTCTGGTCCTACTTAAACATACCCTGAGATAAGGCTTGCCATCTTTGTGTCTAGTCTTCTTGAGGGAAGTGACCAGATATTCTTATCTTTGGACATGCAGTAAATACTAAATGTCTTTTTGGTAAATAAGTTTCATTGGGCTATTTTAGGATAATTCTCCAACTCCAAATGCTAAAACCAGCCTATGACATTAAGACAAGACTATCAGATCCATTGCTGTTCTTGTCAATACTACAGCTGGGGATATGACAAAATACATTGGCAACAAGCTGAAAAAGCATAATGGCTAACGAAAGTAGTGAAATGGATGCAATTAGGATCATATGAATGTCTTGAGTAATGAAGAGATTTAAAAAAGAAAAGCAGTGCCTGTTAATGCTAGTTTTAAGACTAGTCAATAAGCTTACTATGTGCCAGACACTGTGCTAGGCTCTAGGACCTTTTTTAGCAGATTTGTTTATAAAGATTAATTCAGGATGGAGTCAAGATGGCAAAGAGGAAGCATTAGAGTCTAGCTCTTCCCCTCATTTCTCACTCTTCAAGAAAAATCTAGATGTTCAAGATTAAATTCTGATTAGGAAAGCCAAGAAATTACAATGAATCATTTTTCTAGCCCAAGGCAATTTAGAGAAATAGAGAAGTCTATGGACACTGGTGAAGAAGATTGGCAGGAGCATACAGCAGCTATGGTGGGAAGCTTTGTAGCTCTGAGAGATGGCTCAAGTAAGGTATCAGAAAGACATCACAGGAAACCTCTGAGCAAATGCTGAATGCAGAAATGATTGCCACCTGGAAGCCTTGTTATCCACCATCCAATGTTGTGTCAAAGATCCAGGATGGAGAGAAGTGGTTGTAAGTGTTGCCCCTGGTTATGTACTGGGCATTGAACAAAGTCTGAAAAGCAAATGACAACTGGGATACTGCTGATAGGAGAAGAGTGCAGTGTCTCAGGCCAAAGAGGAGATGATAGTTTAAGTCATTCCCAGAAGGCAGTAGTGAGAGTAAAGCAGTAGTCTACTGAGACCAACCAAAAAAAAAAAAAAAAAAAAAAAACTGATAGACCTAAGCCTAGGTCAGAACTTGTAGAAATCAGACCAGCAGGTTTTCTTTCTCCATCACACCACTCTGGGAGCACTGAAAACAGCAGAACTATGAAAACAGCAAAAGGACATTAAGAGGATAAACCAAACAACATCAATCCATGAAATATGCAGAGCCCAACATTACTATAACTACAAATTCAAGAAGTAGGCTAGAAGAATGTACAAACCAAAAAGGAGCACAGAGCTTGAAATATGACTGTTCAGAAGACAAGGGTTTGGGCTTACAACCACGAATAAACTATGTAGAAAAACTGAGTACAATCCTATAAAGTGAAAAAGTAGATCTTTAATGAAAAGACTTCTAAATATTCCTGATGAAAAGACCAGAGATGCATAGAAAATGGGACATAAAAACACAACAGTCAAGAGAATCCTAATCAGATAAACATGAGTGAGAAATCATAAGAAACTAAATAAGGTTAAATTGTTTGTATTCTTATATAAGGATATAATAAACAAAGTCCTCATCACCAGGACTTAAAGAGGGAGTCTAATTAGATAGAAGTCTTAGGTATAATTTTGTGGTTGGATGATTTTTAAAAAAGAATGAAATAGGTGAGGAAGAGGAATGCACTGAGAGAGGGGGGAAAAGAGAAAAATAATGGGGAAAATTATATCACATAAATGAGGTGTACAAAAAAGTAATTTATACAATGGAGTTAGGTGACAAAAGGGAGAGAAGAGACAATACTCATTTTCATCTAAACTGGGTAAAGGGGGGAAGAATACACATATTCATACTTGGGTACAAAAATATATCTTACTCAAAGTATAAGTGGGAAAAGCAAGGGTTCAGGGATAAAGAAGGAACAAAAAGGAAAAAAAAAAAGATTAAGGGAGACATTAGTCAAAAGCAGAATATTCTCAAAGAGGAGGCAATGAAAAAAAGAAAAAGTATAAAAGGATAGGATGGAGGTAAATATACCATTAAGAATCATAACTATGAATATAAATAGATTGAACTCAACCTTAAAGTCAAAAAGTATAGAAGGATGGATTAGAAACCAAAATAAAAGAATAGTTGTTCACAATAAACTCACTTAAAAAAGAACAACATAGAGCTAAAATAAATGACTGGAGCAGAATCTATTACAATTGAGATGAAGTGGGGGGGGGGGAAGCATTTTTATCAACCATAATCTCAAGACAAAGCAAAAGCAAAAATTCACTCAATTAAAAGAGATAATCAGAGATGACACTTTGTTAAAAGTACACAATATCAATTTTAATGATAATAACATATAGATATATACACTAAACATATATGAACCAAATAGCATAATATCTAAATTCTTATAGGAAAAGTTAAGTGAATGATGGACCTCAATTAACCCTTCTTAAACCTAGATAAACCAAATCAAAAAAATAGGAACTAGATAAGAATTTTAGAAAAGTTAAACATGTTAGATATGTGCAGAATAGTGAGTGGAAATAGAAAGAATTATACTTATTTCCCTACTATACTAAACTTGCACAAATACCAACTATATATTGACATAAAACCTTCATAAGTAAATTGAAAAAAGTAGAAATGTAATACATATTACATTTAATAAAAGACTATTGAAACAAAGAATAAAAATTAACTGTAAACTAAATAACTTATCTAGGTCAAAAAACAAATTTTAGAAACAAACGATAATTTCATAAAGATAACTTTGACAACATAGCAAAATTTGTAAGATTCAGCCAAAGCAATACTTAGAGGAATATCTGTAATGCATTAAATGCCATTATCAACAGAAAGAAAACAAGCAGATCAATTAAATGACATGCAACTAAAAAACTAAAAAAAAAAGACAAATTTTTTTAAATAATTAAACATCAAAACAGAAAACCTGCCGATAAAAGGAGAAACTAACAAAATTATAGTAAAAAAAAAACCCTTTGAATTTATAAATAAAAATAGGAGTTGATTTTACAAAGAAAAAAAAATAAAAGTCACTGTAATTTGAGAAAAAGAAAAAAATAATCAATTCAAAAATGAAAAAGGTGAATTCATAACAATTAAGAAGAAATAAAAACAATTAAAGAGTTTTGCCGGAATATTAACCAATAAAACTGACAAGCAGGAAGGAGTTCTGATAGGATTATCTATAATCTATATGTAATATAGATTATAAAAGTGGGCCTTTTGTCCCTTTTTAAACACTTTACATGTTCAAAATCATTATAACCCCAGAGTTTATTGTATTCAATCAGAAAGCCAAATTATAATGTCAACCCATGGTTATATTTCCCCTATGAAAGACCTGTCCTGTAAATCCCCCCTCAGCTTCTCTTGGAATTTAACCTTATGGAGTCTTTCTTCTTGGTATAGCTAACTCTTTTTAAGGGTTTGTCTACCAATTAATGATATAATTCTAACTTGAGGGTAGACCACTTGCTAAATGCCACAATAGCTAACTTTTCTTGGAATTTAGCCTGCCATTGCATAATCCCCCACTTGCTATGCCTTAATGACATTTCCACTAGAGAACTTGTCTTTCCCCTTTTCCTGCTAATTAGTAGTGTAATAGAGTTTTTGCATCTAGATTTGGAATTCTAAGTCTAAAAAAATTTTTGAGACAGCTCATGACATTGTCCTATAACCCCAATATACTTTTGGGGTCCAACACCCCCCAAACCCAATTATGATTAAGCTTGCTTTCTGGGAAGAGATGACTGATATAGAACTAGTGAGCAAGGACACATGAATGGTGAAGAAACCATATTACAGGGGCATCAGTTCAAAAAGCTGGATATGTTAAGGCTAGTGAAAAGATTCAAGGAGAAGCATGATATGCCTTCAAGTATTGGAAAGGCTCTTTTAATAAAGAGGAATGGAACTTGTTCTGCTTGGTTTCAAAGGAAAGAACTAGGACCTATAGGTAGAAGTTACAAAAAGGTGATTGTTAAAGGAACATTTGCCCAGGAGTAGTCCACTGAAATCTTTTTCATCTCTTTATAGTCTAAGAAAAAGGAACCTGTCAAATTCAACTAGCCCTCTCCTATTAACACTGGACAAACATCTATATGTCAAAACACATTTTGATTCAATTAAAGAAACCTAATCTTAATTGTTAATCAAGAGACCATGCCGGACAGGATCCTGGTTTAAAAGTTTAATTTATATTTCTCTAAACAATAGTGATTTAGAGCATTTTTAAAAATATAACTATTGATAGTTTTGATTTCTTTTGAAAACTGCTGTTCATATTCTATGACCATTTATCAGTAGGGGAATGGCTTTTATTTTTATAATTTGGCTCAGGCGCCTATATATTTTGAGAAATGATGACTTTTATCAGATAAACTTGCTATGAAAACTTTTTTCCAGTTTTCTGATTTCCTTTTTTTTTTTTTTTATCCTATGCTTTTGTGGTCCTTTATTGGTCTGAAATGGGTGCATTTAGCATTTCTGCTTGTCTTCATTAGATTGTGAGGTTTTTATGCCCAAATACTGGTGAATTTTTAGGAAGATACTACTTACAGCTGAGAAAAAGATGCACTCCTTTCTATTCCCATTCAGTTTTCTTCAGAGGTCTATTTAACTTTTCTAAAATTCTTTTCGCTTTCTTAAAGTTCTTTTTTATTTATTTTATGGTTAGATTTATCTAGCTCTAAGAAGGGAAAGTTGAGGTTCCCTACTAGTAAAGATTTTTACTGTCTATTTTCTCTTGAATTCACTTAACTTTTCCTTTAAGAATATGTTTTGTTTAGTTTATGTTTAGTATTGATTAGTATTGGTAGTATTTTATTGTTTATGGTGTCTTTTAAGCAAGATGTAGTTAACCTGATTATCTCTTTTTATTTTTACTTTGAGTATTGTTTATAATTGCCCTTTTATTTCAGCAGAGGCATAATAGTTTCAGAACCTTATTTTAACTCTGTCTCTCTGTTTCAGGTGTTTCTTTTATACAATGTATTGCTGGACTCTTGTTTCTAATTCATTCTACTCTCCTGTTTTATGGGTGAATTCATCTCATTAACATTCACAATTATGATTACTAATTGTGCATCTCTCATCTTTATCTGTTCCTCCTCAAAATTCTCTTTGACTTCTGACTACTGCTGCTTTCACTGTGCCCTTTTTTTATTCACTGTGCCCTCTTTTTATTACCCTCTCTCTCTTACCTCCTCCTCCTATTTGCTTTTAGGGTAAGATACATTTCTATCTCCAATTCTGTGTGTGTGTGTGTGTGTGTGTGTGTGTGTGTGTGTGTGTAAATTCTTTCTTCTTTGAACCATTTCAAGTAAGAATAAGGTTCAAGAATTTCCGTGTGTGTGTGTGTATGTATAAATTCTTTCTTCTTTGAACCATTTCAAATAAGAATAAGGTTCAAGAATTTCCCTGACCTCCATTTCTTACTACATTGTGCTCTTCCTTGCATGCCTCTTTTATGCGAGATAATTTCTTTTCCCTTCCTCCTTTCTCCCAATGTATGTTTCTTTTTTCATTATCCATTTTTTTTATTTCATCCCAACATAATCAATTCACTATGCCCTTTGTCTACACAGAATCTTTCTAACTACTCTAATAGTGATTAAGGTCTTAGGAATTAAATATATCATATTCCTATATAAGAATATAAACAGTTTAATTAAACCTTATTGAGTCCCTTACAATTTCTTTCATGTTTACCTCTTTGTTTCTCTTGAATCTTAAATTTGAAAATCAAATTTTCAATTCAGCTCTCTCTTTTAAATGCCAATTTTTTCCCTGAAGGATTTTACACAATTTTGCTGGTTATGTTTTTCTTGGCTGTAATCCTAGCTCCTTTGCCTTCTATAATCATATTCCGAGTCCTCCATTCCTTTAACATGATAAAATTTTGGTGATCCAAACTGTGGCTTCCCAGAACTGAAATTGTTTCTTTCTAGATTTTATTTTCTCATTCTAGAAAAATGGGGAATGTTTCTCCGTAATTTCTCAAAATATGATAGCTAAGTTCTTTCCTTAATAATTTTTAGGCAATCCAATAATTCTTAAATTATCTTTCCTTGATCTATTTTCTAGGTGAGTTGTTTTTCTTAGGAGATATTACACAATTTCTTCTTTTTCTCATTTTTTTTATTTTAATTTAATTGTTTCTTGATGTTTCATGGAATCAATTTTTCATTTGCCAATTATGATTTTTAAGAATTATTTTCTTCAGTGAACTTTTGTATTACTTTTTTCATTTGGCAAACTGTTTTTTAAAAAGTTATTTTCATAAGTAAAGTTACCTTTGTTGAATTCTGTTTTTTAAGATGTTATTTCCTGCAGTATTTTTTGTGCCGCTTTTATCATGCTATTAACTGTCTCTTCATAATTTTTTGGCAATACTCATTTTTTTCTTGAAGTTTTCTTTCACCACTCTTTTTTTTTTTTAATTAGTTTTTAGTTCTCCTAGGAATTCTTGTTGACCTTGTCTCCAACTCACTTTTTTTCTTGGGGTTGTTTATTGTTGTTTGCATGGAGTTTGGTTGGTTTTCTGTTGTTGTTGTTGTTTGCTTTAGTTTTGCTTGTTAACTATTTTGACATTATTTTCTAAGTTTGTGTCTGGATCTTCCCTGTTACTATAGTTATTTTTTATGATCTGGTTCTTTTTTTATTGTACATTTTTTCTAGTCTACTTCTT
This sequence comes from Sminthopsis crassicaudata, assembly GCF_048593235.1. Taxonomy (NCBI): domain Eukaryota; kingdom Metazoa; phylum Chordata; class Mammalia; order Dasyuromorphia; family Dasyuridae; genus Sminthopsis; species Sminthopsis crassicaudata. The sequence goes on along the minus strand of NC_133619.1, from coordinate 580,275,598 downwards.
GCCTTTGAACTTTTTGTATTAAAGTTGAGTTCTCTTCCCAGCATGAGGGATATTGTCCCAATATTTAGGCTTTTTTGCACTGTTGTTTTCAGAACTAGTTCTGAGAGGCTGAAAGTTTTCAGTACTTCTTAAGTATTGTGACCTAGGAAGAGATATGGTCATTATTCTTCTGGTACTGGTCTTTATCTAGGAGAAGTCACTGATCTCTGTGACTACAAGGGATGCTGCTCCTCAGAGCTCCTGGTGTCTTGGACAAAAAAGTGATATCGGTCTTCAGGGCAAGTGGTCCCTTCACCCTGTAATTGTGACTCAGAAATGGGTATGGCCAATGGAGTTGCCAAATAGGACCTGGTCTAAGGTCAGAGGTCCTCTGTAATCTTCTGACCAGATATCAGGTTCTCTTTACTTTCTCTAGCACAACAACTCCTAAAGTTGCTGTTGCTGCTACTATTGTCATTGCCCTCAAGGCCAATAGCTGGTTTTGCAACTCCATGGGCTCTGGGCTAGCCTCCTCCTTCCAACCTTCTAAATTGTCTTGGGTCTGAAAAAAATGTCTCACCCCAATCTTTTGTTGGCTCTGCCACTCCGGAATTCAATTTGCAGGCATTATTTTAAAGTTGTTTGGAGGGAAATATTGAGAAAGCTTGATTGCTTCCTATACTCCACTATCTTGGCTTTAGCCCCAGATGTCACTCTTCTCTCTCCTCTTCCTCTCAATCGCCACATACAATAAGTTGTCAAATATTGTCAATTTTACATCCATCATATTCTATCTCCTTATTTCCACTTATACAGCTATCATACTAATTCTGGCATTTTATCATCTCTCACCTAAATTACTACAATAGCCTCCTAACTGAGCTACTGCAGAATTATGGTAGCACAAAAGAAAAGCAAGAAGTGCAAATTCAGCGATATCTCCACTACAAATATTCATCTGGACTATTTATGCTTTACCTGTGATAGAGTCTTCCAAGCTTATATTGGTCTGATCAGCCACAGTTGGTCACAGTGTGACCTCAACACAATAGTCCTCCATTTTGGTTCTCTTTGAGCACAAAGGATAACCACCAACCACCTTGATTCTCTCACATGCAAAATAAAGGGATTAGAGTCACTGTCCTTTAAAGTCCTTTCAGCTCTAAATCTATGCTCCTATGAAATGAGGCTACATGAAAAGATGTTTATTATGTATAACATATCTAATTACTAATCATCTCAGGGAGATAATTAATAAGTTTTTTTAATTGTTTTACATATAATTGGAGGAAAGGAAAATTAAAAACTGTATTTTAAAAAAATATGTATTTCTGAGCAAGAGAGATGATATTCTTATTTTACTTTACCTGTTCAGACCCCATCCAGAAAATAGGACCAATAAGTGGCAGTTTTTTAGTTAAAAATAAGGCAAAATTTTATGATAATCAAAATTATTAAAAAATGGAATGGGTCATTACAGGACTTAACTAAATTCCTCATCTCTAAAGGTCTTCAATGAGATCCTCTGTACTTGTTAGGGATACTATAAAAGAACATATCATTTGTACATACAATTCATTAAAATATTTGTTGAATTAAATTGAACTGAACTATAATTCTCTTAGGGTTATTGTGAGGATAAAATAAGATGAGTATAAATTACTCTCAATCTTAAAAGTGAAATACTGTTATTAAATATGACAAATGAGATGTAGTTCTACAAAATTTGGGAAAAGCCTTAGAAACATTTTCATAATTGACAAACCTAGCTAACTGTACAAAGTCCTAGAGTTGTAAAAGTTTTAAATGACTTTTTTTTAAAGTCCAGTATAAAAAGTAGTCTTTTTCACCATCATCATCAAGACCTTTCAAGTGATTCTTATTTCTAGACAAGATAAATGCCTCTCCATCTACTTTTCTCATACTACCCTCTACTTATACTCCTTATCTTTGCTCATACTTCCTCCTCTTCATCAAATTCATTTGTTCATGTCCTTTTCTTCCTTCTCAATGCCCTAGTCAATGTCAACCCCTCTGAAGCCTTCCCAATTCATATTCTCATGGAATTTCATTTGTCTCTCTCCTTTTCACTTCTGTTATTATTCTCACTTGTATCAAGTTGTAAATGCACTTTCATTCCTTATATCATATCATATGTATTCCTAGCACCTAACACAGGGTTTTATATATGCAAGATCTAGGCCTAATAAATACTCGTGTACCTTAGCTGAATGGGACTAAAATCACAATTCACATGTTCAGAAACTCAGGAGTTTAAAAGCATAAAGGAGACTGATCTGCCTTGCTTCTCCCATTCCTCCCCCAATAACACTTGTGACCTACATGGGTATGTAGCAGCGTCCTCCCACTTGGCTGCTCAGAGCTTCCCAAGGGACGTAGGGATCAGCTGTTGCTCTGTATATTTAGCTCACAGTATATGGAAAAGAAAAGTGATCTTTCTTCCAGCTTTCCTTAAGAGAGCTTTATCAAAATAACTTTACTTCCCTCCCCCACCTTTAAACCCTATTCTCTCATGGATCTCTGTTCACAGGACCTTCTATCCTGGGAGCTTCACAACTAAACTGCAAACCAAGTCACTTTTATCAAGCAGATGTATTCCAAAGGTTTTCTGGAAGGACAAAATTGTTCATCTAAAAGTCAAAGATTTGAGCATTGAAATATGTGTATTTTCATAGCACCTAACAATTAGGAAACTCTTTGATCCTAAAAACTATGTGATCCCAGGACCCTTTTTTACACTCTGGAAAATTATTGAGAACCACCTCTAAAAAAAGATCTTTTGCTTATGTGAGTTATATCAGTGTTTGCCACATTAGAAATTAAAATGCCTTTTCATAAAAACAGTTATGATCTCAAGGACCCAATGAAAATATCTTGGGGACACACATTTGTCCCTTTGACAAATGGCTGTTCTTACCTAACACTATTCAATATCTTCTAAAACCTCACATTCTTTCCTAACCCTCAAAGTCTTTAATCTTCTAGTACTCAGGCCCACTACACATGAGGCTCATTCCAGTTTTTACTCATGCTATTCATTTCACATAGGATGCTATCCCTCCCCAAACCCATCCAAGCCCTCTGCACTTTCTGGGACCCAATTCAATTGCCTCTTTTCCCAGGGAGTCTTACTTGAAAATCTTGTCCCACAATAATCTCTCCCTCTTCTGAGTGACACAGACTAGCACGAATGAATCTAGAGAAGGGTGACAGCAAAAGTTGTTCAGAGACTATACCAAGCAAGGGCTAGTTAAAGAAACTAAAATTAAGAAGGGGATTATAATCACTATCTTTAAATATATGAAGTGCTGTCTTATGGAAAAAAGATTGGGCACATTCTGTAAGAACTTGTATTATTCATAGAAAGTTAAAGACAGATTGGAGAGGGAAGAAACTAGGCACAGCAAGATGAATTACAAAGTATAAGAAGCCAGATAAGAAATGAGGAGGTTTGAACTAAGCTGTGTATGTGTGTGAACAGTATGAAAGAGATGAGAAAAAGATAGTGGAGGCAGAAGGGATTAGACTTGGAAATTGAATGACTGGATGTGTAGAAGGTAAGAAAGCAGGAAAAGTCAAACGTGATTATAAAATTTTTAGATAATACTGGAGAAGATGATCAAACCATCAATAAAAAAAAAAAAAAAAAAGAAGGAATTTGACTGGAAGGGCAGAACCAGGAAAAGAAAGGATAAATTCTATTTAATACATATAAATTATGGGTACCAATAAGACATCCAGGTGAAGATGTTCAGATGGCAACTGGAGATGCTTAAAGAAAGAAATTAGAGCTGGATAAACAGATTTATTAGTCATCCACATAGAGGCAAAATATTTTAACTTAATATGAGAAAAAAATGGCTGGGGGGAGGGAGTAAGGGTGAGGAGAGGAGAAAACACCAAAACAAAGTCAATGAACTGAGTGTAAAGATACCAGAGAGATCTCTCCTATTTCTTAGATGATTATGGACAATCCACTTCCTTAAGGGCCTCTGGGTCCTCCTTTGTCAAATAACAGGTTTGCGCAATACTTTGCATGCACTACTCTCATTTGTCACAACAAATTTGTCACAACAAAATTGTCGCAACAATTTGTCTGTGAAGTGGGTTCTATTATTATCCCCATTTTACAGATGAAGAAAGGTAGATTCAAAGAGGTAAAGTGATTTATGCATGGTCATATAGTTACAAAATAGACAACCTTTTCAGAATCCTTCAAATTCAAATTCTTTGATGTTATGAACTTTCTAACAATTAAAACTGTTTGAAAAATGGAAAGGATTAATTCATGAGGTAGCTTTCTGTCTCTGAAAGTATTCAATCAAGACCATTTTAGTTAAGGGAACCATAATAAAAAACATTTATATATCAAACAGGCCATTGGCCTAGATGTCCCTGAATGATGTCCCTTCTAATTCTCAGATTTCTGCACTCCTTTAAATTCCTACAGCATTTACTCCTTATACAACTTATTTGGTATTTAGGACACAATGTCTCAATTGTTATATAAACTCTATGTGTGCAAGCCCTGTTATCCCAGAATGAAGAACTAACTATTCCCTCCCAAGGCAGCCTATTCTACTTTTTAATAGCTTACATTATTAGGAAGTTTTTCCTTGCCTTGAGACAGAATATACCTCACTACAACTTTCTTCCATTACTCTTTAATTTTGACCTCTGAGGCCAAGAAAAACAAATATAATCCTTGCAGAGGACAGTTATATAAATGCTTGAAAGAACTAACATGCCATTTCTACACACACACACACACACACACACACACACACACACACACACACACACACACACACACACACACACATATATCCTTTCCCCCAAATGTTTTCTCTTATCTTGGCTAAACGCCTACAGTTCTTTCAGCTGATCCTCCCTCCTGTTACCACAGTCTTCAATCACTCCTCTTATCATTCTGGTTGCCCTCCCTTGGATATGTTCTAGTTTGGCAAAGTGAGAACAATTCCTAGCTGCAGTCTGACCAAAAAAAAATATTTTGGAGCTACACCTCTTCACTATATATAGCTTGCAACTTAATAATGCAATTTAGTTAGATGGAAAAAAAAAACTTGAAAGATTGAAGACAAATGGTATCTAAATTTCCCTAAATACTACTCCCCACGTATTTTTTGCATTCCAAAAACAGAGATGTAGATAACATTCTACAAATATCAAATGGATGACTTAGAAAGAACTTTTTGTCCAAGCCTATCAGCATTCGATAATGTAATTCAAGTACATTAATGCACCTACATTCAGCATCAAACCAACTAACTTCCTCTGGGTTTTATGAAGGAATGCTGTCAGTTTCAGTATGTATTGCTGGATACTGCAACATATTATGTTGAATAATACCATTCCCAAATCTGTGTTTTGGCTATTTAAGCAAAAGTAACCTTTCACCTGCACAGCACTTAAACCATTTTAGAGGTTAAGGCTTAAAATGTATAAGTGTGTACCACTTACTTAGAAATCAAAAAGTCACTTGAAGAGAAGCTGGTCTTGAATTCAATAAGAATCATTAAGAATGCTCACAACAGAACAACAAACTTTCTAGAAGAAGGTAATTGCTAACAAATATACAGTTTTTCCCAGTGACAGCAGGTGACCTGATGTGAGAGGTGAATAACAATCTAAGAAACAAAGAAAAAAATTTAAATGACCCTCTGTCCTAATTGGTGTTTAGAACTTTCAGTTCTGAGAATGACTGAATCAGAATGACCAAAATCAAAAAGTAGTATGGAGTGGGAGCAGCTAGGTGGTGCAGTGGATAGAGTACCAGCCTTGAATTCAGGAGGACCCGAGTTCAAATCTGGTCTCAGACACTTTACACTTCCTAGCTGTGTGGCCCTGGGCAAGTCACTTAACCCCAGCCTCAAAAATAAATAAATAAATAAATCAAGTGGAGGGGAATAGCTCCACTATTTAATTTAAAAAAAAAAAAAAAAGTAGTATGTAGTGCTAAGAATTACGAGGTTTTTATACTATTTATAAAAGTTCATTTGAATGAAGTCCATGTTTACAAGGGCAGATCTTTCCTGAGTTCCACTTAGAAAAGTACATTACACTCTTCTAGAAGAAGTAGGGAGTACTCAGAAAATTATCATGTATAGCAAGGCTATTTAAAAGGATCTTGTGGGCTCACCCAAAAACAACCATATCAGACCATTTGAGCATCATCTTATAGGAGAGCAAACTCATTTCATTATTTTTGTCTCAGATATCTGTTAGTCAAAGGCCATGGCAACAAAGGATGCTAGAGGGAAATCTTTCAGAATCCAAACAGAGGAGAGAAACTAGTCATGTAGGATTGTATGGAAAGAATGACCTGGTGACTTCTTGGATTGAAAAGCTCCAATTGGGACGGCATTGACTAAACTATAAAGTTATGGGTCCCAGGTCATGGGGTAGTAAGATAATCCCATCTTTTCTTTTTTTCATTAAGACACTATAAATCACAGAAAGTTGTAAATTCAAAAAATTAATAGGCCAGCAACATAGGATATGTCATTGAGATGGCTATCTGAGTAATCAGTATCCAAATGTGAAATCTCAATCCTATATTATATTTTCTATTTTTTTGCAGTAAACAGTCAAAATACATAGTGAGTGTATTTTCTTTCTATTGAGCCTAAGAAGTTGGGATGTAAATAAAATCTCAATGTAAAATGAAAAGTAAGTTGTTTTCCTAGGGATTAGACTTCAGAGTAGAGGGGTAATAATAAGCCAAAGTTTTGATGGATTTATGGAATATTGTGTATAAGTGATTTTGTGGACAATTTTAAAACCCTATTCACTAAGCTGGGAGGAATCTATACCAGGTTAGGTGACAGGTGCTTCTGAATCAATAGAAAGGATTAAGAATATTATCTAAACTCACTTTATATATAGGTAGTATATACAACTTCAAAAATATAGTACTCTATACCTTTACATGTGAGGATCAAACCCTAATTTCATAATTGCTGGTATCCTAAAAGTGAGATATTTGATTAACAAGTTAATTTCCTGATAGACGAAGTGAATCAATATTGACATTGCTAATGAAACCAGAAAACATAAGAAAGTTGAAGCTAAATAGAAATCTGTTTCAGAAGATCTCCTAGGAAGACAAATGTTAGAAGAACTGGTTTAATTGTGTACCCAATAAGAAACATCATTTACGGGACAATTTATGGGATCATCTTTTCCTGGAGAATACGTAATGGACATAGCAAAAAGTTGACCACCATGAACTAAAGATCTGCTATAGGACATAAGAGAGAAATTCTAGAAAAAAATGTGATAAATGACTCTAAACCAAATTGATATATACATTAATAATTATTATTTCAAACTGAGAATGGGCACAAGAAAGGAAAGTAAGAACTACCAGAAAATATGATCCAGTAGCATAGACCACTGTGAAACAGAGTATGCATATGTTAAATATTTCCTTTTAAAAAAGGGAGAAGGGGTAGCTAGATGGCACAGTGGATAAAGCACTAGCCCTGGAGTAAAGAAGGCCTGAGTTGAAATCTGGTTTCAGATACTTAACACTTCCTAGCTGTATGATCCTGGACAAGTCACTTAATTCCAATTGCCTCTCAAAAAAAAAAAGGGGGGGGGAGAGAATACAATAAAATTAAAAGAGAGAAGAAAAAGCTAAATGTGGTAAGCAACAAAAATGTCTCACACACACACACACAAAAAAAAAAAAAAAACTCATAAAAGAAAAAGACTGGTTACTAATGTGGAAAAGCATATGTAAATAAGCAAACAATGTATAGTCAAACCATTAACCTAATTAAAGCAAAAGTAGAAGATCAAAATTAATTTTGAAGGCAGAAATGAAAAGATAACGTGTGCACTCTAAAGATCTAATTGTAAAGCCAATCAGATGAGCTATTCCCACTTTAAAATGGGGAAATGGACGAATATACACACACTAATGATTGTGTGATCTGACATATGATTTAACTAATGTGAATCACCTTAATAAAAAGTCTAGATGGCAGAAGTTATTTCAGCGAGCAAACATTCCATCTTTTTACCAAGTGAGAACTCAATATCTAAAGGCAACAACAATTTAAACAAACAAAACATCATAGAATAGAAGGATACAAAATTATGAGCAATACTAAGCCACAAATGAGCAAAATGAAGTGGAGAGGAAAAAGAATACAAACACCTTACTATGAGACCTTAATAAGCCAGATCATCCCAATAAAATCTAAAGACGAAAGTGGAAGGAAAACAAATATGGAACAGATGTTGCTGTATTTCTAAACTAGTAATCAATCTACCATGCTGGACATTGAAACATCAGTCTTCAACATATATGTGTGTCTTCATTATTCAGTAATTCAGTCATGTCCAACTCTTCATAATCCTATGTAGAAGGTTTTCTTGTCAAAGATACTTGAACTAGTTTGCTATTTTCTTCTCCAGTGGGTTATGGCAAATAGAGCTTAAGGGTTGCCCAGGGTTACAACGCTAATAAGGATCTGAAACCAGTTTTGAACTCAGATTTTCCTTACTCCAGGCCCAGCGCTCTATCCACTAAAACACTTAATTGCCTCCATCTAGCTGTCTTTCAATCTACCAATCGATATCTATCTACAAATACATGGAAATGGAAACAGTGATTCAAAAATGATGTCAAAAACAGTCGAACCAGATCAAATAATATATAAAGAAATACATGGTAGAAGCAATTTTAAAAGCACATGGAAGAATAAATTCTCAAGGTGCTTATTAGACTATAACAAACTATTTAAAAATTCATATAAAAAGCATTATTTCCTACCCTTTTCCTTCCTTCCCTCCAAAAAAAGTAAGAAGGATTATCACTATCAACTCATATGTATACTTTTTCATCTCTTAAGAATATTATTCTAGATAGGTATTGAGAATGCCCTGAGTAAAATTATAAGAAAGAAAAAGATAGGCATTTTTAATAAACAATTTACTACAGCAGGCCACATCTTCATTGGTACAAAAAACTAAAATATATATGAAATGCCAAATTCTCACTATGTTCTTTATTGATTACCAAAAAGTATGTGAAAAAACACATAATGAGTATGTGTTTCTGTAGCAAAAAACTGAAAACAAAGTGGTTGCCCACTGATTAAGGAATGGTTGAACAAATAGTAGTATATGAATGTAATAGAATATTAACATAGCATAATAACAAAATAATGACTTCTAAAAAACATGAGAAGGCCCCTATAAAGGAATATATAGGGGGAGGAAGCATGGATCAACAATAAGATAATTATAGACAATAACAACAAATATGTAAATGTAAATGAAACAACATGAAGGCAGATTACATTAAATGTAATGGTTAATCTTAAGTTTTGGAAGATATGAAATATATACCCCTCTTCTCCTTAAGAGAGGTAAGGAGAAGTATGGATGTGAAATATTGCTTCTGCTGTCAGATTTAATTAGATTTTTGTGGTAGTATTTTCCTTGTTAAGAGGGAGAGAACATAAGGAGAAAATGTATATGGAAATGACTTGGGCTTTCAGATGTGCCATTGCAATGGAATAGACCACTTGTTGAATTCATCCATCGATACACAATTCTGAAATAATGATTGAGGCTGGAAAATAACTGGAATCATAATCATATGTGAAGAAAAGTTAGAAAATTCTGTGGTGCTTTCAATAATTTCAATATGTTCTAGACATGAAAACCTATCTTTTTAGCATCGGCATTCTGCTAATATTTGGCTGAGAATCATGGACTACAATCTCCCAATAATCAAAATTATGGGTGATCCAAAGGGCAATGATAAGTACAACTGTTTTAGCAAGTTACCTACCAATTACTATTTATCTGAAAATTTGACACAAAATATATCAAAGAAATTTATGATCAGAAATTGAAAGGCCATGTAACAGAAATGAGAAAATATATCTGATGAAGTGGTCACATTAACCAAATTTGCACTACATATTTCCATTGGGTTGAAACCCATAACCACATTTTACATAATTATAATTTCAAAAAATGAGAATTCAAATACATAAAACTATTTTATTACTTGTACTTATTGGGACCTATATTTGTTATATTGTACCAGTAGTTTATATGAAGAAACAAATTCAGAGAGGTTAAGTGACTTACCTGTGGTTATGCAGCCAATAAATGCTAAAGACAAAATTCAAACTCAAATCACCCATCTTTTTTTTTTTTTTTTTTTTTTTTTGGAGGCTGGGGTTAAGTGACTTGCCCAGGGTCACACAGGTAGCAAGTATTAAGTGTCTGAGACCAAATTTGAACTCAAGTCCTCCTGAATTCAGGCCTGGTGCTCTATCCACTGCGCCACCTAGCTGCCCCTAAATCACCTGTCTTTGGGATCAGTGCTATCTAAGAATCTATCACAACCAGGTGCTTGCCAGAAGCTATAGAAGAATATATAAGAATAGCTACCTGAATATTGATTAAATCCTGTCAATTCCAATCAATGTAACAAATCATCAGAACAAAGAACCTTACCTTGGGTAGAACTGGTGGCTCACTAACCTTTGACTGATGATGGAAGATTAGAAATAGAATGCTAATTAGAAGGGCTTTCCCAGGAGAGTTTGGGTTTTCTGCTTTTTAATTGAGGTCACTGCTGCCACTTTTAAACCATGATAAAGCCTAGGACAGGATAGGATAGCATTGTGCAAAAGGACTCTTCCTAATTTTCTCCTCAAGTTTAGAAACCCTTGAAATGCATATACAGCTCTTACCTACTCCCTCCCCACCAAGACCCCAAGGAGACACAACAAACATTTGTCTCTTTAGCCAGGTAAGAGACCTCCCTCCTTGCCAACCCTACCAGAAACTTCAATTGCTCCTTAGAATCCACCTGGCAGACCACTCTGGAGGCCAGGAGAAATCAAAACCTGAAGATCCTCTAGTCCTGAGATACTTCTCTGTGAACTTGTCTTTTTTGTTTGTTTTTTGTTTTTAAATATTTTGATAACTTTCAATATAATTAATTTCCTTTGTAATCCTATTTTATTTTATGAATTTTAAAAAAGGGTCAGAAACTTCAGGCTGTGGGCCCTGCCAACTAATCTTATTTTACACCTGGGGTCCAGAGGTGAAGTGACTTGTTCGAGATCTCATATGTAACAGGGTCAGGATTCAAACCTAGGGTCCTCTTGACTCCAGATCAAAAGCTCTTTCTACTACAATATATTGCTCCTCTTTGTGATTTGATCTATCACAAACCAAAAACTGAAAAATCCCAAGGAACATAATTGTTTGGCATTTTAAAAATGTGCATTTGTAAAAAGTTATCCTTTTTTCAATCTCCCATCTTGGTATGCCATAGTAGCTGCCTATCTGTCCTAGTACTGGTGTCAGAATAATAATAATAAGGGAGAAGGACCAAGGTTTTGTACCAAGGCAGCAAAATTTAAAGAGCACCCATAAATTATGACAGTGGTGGTAGTTGCTAGGGCAGAGCAAAAAATTTTGACAGAACAGCAAAACTAAAAATAAAGGAAACACTCCAAAAAATCCAGCTCTGGTATACTTTACAGGATTCCCTGTAGAAAAGATTGAGAATATGTCCAGTAGGCCCAAGTCTTTGGCCAAGAGGTAGAAAGAAAGGCCTGATTATGGCCTACTACATGCCATCAGTGGCCAACAACAGGACTAGAAATGAGTAGATATAGGGACAATGCTGCCTTATTTGTGAGTTAGCTTAGGATCTGAGTTGTTCTAAAAAGGATGTGGACACCCTTCCCCACTCAATTATTTATTCTGTGTCAAGGTTGATGCCCAGAAAGAATTGGTTTCCCAGATCGTGCCTTAGTCATATCTCAGAATATTATACTCCAGCAAAGAAATTTTTACACTAGAAAGAACTCTAGGAGTAGGAGTAGGAGTAGGAGTAGGAGTAGGAGTAGTGGTAATAGACCACCTATATTCTTTAAGTCCCTACTCTGAGCCTATTCCTGCTCTATAAAATGAGGCCCTTTGAGATCTAATAGTCAAGAAGTCTGGGAAATTTGCACTTTGATTCTAGGCCAGCTCTTCTTCCATTCCAATAAGAACTGAAAGAATTCTTCTGATTTTCCTTTCCTCCAGTGTTACAATTTCCTCCTTCATAAAATAAAATTGGATAGCTGAAGATTTAGAGTAAACTGGCTTCAACTATTTTTTCAAACCAAAGATTTGTTGTTAAGAGATACCACTCCATATGTACTTACCATCCCAAAGAAATGCTTTTTCTGGATGCCAAATATGAAGAAACAGACCTTAACATTTATTTTTCAAAAATAGTTAAAATAGGAAACTGCCAGAAAATGAACTTCTTTTTCCTAGAGGCATTCTCTCTAAAGATGACTTCATAGCCATACTCTAGTGATATGTCTAGGTTTCTGTCTACCTCTGTTCCTGCAACTAAAGGTGTCTTACGACTTATTTAATTTAGGTCACAAAACTTTTACTTATAGCTCTAATATTGTTGCTACCATTCAGATCTGCCTTCAAAGCAGCAAGGCAGTCCTTGTACACCTCCCAAATTGATTCACTATCTATCCCACTGACCACAGTGACCCTTCCAAACTTTTTCATCTCTCCTCAGACTTCCCATAGCTCCCCACTATTCCCACTCTCTTGACTGAGAACCTTGGCTCATATTTCAGGGAAAAAAAAATACAAGGCCATTTGCCGAGGGCCTCTCATATCTTCCAGATGCTTTTTGTCACTATCTCCACCTCCATCTCTATCTCACATATTGAGGCAGTTCTACCTCTTGCCAAAATAAACCTATCTACACACATATAAGTGATCCTACTCCATCCCATCTTCTCTAGCAAATGTCTCTCTCTATCAATCCTTCTCTTCCTGTCTATCTGTCCTTGCCGACACTTAACTCTCTTCCTTTTTGTAGCTAAACTCCCTAAAGTTCTTAGGCAATGGAGTTATCGTGACATCCTTTAAAGCTGATAATATAAATAACTTTCATCTATATCACTTTAATGCTCATAGTATATTTCCCAGAACAACCCTCTCAGTTTTTGCTTATAAGGTAAAACATACAAATACAAAACAGTATGATACAAAAGCAGAAAACCAAAAAACTTTGCTTTGGTGAAAGATGATCTAAGTTCAAATTTCAGCTTTATTATTAACCAGATGTGTTCTCTCAGGCATGTTAAGATCTCTTTGGAGCTCACTACCCTTATCTGGAAAATAAAAAGCTTGGATTGCATGATCTCTAAGTGCCCTTTCAGCTCTAATTTATGATTCTATCATCTTTATTTTACAAATAAAGAAAATGAAGTTCAGAGACCTTAGGTTACTTGCCTATTATCATATAGCTAGTAAGCATCAGCTCTCTAGGACCCAGAACTCTTACCACTATACTATAATACTTTTCCCACCAAGGATATCGCCAAGGATCCTCCCCAGGGAAACAGCAAAAAAGTATAGTTCTATGTCTAGAGACAAGAATCAACTGATTGGAGTTAAGTGATTTATTCAAAAGGAATAGCATTCAATTCTTGTGTCCCAGACTCATCTATTTTGAGACTTGCCTCCTCAAAATTCCAGGATAAGAAAGCAAGCGGGTAAATGAACTGCCAAGTTCTTATATGAAGTACTCTTTCCCCCAGGTGGCTAGAGAGGAGAGGGTAGGACACTAACTTTTCCAGGGCCTGGAATGTGCTACCACACATTCCTACATGGTTTTCTTTGGTGCTCTGCAATCTCTGCCAGAGGAAACTCAGGAGACTCTTAAGACTGTACGAACCTAGTGTCTCAACTGAAATATTCAGGAAAAAGGGTCCCGTATCTACAGGGCTAACATGGCCCTAGAGCTCATCTAATCTCTTTTTCTTCTGAGGCATGAATCCCCTCTATAATATCTCCAATGAGTACCCATCTAACCTCTACCTGAACACCTACAGTGATAAGAGATATAAGTTTCCTTGGGAAACTATCCTAGGAAGTTGTATTTTATATTGAGCCAAAGTCTATTTCCTTGAAATGCCAACCCTTAATCCTCATTCTTCTTTCTGAAGACAAGAACATAGTATTGTACCATCTCATAATGGAAGGGATCTCAAAAGTCAATTAGCCTAACTCCCTTCCACCACTCCTCAGAAATGATGATCCTTTCTATGCTTCAAGATTGAATACTGAGGAAGTCTGAACAGGCAAAGAAAGTCAGTAATATTCTACTTCTGATAAGAGGGACAGGTTTCATAAGAAAAAGGAAGATCTAAGAAGTGAATGGCATAGTTCACCAAGAAGAATAATTTAAATGGAATTTAGATATTTAGACCAAGCTTAAGATACTAGAAGAGCAGGGTCTTGAACAGGAACAGAGCACACTAACTGGAAAAATGAAGAACAAGTTTTTTTCTGCCCTGTAATATCTGAAGAGAATGATCAAATTTTTCCTGAGTTTTCTATCATTCAAATATTTATTAAATGTCAACTATGTGCCCAGCTCTGTGCTCAGTACTGAATCACAGAACTGGAAGGACCATTGAGGCTATCTAGCTCAAGAATCTCTTTTATGATATACTCAATAAGTGGCGATCTACTCTTCACTTTAAAGATATCTAGTAAGAGAAATCTAATGCCTTCTAAATAGATGTTATTTCATTTTTACATAGTACTAATTTTAAGAAAGCTCCTTGTATAAAACCTAAATCTTCCCATCAAATTCTACCTATAGTTCTGCCTTCTGCAGCCAAAAATAAGTCTAATCCTTCTTCTTTATGACCACTAGTCTAATAATTTAAAATAATTGTCATATACCCCTAAAGTTTTCTCTTCTACAGGCTAACCATCCTTAATTTCTTCAAATATAGATTATACAGTATCTTTGTAATTCTTTAGAACACATCATTTCCCTGCCCAATCTAGCCTTCTTCATAACTTTCCCATTTTTTGTCAAGGATACCACTATCCAGCCAAGTCACATAACTTCAAAACCTCTTTGGCATCTTTGACTGGTATCATATCAATTCTACCTCCAGAACAACTCCATTCCCTTTTCTCCATTTATACCTAAACAGGATTATGACAATAGCTTCCAACTTGGTCTCACTGTCTTAGAAATTTCCCCACCTCTAATCCTTCCTCCACAGAGATGATATTCCAAAAACAAGGGCTCATCTGTTTTGGTATCGCTATTGTTTAGCCCCATATCTGGTGCTTGGTTAAGAGAACAAAACTATAAGCAAAGGGTAGAAAATGATCAGAAGCAAATTTAGGCTTGAGGTAAGGAAAAAACTAATATCAATAAAAACTATCTAAAAATGGAATGAGTCCCTCCTGGAGGTGGCAAATTTCTCTCTTTGAGGTCTCCAATCAAAAGTTAGCTGATCAATCACTGGTCAAATATGTAATAGTATAGATTCTTTCTCAGGTACAGATTGAGCTAGGTGGCCCTTCTTACTGTGGAGAGAGCAGTACTGATGTGAACTCTCAACTAGTTTATTCTCAGGACTTGCTAAAAAATGAGAATCATAATCAGTTCTTCCAGACCGTCCAATTTGTTTAGAATAATGTTCAACTCATTCAGCCTCTATGAAGGCTGAAACTCTTAATAAGCTCATTCCATTTTCCATTGTGTAAAATTCCAAACTCTAGTTATCATCTTTAAAGAAAGTCACAATAACCCTGATTGGCATATCAACTAGGTAGTCCGCTTTCTTTATCTCCCCAACTCTTCCCAGGTTCCACCCTTTATTCCTTCAATTTTTCCTTTGCTGCCCTGAGACTGCAAAAGTTGTGTTCCCACATATTTAGATGCTCATTCAGTATGGCTTCCTTGCCTAGTTGTATTTGCCTGAGCCCATGTGCTGTACACATAAAATAAAATAGCAAACTTTTATAACCTATGATGGATACCTATATAATTTCTTTATGCCATGAACCGAATCTTTATTATCCTGCTTTTATAATAATCTTTATAATTATGCTCTCCCCAAATCTATTTACTACTTCTGGTACCTTTTTTTAAACCACTTCAGAACTATATTCTGTGGCTACATTAATTTTCTAATTGCTATAATCACATTTTCAATATATTTTGAGCTTGCAGTGCTACATCCATCTTATCCAGTATTTTTAAAGCTGTGAAATTATGAAAAGGAAAAAAAAATTAGTGTTTCCCTTAGAGAAGCTTATGATCAACTAGAAAGGACTAAGACTTGAACATATGAAATAAAAAAGAGAATATTTAAATACTAACAATATGATTCAGACTTTAAGTATCATTATGAGTGCAAAGAAATGAGAGAACTATGCAGCCTGGAATAAGTAGAGACTTTTGGGAGAATGTGGAACATAAACTGAACCCTCCTAGATGAAACAGATTTGGGGAAAGGAAGAGGGAAAAGATTCCTGGCACAAGGGCTATTTCTGTGTAATAGCCCTTTGCTTCTTGCCCTTAACCAATTCCTTGCTCCAACCTACAGATCTCAGTCCCTGAACCTGCCTAACTACTTGTGCAACCCTAGATGGATCTAGTATTGTATATGGCAAAGAAGTTGTTATTTGTCCTTCATTCCTGAAGAGAACCATGACATCAGAGAGATGAAGATTTGACATGCAAGTGAGGGAGGACTGTGCAGTCATCGGCTTCACTTTCTCCTCTACACATCATCTGGGTCTAGTGGCAAGACACAGATCAGAATGAAGATATCGCTAGTTGCAGTAGAAGATCTTAGCATTTTTCAACTAAGGACTTTAACAGGTCTCAGTCTGACTGAGGCAGCGCCCTATCAGAAGTTGAGGCAATGGGGCAGCTAGATGGCACAGTGGATAGAGCACCAGCCCTGAAGTTCAAATCTAGCTTCAGATACTTAACACTTTCTAGCTGTGTGATCTTGGGCAAGTTACTTAATCACAACTGCTTCAGCCAAAAAAAAAAAAGAAGAAGAAGAAGAAGAAGAAGAAGAAGAAGTGGAGGCAAGATAAGAAATGAAACCAAGAATGGCTTTTTTTAGTCAAATCTCAGGGTTTCTGGCCAAAGGAGAAACAACTTACTTTTAGCTAATCAGGACCCAGAACAATGACCAAGTTGGGCTGGGACTTACAGTTGGTAGTCAATGAAAGCCAGAATGATTTGGGGTTAAGGCATGGTCCTGAAGAAAGAATCTAGCCCACAAACCCCAAAATATCTTGCAAGGTTTGAAGAATATGGTCATTCTGATCTATAACTTGCCACTTGATCCAGATAATGCCAGATGATAAAATGAGGTAGATGATCTTGCCCCAATTCATTTACATATAATGGCATCACCTCCCTGAGGTCATGGTCCTCTTCAAGAATAAAGGACAAAGTAGGAACTACCCAAAGAAGACCCAACTGAAAGTGGCTGTTAGGGCAACACAGCTCTTACTTTTTTCCCCTTTACTTTCTTTTTCTTCTCTGCCTGAATGGTAAAGACAATGGAAATAGAGCCATTGCATCTGGGTTCAAATCTTATTTCTGCTACTTTCCAAGCATAGAAGTTCTCACTTTCCTCTTGTTTAAAATAAAGATGTTGGACTAAAGAATTCCTAATATCCTTTCCAGAATAGCTAGAGGGCACAATGGCTAGAGTACCAGACCTAAAGTCAGAAAAACTCCTCTTCCCAAGTTCAAATCTGATCGCACAATGTGTGACCCTGGGCAAGTCACTGAACTCTGTTTCCCTTAGTTTCTTCATCAGTAAAATGAGCTGAAGAAGTCTAAAATCTTTGCCAAGAATACCCCTAAATGGAGTCATAAAAAGATCAGACATGACTAAAATAATATGAAATCAATTGCCTTTCTACTTTTAAAACCAATGATCCTTTGACTCCTGTCTTATCGGGATAAAGTGCCTGGGAAATGCCAGCTTTAGAGGCAGCTAAAGGACAAGTTATCACAGAGGTTCTTCAATTAGGACCTGGCTTCTACAATTTTCCACGTATTCTCAAGGTGTTCTTAGCTTAAAGCAAAAGGTAGATGATCAATATTAAGCTCAGACCAAATCAATGGAGTACTATGCTCCAAGACAAGGCTATCTGGTGAATCAGTTTCCATGTCTTTGATTGCCTAGTCTCAGATATGGAGATGAAACTATCTGTACAAAAGGAGAATCAGGTAAAAGGAAAAGAATGCAAAATTATTATTTCCTTAATTGCTGTCACCAACAGCAACGTACTATTATTTTTGTCAGAGTGTTTAAGAGAGTCAAATTATAAAAGGAGGAGTAAACTCTCCTGCATTTGGTGGTGGGTTGACATGAGATAAGAATTCTTGGAGAGAAAGTAATTGAGACTGGGAGGTTGGCATCCTTAGTGTTTTGTCTTGGGCCTCTTGCTCTCATGTTGTTATTGTCAGGGAGAAGAAGAAAGACAAGAAATTAGAGGGAGTTATCCATGAGTAGCTACATTGGTTTGGAGACATGGCTCATGCTATTCCTGAACCCAAAGACATACAAGTACCAGATTTAAAGAACCGATGATAAAGCAAGCTGTGGTCAGCTGCAATCCAATACTGTCCATCTGAATTGTATTTACTAAAATCATTTTCTCTTCTATTGACAAGGTACTGAGTATGTGTACAAAGTTAGCCCATTTAATCTCCAAAATAGTCTTGGAAAGCATGATGTTATTTATCATTGTCATTTTACAGATAAGGAAACAAAAGTCTAGAGAATGGAACTGACAACACAACTTGGCTTTTTGTTATGCTATCCATGGCTCATACAGAGAAACACAAATTCATCCGTTTTCTACAAAGTATTCTTGCAAATGGAACTTGTCTCTGCCACCAAGAGGTTTCCATTCCCTGAAAAAGCCATGAAAGATTCACAGATGGAGAAGGAAGGAGAAACAAGAACTCTGGAACAATCTGCTCTGTGGGCGAGGATCTCCCATTCTGTCAGAACAAGCAACTTTCTGGGTTTTCCTAGAAACCCATGGGACCATCTGTGAAAATGGCTTCCTTGTCCTCTGTATCTGGCAAAGACACTAGAGCAGATTGGAGACATGCCCACTTCTACTGATGGGAGAGAAGAAGTATTCTACCCAGTGTCCTACCTAAATGTCATGATAAGCTGATTTGGCAGCATTTCTACACAATACTGCTCCTTTCAGCATATCCAATAATCTACTAATGATCTCTATTCTGAAGGGCAGCTGTCATTATCACCCCAGGACCCAATAAGGAGTCCACAGTTGCAGAGGACAGAACTAATATTTCTTCTCCAACTCCACTGTCGTTCAGTGGGACATGAAAAAATACACTATGTAGACAAGTGAATGAAGCTGATTCTCAAACAAAAAATCTGGTTATACATAAAGTGGTATTTAGTTGGGGAAAAAGGTATTTTTAAAGCACTTATGTGTAGAGTCATATGATAATAGTACCTACTTCACAAGGCACAAATACAGGTTTATAAAAACTAAATAAGCTAGTTATTATTATTACCTAGTTAGTGCTAGAGAAGGCATAAAATTGAAGTATGATGGATTCTTGCTCTTGAGGATCTCAAAATCTAATAGTAAGCAATAATAGCTTACATTTAATATATTGCACTAAATGAAATATTATCTTGTCTCAAAAAGCCTATAAACACATTAAAGACCAAGTATTAGGAGGTTAAGTCATTTGTCCAGGGTCACACAACTAATAATTGTGTGGCAAAGTGAAAAATCTAACCCTATATCTTCTAACTTCAAAAACAGGATTCTTTTCACAACATCACCACTGCAATAGTTAAATGAAAGGAAGAAAGCTATATGGCCTTTGAACCTACTTATAATACAAAAAGATCCAGAGCCTCAGAAAATTTTTTAAAAGGAGAAGAAATGACCAGTATGAACTGATACAAAATGAAATGAGCAGAACCAGGAAAAAATTTAACACAGCAACAACATTTTGTGATGATCAACTACGAATGACTCAGTTCCACTCAACAACACAAAAATCCAAGACAAGTATAAAGGACTCGCAAAGAAAAATGTCATCCACATCCAGATAAAGAACTGATGGATTCGAATGCAGATTGAGGGATTTTTTTTAATCTGTTTCTTCTTTCATAACTGTGACTAATATGGAAATGTTTTACATGATAGCACAAGTATAACCTATATCAAATTGCTATCATTTTTGGAAGAAGAGAGAAGAAAAAAAAGTTAGAACTCAAAATCTTGTAAAAGTGAATGCTAAAAAAATTTTTAAATAAAAAGGGAAGGAGGTAGTCTGTACAGGATATTGCCTACCTTTCTCTACTGGAAGCAATATGCTTCTTTTCAGTTGTTAATTTAACAAGAGTTTGGAAACCATCATTTGGTTTCCAAGTTCTATGTTTTGTAACAAAAGTTCTCTTCCAAACTTCAAAGTTTCAAAAGATTATAATTTCATCAATAAGAGTTCCCTTATACCAATACCAATTACAACATTTCCAGACAAAGATTAGTCAAAAAATTTAATCATCTAGTGGCCAATCTCCTAGTGAGCAGTCTCTCTGCTCTTAGCTAGTCTTAGCTAGTCTGGTCTCATAATCAGAGGGTTATTCAAAACTTGATGGAAGCCTTTGCTTCATGGGCACAATCTTTGGAAACCCAGATTATCTCCACAGAGATGAGATGTCAGGACTTTTAATACCACAAGCTCCTTTTAACAAAATTCAATGACATATAGTAACTAGAGAGTGTTGATATTCTTTGTTTTAGCAGTATAAGAAAGCTGAGCTCACAGGCCACTCCAAGATAACTATCAGTGTATCAGTCAGTTTTATTTTGTTGCTTTCTTCTCTCTATACCTCCAAAGAGAATTCAATGAATGGAAAATTGAGATTAAGAATCTAAAAAGGATAGTGTTTAAACATGTCCTCATAGACTCATGGGAAGATGCACTGAGCTGCAAAACCTAATCCAAAGACTTGAAATTCTTTTATATCACAGCCCTCTATCCCCCAAACTGATCTTTCCTCAGTCACCTAACACATGCCAAGAGCTCTCTCACCACTGTATTTTAACTTGTACTCTTCCCTTCACCTAGAATGTCCTCTTTTCCCTTCTTTACCTGATATATTCTTTGCATTCCTTTAAAGCCAAATTATGTCATCCCCTACAGAAAGCCTTCCAAGGTCCCTCTACCCATTTTAGTAATTACTTTCCTTTTCAAGTCCCACATAACATCTTCCTGTGCCTCTCCAATAAATTTATCACATAAAATTTTAGATATATTTTTCTGTTTATGTTTTATACTCCTACTACATTGGGAACTCCAAAAACGCATTAATGGAGTGTAATTAAAACTTTTTATTTCACTTATTACCAAGCACAGTGCTCTGCACACAGTAGACACTTCTAAAATATTTGTGGAACAAATGAATAAAAGAGAATGAATTTAATAGGAGTAGTTGGCAGCCTATGGCATGTAGGCCAAAGAAAGTATTTTAAGATAATTTTTTTGCATTTGAGATTGTAGAAAGAGGTGTATGGGTATATGGTTGGGCAGGGAAAACTTAGTTTGTCACCTCCCTCCTCCTCCAAGTTGTCCACTCCCACCCAGATTCCCTGAATGGTCAGAAGTCTAAGGCAAAGATCAACTTCTGCCAAAACGTTCCCAAGTCCCTCCACCCTTCTTTCAGGGGAAATCTGCCACCACCCCCACCCTCACCCCCATAAGGAGGTACAGAAAGGCATGGCATGCCACTTCACAAGTGTTCAACTCCTGGGATAACCTCTCTGGGCTCCACCTCTCCAAGGATTACAGGGTAAATTCCCAAAGATGGCGACTCTTATGCAAGCTGCTCACTGTTGACAAGAAGGATCCTGGGGCCTCCTTTGGAAGTGACATGGTAACTGCACTGAGTGAATCCTGAGAAGGGAGAAAGAAGGCCCATGTAGACTGCTACTCCTGATCTTTAAGATAAAAATCTAGAGAGGATCTACCACAAGAAAGACAGGGATTTGGCAATGATTCTCTTCCCAAAGAGCCTTGAGATTCCTCAGTAACTTGTTAACTAATCCACATCATTGCAAATTTAAGAATGGGTGGGTGTCGCTAGCATTTCTAATAGGAAAACTATTTTTTCCTCCTGAGGTCTCTGAATTGGTGCTTTCCGATTCCTTTTCTTATACTGTCCTTCATTAGGCAAAACCAGCCTGAAGCCAGTTCACTGTGTGAGTCTGAGAGTCTCCAATTATGACCTACAGTTATAAGGACTCAGTCTGCACCATCTTTATATCTAATAATGAGAACTCTAAAATTCTTATTGCTTCCTTCTAGAATGATGCTATAAGTTATCATAAGGAAGGGCAGTAATAATAATAATATAGTCCACATTTCTATAGGGCCTTTATGGTTTACCAAGCATTTGCCAACAATCCTGTGAGGTAGGAGATAATCATTCACATTTTACAGAGGAAAAAATTGGCTCAGAAAATAAAGTGTAAGTGAATGGTCCATAGTCACACAGCTAGTTAGTGGCAGAATCAGGACTCATAACTTGTTGTTCTAATTCAATACCCAGTGCCTTTTCCATTAAACCAGAGGTTCTTACCCTGGGATTCCTGAACATATTTTCAAAAACAATTTGTTAGCTGCATTACAATAATTGGTTTACTTTGTAATCCCATATATTTTGTTTTATGCATTTAAAGACATTCTAAGAATTCACTAGATTGCCAAAAAGGGTGCATGACAGAAAAACAAGCTTTAAAATCTCTGTGCTAATCTGTTATGCTTCATGAAGAATCCAAAACTGGGTAAACCCAGAGGGTTGACTTGGTGAATGCATTATCTAGTTTTTCTTGATATGCGAGTTCAGACCAAGTACTACTTTCTATATGAAGCCATTTCTGATTGTTCCCCCAACTGTCAATACAACCACCAATCCAAAATTCCCTAGGATTTACTTTATATCATTTTATATCTGCTTATGCATGTACATATTGCCCACCTCACCAGTTCCCCCTCCCTTGTGGGCAGGAACTATTTCACTTTTTTGTTTTTGGGTACCCAATACCTTAGCACAGCATGTGATACACAGTAAGCATTTAATTTATTTAATAAGTGAATGAAAACCAATCTTCCTTCATACTTAGGAAGACTCTACATTATTTTATGTGTACATGCACATACTAATAGATGAAATATTAGAAAAAGGGAAGAATGCCCTACATCCATATCTATTAATTATCTAAGGTTAACAACAGAGAAAACTTCCTTCATCAAACCCTCAGCAATCATATTCTGCACAATCTTAGGACAATTGTAAAATTGAAACCTCAATGACATGATCACATGGATTAAGAAAAGCAGCTCAATTACAGTAAGAAGCTGGCCTCTGACTGGGAGGAAGACTTGGCTGTGTTGGTGGTTATGCTCTGGGTCTATAATTGTCTATGTATATATCGAGGATCTACTCTTGTCACCATTCTTCAGAGCCCCAGGGAAGCAGATATCCCCTTTACTATTCTATCCTATATTCCTGACACTCAATTTTTGCTTCTATGCATATCCATTGACAGTATAAGGATTTATCCCCAATGGTAGGAATGGATCTGTAGCAATACAAGTTCTCTGAAAAGGAGGTCACATACATATTCCCAAAAGCCCCCTCTCACAACAAAATCAAGCAACAAATCTGAACTGAGCAAATCAGACTGCAAAGCTGGGATAGAACTGAAAGATAATCTACCTCCATGATAACCCCTTAATTTTACAAACAAATAAAATGAGACTCAAAGAGAAAAAAAGGTTTTCTCAATGTTACCATAAAGTCAGTGGAAAAATCACAAATTCAAACCTGGATTTTCTTAATGCATGCAAAACCCTTTATATACCACACTTTCTATTATGTGTTCCTTTCAATATTTAGTACCATGAGCAATACAAACAAATTAGAGATAAAGAATCTTTAAATATGAATTACTTCAAAACCCTTATGAGGTCTTTCCTAATCTTCCCAGTTTTCAGTTCATCATCCCTCTACAAATTAAACTTATTTTATAAATATTTTTAATTTGTTTATTTGTGTACATATTGCTTCTTTTCATTAAAATGTAAGGTCCTTGAAGACAGAGGAACTGTTTTTGTTACTACATCGCTAATAGTTACAACAGTATCTGGCACACATTTTTTAGTGGTGACCCTATGATTTTGTCAATATTGTGAGCTAGCAGTTAGGGATTTCCTCTGCTAATGCAGCTGGGTACCTTCTGTTGCAACTTGTGATTTTAGAAAAGATGCCTAGGGTAACTGAGAGATTAAGTGATTTTCCTAAAATCATGCAGTTATTATGTGTCAGAGCCAAAAACTGAATTCAGACTTCCTGGGCCCATTTTCTATCTACTACACTAGGCTAACAGCACACATTAGGCACTGATGAAAGAAACCCAAATCTAATAAAGAAACCCAAGTGGGAAAAGAAAAGTTACTTGCACATAGGTAGTAAATAGTAGAGCTAGGATTTGAACCCAGGTCGTCTGACTCCAAATTTAATATTCTTAATATTGCCCTATAAGTTTACCTCTCAGAGCTGTGGAAGAGGAAGGAATTTATGACCAAAGAAAAACTAGAGATCATTATTGATCACAAAATAGAAAATTTTGATTATATCAAATTGGAAAGTTTTTGTACAAACAAAACTAATACAGATAAGATTAGAAGGGAAATAATAAACTGGGAAAACATTTTTATAGTCAAAGGTTCTGATAAAGGCCTCATTTCTAAAATATATAGAGAATTGACTTTAATTTATAAGAAATCAAGTTGTTCCCCAATTAATAAATAATGATGAAGAAATCGAAACTATTTCTAGCCATATGAAAAGATGCTCCAAGGCATTATTAATCAGAGAAATGCAAATTAAGACAACTCTGAGATACCACTACACACCTATCAAGATTGGCTAGAATGACAGGGAAAGACAATGCAGAATGTTGGAGGGGATGTGGGAAAACTGGGACACTGATACATTGTTGGTGGAGTTGTGAATACATCCAGCCATTCTGGAGAATGATTTGGAATTATGATCAACAAGTTATCTAATTGCGCATACCCTTTGATCCATCAGTGTTACTAATGAGCTCATATCCCAGAGAAATACTAAAGAAGGGAAAGGGACCTGTGTGTGCCAAAATGTTTGTGGTAGCTCTCTTTGTAGTGGCCAGAAACTGGAAACTGAGTAGATGCCCATCAATTGGAGAATGGCTGAATAAATTGTGGTACATGAATATTATGGAATATTATTGTTCTGTAAGAAATGACCAGCAGGATGATTTCAGAAAGGCCTGGAAAGACTTGCATGAACTGATGTTAAGTGAAATGAGCAGGACCAGGAGATTATCATATACTTCAACAACAATACTATATAATGATCAATTCTGATGGACGTGGCCCTCTCCAACAATGAGATGAACCAAATCAGTTCTAATAGAGCAGTAATGAACTGAACCACCTACACCCAGTGAAAGTACTCTGGGAGATGACTATGAACCACTATATGGAATTCCCAATTCCTCTATTTTTATCTGCCTGCATTTTTTATTTCCTTCAGAGGCTAATTATACACTATTTCAAAGTCCAATTCTTTGTGTACAGCAAAATAATTGTTTGGATATGTATACATATATTGTATTTAACTTATACTTTAACACATTTAACATGTATTGATCAACCTGCTATTTGGGGGAGTGGATGGAGGAAGGAAGGGAAAAGTTAGAACAAAAGGTTTTGCAATTGTCAATGCTGAAAAATTACCTATGCATATATCTTGTAAATAAAAAGCTATAATAAAAAATATTTGTGGAACACCTTGGTTGTATTATAAATATTTAAAAAATAATATTCTGAAAAAAAATATTGCCCTATGATAACATCCAAGATCCTAGCACTTAAGGAACTTACAGTCTATTTATGAAAACAAAAATTATAAATACAAATGAACAATTCATACAAAATGAAAGACAGAATATAACTGTTAAAAAAATACAGTATACAATATATGCCATAAAAGTTCAAAGGAAGATAAGAATTTGGTTTTACTTGTAACTTTCTATCTGAAGAGTTATGAAACAGGAAAAAGAATTAAGTTTTACTCTGCTTGGTCCCAGACAGCAAAATGAGAAGGAATGAGCAAAAGTTACAGGAAAACAGACCAATTCAAAATAAGAAGCAATTTCAAACAATCCGAACTGAAGTGGAAAAGAATGCCTCAAGTATTAGTGATTTTCTTTTCACTAAAGGTTTTCTATCTGAGACTAAAGTATCTACTTTTAAGGAGTGAATTCATGCTTCAGGTATAGGTTAGAATAGATGTTCTTTGAGGTCTCTTCCAATTCTGAAATTCTATCATAAGGGAGAAGCCAAAAAACAAATAAAAATATAAAGAACGGACTCAAAAAGCTTAGTGGCCATAGAGCCACTGACTCCCTCTAAAAATAGTTAAAACAAAGCAAAGTTTTGTGCCTAACAAGGTAAAATCCCTATTATTCTGGAATATGCCTTTGAGGCAAGATAAATAACTTATCACCCACCAAACACACAGTATTCTAAAGCTGAATCTAAGCTCTGAGGGAATGATAGTCTTCTATATATATATATATATATATATATATATATATATATATATATATACACACACACACATACAGGAATCTTGACGCTTATGATCAAACTATTGGTTCCTAACTCAAATACCCCCACCATTAACCATGTGGTCTCCTACACTCACAAACAGCCTTTCTACCAGAGGTCAAGCCCATTTAGTCTGTATACTCCATCTTCTCATTTGTTTAGATTGGCAAGAAAAAAAAGCATAATTTTGCCATCAGCCACAATGAATCAAGCTTCTTTTCTTAAAGCCAGAGGCTCTCACTCATTACATAAAATATAGACTGTAGGCCTTGGAAGCCACAAAGACAACCAGCAGTAGGGAATGGGAAACAGAGAGGCAGAATAGCTGAGGCCATGGAGAAAAAGACTTTGCTGGAAAAGAACAGCTCACGGCAGGCACAAGCAAGAGAAAAGTGGCAGCTTTTGTATAACTTTCGAACAGTCTGTGCTGACAAGCTTTTATGTTGTGGTAACATTCTTCTAAAGAGAACATTTTTTTCCTCCTTTTACTGACATCAAGATGCAATACAAAGTGGAAAAAAGAAGAGGAGAGGACAGTAAAAAAAAAAAAAACAACTAAAAAAGTTGCACCCCTACACATACACTTGTAACCGCTTCCTGCCCCAGCTCCAGGTTATTTGTTCATACAGCTCACTGCTAGTCCTGACTCTGACATGAGCTGTGCAGGCTTAGTTATTATCTTACTTTACCTCTTCAATAAACCTCATTTTATTCACCTGTAAAAATGGGGATAATAATTAAAGTTGTTTTGTCTACATCACAAAACAAGTGTGATGAAAGTATTTTGTAAACACACTAAAACACAGTGCCTGACATCCAGTAACCTCTGTCCATGTTACATATGGGTTTGGGAGTCAGCTTCACGTTTCAACCCTTGGAATTAATAACAGGTCACCAATAACAGAGAAAGCAAAAATAAACAAAGGAACAAACCTATATTAAACCCATGCTAAAAGGGTCAAAAAATGGAAGAGGAGTCAGGAAGAATTAGAAGTAGAAAAAGAAGTGGAAGAGAAAGAACCAAGAAGTAAGGAAGAGTATCAGGAAGCTGTGGGGAGCCACAATATGCAGTAGGAGTTAATAAACATTGTCAAAAGTTGCAAGGAAGTCAACAATGAGATAGCCAGCTCCTAAGAAAAAGACAATATGGCATGCTTTGGGCCATCTAAAACAAAGTGCCATCTCTCTGCAATAAGCAATTCCATTTGTTTGACTTAAATCTGGCTTTCAAGGGCCACTGTTGCTTGAAAATGAAAAGTAAACATCACAAATGCTTTCACTATATTACTCCCCACCTCAGGAGTCCTTAATGACTTCCTAATACTTATTACAAGTTTTTTACATTTTCAAAGCTTCAAGATCCCCCATGATGTGATCCTACTAGGTGGATAGATTCCTCAAATCCATCATTTGAAATTCCTCAAATCCATTATTTAAAATTCCTCAAAACATTGCTGTCTCTCCAACTTGACCAGTCTCTATACCATCCCACATATACACTATACTTGTCGTCCTTGCCTCCACACCTCTGTCCCACAATTCTTCTCTCTGAAGGACTTCTCTAGGCACCTAATGCTTTCCAAACTTGCCTCTTCCATGAAAACCTAACTGATAATGCAATGGACCTGTCCCTTCTCTGAGACTTTAACACTTACCGTGTATCCACATAAAAATCACAAAACCTCAGAAATTTTTGAAGTCTAGCTTTGCCACTCTAATCCTGTACTGTGTAATTGGATTATTTTTTGAAACCAAGTATAGGAATTTACATTTTTCTTAATTCTATTCCATCTCATTAGATTTGGCCCATGTTTCTAACATGTCCAGATCTTTTGATATCCTATTTAAGCTAGATCACATATAGCCTGCCATGTTCATTTGTGCACCTCTTTCCATCAACTCCTTAATTAAGGGCAAGGACCATATCATGTCTTTTTGTTGGGACTCCTTTGCCCTGCAAAGGCTATGCTTATGTCTACTTGTGATATTCTTGTTGCCTAAACAATTTAATCATTTGTTTGGCTTTCTCTCCATGCCTAATGCTGGCAAAACTTCTTAGAAGTTTTTGTGAGTCCTTTGGGCCTCAGAGATCAATGTCCTGACACCTGGACATAACCTGATTAGGCTCCCCACCTGACTGCCTACCTGGCCTCCCATTATGCCCAGATAGGACTTCTACAACGTAATCCATCATGGCCAGTAGGAACAGGCCACTAGATAATATTTGAAAGTACTGTGGACAGAGTTGGAAAGAATGAAATAATTTGGGCTTTAAGGCATATTTCCAGTCTTCTTTATTAGCAAGATAGAACCTCAGATTTAAAGAGCTGTGATGAAAGAAGTACTCTACTACAATTTTGATGTGATTATAGACTGGTGCAAATGTAGGATTTTATCTCAAAGACATAATATAAAAAGAGAGAGATTTGTATTCTGTAATAGCAAAAAAATTATGAACAACATATATTCACAACAGTTAGAAAACTGCCAGATAAATTATGGTATATTATTGTAATAGAATACTATGGTGCTGTTTAAAAAAAAAAAATGTGAAGCACACAAGGAAATACATAAAGAAATACATGAAGTGTCACAAAGTGAAATCAGCAGACCAGAACTATATTCATACCAGCTACAACGAGAAGAGGAAGAGGAGGAAGAAAAAAGGAAAGAATAAGAAGCTAGGGATATCAGGACATCACATACAACAGGAAGGAGACACAGAACAAAAGCAATTTCTTTGCTTGTTTGTTCATTCATTTAGTTCTACCTTGTTAAGCTCAACAACATTTACACAAGATCATATCCACTCCTTGCATATTTGATTATTTGTTTTTTGTTTTTTGTTTTGGCAGCTATTAAGTTTATAACAAAACATTTTTCTGAAGCATTCCAGTGATAAAAGATGAATAATACCTATATTAAGACAGTCACTGTCAGATTGTTCTTACAAGTCTTTCCTTATAATGAAGCAGAATTCACCTTCCTGAGTCAGCAGAAAATAGTGGAGAAAGCATTGGATTGAAAGTCAGAAGATCATGAAATTGTAACCTGCATCAGGTCAACAATGTCTAAATTTTCTCTCTCTCCCAACTCTGCAGACAAAAGATATTTAGTAAATATTTACTTAATAAATATTTGAATAAATGATTCAGTTTAAATTCCAGCTCTGTTATTTATTATATGTATAACCTTAGGCAAGTCAATTCTTTATCAGAAAGTGTGGTACAGTGAAAAGGGTGCTGAATTTGTAGTCAGAGGACCTGGGTTCAAAATCCTCTATCACTACCTGCTTAGACAAGTTCTTTAACATATCCTAGAGGCCTCAGTTTCCTTATCTGTAAAATGAAGAGGTTGGACTAAATAATATCTAAGACCCATTCTTGATCACTATTAATCTTTGTTAGCTATGATCTATCTCCTTACTTCCACACACCTAGTTCTTCCCTTTGGAGCCACACAGAACAAGTGTGTCCTTGGTACAGCCTTTCAGTTCTCAGAAATTACCCATCATAACCCATTCTACAAGTATTCCTCAATTTAAGGGTTTCTCACATTTGTACATGTTCAGTTCATGAATCAGTCTCAGATTCCAGTCTCCTCATTTTGACTAAGGAATAGAAATGTAACAACAGAAACTAGTATTCTGTTTACTATCCTCCGATTGCTCACTCATGTATGGGCTTAAAACACATGCAGATTAGAACTTTATGTTAATGAAAGTTAAGTTGAGTGGGAACACCATTAAAGAAATTATTTGCAGGAGGCTTTCCTCCTTAAATTCTCAGAATTCTGCCTTAAAGGCTGTACTATTCATTATTCATAAATTCCTATTACATTATCCCTTAATTTTTCAAGTGTAACAGTTTTGTCTCTCTAATAAAATGATATGGTCCTTTCAATTCTTAGAGCTGCTAGTTCTGTTCCTCCCCAGGTAACCTTGCTTGGTGAATGAGCTCTGCTTAATGAATAAATTCAAACTAACTAAACTTAGGATGACAAATATATAGCTAATATTTGTTCACTGACTTTCTCAGAGAGGTCAGTGGCTCTGGGAAAAAGTGGTCAAGATTCAGTGATTTGAAGTAGCCCAATAATGAATAGTATAGCCAGCACAACGGATTAACCAAAAGAGACATCAATACTGGGCTACAGAGAAACCATGCTCAGGGGTAGCAACTATCAAGCCCTCATCAACTTCCCAGGCCCACCCAGTGCTGAGCTCCTAGTGAGAACTCACAGAGCTATATGTCATCATAACACCCAGACACTCTAGGCAGGAGCAGCCTGGCCACTTCCCAGGAGCTATTCTGCCCCTTCTCTATCTTAAGAACTACGCCTCACCCACTAGGTGAAGGCAAAGGCAAAGGAAGGAAGCTGGAAGGAAGAAGAGTGCGAGCAAGGCGACATGACGCAGGAGAACAGGCAGGGTGGGGATTTATCACCTCATCACTCTCCTCCACATCCACGTTCCCGTTGGCATCATCATCCATTTGCTTGTGGATGTTTCGGACTGCCTCAAAGCTGAGCTGCTCATCCTCATTGTGGCACAAGGGCTTGTCAATCCTGCAGAATTCTGTCAGAAGGAAAGAAAGAGGCCATGGTCATACCCACACGAACCAAAAGCAGGATGCAGACCTCTCTAGACTATTTACTACAACAGCAAAGGACTCATTCCTCACAACTCCCACAGCATTTTCTGTCACTGGCTTGCAGATTTTAAAAGAACAAATCCAACTGGTACATGAATGAGAATCTTCTTCACGCTATCTCTAATGAGCTGTCATACATTTTCTACTTGACTACTTCCAATGATTACCAGCTCTTCAGAACAGCCCATTCTGTCTTACCCACAAAACACTTGACACCAACCAATTCAATGGACAGAGTTCTAGACCTGGAGTCAGGAAGACTTCTTTTTCTCAGTTCAAATCAGCCTTAGACATATACTAGCTGAGTGTCTCTGAAAAAGTCATTTCTTTGCCTTAGTTTATTTTCTCTGTAAAATAAGCTGGAGAAAGAAATGGCAAACTACACCAATATCTTTGCCAAGAAAACCCTCAAAAGCGTCATGAAGAGTTGGATATAACTGAAAAACAATTTAACAATAGTTTTATCTCATCATTGGGCCTCTAAGCCCCTCAAAGACTAAGACCATATCTAATTTTTAAAATCTCTCCCATTGCACAGCAGAGCCCAAGACTGGGCACAGTGCTAAAACTTAACCCCTATCTCTTATTCTGAACTAGGCCAGGTTCCTCCCAAACTATGAGAAGGAAAAATGTTGGAGGCAAAGCATAGGAAAAGTCTTCTTCAGCAACAGCAATTTTTTCATCTATTAAAAATCTGTCAAGGGTACTTTGGACCTATCTTCTATATGCTTCTACAATTCTAATTAATTTTGTTGTTATATATCTGTCTTATCTTCAAACTAGATTACAAATTTCTTAAAAATAGGAACTGTCTCACAAACTCAAACTTTGTAAAATAGATGTTGGTTGAATTGTTGGTGATATCTAAGAATTCAATTAAATAGGAGGAAAAATGCCTTTGAAACTCTATCTATCTTGGGAAGTTTGCTCCTATTATATAGCTAGGTCATAAATGAGTTCAAGTTCACTGATCTTCAATTCACATATAGCACTTCATAATTTCCAAAAAAATTCTTACACATTATTTCATTCTTACAGCAACCCTTTAAGCAACTATTCATTTGTAATTTGTAATCTGTTCTATAGAGAAGGAACCTGATACCTGCACAGCAGGAAGATTTATCCAAGGCTACTATTTCTATTTTAGTACATTTGAGATTTGACTGCAGATGACCTGATTCTGAGATTTTTGTATTTTTCTGCTACACACTTTTCCAACAAACTTCCATCCTGACTACTGGAATGATATAACCATGAGTTTCAGTGTCAGGTACTGAGTCTTATACACTTTGCATACTGATTAAGGAGGAAAATGGGTATTAGATGATGTCTTAATATTAGCTTGATTAAAAATAATCTCAGCAATGGTGAGAAGAGAATTCCAGGGCATGAAGCACAGGAGACATATCAAAGATATACCTATACAAGATTATAACTGCTTAGGGACACACTTTTTAAATTTTTAGTGTGAGCATTTACCCTTGAATATTAGCAAACTCTAAATCTGGGTTTGATTAGTGTTTTATTAATTATCTAGATTTAAGATGAAGAAACTACAAATAATGCAGAGATTATATTTATAAATGTGTTATAGGCATATTTTTCTCCCCAGAGAACTGGTTAACTTGTTTTTATTTGCCAATATACACCCTTGCCCATGTTTCAGCTTTACTGCTAATTTCATTGTGTAACTCTAAACAAGTCTCTTTCCTTCATGAGAAAGAAAAAAAAAAAAAAAAAAAAAGGAAAGGGAGTGAGTCATTTCCATCTCTGAATTTAGGGTAACTCCTTGAGTCTGGTATCAAGTGGCCAGTTTCCATCTGGCTTATTTCTGTAAGCACATGTACTAGTGAGAATTATCAGAGAAGCAGGGCCTTCCTTCTGTTCCCTCTGGTTCAAAGAAGTCAGAAGAATGGGTTTTAGTAATGAGTGAGCTAAATGCAAAGTATCTACAGTAAAAATGCCAGAGATAATGGATTAGAGGTAAATAATAAGACATCCATTTTTAAATATTGTCAATTTGAGAATCTGCCTTGACTCATTGAATCCTCTATGGAAGAGCTTTTATTTGAAGGAAAGGCAAATGAATTATGAGGGAGGAGAAAGTGGGTGATGAGTGGCACACAAAAAAAGAAAATTATCAATAAAACATTAAAAATATGAAGAAGGAAGTTTAGAAGGAGATGCAAATGAATGGGACAGGGTTTTTTTGTTGTTTTGTTTTTTTACTACTGTCTTATATATACATTTCAAAAACCAAAGTATAATATAATATTATAATTATACTATAATAGTATAATAATAAACTACTAATTTCATATACAATCTTTATTTTCTGTACTTTGCATTTCTTAAGTTTGTATTTAAAAAAATAAAGGTAGTAGTCAGTTTTCTGAGTAACACATCAAATAAAATTATGATGCCTGAGACATGGGTTCTCTATGCTCAACCTCTAAGTTACTTCATGTACAATACATTTACAAATGATTTGCAGGCACACTTTTCTCCCCAGAGAACTAGTTGTTAAATATTTGCATCCCCCAATGGTACATCACCTGGAGCAAATTCAAACAAGATAGTCTTCCTGGTATTCTTGGGATTCAACTCAATAAACTTTTAACTAAAGTACTTGTGTGCCTGTGCTGGGAAAACAAAGATGAAAAGTGATACTGCATGGATGCAAATTTCAAGCAAAGTACAATGTGATAGGGGGAAAAAACGGAGAGATCAGCAAAGTGTTATGAGAACTATAAGGAAAAGATAATTTTTAATGCAGGGTGGAGGGAAACAGGGATGAGATAAAAGAAAGCTTCATGAAGAAAGTAGCATCTAAACTAAACCTTAAAGGAGTATAGATAAAAATAAGGAAGGAATGCCTTCTAAGTAAGAAAATGATATGCTTGATTTGATGGAGGCAAGAAATGACAGAATGAGATGGAGAATAGTCAATAGACTAGTTATACTGGAATGCAGTGCATAGACAACAGTAGAAAATAAGGCTGGAATGAATTGGAGAATTCCAAAGTTGGAAGGGTCTTCAGGAGCACTTCTTATGCCAAATTTGTGCCTGAGCAGGAAATCAATTCCAATAAGGGATCATCTAACTCCCATTTGAAAGTTATGTTGAACCCTGACTGATATCAGATTATGATGTGTGTCTTTGAGCAAGGGAGTCACATGGTCAGACATGCCCAGGAAGAATTTCTTACTCCTCTAGGAAGCCATTCTGAACTTATCTAGTCTACAATGAATGACCCTCTAGAGAACTCAAGATTGGTTTTACAGCCAGCCCCATACAATTAATCAATAAAATATCCTAAAGCAATTTCACATCTACCTTTTACTTCATATACTGGCCTTTGA
The DNA here is from genome assembly GCF_048593235.1 of Sminthopsis crassicaudata. Classification (NCBI taxonomy): domain Eukaryota; kingdom Metazoa; phylum Chordata; class Mammalia; order Dasyuromorphia; family Dasyuridae; genus Sminthopsis; species Sminthopsis crassicaudata. Next base: position 580,240,984 of record NC_133619.1, on the reverse strand, counting down.
GCTAATGCAAGAAAATTTTCATTTCTAATCACCCTAGGTATGCAAATAATACATGCTACAGTTTGGGCATGAAGGCCCAATCGATAATAACAGATTAATCAGCATTAATCTGATTCACTGCTGACTTACAGGACTCAGTCTGAAATAGATGAACAAGTTCACTGACAAAAAAAGCTGTCAAATGGGGAATTCATTCATTTATTCCAGAAGTATTAAGTGCTGACTGCATCAACTGCTATGGACACAAAAGATAAAAACTAAAAAAGGGTTTCTACCTCAAGATTTTTTATGTTTTACTAAGATATGTAAGGCCCTATAAAGTATAATATAGATACTATTATATACAGAAAAACAAATGTATAAAGTTAAATTAAAGTAAAGTTATTTCAAGACAAGTAAAACACTGACAACTGCTAGGAACAGGAAAGGCCTTTTAGGAAGTGGAATCTTAGCTCTGAGCCAGATCTGGAGAAAAAGAGGGAGTGCATGAAGTGAGGCATAGCTTGTGCAAAGGCACCAAAAAAAAGGGAGATAAAATGCTAAGTTTGAGAAAGAGCAAAAAATCCATTCTGACTAAAATATCAATCATATGAAGGAGTAAGGTGAATTAAGTCTAGAAATTGGTTGTAACCAGTCATAAAGGAGTTTAAATGCCAAGTTTAGGGGAGTTTTGTATTTTATCTTAGATGTGAAAGGGAACAGGGGAAGGAAAAAAAAAAGGTAAGTAACAGAATATATTAGTGTAATCCATCTTCATCATAGCATCCTTTATGACTGGTTCCAACCTCCTCTAAAGGATCCATGAAAAGTAATCAGTTAGTCTTCTCTTGAAACAAAAATCTTCATGGAAGGGGACCGCATCAAAGGTCATTCCAAGGTTATATAGTCCTATTTGTTAGGAAACCTAAGAACCATAGGGAATCAAATTTATTCAACCAAATTAACAATTTACTCTGGGTTAGTGATCAATTAGGGTTTTTTGCAAGGCTGAAACAAGTAAAATTTATCCCAAATTATATCCCTCAAGAAAAGCTGGGCAAACATTTGGGGGTCTCCTAATTCCTAGGAGCCTCCTACATACACATACTTCTTCTATTTGCCCAAGGGAGTGCCAGAAGCAACAGACTGGGGAGCAGCTTTGTTGGTATTATCTGCATTTCTGTGCTAAAAACGAAGCTCAAAAAACAAAGCTACCATCATCAGAATTATCATCAAATCCCTCAATCAAATGGGCTCACACATGAGTACTAAAAAGTCTATCTTTTTCCTAGGACTTTTAGTTTCTAGTTGGCATTAAGCCAACTGCCAGGAAAGTTCTTAGGCAGGGTAGTGAGCACACTTTGGTGTCTAAAAACCCAGTTCTTTCTACTTACTAGCTATGAATTACTGGACAACTTACTTTGCTTCTCTGCACCTCAGTTTTCTCATCTTTAAAATTTAAAATTAATCAGACCTCATCTCCAATTTTCAATTCTGATTCTAGTATTTGAACATTCTGATTCATGCCATCAGGAGACAGGCAAGACAACACAGTGATTGATGGCAAGGGTGGTAATGAGCCCTTGGCAGGCACCTGGGGCAGCCAAAAGCAGATATGGGGAATGATTGAGACAAAGTGAGGGGCTTAGAGCAGTGAGTGAAAAAGCAGTCACTTAAAGAAGGGGTGGGAGGAAGGGAGAGAAGCAATTAACAGGCGGCCTTGAAGCCTATTATTAGCAAATTAGTTTAAATCTTAAATGACACATTGCACTGGGAGTTTGGAGACCAGAGTCCTAGACCCAACTCTCACACTAACTCTCTGTATGACCTTGACAATAACAACTATTAACTACCATTTATACCACTTGTGGTTTACAAAACTAGGCTCTGTCCTAGACCTCTTCTTTTCTCCCTCTGTATTATATCATTTGGTGATCTCATCAATTCCCTGGGGATTCAATTATCAGCTCTAAGCAGATGATGTGAGATCTGTTTGTCTAGTCTTTACCTCTCTCCTGACCTTCAGGCTCACAACTCTGCCTTTTCAACATCCCATACTGAGCTCATCATTTTCCTTCTTCCCAATCCAAATCCTTCTTTTTTCTTAATTTCCTAATTCTCTCTCCTCACTACTCCTTATATTTAATTAGTAAATCTAATCTAAATAAATCATGTCGTCTTAAAATCAACCATATACATCATACTCCCTTCTCTCCTCAGCCATTGCATCCATCCTGGTACAGACCCTCATTGACTCCTCAGAACTACTACAATGTCCTGCTGGGGGCAGGGTTCTACCTGCCTCAAGCCTCCACTCACTTCAGTCTATCCTCTTCTCAGCTATCAAACTGATCTTCCTAAAGAATATACCTAACCATGTCACCCCACCCTACCCTGAATCTATTCCAGTGACTCCTGATTGCTTCCAAAATCAAATATAAAATCATATTTAAAACCCTCAATAACTTGATCACTTCCTACCTTTCCTATCTTCTTATACCTTAGGGTCACTGCCCTCTTAGGTCTTTCTTTCTCACACAAGACATTCCATTTCCTGATTCCAAGCACTTTCCACTAACTTTGAAAATAAGAATCCTCTCTAAAAGATCCACGACAAGAAGTCACTTAGCCTATTCTTCAAATGAAAGCCTCCATGAAAGAACACATCAAAGTCCATTCCATAGTTAGAATTAATCTATTTTAACTGACAGCATGACTGACCAAAGGACTTTACATATATTTTCTCATTTGATTCTTCTAACAACAATAACAATACAGATATTTTATATGTTACAAATGAAAAAGCAGAAAAAGCAGAAAAAAGAAGTGAAGTGATTTACCCAGATCGTAAGTGGCATTGCTAGGATCTGAAGCCAGGTCTTTAACTCCAAATTTAGTGCTCCTTCCTCCCTCTAGGCTTCCTTCTCCTACTATAAAGTACAGGAGTATACTACCGGATTCCTAAATCTTTATACATATACATATGCAAATAAAGATTCTCACATACAAACACCCCTTCTGTCTAAGTATATATTCATGTATATGTATATCTATGTATATAAGTATACTCACACGAAGTCAGAAAGAATGAGTTTGAATACATTTTCAGAAACTAATTACCTACATGATCATGGGAAAATCCATTGACCTCAGAGTCTCAATTTTCTCATCTATAAAAATGAGGATAATAAAAGCACCTATTTCATAGGGTTGCTGTGAGAATCAAATGAGATAATGTGTAAAGTGCTTTGCAAACTTAAAAGTGCCACATAAATATGATTCATTCTTATTATATATTTAATTTAATTTAAGATCCTTTCCATGTCTGACATTTTAAATCCACAACATGAACCTTGCTGGCCCTCTTGACAGGAAATTTGGGGAGGAGGGAAGAAAGATAACATTTTTTTTGAGTTGCTATTATGGCCAGGCTTAGTTAAAGCACTTTACAAGTATCTCATCTGAATTTACTAACATGGAACTATAATAACCTCACTATTGCCTCTCTAGAAAACCTTAGAAAAAGCTGTGAAAAAATTAGAAAAAAACTTTTAGTTTGTTTTTTTAAAACTTACTTTATCAAATCAAACACTGGCCCATCCACAATATTGCAAGACCTCTGTGTACATACAAAAGTCGATGTAGATGAATTGATGCTTAATGAAGCAATCCAAACCAAGAAAATACATTGTACACAGCAATACCAAGATTGTGTGATCAACTATGATAGAGCTTCTCAAGAATCCAATTATCCAAGGCAATTTCTTTTTTTTTCCTTTTTTTTTTTTTCCTGAGGCTGGGGTTAAGTGACTTGCCCAGGGTCACACAGCTAGGAAGTGTTAAGTGTCTGAGACCACATTTGAACTCGGGTCCTCCTGAATTCAAGGCTGGTACTCTGTCCACTGCGCCACCTAGCTGCCCCCTATCCAAGGCAATTTCAATAAACTTTGGATACAAAATTTCATCTGCATCCAGAAAGAGAATTATGGATACTGAATGCAGATCAAAGCATATTGTTTTCACCTTTTTCTTCTGTTTTTTTCTCTCAAGGTTTTTCTCTTTTGTTCTGATTTTCCTCACCTAACATGACTCATTTGGAAATATATAAAAAATGAATGTGTGTGTGTATGTGTGTGTATATATATATATATATATATATATATATATATATATATATATATATGTATATATATATATATATATATATATATGTATGTATGTATATGTATATATATGTATATATATATATATGTATATATATGTATGTATGTATATGTATATATATGTATATATATATGTATATATATATGTATGTATGTATATAAAACCTAAAAAATAATTTTTTAAAAAGTAGATATAGGTAATATCTACATTTATATTTAGCATTTAAAATATCCAAGACTTCTATATGTACTAAGTCATGTGGAAAAATACAAAAAACATAATCTTACCTTTTAAGTTACACCTGAAATCCATAATGAAAAGATAATTAGCATCATAAAGCAGCAAGTAATGATAAATGCCAAATGGATTACAATGAATTCTCTGGAAGGTCAGAGAAGAGGAGGTCAGCATTTGACCATGTCACCACCTCCCCAATCAATAACTGTAGTGTCCTCCTATCACCTACAGATCCAGTATAAAATCCTCTGTATGTGCTTCAAATCACTTCATAACCTAGCCTTCACCTCTACCATTCCAGTCTTCTTTCATTCTTTGCCCCACAATACACTTCCAATATGCAAACCTGTAACAAGGACTTCCTTGCTATCCTTCAAACAAGAAGCTCCCTCCAAATCTCCTCTCCTAACTTTCATCAAACCCCAAATAAAATCTCACTTTCTACAAGAAGCTTTTCCTAATCCCCCTTAATTACAGTGCCTTCCATGTAACAATTATTTCCTACTTATCTTTTATATAGCTTTTATGTACATAGTTGTTTACATATTGGTTTCTTCAATAAACTGTGAGCTTCTTGGGAGCAGAGTATCTTTTGCCTTGCTTGAAATCTCCACTGCTTTCAGTAAGCATTTAATGTTTACTGCTTGACTGATGGCATAGGCTAGGACAATTAGGGAAAGTTTCTTAGAAAACACAAGATCTGAGTTGAGCAGAGAAATTAATTCAAAAAGGTGGCAAAGAGGGGAAGGACATTTTTAGCTAAGGAGAAATACTGACTACTCCCGGATAATTAAGGTGGAGATATGCCAAAGACTGCTACAGCACAACACCTAACCAATTGAGAGTCTCCTACACAATGGTGAAAAGATCAGTAGACTGGGAAGTTGCTGCACCTTGGGCTTGAATCCCGGTGTCCATATATTTACTGGCTGTATGGGAAGTTGGTGCACCTTAGGCTTGAATCCCGGTGTCCATATATTTACTGGCTGTATGAATTGAAACAAGTCACAATCTTCATGAAAATAAATGTATTAGTCTGGTGCCCCTTGAGCTTGTGTTAATTATCTAAAATAGGGTTGTGATGAGAAAAAATACTTTGTAAACCCTAAAGTGTTAAAGAAATGAATTACTAGTTTTACATCAGGTTACTCAATATCTATAGACTAAATGAATATGTCTAAATAAATTAGAGATACATTTCCTGCAGTTTGCCCTTTTCTACTGGCACAGTTAAGGTGTTCATTTAGAGAACTTCCTGAATCCTGGGGTAAAGAGCAACTGGCTGGCCCTGGGATTGGGAAATTTAGAAACCCAAAGCCTGAATCAAATGTCCTTGCTGCCAGCATGCTCCTGGCACAGGCCTCAAAGAGCAGCAAGGGGCAACTCTTGAGAAGTAGCCTATTAGCAAGAATGTTCTCAGAACAGCACGTCCCCATTTCACCACAGGGCACAGGTCCTTCATAACCTAGAGCTCGGCTTAGCTCTCTGCAGGGGAACAAGAATTTAGGGAAACTTGAAATATCTTCTTACCAAGTAGAATCATGACAAATAACCTCTCTAGCATATGAGCTCTGAGACATCACTTTCAACTGGATTAGTCATTAACCAAATTCATTCTACCAACATTTAATGAGTAGAATATACCTCCAAATTTCATTTTTTAGTGTTAGGGATTCAAAGACAATATGTACATAGACCCCTGATCAAAGACTGGCAATGTAATAAGGGGAAGAAAAGATTTGTACACAAACAATTATTATAGACGAGAGTAATAAGTGCAAAGGGGAAGTTTACAAAATCTCTAAGAAATGGGGTAGAGTGGAGGAAGACATCATCTGAGTCAAAAAGAAAAAGATAAAGGGAAATAGATCAAGAGTTCTATCTCTTCTTGGCATCCTAAGCCAAAGTTATAAAGACAGAAGAAGTCTGAAATGAGGAAAATTGTTCTTGATAAAAGAATTGTGCTGATTTTTTCCCTCTTTTTTTTTTTTGTCTTTAAAAACATCCTTTGTTATATAGCAGAGGTCCTCAAACTATGGCCCGCGGGGCCACATGAGGCCCACTGAAGACGTTTATGCTGCCCAGCCGGGTTATGGCAAAATCAGACTAGAAGTGACATTTGACCTAAGCTTCCATTAGCAACGCACACTTCCAGCACTGGCTGAGGAGACAGTGTCTGGCCCTCCAACACTCTCAGGGAGAGTGAACTGGCCCCCTATTTAAAAAGTTTAAGGACCACTGTTATATAGGGTGTTATATAGGGTTGGAGAGAGAAGAATATTGGGGAAAAACCATGTTATCTTTTTTTAAAAATCAATAAAAACGTATTTTATTAGCTTTTTAATTTTTCCAAATACATACAAAGATAGTTTTCAACACTCAGCTTTGCAAAACCTTGTGTTCCAAATTTTTCTATAATAAAAACTTATTTTTAAAAAAAAATGAACAAGAATAGAAAATAGTTCAGTTTGGCTGGAACACAGACATGCACATATGTGTGATATCAAATAAGGCAGGCCTTCTTAAACTTTTTCCATTTGTGATCCCTTTTTGCCCAAAAAAATTTTATGTGACCCCAGCTGTATATAAAAAATGGGTGTCATCTCTGGGGTAATAATCTCTGAGGTGTTACAGAGAACTGTATTAAATCCTAGTTCTAAAATCAGTTCCAACAAGAGAACCTTAAAGCTAGTGTCAACAAGCTTCCATAAAAGCTAGCAGGCTTTGAAGCCATGGTCAAACTTGAATCTCTCCATCTTTGTGCAAAGGTTAATCAGCTTCTATCAGTGGTTTCTTAGCACCGTTTCTAGAAGCCAATGTGATACAATGTGAATAGTGGATTATGGAATCAAATAACCTGGATTCAAATCCTTACTCTGTTTAATATTATTTTGGAGACCTTAAGTAAGTTACTCACATATTGGCTGAGTAAGTTATGATATGTGAATGTTATAGGATATTATTATTCTATAAGAAATGATCAGCAGGAAGATTTCAGAAAGGCCTGAAGAGATATGAACTGATGCTGAATGAAGTAAGTAGAATCAAGAGAACATTGTATACAGAAACAAGATTATGTGATGATCAAATGAAAAGGGCCAAGTGCAATCACAACAATGAGGTGATTCAAGGCAATTCCAGTAGACATGTGATGAAAAGAGCCATCCACATTCAGAGAGAGAACTACGGAAACTGAAATGTGGATCAAAGCACAGTATTTTCACCTTTTTTGTTGTTGTTTGATTGTTTTTTCTTTATCATGGTTTTTTTCTTTTGCTTTTTGATATGATTTTTCTTGTGCAGCATGAAGAATATGGAAATGTTTAGAAATGCACATGTTTAACCTATATTGGATTGCTTGCTGGCTAAAGGAGGAAGTAGAGAGGGAAGAAATGAAAAAAAAAAAAAAAATGGAACACAACATTTCAAAAAAGGTGAATGTTAAACTATCTTTGAGTGCATTTGGAAAATTAAAAACTATCAAAAATAAAAATAAGTTCTAAAAAAGTTTTTTTAAACTAAAAAAAAAAAAAAAAAGGATCAAGTGCCCACTATATGCCAAATGTTATAGATACATGTAAAAAGAAATGATTTCTTCTCACAAGAAGCTAACATTCTTATAAGGATGAAAATTCCAAAAAGTTGAGGAAGAACATTTCAGAAATTGGGATAAGCCTGTCCAAAGGCATGGAGACAGGAGATGGAATGTCAACAAGAGAACACCATGTGTGTTAGTTTGGCAAATGACTATTCCTCTTTCCATTAAGTGGCATTCTCATCTATCTCATACAGAGCCAGTTGTACTGGTAGGGCACAGCAGTCAATGGAAACCCACTAGTACCAACACACCTAGGGCTTTTTAATTTCTAGAACTGAAGTACCTGCCCTTTGCTATAGGAAGAAGAGCAAGTGGAAGGAGATGGTTCTAAAACATGAAGTACATGTTGAGATGTTGTTTGAAGAAAAACTGATTCAAAGATTTGAGATATGTTCAATTCTGTACAACAAACATTTACAAAAACCTATTATGTATAATATGATACTGAAAAATAAGTTCAAAGAAGTTGAAACATTTATCCAAATTAGAAAATGACTAAGAGATGTTAAACAAAAGAGCAAGGAATAGGGATTACTTTTACTTAAAAGACTCAGGAACTAACACTGTGGAAATGGTGGCACTTAAAGTGGGCTTTGAAGGAAGTGAATAGAACAAGAGGAAATTGAGGAACAAAGTATAAAATAAGACCAACAAAGAAGTCTGAAGTCATATATAGAGAGCTTTGAACGCCAGACTAAAAGTAATTTTTTTTGCCCCCAACAAGATAGAAGGGAAAAGAGAATAATTGGGTTTTGGAGTCAAAGGATCTAGCTTTGAAACTTGGCTCCAATACCTATATAATCTTGAACCAGTCACAGACTCTCTGGCTTTCGGTTTGCTCAAATCTAAAACAAAAGTAAGAAGGTTAGTCTAGATCCCAGCTTCTCAAACTGTGAATCAAGGAGTCATAAACAGAAAAAGTTGAAGAAACCCTGTTAATCTGTTAAGGTTCAGGACACATAGAATGAACAAATTCCAGTCACCTTCATCTGTAATTCTAACTAGTCTTTTTTTTTTTCTTTTTTGTGGCCAATAATACTTCTTATAGTCTGTGTATGTCTTATACATTCTTATAATCATAAAACATTAGACTTAAAAGGAACCTTACAGATTTATCTCAGTGTTTTCAATAAGTATGTTCCAGTTACTATGGAATTGTGGAACCTTATACTAGGGTTATTATGGAACTCTAGTATAAATAAGGGTTACATAAGAAAAGCTGTTGTCAGTATTCTTTGACTCTAAAATATTAGGTAGTTAGTCATATATATATGATGCAAAAAGGAGATCCTTAGGTCAACCTCCTCATTTTTTAAAATTTTTTATTAATTTTTATAATTATAACATTTTTGACAGTACTAAGAACCCTAACCCTAACCCTAACCCTAACCCTTTGTTCTGAATTTTTCCCCTCCTTCCCTCCACCCCCTCCCCTAGATGGCAGGCATTCCCATACATATTAAATATGTTATAGTATATCCTAGGTACAATATATATGTGCAGAACCAAATTTTGTTGTTGTTGTTGTTGCAAAGGAAGAATTGTACTTGGACCCCTCATTTTAAAAATGAAAAACTATAGCCAAAAAAAGGGAAATAACTTTTTCAAAGTCACACAACTAAGAGACAACAGAAATAATATTTAAGGCCACCCTCTGACTCCTAAATAAGCATTCTTCCCTTATATATTCTATATTTATCAGAAACATTTATGGTATTTGATCAAAATTTTTAAGTAGTTGAATGGGTTCAATTTTTTGTATTTTGCCTTCAAATTACCCTAACCTTTTATCTTAAGGAATTTCAGCCCCTTAATCATAAATCAGACCAGTATTTTATGGGTTCTCTGGAGTTTTAAGGGAAATGTTGCTCTGCCAAATCCCTACATTATACAGATGAGGAAATTAAGATACAGAAAGTCTTTCCCCAAGGTCAGGCAATAAGTAAGAGATAATAATCAAGTATAGGTTTTGTGATTAACTACATATTGTTTACTGGGTTTGCCAACTATTTCCTACCAGATTTGCAATTTGCCCAAAATCACATAACTAATGAGTAGAAGCTTCTCTGAACCTCTTCTATAGAACACGGACAAAGAACTATGAATAAGGTATCTGGTCAATTTTAAATTACTACAGAGGGTAGCTAGGTGGTATAGGAAAGGCAGCACCAGTCTTGGAGTCAGGAAGACACAATTCAAATCTTACTTTAGACACTCACTATCTGTGTGATCTTAGACAAGTCATTTTTTTGCCTCAGTTCTTCATCTGTAAAATGAACTAAATGAGAAAAATGGCAAACCACTCCATCTTTGCCAAGAAAACTCCCAATGGTGCCACAAAGAGTAAGATATGACAAGAAAACCAATAAATTTAATCACTTTGAAAGCAAGAGCTGAAACTTCTATTTCTCTGCCTTCCCACAAAATTAGTTCCTAACATGATCCAAGGAACATAGTAGGTCCTGAACTGAATGTTCCTATCTGGCATAGCCTTCAAAATTGGGTACTTTTTTTTTCCAGTACAAACATCTATACCACAGAGCATATATGTTTTACAGTGATGGCTTTTGCCATCTGAATGTTTCTGTATCAGTAATGCTGAAACCCTTCTAACATACCCACCTACTTTTCCTCCTCAAAGATTAAATCACCTCAGGCTGATTGAAATTCTATCCCTGTTAGACCAATACCTAATCCAGCCCTCATGGGGGCCAACTCTTGCCACTAGACTCCAATAATTCTGGAAGACAGAGTGAGGCTGATGACTGCATAACTCTGCCTAACTTAAGCCACTTACAAGTCAAAATATCACCCTCCTGACGCCATCGGTCCTCTTCAAGAGAGCATCAACAACAACAATAACCCAGCTCTAACTAGAGTTTGAGAAAATGTGAAGAAAACTACCAGAAAATATAGCTAGTGTAAGTTAGCCTTTATTGCAGAAAAGTCTTCATGAGGATGGAAAGACAAGACCCTGAAATGTGCTCGTCTCTGCTTGGTCTTGCCCTGGGTACCCTTGATTCCTGTGCTGACTTAACACTTCCATGGCTTAGGCCCTTCTAGATTTTGAGGTGAGACCTGAATTTATTGCCTTAAGCCTGATAAGGAAAATTCCCTGTATAAAAGACTCCAGTAAACTGCCTAGCTCCCACATACCTACTCCAGCAAAATCCTAGTGTTCCCCAAAGACAGAATAATAATCAAGAAGGCCAATGAGAAACTATAGTAAATTACTTCTACTCCAGAATTGCACAGGAAATCATTCAGAAACCCATGGGTATTGAGAAAAGGGGCCAACAGCAAAGTGAAGCAAAGGTATCACCAGTACTGGCAAATAAATCTGTAACTTTCAATCACAACTAGAGAAGGGCCAGAAACATGCACATTTCTCTATCGGGAGGCAGCAAGAGAGAAACACCAATGTGCTTACAAAGTCTTAGCAGGGACCTTGGGAAGGAACTGTGACCATAGTAGAGAGACCAGAACTTCAGGGTATTCAGACCAGAACTACTCAGCTATCTTAAGATAAGTTTCAAAGGACTGCATTTCAAGGGCCCCAATTTTTGTCTCTGGGAAGAATGCTAGGGATCTGAAATCTTAAAATAGCCGAGGTGTTCTGGAAATTATAGATAAGCAGGTAGGTAATCTTGTAGGTAAGCAGAAAGACTGAGATAGATTTGAAAATCATCAGCACATTTTTTGTTTTTCTTCCCAGGTTATTTTTACCTTCTGAATCCAATTCTTCCTTTGCAACAACAACAACAAATTTCAGTTCTGCACATATATATTGTACCTAGGATATACTATAACATTTTTAATATGTATAGGAATGCCTGCTATCTAGGGGAGGGGGTGGAAGGAAGGAGGGGAAAATTTGGAACAGAAGGGAGTACAAGGGATAATGTAAAAAATTACCTATGCATATGTACTGTCAAAAATGTTATAATTATAAAATTAATTTTAAAAAAAGACAAAGACAAAGAAAAAAAAAAAAAAAAGAAAGAAAATCATCGGCACAAAGATAGCAAACTGTCCAAGGAAGCTGTCCAAATGAAGTAATATAAGAGAGAGAAGAGGGCCTACAACCAAACCCTGAGGAATGATCTAGATGAGGATCCATCAAAGGAGACTGAGAAAGAGCAATCAGATAGATAGAAGGAAAATCAGGAGATTCTGGTGTCCCAAAAACCTAAAGAAAAAGTATTAAAGAGCAAAAGATGATCAAATGTCAAGGCTGAAGGGAGATCAAAAAGAATAAAGACTGAGAAAAAGCTATTGGAGTTGGACATTAAGAGCTCATTGGTAACTCTAGAGCAGTTTTGGTAAAATGATAAGGTTGAAAGCTGGATCATAAGAGGTTAAGAAGAGAATGAGAAGGGAGAAAGTGGATGGCTTTTTCTAGAAGTTTAACTACAAAGGGCAGAAAAGATATAGAAGAATAATTAGAAGAGATGTTCAAGTAAGTTTTTTTTTTTCACTATAGAAGATATTTCTATGCAGTAGGAAATAAGCTAGTGGGCAGATTAAAAACAAATGATAGAGTGGGAGTCATAGAAAGGACAATCTGATGAGGAGATGAAATGGAATGGGATTACTTGAATATACAGAGGAACTAGACATGGCAAAGAGTAAGGCCAATACAGAGGAACTAGACATGGCAAAGAGTAAGGCCATTTGGTGAAGGTGATAATAGCAGAATCAAAATTAATGCAATTCCAGAGCTGCCTCTCAAAGGGAAAAGTAGATTTTTCCACAAAGGCTACAGGAATACATAGGGAAAATGAAGCAAGACACAAAAAAAATGAAATAATTCCTGAGGAGACAAGTGAAAAGAGAATAAATAGCATAGGAGGGGAAAAAAGTAAACTTTGCTCAAGTAACAGACTCCCTGAAAACTAGAACAGAACAAACCAAAATCAGGGACTCCATTAGATAGCAAGAAATTAAAAAAAAATCAAAAGATTAAAAAAAGAAGAAAATATAAGATATTTGATATAAAAAACAATTGATTTGACAAACAAGTCAAGGAGAAGTAATATAAGAATCACTAAACTCTCTAAAATCATGAAGAAAAAATTCTAGGATATTATATTTCCAAAAAAAATCATATATGAAAACCACCCCAGATCTATTTGGAAGGAAGGAAAGGAAATAAACATTTATTAAGCACCTATTTTATGGGTCAGGCACTATGCTAAGCACATTTACAAATATCTCATTTGATTCTCACAACTCTGTGCTATTATTATCCCCATTTTACAGTTAAGGAAACAATTTAAAGGTAAAATAATTTGCCCAACATCACACAGTTAAGCAAGTGTATCAGGCCAGATGGGTCCTCTGGTTTTACTAACTCCAGGTGCAGTGTTTTACCCAAGTCACTTAGCTGTCTATATTAGAACTATTATTAGGGTATCCAACCTAAAATCATGAGGGAAAAAAGACTCCAAAAATAGTCTCAGGAATGTCACAGCCAAAATCTAAAGCTTCCATGTCAAAGAAAAAATACAAGTATCCAAAAAGAAGCAATTCAATAAACAATCCATAGTCTGAATGATACAAGATCTGGAAGTATGCACTAAAAATGAGAAATATTAGAACACACTATTCCAAAAAGTTAAAGATATTAGGCTTCCAAATAAGAATAGTCACCCTGAAAAGCTGTGATATGAGAAAGTTGAACATACACACATATATACACACATATATGCATGCTAAGAGAGAGGAGAGGTGGTATAGAAATATATCAACCTTTGGGGGGAGAGGAGGATAAAATGAGGAAGGAATAGCTTCAGACAAAAATAACTTGCTGATTTTAAAGTGGCAATTATAAAAAGGGGGGAAAGTAACCAAATTCTAAAATTCTTTTGACATTTGATCATCTTTTCCTCCTTAATACTTTTTCTCTTTAGGTTTTTAGGACACCAGGATCTCCTGGCTTTCCTCCTACTTAACTGACTGCTCTTTTTTAGTCTCCTTTATTGGATCCTCATCTAGATCATCCCTCAAGTTTGGTTGTAGGCCCTCTTCTCTCTCATATATTACTTCATTTGGGCAGCTTCCATGGACAGTTTGCCATCTATGTTGATGATTTTCTCCAGCTTTTCTGTTTAGATAATTGGGAATGGCTGAATTGTGGTAAATGGATGTGAGGGAATGTTGCTACACTGTCAGAAATAAGAAAAGCAATGATTTCAGAGAATACCCAGGTAAATGGAATTGACACAGAGTGAAGGGAACAAAATCAGGACAATTTATACATAAGACAACTGTATCATTTAAAAAAAAAAACTGAAATACTTAAGAACAAAGATCAACCATATCTTCATGAAATAATGATGATAAAATTAAGAGATCTCCTGTAACATTTTTTAAATACAGAAGACTGAAGACAATTCAGAAGCAAGATAATGTTGAAAAATGTAGAATTTATCATACACTTTTTTTAAAAGTAAGCCGTTAAATAGGAATTCATGGCTTTACAAAGCATCCTCTTTTTGCATTCTGTTATGTATACACACTTGCGCTCTTTTTCAATGTTTACATTATAAAAAAAAAAAAAAAGACAGCAAAATTCCTCTGAAATTCTCTGCATTAAAGTCTCACAGTTAAATGGCATAGTGCACAGAGCACCAGGCCTGGAGTCAGGAAGAGATGAATTCAAATTCAGCCTCAGATATTTAATAAATGTATGACTCTAAACAAGTCACTTAATCCTGTTTGCCTTCAATCTCCTCATCTGTAAAATAAGCTGGAGAAGGACATGGCAAACCACTTCAGCATCTTTGCCATGAAAACCTAAAGGGTCACAAAGAGTCAGACACAACTGAGAAGACTGAATAATAATGACAATGACAACAGCACACAGAAAAAGCAGGGGATAGCAGACTCCCAAGTCTTATAAGATGTACATATAACATACACATATATACACACATATATGTACTTATATTTTCATATACATATAGAGTAACTCTTATTAACTTCAAAGTTTCCTGCCACAGCAACCCTATGTAAAAGTATAATTATGCCCATTTTAAAGAGAGTTAAATTAAGCTAGGTAAATGAGTAATTTGTTTAGGATCAAACAACTAGTAAATTATAAATCCGCACCACTTGATTCAAAGCCCAATCTTCTGTCCACTATATAGTAACACCACTTCATTCAATGCTGGAAATACACAAACAAGTTTTTGCTGGAACTATAATGTGAACTAGGAAACAAGGCCAATTCTGATTTCCAAGGATGTTAATGGAGACTTGACATGTAGAGAAAGGCTCACTAACAATCTCAGACACTGACCAAAACAAGACAAGACCAAAACAATGAATATTATTACTGTTTGTCTGTATCCTGTATCACAACACTTGAGTTCAAATCCCAGTACACCTTGTGACTTTAAACAAATCATTAACCATCAACTTTAGTTTGCTGTTCTTTGAAAACAAATCAAAAATCAATGATAAGCACTTATTAAGTCTTTCCTATGCACTAGGCACTGTTTGTTAGGTGCTAGGGTTACACAGACAAAATTCAAACCCTCAAGAAGCATACATTCTATTAGAATAAACAAGTATACAAAATAACAGAGAAAAATAGCAGTTGCATTATCTCCTTGCACTGCTGCAATGCAATGAACAGTTGTTGAATATAAATCTTCACAAAATTAAGTGCACAAAGGAGAGATCTGGTTCTCTGCAGGAAGGGCAGAACCTTGACTTGGGAATCCAGAAGTTAGGACAAACCTATTTACTCCTACCTGTATATAGGCCTCAAAAGGAGATATTTGGTTTTCTTCCTCTAACCCATTCATTTTATAAGGGAAATGGAAAAAAGAATCCCTAAGTCCCTCCTAGTATGAAGAAGAAGCAGGCCCTGGAGGGTGAAAGTGAAGAGAACTACATTCAGTGAAAAATGAAGATAGGACTAAACATTGCCTTCAGATCAGAGACTCTCAGATGGCCTTGAGAAGCCATCTATTTCAGTCTATACCTATGCAAAAATCTCTAACACCCAACAAGTGATCAAGCCTTCCCCTGGAAGAACTCTAATAATGAGGAACTCACCACTTCCTAAGATAACCTGTTCCACTTTAGAACAGCTCTAATAGTTAAGAAGCTTTTTCCTGACAGTGCTGAAATCTGTCTCCCGTTGCCTTTTTCCATCTCTCCAAATTCCTAGGGTTTCATCCTAGTTTTAGCCTAGTTCTGTTCCATTTGAAGGCAAGCAGAAAAAGTCACTGTCTTATCCCTTCTTCCCCTGAGTCTAATCTTTCAGAAAAGATCATAGGATACAGAACTAAAAGGGACTAAAGAAATAAACAGAAAACAGTTACCATTTCCTTTAAGGCTTCTCTCCTCCACATTGCACTCAACAGATGAAGAAACTAAGATACAGATGCAGGACATGGAGCTAGTTAATTCCATAGTAAAGACTAGAATCTACTTTTTTTGGACTTGCATGCGGATATTCTTTTTCTTGTCATACACATAATGCAGAGAGAATATGTATTTAATAAATACTACTCCTGAAGCAACTTTTCCCAAGGCTCCAAGATTGTAAATGCTATAAGAATGTAAAGAGGCATGTGGAACAATGACTTTCCACCCACAGCAGTGAGCTGTTACTGGTAATGCTGGGGAAAAGGAAGCCAAGCTGGGAAGGTCAGATCTCAGTAATGTTATGAGAGCTGACTACACTGGAAGATGTGTTGGCTTTGGATATCTTGATAGGCCAGAGAGTGATAAGAAGATTCTAATAGCTAAGAATGACACCAACGAAACTGAGCTAACCCTGTGGTTTTCAGCTACACTCCCAAGGAAGAGCACATTTTGGCAGAGACCATATCTTTATAAGGAAAAACACAATCATCTAGTCTGGTCAGCTTTCATGTAAGACACTGTCGCTAGTATTGTGCATCATATTTTAGGAAGGAACATGTATGAAGGAGGGCAACTAGAGGACTGATTAATACACAGCATATAACATACAAAGATCAATTGACGGCACTGGGGATATTTAGCCAATAGAGAGCAACTCCAAGAGTTGCCTTGATTTAAAAGTGATAAGCTATAGGTGTAGACTGAGATATAATTTTTAAATACACCCACACAGAATACAAAGCTTATAGGAACATGATAACTGTCTTCAAGTATTTGAAATGATCATATAGAACAGAGAGAGCTCTAGCTAGAAGAGATTGTCTAATTTAATAACATCATTTTGAAGATGAGGAAAATGAGGGCCAAAATGGAGGGGAGGGGGAGAGAATTACTTGCCCAAGGACACCGAGCTATTAATTAGCAAGGCCTAACTTCAGACTTAGTCTCTTTGGTACCATATTGTCTAGCTAGAATCTATTTGATCCCGAGAGGACAGAATCAGGAACAATGAGCAGAAATTGAAAAAAGACAGATTTCTGATCAAGATAAGCAAGAAGAGCTTTTTAACAACTGGGGCTATACCAAAGTAGAATGGGTCTTCAAGCAAGAAGTGGATATTGAAGAAAGATTCCAGGAATTTAACTGGATGCCCTTCAAGGTTCTTTGCATCTTAGAGAGTCTGTAATTTTGTGAACTACAAGACAAATAAAAGGTTAAAAGCACAAGACAAATAAAAGCCCTGCTTCTCTCTCTCCTATGTCAACTCTAAACATATAAATGCAGCCGGCCCTATCCAGCATCATTTAATAAGATATGCTGCAGGGACAAGGATTCCCAGCAGGCATAGCAGTACTGACATACATAGTGACAGGCTATAATGTCTTGCATTCCAAGCTGGCTGACACTGGTAAATGTTTTCCCCAAAGGTATGTAATTTATTATAGGAAGTACAGACCACACAGAATTAGAATCTCAGAACTGAAAGGTACCTCAGTGGTCAGGCCAATCTAACCTCTGCCCAATTTCTTCTATAGCCATCCTGACATGTGACCAGCCTGTCTCTACATCTAAATAACAAGCAGCTTACTTCTCTCTCAGGCAGCCCTGATCCAATGTGGGACAGCTCTGGTTCACAGGACAACAGATTTGAGGTAGAAAGGGCCTTGTGAAAGTTATTCAGTCTTGGCCCCTAATTTTATAGATGAGAAAACTAAGACTCATGGAAGTTAAATAACTTGCCCAAGGTCACATGAGTAATAAACATCAAACCAGGGTCTCCAAACCCAGTCTTCACTTGCCTCCTTGGGATGCTTGGAGGACCAAATAGAGAATTTACTTCCTAGAAATCTATTATATAAACAAATTTATTGAACCATGTTAAATAAGGAAAATCTTTTTAAGGTATATAAACTCAATGATTTTTCAGGGCTTGGTTGCAATAGCTATTTCCCCTCCCCAAATAAAAAGACTCTGAAGAGCAAAGATGAGTGTGTATGTACCTATTGGTGAAGAGAAATAATAATCCTTTCCATTTACCTTCAAAGGATACTCTTGATAAATTTTCTTTATATGGTTCTCACAATAATTTTGGCCAGTAGACCAGGAAGGGATTACTCTCCTCATTTGACAGATCAAGATAGTGAGGCCCAAAGAGGAGAAGTCTCAAAGCAAGTCAGAGGCAAAGTCATCTTACTGCCCAAAGTGATTGTTCTTTCCCCTCCCCCCAACACTGCTACTAGGTCAGAAAGATAGCAAGTTAAACCCCAGAGCAGCTGAGGACCAGTCTCTGGCTGTCCCAGTGGCCTGCCTGAACATACCCCAATTCCCTCAGCTGTGAGCTCTGTAATTAAGTTATTCCATCAATCATTAAAATGGCCACCAAACCCTAGCTGCCATTAGACACCACACTGTGTCCTTAGGGAAACATTCCTCACAAACAACTCAGCCATAGCACACATATCTTCAGATCAGCGTCACCAAGCAAGGAGATTTCTGAAAAAGGAAAGGCAGAGGAATGAGCAAGGCTGCCTCAAACTCTTCAGGACATGAAGGAAAAGAAATCAAATTCAAGCCCTTGCTTGGTGAGAGATAAGATGCACAAAACTCTTCTTTTTTCTAGAGTGTCAAATTATGAGAATGTCTAATTCAAATAAATCCTGTCCACAGTGGTAATATCCTTTTCTATCAACAGTGGTAATATCCTTTATAATACTCCATCTAGTTTGCTTAAACACCCCCAACAACAGGGAACTCACACCTAAAGGAGCAGTCCATTCCATTGCTATATATACTACATTGTTTAAACACATTACACACACACACAAAAAAAAAACAACACCTTTTTCTTGATATTGAACTAAAATCTATTTCTCTGCAATTTCCTTTCATTTCTCTTAGTTCTTTCTACTTCACCCAATCTAAAGTAAACAGAACAATTCAAATACCTCTTTTATATAATCCTTCAAACATATTAAAGAAGGCAAGCACATCTGCCTGACACATTCTCTAAGCTAAACATTCCTAGTTCATTCAATCCAATGGTTTAATTCCCATGTAAACCATTCAGAGTGAAACTTAAGGCTATCCATGGGGCTGCAATTGACTGTAAACCCTCAGAACACAGGCAGAGGACAGAAAGTAGTTTTGAGGGGACTGTTGAGAAAAGGCTGTGACCACATTTCTATCCCAGCTTTTCAAAAAGTAACTCCCTCCACCAAATAAGCAAATAAATGAAACAAATTAGAAATATTATGTAACCATGGAAGCATAAGCAACTGAACCATCTCCTCCTATTCACAAGAATAAAGAAACTAAAATTATGTCAGAAAGGAAAAATTCTACAAGTCAGAAAACAATACTTTTCTATCACTTTTCAAACAGACCAATCAAAGCACTAAATAAAGCTTAGCCTAGGAACCGTTAGATGATCATTCCTTACACTTACTGCCTCCACATGAGTGGACTCTTATTAACTGTTTACTCCAGAAATATTCTGGATCTAATGTTCTTTATATAATCAAGTTGATGTATAATACAAGAAAATAAGCATAATAAAATAAAGACTGTGCAATAAGGGCAAATACAAGCCAGGGGAACTACAATGAGAAATCTTAAAGCTATAAATTTTGAGGAGAATAGTCAGAAAAAGATTGCTGGAGGAAGCACAATCTGAGTTAGGCCTTCTACAACAGAAAAATCTTCAACAAATGAAAATTGGCCTGGAGATAGGAAGTACATATCCTGTAGGGATAATGAGTAAAAAAGAGAGGTAGGTAAGTAGTACAGTAGACATACTACAGTAAACACAGTACTGAACCTAGAGGAAGGAAGACTTGAGTTTAAATTTGGTCTCATATATTTATTAGCTACTGTGAGCCCAGGGAAGTTATTTGACCCATTTAAACTTCAGTTTCCACATCTGTAAAATGGAGTTAATAAGAGTGCCTGCCTCAAAAGGTATAGTGAAGATCAAATGAAATAATAAATGTAAAGCATTTTCCAAACCTTAAAGCACCATTATTTACTTAGTAATATCATCATTACCATCATCATTAATATTAGAGAAAACCTAGCCTGAATTTTTGAAAATGTGGAGAATTATGAAGGATTCCAATTTAGATACAACTTTCTCCCTGGTGATTATCAAGCAGATTCCAGATACAAATTCAAGATGAAGTTGGAGGATAAACTCATTGCTTCATTCTAATGCCATTTCTGATTGGTCTCTGCTTTAATTCTTCTCCAAGTGGTATAAAAGAGTCATGTGTCAATGCACCGGAATTTTTTATTTTTATTTATTTATTTGTTTGTTTGCTTATTTTGCTGAGGCAATTTGGTTTAAGTGACTTGCCCAGGGTCACACAGCTAGGAAGTGTTAAGTGTCTGAGACCAGATTTGAACTCAGATTTTCCTGAATTCAGGACTGGTACTCTATCCACTGTGCTGCCCCGAGAAAAAAAAATTTTTTTAAGTATGCTGCACAAGCAGAATAAGCACTGTTTATGCTCACAATTCCCTTTCATGAGTTCTAGATGAACAGCAGAAACAGCACTACATTTAATTAATCCTAAAACAAGGTTCAAAACAGCAGAACATAGTGAGAAGAACCCTGACACAGTGAGAGTCGGAGGATCTGGGTCTAGGTTTCAGTTCAGCTACCATATGACTTTGGACATGTCATTTTGTTTCTTTCTAAATATGAGTTTCCCCTTCTATAAATGTTCAATCGTCCTCTTTAGGTCCTTCAACTTTAAGTCCTATCAATTGAGTTCAAGCCCATGTTCTAATACATACTGGCAAGGTGACATTGGACAAAATTATTGAGTTCTTTTTTGTTTCCATTTTTTTCTCTTTAAAATCCTCATTTTGATATCTACTTCACCAGAGCATTATGAAGAAAAAATTAAAAATGCTATATAAATATTTATTATAGAACACAATCCCTAAGCTGAAAGAGTTTTCAGAATGTACAAGATCCCAATATACATCTATCCACAAGTTGTATGCACATACTGGAAGACCTTTATTGATGGTGAACTCATTACCTTAAAGAACAATCAGTTCCTTCAAGATTTGAATAGTTCTATTAGTTGTCTTACATTTAAATTAACATACTTTTCCTGTCTTAGGGTAAGACTCAGTAGTCAATAAAAATTGCTAGGAAAACTGAAAAACAAAAGTAGGGTACAGAACAACATCTCATCTTTTATAAAAGAAGAAGCACCAAATGGATACCTGACTTAAAAAATAAAAGGTCACATCATAAATAAGAATAAGGAAAAAAAGTACTTTTTCTAACTATAGCTAGAGGAAGAACTGATCACAAAATAGAAAGTGAACTGTTTTGATTACATAAAATTTGAAAATTTTGCACAAAAACGTACAATTAAAATCAAAAGAATAAAAAGGAATTAGTTTGCAGCTAGTTTCTCTGATAAGAATTTCATTTCCAAGGTATAAGAATTGATAGAAATTTATAAAAATAAAAGTCATTTCTTAATTGACAATTGGTTAAAAAACATGAAATTTTCTAAGAAAGAAATCTAAAACTGTCAATAGTAACATTAAAGGAAAAATGCTACAAATCACAAATAATTAGAAAAATTTAATTAAAACAACTCTGAGGTTCTGCCTTCAGATTGGAAAAGCTGACAAAAAAGGAAAATGACAAAAAATGTTGGAGCAGCTGCTCAAAAATAGGCATATCATTATTCTCTGATCCAGCAGTATCTCTCCTGGATCTGTATCCCAAAGAGATCATAAAAAAGGAAAAGAACCCACACGTGCAAAAATGTTTGTAGCAGTCCTTTGTGTACTGGCAAGAAACTGGAAATTGAGTGGATTCCTATCAGTTAGGGAATGGTTGATTAAGTTACCGTATATGAAGGTAATGGAATATTATTGTGCTGTAAGATATGACAAGCAGGCTGATTTCAAAAAAGCCTGAAAAGACTTACATGAACTGATGTTAAGTGAATAGAACCAAGAGAACATTGTTCACAGCAACAACAAGATTATATGATGAAAAACTATGATGAATGTGGCGCTTTTCAATAATGAGGTGATTCAAACCAATTTTAATAGACTTGAAATAGAAAGTGACATCCATATCAAGAGAGAGAACTATAGAGACTGAATATGGATTAGAGCATAGAGTTTTCACCTTTGTTGTTTGCTTTTTTTCCCTCATCTTTTCTTCCTTCCTTTTACCTTTTGATCTTTCTTGCACAGCATGATGAATATGGAAATATGCTTAGAAGAACTTCACATGTTTAAACATATTATATTGCTTACTGTCTGGGTGGGGAGGAGGGAGGGAGAAAAAGTTGCATGCATTTGGCAAAATAAAAAAATTATTAAAAAGCACATTGATGCACTACTGGTAAAACTGTAAACTGGTATAGTCATTCTGGAAAACCATTTGGAATGATGTCTCAAAAAATACTCACTAAACATGCATTCCCTTTGACCCAGTGATACCACTACTTGACCTATACTTCAAAGAGACCAAAGAGGAAAAGACCCCATATTTATGCAAAGTTTACAATAGCTCTTTAAAAAAAAAAAAATGTGTGAAGAACTAGTAACTAAAGGGATTGCCTGAAATTACTGAATTACCATATATTAATTTATTGGAATACTACAGTGTTGTAAGAAATTGTGAAAGCAATGGTTTCAGAGAAACTGGGGAAGAGTTAAATTGATTCAGAATAAAGTAAGAACAATTTATATATAATAATAACATTGCAAATACAACTTTAAAAGACTTAAAAACTTTATTGCTATACGGGAAATTAGAAGTATACAAAGCTAGGGGGGTATGGATACAATGTGACTTTGATGGGATGATCCTCCTTCCCTGAAAGAAAACAAAATAAAAAAGTGAGAAAGAAGATTGTACTGAGAGGAGAGGAAAGATAGAATAGGGTAAATTATCTTACATGAAAGGGAAAGGAAAGAGCCGTTAAAATGGGGTAGTAAAATGGGGGGTTGGAGATAGTGGGCAAAACGTGGAACCTTATTCTCATCAGAAATTTCACTAAGAGGAAATAATAACATACACACTCAATGAGATACAGAAATCTATGATACCTTCTCCAATGAAGTAAAAAAGAATGCGGAAGAAGTATTAGAAAACACTTTTCTTATAACTTTCCATTGTTCCTCATTCTTCCTTCTGGAGCAGATAGAACAAAGTAAATCCCTCTCTGCCAAGACAACTCAATATTAGACAGAAATAATTGCCCACTCTCTCAAGTCTTCTTTCTAGACTAAGCATCTTAGTTTCTTTCAGTGGATCTTGAAAAAGCATACTATCCTATACCCTTCCCATTTAACTTGCTGTCCTCCAGAGAAGTCCCTATTAAAATGCAAAGGGATGGAAACAAACTTCCAGTTGTATTCTTATTAGGGAAGAATAGAATAGAACTTTCACTCCCCTCATCCCAGACATTAGAATCAGAATATTTGAGTCTTCCTCAGTTCCAAATATACTGCTTTTATAACATTTACTATTGATTTTTATAGGGTTTCATCTCTCCAAAGGAACTGTAAACTCTTATCATGTACCACACTTCAAAAATCATATTTACTTCAATGTAGAACAGATGACGACCTCGAGTCCATATAGGCTGATGCTTGATTTTAATATCACTGATCTTACCAACTATGTAAATTGTCTGCGGCACAAAGTCCAGAATATTCATTTTTAAAATACATGATAACTGCTACAATACTGTGAACTGTATCCAGCCTGCATTATTTGGAATGAAATTGTGCCTGACTTGGTATGTGACCAGGACCTCTATTCTCTTGTGCAAGGACCAATGATTTCCTGAGAAGTCCTTGATCTTAGCTGAGGCAACACACAATAGAGCACAAATGCCATCTTGGGCAGCAAAATAAGGTAGATTTCCTTACCCCCAAAACAGAAAGAGGCTAAAACAGGAGTATTTGGCTCTGGTGGCAAGTCTGGAGCTAGTCCAGCAAAGATTTCAACAGAGATATACTTAGAGGAAGAAGCAGATTGATAGAATGTCACAGTTGGAAGGGACCCAAGTATCTAGTTATCAAGTTACAAGTATTTATTAAGTAGCTACTATGTGCCAGGCACTGTGCTAGGGATACAAAAAGATATGAATCATCAGTTCCTACCTTCCTCAAAGAGCTAACATTCTGTATGGGGAGATGATAGCACATATACATATAAGAATATAAATTAATAACAAGGTAATTTTGTGAAAGAGGCACTAGTTATTGGGAGAGGGGAATCAAGAAAGACCTTATGCAGAAAGTGATATTCCTCCTGACATCTTAAAGATCAACCTGACTCTTCTTGATCCCCAATGATAGAAAAACTCACTACCTGCCATGTACACTTTTGACCAGTTCTGCATATTAGAAAACCTTTTTATCAAACAGAGAGCTACCTCCCAATAACTTTCTCCATTGTCAAGTTTTAACATAGAGAAATTTCCATAGAATGTTAGGATACTTCAGAGAAAGTTCCTGGTTAAGTATAGAAAAGATCTTCTGAGGTCTCTTCCAATTCTGAGATGCCACAATTCTCTGCTCTACTATCAAGGATAAAACCCTTTCATTCCACCTTACCTTCTGCTGTAATGTTAGAGAAAGTATTGAACTATTTTATCCTTCAAATCACACAAAACTCATTTTTTAAGCTGAGGAAAAAATCTGCTAAGCTCCAGAAAACCCACACATTAAGTTGATGAGTCACTGTTGGCACCAAGGAAAGCAAGCCTTCATAAGAAAAGAATGCCAATGGGCAGATGTACCTTCCCTTCCTCCATTTCAAACTGCAGGAAACATTATAGAGACCACACATTTAAGACTGAATGCCAATATCAGCTTTGAAACTGGATGACACAAGGGGAAAGGCCTAAGCACTTCATAAGGCCCTTATTAGCCTTCCTTAGCTCTTAGAAAGTCTTATTCAAATAGATAAAACTAGACAAGTTGAAATATGATAGAAGGACCTGACAATTTAACCTATCATAGTTTCAATATCTTCATTTCTTTTTAAAAAATATTTTATTTTCCCCCAATTACATGTAAAGACAATTTTTGACATTCATTTTGAAAGAAATTTTGAGTTCCAAATTTTCTTCTTCCTTCCTTCAGTTCCCTCCCTCCCTTCCTGAGTAAGCAAGTTGATATGGGTATACATGTGCAATCAAGTAAAACACATGTCTATATTAGGCATAGTGTTTAAAAAAAAAAAAAAAAAAAAAAAAGACAGATCCAAAGGAAAACACACACACACAAACATAGTGGAAAATAGTATGCTTCAATCTTCATTAACACTCTATCGGTTTTTGTTTTTTTTCCTCTGTAAATAGCACATTTCATCATGAATTCTTTGAAATTGTCCTGGATCACTGGATTACTAAAAATAGCTAAGTCATTCACAGTTGATCATTGTACAAAGCTGCTGTTACTGTTTTACTGGTTCTATTCACTTCACTTCATATCAGTTCATGCAATTCTCTACAGGTTTTTCGGAAATCACTGTGTCCATCACTTCTTATAGCACAATATAGCATTCCATTCCAATCACATGCTACAACTTATTCAACCATTCCCCAGTTCATGGGCATCCCCTCAATTCTCAATTTTTTGCCACCACAAAAACAGCTGCTATAAATATTTTTGTACAATAGATTCCCCACCCCACCCCCGGCGCCGCCTTTTTTGATCTTTTTGGAATATAGACCTAGTAATGGTATTACTAGATATTCTCATTTCTTAAACAGAATCAAACCCTATTCATTTCACAAGAGTTTTTATAAGGATTATGAGTGATAGATATGGATGCTCTGTAAAAATGCAAGTGGAAGGTTATATAGTTGTTATAATTTACAAGTAAAATAGTAGTGTAAGGGAGATAAACAGGTAAGAATAATGTAAGCCTCTGAAATCAGAGCACCAGCCTGGAACCACAAGAATCAATGCTGATGAAATAAATAGTCACAGAATTTTTCATTTAGAAAGATCTTGAAAATCCTGGAGTAGTTGGCGGGGATGTGGGAAAACTGGGACACTGATACATTATTGGTGGAATTGTGAATACATCCAGCCATTCTGGAGAGCAATTTGGAACTATGCTCAAAAAGTTATCAAACTGTGCATACCCTTTGATCCAGCAGTGTTACTACTGGGCTTATATTCCAAAGAAATACTAAAGAAGGGAAAGGCACCTGTATGTGCAAGAATGTTTGCGGTAGCCCTCTTTCTAGTGGCCAGAAACTAGAAACTGAGTGGATGCCCATCAACTGAGAATGGCTGAATAAATTGTGATATATGAATATTATGGAATATTATTGTTCTGTAAGGAGTTAACAACAGGATGATTTCAGAAAGGCCTGGAGAGACTTACATGAACTGACGCTGAGTGAAATGAGCAGGACTAGGAGATCATCATATACTTCAACAACAATACTATATGATGATCAATTCTGATGGACGTGGCTCTCTTCAACAATGAGATGAACCAAATCAGTTCTAATAGAGCAATAATGAACTGAACCAGCTACACCCAGCAAAAGAACTCAGGGAGATGACTATGAACCACTATAGAATTCCCAATCCCTCTATTTTTGTCAGCCTGCATTTTTTACTTCCTTCACAGGTTAATTGTACACTATTTCAAAGTCCAATTATTTTTGTACAGCAAAACAACTGTTTGGACATGTATACATATAAAGTATTTAACTTATACTTTAACATATTTAACATGTATTAGTCAACCTGACACCTGGGGGAGGGAGTGGGAGAAGGAGAGGAAAAGTTGGAACAAAAGGTTTTGTAATTGTCAATGTTGAAAAATTACCTATGCATATATCTTGTAAATAAAAAACTATAATTAAAAAAAAAAAAAAAAGAAAAGAAAAGAAAATCCTGGAGTATTAGGAATTCTGGAAGGGACTCTCAAGTCATAGTATCTCTTCAACCTCCCAAAACAAACCTAGGCTAATCTGTCTGAAAACCCCTGGAAGGCCATTATCCCAGAGGTAACCTGTTCCATTGTGTCAGAGCTCAGATTATTAGGAAGTTCTTCCTTACAGTGAGCTAAAATCTTCCTCCCTAAAGTTCTATTCACATGGCTATGTAGGGCTACATAGAATATTTATGCTCTATCTAAGAATCCCTGAATCTTTTTCTCTGCAGATTAATAGTCCCAAATTCCCTCCATTCCTCTTCATATAACATAGATTCTATTTCCTTTACCATCTTTGTGACCATCTTACAAATAGGATATTATTTGTAAACTCTTAGGTATAGTGTCTGGCACAATATTCTTGTGCTTACGTAAATCCCTCACACCCACCCCTTTTAGACCCACTTGCACAAAAACATTTATAGCAGCTCTTTCTATGATGGCAAAGAATTGGAAATCGAAAGGATGCCTATAAATTGGCAAATGAATAAATAAGTTCTCTCATATGATTTTGATGGAATATTATTCTGCTATAAGAAACGACAAGCAGACTTTCAGAAAAATCTAGAAAATCACATGAAGTAAGTACAATCTGAAGAACATTGCAATACTGTATTACAAATGACTTGGCTATTCTCAGCAATATAATGATCTAAGACAATTCCAAAGAATTCATGACAAAACATGTTATCTCTAGGGAAAAAATTGATGCTATCTGAATACAGACTAAAGCATACTATTTTTTACATTCTCTTTTTTTGTTCTAGTCTTCTTGTACAAAATGACTAATATGTAAATATTTTATATGATTTGCATATGTATAACCTCTATCAGATTGCTTATTACCATCTCAGAGAGGAGGAAAGAGAGGGATTTGGAAACCAACTTTTAAATAAAATTTTTTAAATTTTTAATTCTTAAATAAAAATTTTGTACATCTAATTGAGGGAAAATAAAATATTATTTAATTATTAATATTATTTAATATTATTTAAATATTAACAAATATTTAATTTTAAAATTTTTCATTTATTTACTATTATATTACATATAAAATTACAATAAATATTAATGTTTAATTAATAATATTGATAAATAAATATTATTAAAATATTATTTAATATTTTTTAAAAACAACAAATGTGACAAATACAAAGAAACATGGACAATATATAAACTGATACAAAATAAAATAAATAGAACTACAAAAACAACATATATGATTATAATATAAACAGAAAGAATAAACAACTGAAATTACAAATAAAAATGACTGACCTTTACACCAAAGATAAAAATAGAAAAAAGGTAGGCTGTAGGTGTGAAATAATGTATTTTTTTTTACTATCACTACTATCCCACACCCTCTTTTTTTAATTCCTTAATATAATAGAAAAGAAACAGACAGAGAAATGTAAGTGATATAAAAATAATAGTTATCAAAGAAATTTAAAGGGTACCACAGCACCACACTTCACAAGTATTTTTCTCACAATATTGTTCTGAGATAGAATATTTGTATTATCCCTATTTTAATGAAAAGAAACCAAGGCTCAGAGAAATGAATGACTAGCCCCTGTACACAACCATATCCTAGGAACTGGAGAAAAGACTCAATGCCAAGTCTCCTGATTCTAAGCCCAGCGTCCTCTCCCACTATACAGCCCCACCCTGCACTTCTCAAAGATACTAAAGAAGAGATATTTTGGGCAGTGAGTTGATCTAAATGATTTTTATGAGTCCATTTTTAGTACACTTCTTCCCTTAATAAAACAAAAGAACAGAACTGGGCTTGAAGACATATAATACAAAGAGAAAAATGAAGCAATTTAATTAAATATCTCAAGTCCCTACTAGGTTACTATATCTTAAAAAATACCTAGGAGTACCTGCAAAGAATCTTAAGATCAAAAGATTGGCAGAGACCTTATATTACAGATCACAATTTCCATTATAAAACAGTTTTTAGAAAGCATTCAGTCACAAACCCAAATCCACACACTGACAGTTTGGGAAAGAGTTCTCAAAGCCACTGACCCTTCAGAAGCCCATAGCCACTCATTTCCTTTATATTTCCCCTAAAGAGGCACATATAATTAAAGAGAAGCTCTCTTTTCATTCCCTGACACCTGCTCCCCATCCTAAACTGTTCCTCAGGAAGCCAGGATGTAGAGAAATAAAGAGATGAGATAGTCAACTCTGGTGCTAGACAATCAGCACCCTATTTTTACAATATATTATTTCTAGTCCCCATCCCCATCAGTCTTCTCTCACAAGCTAACTAAAACATTTTCTCCAGTCTTACATTGACGTTTTCATCTAATGATACTTGACAATATCTCTGGAAAGAAAACTTGCTCATGCTAAGGTCACTGGCTGTTTTAGAAATATGAAGTCTAAGAAGTTGATCCTTTACCAAATCGCTGTAATGAGAATATTAAGTGGCTTTAAATGGACACTAAGTGCTTATTCCAAAAGATTCAAATCCTCTTAGTATGTCATGCTAGCTTATTAAAGTGAGAGTGGGGAGAAGAAGAGGAGAAAAAGGGAATCTAATCTCCTCAACCTCTTATAATAGTATTTTCCAAACTCAGTGCCATGAAAACTAACCAGAGCAATACAGTGTTTCTAATGAGGTCTGCTCTCAGATATTTCTGTCCCCAGAAACTTACCCTTGGTTCCTGCCTCCCTAGAGAAGAGAAAACTACAGGAAAAGTAGGAACAGACTAGACTGCTTCAAACTTAATCTTATTGATTTCAAGTAATCAAGCAATTGATTGCTTTTAATTCTAAATGTCATACTTTAAGAAGGACAGAAAAAGTGGAATGGATCCCCAGGTTAAGAACTATAAGTAGGGAAAAGACTGTAACATGAAAACTGATTGAGAGGACTGGGAAGGAAGTTACAAATGATAAACTAATGAACTTTTGAAGTTTTAATACAAAGAGTACAAATACATGGCCAAGCAGATCCCTATATAACTTTAGGCCCAAGTGAGTCCCTTGTGTCACCCAGAGGCCATAATTCCAGGTTCACTCTACTTGTTTATGTAGTCCCTCTGAGTCTCAAGAGTACTGTAATTCTCTTTCTCTTAAGCAGGTCAATGGCCCCATTTTCTAACTGAGCCCCAAGGATCTCCAACTTTGGTTTCAAGTAACCACAAATTTTTTGTGAGTCACTGAATAATGTGTAAGGGAACATGGGACTTAAAATTAGAAGAATAAAGTTCAGTGCTACTTTGATCACTTACAATCTATATGACCTAAGAAACTTTCTTCTCTAGGCCTCTTTATTCATCTGTAAAACTAGACAACAAGATTAGATAATGACTGAAGTCTTTTATAGCTTGAAATTCTATAATCCTAGGCATTTTAAGAATTAGCTTCTTTTTTTTCAATCAGGAAAAACCTACCTCATTCTCTCACCCCAATTCCATCTCCACCTCCAAATAAGGCTATAAGAAAAACAAACTCCTGTTACAAATATAGTTAGGTGGGTAGCATGTTCCATCATTATTCTCCTGAAATCATGATTTGTCAATCAGAGTTGAATTCCATCATACATACACATACACACATGCACATACTCCATATATTCATTCATTCCCTACTTTATGGGCATTCCCTTAGATTTCTTTTATTTGCTGCTTCACAGAGAGTTGCTACATATATTTTAGTGCATCTTTAAAATTAGTTTTCCTTAAGATTAATTCCTCCTTCTGCTTCTCCCCTCTTCCCTGTCCTCCCTATTTCCCTATTAAGTGAAAGATTATTTCTGTACTCAGCCACGATGTCTGTTTATTCTTTTTCCTCTGACTACTTCAGATGTGAGGGTCACATGCTTGCTGTTTCTCCCAACCCCATCTTTTTGTTACTTTATTATGTGAGACAATCTTCCTTAACCTTACCTTCTCCTTCCCACCCCCACATTTAGTGTATTAGTCTTCTTTTCTTATCAAGATATGAAAGAATTTCTCCCAAACATTGTCTAATTAGATTTTATGATCCCTAATAATAATAGAGTTCAAAGTATCAATATAACAATATAAACAATTTGTCCTTGTTTAATCATTTATCTTTGTTCATTCATGTTTACCTTTTCCTGTTTCTCTTAATTCCTGTATTTGAAATTCAGTTTTTATGCAGCTCTGGGCTTTTCTTCAGGAGTGCCTAGAAATAGGCACTCCTACATAACTAAATTGTAGAATTTTACTGTTTTTCAGGGTTATGTTATTATTGATTATAAGCCATCCTCTGATTTGTGGAATACCATAGTCCAAGCTCATAGTTCCTTTATAATGTTGGCTAAATCATGTATGATTCTGACCATGTATCCTCCTGAATTCTTTCTTTCTGACTGCTTGCAGTATTATTTCATTTACCTTGAAATCCTGGATTTTGCCTATAATATTGCTGGGGATTTTCATTTGGGGTTTTTTTCAGGCAGTGACTGGCAGATTATCTATATTCCATTTTGCTCTTTGATTCTAAGAGATCTGGGCAAAGTAGTCTCAAGGCCACCAAGTCTAATCTTACAATAGTGCCTCATGCAGATCTTAGACCTTCTCTTCCCTAGTTCATAGCCTCTTCTTAGGCATGAAAGTACTCCAAGTCCAGCATGCTCCTAAGTAGACCTCATCCCCAGTTCTTAAGATCTCTGTCTATCTATGTCATCCTAGGCTACACAAATAACCCACTCTGGTTAATAATAATTTTATAACATATCATTCTCAGTCTCAGTCAGATGGCCAAATAGTATCTAACATCAAAGATTAGACTTTCTACATCTCCCAATTAACCATCTTAAGCATAGGAGGGAACATTCCACTATTATTTGCATTCCCCTCAACAAAGTGCTGTGTTAAGAGATCCCAAAGCTTAACTCTAAAAGCAAAGATAGGAACTAACACCTTGCTCCCTACCTAGCATTCCTCAAAAAGAAAATGTGTCATCCATTCCTATTAAAAACACTAAAGAGCATAGGAATAAATAGAGTTTTCCTTAAAATGTTAAGCAGCATCTAAAACTAACAGCAAACATTATTTATAATGGGAAGAAACTAGATTAATTCCCAATAAATCATGGGTGAAATATGGATGCTTATTGTCACCACTATTATTCAATATTGTACTAGAAAGCTTTAGCAATAATAAACAAAAAAATTAAAGAAATTAGAGTAGACAATGAGTAGATAAAACTATCATTCTTTGCAAGTAATAGTATACTTGGGAGAATCAACCAAAAAACCAAACAATTAACAGCTTTAAAAAAGTTGCAGGATATGAAATAAACTCCCCTAAATCATCAGCATTTCTATATCCTTAGCAGCAAGAGATAGAAAGAGAAATTCCATTTAAAATAACTGTAGACAAAATATTTGGGTATCTAGCTCCCAAGACAAACCTAGGAACTGTATGAACACAATTATAAAACACTTTTCACACAAAGTCAGAGCTAAACAATTGGAAAAGTATCAATTGCAAACTGGGAAAACATTTTTACATTCAAAGGTTCTGATAAAGGCCTCATTTCCAAAATATATAGAGAATTGACTCTAATTTATAAGAAATCAAGCCATTCTCCAATTGATAAATGGTCAAAGGATATAAAGAATTTTCAGACGAAGAAATGTAAACTATTTCTAGCCATATGAAAAAAATGCTCCAAGTCATTATTAATCAGATAAATGCAAATTAAGACAACTCTGAGATAACATTACACCTGTCAGATTGGCTAAGATGACAGGAAAAAATAATGATGAATGATGGAGGGGATGTGGGAAAATTGGGACACTGATGCATTGTTGGTGGAGTTGTGAATAAATTCAACCATTCTAGAGAGCAATCTGGAATTATGCCCAAAAAGTTATCAAAGTGTGCATATCCTTTGATCCAGCAGTGCTACTACTGGGCTTATTTATATCCCAAAGAGATACTAAAGAAGGGAAAGGGAGCTGTATGTGCCAAAATGTTTGTGGCAGCTCTTTTTGTAGTGGCTAGAAACTGGAAAATGAATGGATGTCCATCAATTGGAGAATGGTTGGTTAAATTGTGGTATATGAATGTTATGGAATATTATTATTCTATAAGAAATGACCAGCAGGATAAATACAGAGAAGCTTGGAAAGATTTACATGAACTGATACTGAGTGAAATGAGCAGAATCAGGAGATCATTATACAATTCAACAACAATACTATATTGAGAGGTGGAGTTTGCACCTTTAGAGGGAGCAAGTTCATTGGTTGAAGTGTTTCCCACAGGCCCCCGAGTTCTCACTAGCCCATTCTCTGCTAGGATAAAAGAGGAGGACAGTAGGGCAAGGAGAGTCTAGACTGGGATTGAATTTAGATGGCAGTCTGGAAGAAGCAGTCTGGACTGGGGAAGGACAGGAGCTGGAGGAGATTCAGAGCCAGGATTCAGGAAGAAGAGGATTTGAGATTTTACCTTCGCTCTGGCTGGAGGCTCCAGAAGCTTCCCAAGAAACCTGCTCACAGAGGAAAAGATTTTACAAAAAAGAGATCTCCTCCCAGAGAAGGATTATAACTTAGAGACGACAGGAACAGAACTTTACAATTTGGCACCTGAAGTAGGTCAAGGACTTATTCAGAGCCCTTCAGAGGAGGTAGCCCAGACCTTCACATTTTGGCGCCTGAACAGAGCAAGTAGGTGAACACTACAGTTCCAAACCAAACTTAATTTCCAACAATACACTTCATACATACAATTTAATTCAAGTGGCTTTAAGAAATTATATAAATGTTAGATTAAGGAAAAAGAAGGAGCAAGAAGGAGAGGTGCCAACTAAACAAGGTGAAAAGGATGAATCAGATAACAATGGAGTTAAGTACAATTCTGAGAACAAGAGCATTTCCCATCTTCTCCCTCAATTAACTCTTCAGGGGTGGAGCAAGAAGGAGAAGGGGAAGAGGCAGAAACACAAACAGAATCGCCTGTGAAGCAGTCCAAAATGTCACAAGGGCTTCACTGGGCCTCTGAATGTAGATTGACCGAGGGAAATGAGAGGTGGAGCCCTGCTCCAAGATAATCAATCAAAAGATAGGTGGAACATGATGGCAGCTGAGGTTACACCCAAAGAGCCTTTAGAAGATCAGGACTCTAATGTGATCTATCAGCTAAAAGTAATCACATAGAAGAAAGGGATTACTAGATAAATCAGCCAAAAGGCAATCAGATTGCAGAAATGGATTACACTTGGACTTGGATTTGTAATTGTTATGTCCAGTTCCTGTTGTCTCTCAGTTGTAATCCTTCTCTGGGAAGAGATCTCTTTTCTGTATAATCTTTTCCTCTGTGAGCAGGTTTCTTGGGAGGCTTCTGGAACCTCCAGCCAGCCTCTTCTTCCTGAATCCTGGCTCTGAATCTCCTCCAACTCTTATCCTTCCCCAATCCAGACTGCTTCTTCCAGACTGCCATCTAAACTCAATCCCAGGCTAGACTCTCCTTGCCTTACTGCCCTCCTCTTTTATCCTAGCAGAGAATGGGCTAGTGAGAACTCAGGGGCCTGTGGGAAACACTTCAACCAATGAACTTGCTCCCTCTAAACATGTAAACTCTCCCTCAAAAGTCCAAAGGTGTAAACTCCCTTCAAAGGCCTGAACCAAAGGTGTGAATTCTGAGCCAGAGAATTGTTTAGACAACCTGAGTTATCACTTTGTAATCCTAACACTATATGATGATCGATTCTGATGGAAGTAGATATCTTCGACAAAGAGAAGATCTAATTCAGTTCCAATTGATCAATGATGGACAGAATCTGCTACATCCAGGGAAAGAACACTGGGAAATGAACATGGACTACTTGCATTTGTGTTTTTCTTCCCAGGTTTTTACCTTTGGTATCCAATTCTTCTTGTGCAACAAAAGAACTGTACAGATCTGCACACAGGAATTGTATCTAGGATATTTAACATGTATAAGACTGCCTGCTGTCTAGGGAAGGGGGTGGAGGGAGGGGAGGGGCTAGAGAGAGGGAAGGGAAAAGTTGGAACAGAAGTGAGTGCAAGGGATAATGTTGTAAAAAAATTACCTATGCATATGTTCTGTCGATAAAAAATTATAATAAAATAAAATTTAAGTTTAAAAATAGAAGAAATGACCAGTAAGATGATTTTAGAAAGGCCTGGAGAGACTTACTTGAACTGATGCTGAATGAAATGAGCTGGACCAGGAGATCCTTATATACTTCAACAACAATACTATATGATGATCAATTCTGATGGACACGGCTCTCTTCAACAATGAGATGAACCAAATCAGTTCCATTTGTTCAATAATGAAGAGAATCAACTACACTCAGCGAAAGAACTCTGAGAAACGAGTGTGAACCACAACATAGCATTTTTACTCCCTGTTTTTGTCTGCTTGCATTTTTGATTTCCTTCTCAGGTTAATTTTATCTTATTTCTAAATCTGATTTTTCTTGTGCAGCAAAATAACTATATGGATAAGTACATACACATCCATATTTGTATTTAACATATACTTTAACATATTTAACACGTATTGGTCTACCTGCCACCTAGGGGAGGAGGTAGGGGGAAGAA
The DNA here is from genome assembly GCF_048593235.1 of Sminthopsis crassicaudata. Lineage (NCBI taxonomy): Eukaryota > Metazoa > Chordata > Mammalia > Dasyuromorphia > Dasyuridae > Sminthopsis > Sminthopsis crassicaudata. The sequence continues at coordinate 580,205,101 of NC_133619.1, read as the reverse complement.
AGGGAAAAGCTGGAACAGAAGGTTTTGCAAGGGTCAATGCTGAAAAATTACCCATGCATATATCTTGTAAATAAAAAGCTATAATAAAAAAAGAAAAGTATCAATTGCTCGTGGACAGGCCAAAACTAATATAATAAAAATGGCAATTCTACCTAAATTAATCTATCTGTTCAGTACCATACCAATCAAACTGTCAAAAATTCATCTGAAGAAAAAAAAGGCCTAGAATATCAAAGGAACTAATAAAAAAAATGCACAGGACAATGGCCCAACAGTACCAAACCTAAAACTATTATAAAGGAGAGTGAATCTAAAATGTCATAGATGGAACTTTTCCTCTATAAAAAAGAGAAATGGCAAGTCATTTTTGGAGCTGCTATACAACAATTTAGGGAACTGCCACTCCATTATTCCAATTTGGACAAAGATTTGAATGTCCATACTATATGACTTCTGTCTCCAACCAGATGTAAAAAAAATATCCTTTAATAAATCTCCTTTGGACATAAATCTTAGGTATGAATTTGAGTCCCCTCCACCACCACCACTCCCAAGAGAATGCAGAGTTACCACATAATCACTCATTTGGAAAGGCATTTGCTGGCCAAATAAAAAAATTAAAATGGATGGAAGCAACTGATCATATCTCCTTGTTTTTAAATTTCTCAAACACATAGAAACTTCATTCCAATTACTGCAATAACAACTATTTTAAAGACCTCTAAGAGTCTTCCAACTGCCTACTTAACATTTCCACTTAGATATACCACCGACATTTCAAACAATACATGCAAAAGAGAATTTATCTTTCCCCAAAAAAATCCACCCCCATACATACACACCCCTTTCCCATTTCTGTTGAGACATTTTCTTCTAGTCACTCAAGTTGGCAACTTAGGAATTAACCTTAACTCTTCACTCTCCCTTACCACCCCTACCATGTCCAGTCAGTTGTGAAATCTTTTGTATTCTACTTCAATATCTTCTAAGTTCATCCCCTTTTCTGCTCCTGCATCAAAACCATACCACTCTAAAATCTTATCATTTCTCTCCTAGACTACTGCAATAACTATCCAATCAGTTTCCTACTATACAATCTATTCTCCAATCTAAAAGTTTGACAAAATTTGACTCCAAAAAGTTGACAAATTAATATTTATAACAAACAAATATGACTAATTTGCTCTTCTAGCTCATCTATAGTTCCTAGCTTACCTAACTTCCTTCAGGTTCCAGTTAAAATGAACCTCCTGCAAGAACCCATTTCTGATTCCCCTTAATGCTAGTTATCTTCCCTCTAAGACAATCTCCAATTTGTCTTGCCTACATTTTGTTTGTACATGGTTGTTTGTTTTCTCCTCCATCAGATAAGACTCCTCAAGCCTTTCTTTGTATCCTCAGAAAATAGGTGCTTTATAAATAAATTTTTGTTGACTTTATTTGACTTAGCTGAAGGGTTTCAATGGTTCCCTATTGCCTCTAAGATAAAATATAAACTTTTCTATTTGACATACAATGTCCTCCACAGTCTGATTCTTGCCTATCTCTCTAAGTTGATTATTTTATTTCTATGCTCTAACCAAATTGACCTACTGACAGTTCTCCATACACAAATTTGCATCTCCCATATCTATGCCTTTGAACAGACTTTCTCTCAGGCCTGGAACAAGAACTCTTCTCTGCCATCTCTGCTTAAGATTTCTGCTTATAATCTCTGCCAACTTCTTCAAGAAACCTTTTCTGATTTTCCCAATTGTTTGGGCCCCATTTACTACTTATTTTGTATATGTTTATTTTGTGTATATATATATATATATATGAAAAATATTTACTCATGAAGATCCTTATATTTAGGTCGTCACTTTTGTATTTGTATCTTTAGCATGTAACAGTGCCCAATACATAGAAAGTGATTTATCAAAATAAAAACTTTTTTATTGTTTCCTTCTAATTCTGAGATTCTGTGACTGTGAACCAAGTCATTTTTCTGTACATGAAAATGGTATACTAGAAAAGTTAGAAGTCTGGATCTCAAGAAATCTTTTTTTACCTCGATATTTCTGTCCTGTGGGCTGTTAAAGTAATGGGTACAAGAAGAAGAGAGGATTGTGGTGCATGTCTCAGCTGCACTCCTCCCTCAACAAGATTTCTTATATATTGTGGTTGTATATGGAACTCCCCATAGAATAGGGGATTAAGTTACCAAGAGCTAAGTTTATGATTGTCAGAAAATTCAAATATAAATCTATAAATATGAATCATCTGTAACTCCACATTATATCCTTCTAAAGACCTGATTAGATACTTCTGATCTCAGGTAAAATTCCTATTTTTAAATGAGTTTTTGGTCTCCATAAGGAGAAATGTACATGCAATAGGCATAGTTTTATCGCTGGGAATATTTTTATATGATACCGTGTTCTCTAGATCAACCACAGATAGTTACCCCCTTTGTTTGTCAACTGGTCCAGTCCACCAAATTACCTTTCCTATCAATAAGGATGCTATGCTATAAAGGAAGTTTCTCTTCAAAACAGTCTCTGAGATCTCTCCTAGTTCTAAAATTCTGTGATTCCCTGAATAAAAAACTATGACACCACAATCACTATTTCTTTACAGTTTCCAATTACTGGTTTAGCTTCTTCCAGATGCCAATCCCAAAACCATGTATGTAAAAAATTCACACCAGGTGGAGGAAGAGGCTATTCATCACAAAAGTCTGGCACTTTAATTAGACTGAAGCACTCCTAAAAACTAAGAAAACAAAAGGCACCCTGAGTCCACTCATCTTTTTCCCCTTGTTCTCTGAACCAAGTGCCTATATGAGGAGAAATAATTATACTGGCTCCACAAAAATTTTCAATCCTATTAATAGCCAGAGTCATGTGGTATCTTACACAGTGACAGTATGCTGTTTGTAAATAGTAACCTAGGACCTGAGGAAAAATCCATCTAATTGAAGAGGAGAGGGAAGGTCTGGGATGATAAAAGGCAGATTAGGTGGAAGGGTACCCTCTAACTGAAATGCACTCAGGTCGGCTGGAAGTTCAGAAGACCTTTGGAACCATCTTTAGAGACTAATCTAAACCTGTTCCACTGCTCTCTGTGTGACCTTGAAGAAATCCTTCCCACCCCCACCCCCACTCCCACCCCATCCCACTCTGGGCTTCAATTTTATCTACTCTAAAATGAGTGACTAATCAGGGTTGGAAGAGGCCTCAGAAGACATCAACTCTGCTCCTCATCACTTGGACAAAAATCCCTTCTATATAACATCCAAAGGGTAGCATCTAACCTGATTTTGCTTCAAAGACTTATATGTTGCTGAGCTGTTTTCAATCATGTCTGACTCTTTTGTGTCCCCATTTGGGGTTTTAGAGTAGCTCGCCATTTCCTTTTACAGATCTTTTTTACAGATCAGAAAACTCAAACAGGGTTAAGTGACTTGTCTAGGGTCTCATGGATAGTATCTGAGGCCAGATTTGAACTTCAGCTCTCTGTCCACTGTGCAACCTAGCTGCCCAGAAATCTTTATAGTGATAAGGAACTCACTTTTTCCCAAGTCAGCCAACAACACTTCTGTCAGCGCTATGATTTTAATCTACCAAGTCTTTTCTCTGAAGGTGAGTAAGATGAGCAGAACCAAGAGAACATTATACACAGTAACAATAAGATTATGTGATGACCAACTGTGAAGGACTTGGTTTTTTCAACAGTGATTAAGGGCAATTCCAATAGACTTGTGAGGGAAAATGCTGTCATATCCAGATGAACTATGGAGACTGAAAATGGATCAAAGTATAGTATTTTCATCTTCTTTTTTTGTTTGTTTCTTTCCAATTTTTTTCCCCTTTTGGTCTGATTTTTCTTGCAAAACATCACAAATGTGGAAATATGTTTAAAAGGATTGCACATATTCAACCTACATCAATTTACTTGCTGCCTTGGGGAAGGGGGAGAAAAATTTTAAACATGAAGTCTTACAATAACGAATGTTGAAAACTGTCTTTTCATGTATTTGAGGAAAATACTCTTGAATGGGAGAAAAAAGAATTTTTTTAAAAAGAAGAAAGAGGCAGCTAGATGGTGAAGTAGATAAAAGTGCCACCCTAAAGTCAGGAGGATCTGAGTTCAAATTCAACCTCAAATACTTAACACTTCCTAGCTGTGTGATCTAGGGGTAAGGCACTAAACCCCAATTGCCTTGTCAAAAAAGAAAGAAAAGTCTTTTCTAACCTTAACTTAAAAGTGTCACAAAGTTTGTAATTGTCCCTTCCAAAGGTACAAATATCTTCTGGCATGAGTCAAAAAACTAAATGACAGCTCTTAAATCTAGTAGATCATGGTCTATTCAGATGCCAAGCCTCCAGATTCCTTTAAAAGATATAAATGCAAGCAAACAACAACAAAATGAGTGAAAATGTTATGTTGTGATCCACACTCACTTTCCATAGTTTTCTATCTGGGTATAGATGGCTCTCTTTATCACAAGATCATTGGAAATGGCCTCAATCATCTCATTGTTAGAAAGAGTCATCAGAATTGATCATCACATAATCTTGTAGCTGCTGTGAATTTAACATATATTTTAACATGTTTAACATATATTGGATTACTTGTCATCTAAGGGAGGGAGTGAAGGGAAGGGAAATTTGAAACGCAAGATTTTGCAAGGATCAATGTTGAAAACTATCCATGCATATGTTTTGAAAATAAAAAGCTTTAATTTTAAAAAAGGGGAAAAAAGAAAATTATAAAGATATAAATGATTTAACAAATGGGACTCATAAAGCAGTCAGTACTCAAGGAGATTAAATCATACTAGTTTTCCTCTGACAGCTTCAGACCTGAAGTAGTAGCTTCTGATGTAATTGATTCAATTAATATTGAACAACTTAGTTAAAGCTGGCAGTTTGTCATAGTTTTGAGATTGAAGGGACTTAAGAAATGATCTAATCTAACACTTTCATTTTACAGAAAAGGAAACAAAGTGATAAAGATTTGAACTAAGATCCTCTAACATCAAAACCATTTCCATTACATCATGTTGTCTTTTAAGAGTAGCCTTAAAGCTAATCTCTATATAACCTCTAATTAATCTTGCCTTGCCAAATTTTTTATTTGACTGAAGCAATTAGAGTTATGTGACTTGCCCAGGGTCACACAGCTAGAAAGTGTTAAGTGTCTGAGACCAGATTTGAACTCAGGTCCTCCTAACTTCAGTGGTGCTCTATCCACTGCGCCACCTAGTTGCCCCCCCCCCAATTTTTTTTAAAAGGAGGGAGAGGAGAGGAGGGTAATCAAGGATTTCAGAGCAGCTATACTTTTAACATCCCCCTACAGATTAGGGTGGAAACACAATTTATTAAGGTAGGTGTAACAAACTCTCTTTGGACTAGGGAGAAAAAAAAATTAATAGTAAAAACAGCAAGGATATTAACCATAAATGTTCCATCCCTCCCCTCTCACCCAAAGGTCTTTCCTGGATCATGTTTTTTCTCACTATACTAACTCTTTTGATTATTTCATCAGCTCTCATGAGTTCAACTATCATCACTATGAAGATGATCCTCAGATCTATAAATCTAGTTTTGCATTGTTACCTCAATACTAGATATCTTGAATTATAAATTTTGTAAACATCTCAAATTCAAAACAAAGCTCATTACTGTACCCACTGAACCCTTCCTTCTATTCCTGTAAACAGTAATACTATTCTCCAGTCATCCAAACTTATAACCTTAATGTTCTCTTTGGTTCCTCATTTACGTTTGACCCAAATATTCCATCTATTGTCAAAGTTCACAATGTCTCATACAAATCCCCTTCTTACCACTCACACAGCCGCTATGCTGTCATAAGATACCTCACACATTTAGACTACTACAATCTCTTTCTAGTTGATTTTCCTACATTGTCTCTCCAGACACCAATCCTTCCTTCATTTAGCTCCCAAAAAGATCTTCGTAAAATCCAGGAGTGACTCTGTCAAGTCCTTATTCAAAATTTCAATGGTTCCCTAATTATCTCCAGGATCAAATATAAAATTTTAAAGTCCTTCACAACCTGCTCCCTTTCTACTTTTCCAATCTGTTGACATTCAATCTAACAACACTCAGCCTCTTTCATTGGCTGGGTCCTATGCCTGAAATGTTTCCTTTTATTATCTTTGACTCCTGGCTTCATTCAAGGCTCAGCTCAAATCTCACATTCTGGAGGATGTCTTTCTCAATTCTCACCACTGCTAGTGAGTGCCTTCCCTCTGAGATTACTTTCCATTTACACTATACATAGCTTGTGCAATTCTTTATTATTTATTATTCATTTAGAATATTTCTTTATTATTCATTAGAATTCATTGAATTCATTAAATTCAAACTTCTTTAAAATAGAAACTGGAGTTTGGTTTTGGGGTTTTTTGGTGTTTGTTGGGTTTTTTTTTTTGGGGGGGAGGTTGCCTTTATAATCCCAGGTCAAAGTACACAGTTTACAACAAAATATGAAACTGTCAACAAAAAAGACAGACTGCCCAGATCCACAGCCCTACAAAGTCCTGAAATTCCTACTAGAGGAATTATCAAGAAATTCAATGAGGAACTGCAATAAATGACTTCTTCCCCCTCCCAAAAAAAAAGTTACACAAAAAATCATCCAACAGCTAAGAGGCAAAAGTAAAAGCTCTCTAAAATCAGTCAGAAACACATGAGTAGTATACAAGGCTCTATCTGGAAGCAGCAAGAGGGCCCCTAAAAAGACTCATTTTTGATATTTAAGTTAAAAATAAAAAGTTAAATTGAAAATTTGAAAACACAATATGCTTATTAACTGACTGACATCCAGCATTAGAAGTCTGTGTTGCGTTATCTTTCAATTCAGATCTAAAACAGCTGGTGGGAAAGGCAACCAGCCAAAAAAAGTCCAAGCTGCCTTTACTAACAAGAATGAACTCATAGTAGGTAGATTTCTGACATCTAATCAGGGAAGTCCGGGAGCAAAAGGGGCAACAAAGTTTCAAGATTTTCACAGATATACAAGCTCAGGGTCAAGTTTGGTAGGAAGGGAGAAGAGTGTCATGGGGGATGGGATGAAGAGGAAAAGAAAAAGTAAATTTGGAAAATATAATGGAATAACAGAAAGAACTGTATAACTCTGAGAGTAACTATTACCATGAGAATAGTTTGAGTGTTTAAATTTCATTTCCTCTGCTTAGGACTTAGTAAAGGAGGAAATCACTATAGTCAGGACCTGGATCATTCCCATTTTTTAGAAGTCGCAATTGTATCCTACTTCTTGCTAGGTGGGGCCTGAAAATCATACACTGAAAAAAAAAAAAAAAAAAAAAAAAAATTTCACTAAACTACCACTAACCCCCTTTAAAAAAAAAAAAAAAACCAAAAAAAAAAACACCAAAACCCACTATTGCTAGCAAACCTCTTACTAGCTGAGAGTCTATCATCCATGGAGTTAAGGGACAAGAACATCCCTAGCATAATCCTCTAATTAATATATATATATATATCATATCTCCTTGAAATGTTTGGACTTGACATCTATTTCCCCTAAATAAAGGATATAGAATATACTTTTCAAATTTTTAATAGCTTTTTATTTTTAAGATACATGCAACAACAGTTTTCAACATTTATCCTTGCAAAAGGATAAATTTTCTATCTTCTCCTCTCCCCACCCCTCTTCTCCTGGACAGCAAGTAATAATATATTATATATCAAATATGTGCAATTCTTCTAAACATCTTTATATATAAACATATAATGCTGCACAAGAAAAATCAGATCAAAAAGAAAAAAAAGAAGAAAAAAAATCAAACAACAAAAAAGGTGAAAATACTCTGTTGTGATCTATATTCAGTCCCCATAGTCCTCTCTCTGAATGCAGGTGGTTCTCTTCATGGCAAGTCTATTGGAATTAGCTTGAATCACTTCATTGTTGAAAAGAACCAAGTCCATCACAGTTGATCATCACATAATCTTGTTGCTGTGTACAATATTCTCTTGGTTCTACTCACTTAGCATCAGTTCATGTGAGTCTCTCCAGGCCTCTCTGAAATCATCCTGCTGGTTGTTTCTTACAGAATAATAATATCCCATAATATTCAGCCATTCCCCAACTGATGGGCATCCACTCAGTTTCCAGTTCCTTGCCTCTACAAAAAAAGAGTTCCTACAAACATTTTTGCACATGTGGTCCTTTTCCCTTTTTTATAATCTCTTTGGAATACACACCCAGTAGAGATACTACTGGATCAAAGGGTATGCAGAGTTTGTAGCCCTTTGGGCATAGTTCTAAATTGCTCTCCAGAATGGTTGGATCAGTGATCTAGAATACTCTTAAGGATAAATGTGGAGATGGAGAGAAAAGAGACATTAGACTTGTCAAGAAAGACGTCACAATGGGGAAGCTAGTTAGTGTAGTGAATAGAGCACCAGCCCTGAAGTCAGGAGGACCGGAGTTAAAATCCTGCCTCAGACACTTAACACTTTCTAGCTGTGTGACCCTGGAAAGAAAGAAAGAAAAAAGCAAGAAAGCAAGCAAGAAAGAGACAGACAGAGACAGAAAAAAACAAGGCCACAAGAAAGCCCAAACTCTTGGACTACAAGGGTAATGCTATCATGCTTCTATAATTATTACCCATGGCCTTTACAAGCATTAGATCTTCTGAATAAGAGCTTCAGAAGCTCTTAGCACTACTACCCTCTATGCCTTCCTTTTCCTTCCCTGTTGCACCCAATCTGAAATGAGTTTTCAAGGTTTCACTAGCAATAAAGGGAAAAATCTTCCACAAATACCCTATGATGGCTAATAAAAGACAGGTAGCTAATATTGGATTCTCAAAGACTATGCCAAAGGAACACAAAGTCTTACATATCACATATCCCATCCAACCAAAAAGGCTTAAAGAACCCCATGACAGACAAAAATGAGTTATTATTGTCCAAAGACCGCCATTGTGAACCTCAGAGAAGGTCATGACCATTAGTTACTACAGAATTAGTGCCTTTAGAATCAATACTTTTTGAAAGTATTAACAAAGGGAAAAGACAACATATACTAAAATCAAGAAAGTTATCTACTCATGTTAACAAATCCAGGAATCTTTTCAAAATTCCCTGTTCTGATCAAAGACTGAACAATACAGTCAAAGACTAAAAGAGTTAAATTTGTCATTATGCTAGATTAAAACCTAAACTTGAATGTCAATCATTCTTCTCCTTTCCAACAGTCTTTGCACTATTATTTCCCCCCCTAATCTCTGGGAGCTTCCAGTGATATAATTCTTCTACATTAGCATAATCCCACTCACTTAAAAAAAATGTGTATATATATATATGTGTGTGTGTGTGTGTGTGTGTGTGTGTGTGTGTGTGTGTGTGTGTGTGTGTGTGTGTAAAATCTTGCCCACCATCATCATTCAGTAGACAATGAAATGGAAAATTCAAGAGGCAGTGGGCCAAGCCCAGTGGCAGCTATTCATGTGAAAAGCTAGAATTGGAACCCAAATTTCTTGACATTCAATCTAAAGCCACTTGCTTCCTTTCCTTTACCTCCAAGCTTCTAATCCAAAGGCCTGCCACTATATCTGTAAAGCTCACTTCAAACTTCCAAGATATTTTACCACTTCCATGAACTTTACTCCCTGGTTAGCTGTAAATTTAAAAAATAGGAAGGATCCCCTTTCTTGATATAGCAGTAGGCATCTTCCCCATACTACTATGTACTGAAATATTTCATTCTCAGTTCAATAAATATTTATTCTTACATGAGGTAGATTATTATGATTCCTAGTTTAATGAAATTAAAACTCAAAGAAGGCTAAATATCTTGCCTTAAGTCACAAAGCAACTGTCACAATCAGAACTTGAACCTGAAGCTCTGTGTTCTGTCCCTCCCCCCCATAAGAGTACCCTTGATACAGTTAAGTGCTGAGTCAATGTTGGCTCACTCATTCATTCACTCCCAAACTTTGGAAACCAATGCAGACCACTAAACTGACACCTCAGCTGCATGAAGCAGAACTCCTCACCCCATCTGACACTGGCAACAAGGCAAATAGAGAAGGAGCCAACTTGGCAGAGAATGACAGAAGAGGTTTACAAAACCACGGGTGGGCAACACACTCTCCATGCAAAAATATGCCTAAAATGTACCATACTCTACCTCTCCCTGCTCATTAACCAGGCTAGAGAGAGAAGAGGTACTAACCTATATATGTATATGCCCTATCACTGAGATCCTTTCTAGCTCTGCCAATCTTTGTTTTCCATTTTAGTGTCCCTTCCATTTCTGATGATTTATAACAGCCCCTTTTAAGTCCCAACATTTTCTTAGGCTAATCTACCAGCCGGAGATGTGAGATGCATATACAAAGCATATACAAAGAATATTAAATGTACTAAGTAGTTATTGGAGACCCAGAGATCATGGTAAGGCTCTTCAAAGAACTTAGGAATGAACTAGGGTTCAAGTATAATTTTGATGATGGAAACAGCAGAAGTCAGAATTTAAAACATTTTAGAGGAAAAAGATTCCAAATTACAAACAGAAATGATCAAGGAGATTCTAACCAAGGATCTTAGATTGGACTGGATGACTCCTAAAATGTCTTCCAGCTCTAAGAGCAGTAGACTGTTTAATGGGAGCTGACGACAGATTAGATATGGGAGATGAAGAAAAGAGCAACCAAAAACCATGCCAAGGTCTGTGGCCTTACATGCCCTCACAGTACCTAACGCCCTTAGGTTAGGCATACAGCAACACTCAGTGACGTGGCCCTGAAGCCACTGTCCTCTGAATCAATCACTGCCTTGCTGCTGCTCCTGGCCACATTTCTCAACAGGTCAGCAGGCCTGAAACTCCAAGCTCTCAACTCCAGCCTTGGCCTCTATCCAGGCCCCATGGTGGCACAGTGCCCAGCAGGCACAATTTTACCCTCTCCAAAAGTCCCTGGTGAGGGGGAGGGGCTGGCTCCAAGTGACCCCCAGGAATCCAGGAATGGGCACTGATGTGGGCTGGCCCCTATCCCAGTGCTTGTCAGATGCGTCAGATTTTTGGGAAGGGGTGGGTCCTGCCAGCACAGGCAAGAGCTCAACTGCACATCACTCAGGGTACCCACGCTTTGGAGGCTGGCTACCCCTCAACTGACGACACACCCAAACATCATGGCTCCAGGCTTTAACTGGAAAAGCAAACATTCCCCATCAGTGCTCCAGTGCCAGTATGCTAGGAGACAATTCAGCTTTTACCTTTCCTACGCCATCTTGCTCAGAATTACTTTCTGGCACACTGAACATTTACAGAACACTTAGAAATCATTCATAGAAACTAAGATAGTGCAAAGCAACTTCTAATGGAGAATGACCTCAACAAATAACTTCTCTGTCTCTAAGCTAGTTTGTATATAGATCTAAGGCCCACAAAAACTTAAACCCTATACACAGTATCCAAATCCTTACAATTTTTCCCCTCTGATAGATTGAATCTCATTTTCCAAGCAACCCCACCAAGATGACAAATGTACTCTCTTACATAAACAAAGGAAAAGAGAGAGGGAGGTGTGGAAATGACCATCCTATCTATGACTCAGCAGCCCAAATAACTGAAGCTCACTGTAAAGGTTGAAGACTGAACTCAAAATTTAGTTTAATTTTAGTCACTTCAAAAAATAGTACCTTGCACTATGAAACATGCCCAAAAGCAAATGTGTAAAGGAGAAGGGAAAGCATTAAACTGGAACTTTGAAGGTTATTTATGAGAAACTCTGACTAAATGACCACACTGCCCAACTCTTCTGCCCCTTTTGAATTTTCTGCCACCAGTACCATGGCCCTGGCCTACTTTAAAATTCCCCTACTTCCTTACTCCCCATATCTCCCTTGCTCTGGGACCTGAACCCACACATGGGTTTCCTTTTACTCTGCATCAATCATTCTTTTTATTTCAGTCCACTCCTCTATATTTCTTTTTTCTTTTTTTTTTTTTTTTTTTTGCTGAGGCAGTTGGGATTAAGTGACTTGCCCAGGGTCACACAGCTAGGAAGTGTTAAGTGTCTGAGGCCATATTTGAACTCAAGTCCTCCTGACTGCAGGGCTGGTGCTTAATCCACTACACCAACTAGCTGCTCTTCTACTTTATATCTCTAAGGCACATTCCAGCTCAATCATTTCATGCTACCAACCACCAACCTTTCTATTCCCAATACATTTACATAGACAAGACTCATTTACTGGCAAATCATTTCTATATTTGCAAAAAATCCTGATGAGCTTCCTTCTACTCCCAAATTTTTTTCAGTAATAGCTTCTCCAGTGCTTTGCTTGCTCTGATCCTGCCACTCAATATGAGGACTGTCTAACCCCTTTGTTGTCCCATAACTACAGGAACATCACTTAGGCTTCAACAAGAATGTCAAACCCAGAAGCCTTCTACAGACAGCTGGTTCCTGGGAAAGGTTAATTAACATGAAAACTCTCTGTTCTCTTATTCTAACACTAAATAAGTGACTACACATCTACTTGGTTCTTTGTGCTAATGACAAACTCCTGAGAAGCAAATATCTAGACAGTGATTATGTTCCCCACAAATCTTTGTTGTTGCTGTTGTTGTTGTTTGCAGATAGTCCATGCACCTGAGCTTCTATCACAAGGAAAAAAGGTTTGTTGGAAGTTTCCAAAACCAATGAGCTAAAGAAACAAACCCCACCTCTGGTTTGGAAACTGAATTTTAAGAGGGATGCTCATCTCACTCCGGATTTACTTCAGTAGCCTGATAGTTGGTCCCTCTGGTTCAATTCTCTTCCCACTCCAATCTATCCTCCAAACAACTGTCAAATTGATCTCCCTAAACTTCAAGTCCAACATATCATCCTCTTGTTTTATAAACTATATAAAAACATTTTTTTTTTTACGTTTTTCACAACCTGACCCCTTCTTACCTTTACAATACTCTTATACCAAACACTCCCCTTACCTGACAATATTCTACTGTTGAGGTTGGGAAGGAGATCTCAAAAGTTAGGGAGATCAAGCTACTGAAATAGATCAGGAATAAAGTGAGCTTCCCTCTTAAAATTCAGCTTCCAAACCAGAAATGAGGTTTCTTTAGCTTACTGGTTTTGAAAACTTCCTAACAAACCTTGTGATAGAAGCTCAGGTGTATGGATTTGGCAATTAAGCTTGTCACTTCTCTTCTCTTCTCTTCTCCAGGCTAAGTGACTGCCATTGCAAACTACAGCAACAACTAAGATTTGTGGGGGATATAATCACTGTCTAGATATTTGCTTCTCTTGTTTACTTTTGTCTCAGGAACTTGGTTATTATTGACCAACAGATTATCTATCTGTCAGTCAATGTTTGTAGGACTATTCTAAGGCCAGAAGACTTTGAAATCATTCATAAACAGATTGTCAGAACAAGAACACTCTAAGGTTAGAGAATCTCATCATCACTAATAGTGATGAGGAGTAAATGATGAGGAGTAAACTGTGGTCTAAACCGAGATGGGTCAGTTCCTTTTCTCTCTCTCCTTCCTTCCCCAAAGTAACCAATGGCGGGTTCGGCAGCAAAGGAATTTGCTACTTAATGCTGTATGGAAACATAGTCTTAAATGATTAGAATGGAAACACCGGAGAGCCGGTGGGCAAAATGGCTGCATGGTACAAGGCCCATTTTTGCAAAGAGAAGATTTTTGAGTTCTCTCTTTTATGCAGTGATGTAAATAAGATAAGGATTCTCTTGTTATCTTTTGAGTAGAGACAGAAGTCTCCTCCCAAAAAGGAATTTCCTGATGCCATTTGGTCTATCTGAGCAGAGTAGAATGGGGGCTATAAAACCCTGGCCAACTCAGATAGCCCAAACTAGTTTGACCAGATCTTGTATCAAAGGTTCAAGTCCCAAAAGAAGTCGGAGATCAAACAAAGAATATCAAGGGGGCTAACTGCCCTCAACAATAGGTCTTCCCTAAAATCTAGAGGAAGAAATATTATTATATTCCTCTATAATTACTGACAGATAGGATTGTTAGAACAGGACTACTAGGTCAGAAGGCCTCAAAAATCATTTCTGTATCCCCTAGAAGCCATTCCATATCACTATGATCCAGGGATAAGTGTCCCATTGCTGTTTCTCAAAAAAAAAAAAAAAAAAAAAAACACTCCCTCTCCCAATACGGAAAATACATTTATCAATGGCTCTTTCCCATGCCTGGAATACTCTCCTCATCTCTTATCTGTTGCTTCTCTATTTCTTTTCAAGTCTCAACTAAAGCTCCACCTTCTGCAAAAAGGCTTTTTTAGTCTTTCATCTTAGTACCTTTCATATGGTACTATAAAATATTTTTAAAACACAAAAGAAAAATCAGAAGAGACAGTTACTATCTTATTAAATTATATATGTACATATACACATTAAAACCATATCTAAATTCACAATTTCATATGCAAACATTTTTTTCTTTATATAATGAAATGTACATTTATGTTGATGATTAAATTCATATTAAAATTTTTTTCCAAAAAAAGAGGGACTGAAACCAGCTTGGGAAAGCACCATGAGGAGATTTATAATTACCATTGCTCTCCTAACTCTAACCTTTTTTGACTGCATATCATTCTATTCAAATTAACATATATTTATCAAGGAGATGATCATGTTCAAGGCTTTGTGCTGACTACTTAAGGAGAACAAAAAGATAATATTTACAAAGTTTGTCATTAGCACAAAGAATCAAGTAGATGTGTAGTAACTTATTTAGTGTTAGAACAAGAGAACAGAGAGTTTTCATGTTAATTAACCTTTCCCAGGAACCAGCTATCTGTAGAAGGCTTCTAGTTTTTTTAACATAGAACCTAAAGCTAAAAGGAACCCTTAAATCATTAGTCCAATCCTTTCATTTTACAAATTATGCCATAAAGGCCTAGAAATTTATTCCTAATTCTAGCAGATACAGAATTTAATACAGGTCACCTGACTGTAAGTTCATGGAGAGAAAAGAAATGTAGTACTTGTTTGAAAAGGTTAACAAACTAAATAAGTAGATGCCTTTTTCCCTGAAACTATGAGAATACAAAAAGAAAATATGTAACTCTGATCTAAATAAATGATTAATGAGCAATATGTTTAGAACACCATAGTGCTATATAAGATTTCAGAAAGGGAACAAAACCAGTGCAGGTTAAAAGTAGTCTGAGAAAGCTTCCTGGAAGAGGAAAAACTTGAGCCAATTCTTCTGGAAGTGAAAAACTATTCCAACTGCCAGAAAGCTGGCTATTTCTAGGATGGGAAACTTTGAGGAACAAGGTCCCTCTCTTGGGAGATTACCTATCTCCAGTGCTAGGCAAGTAACAGGAAAAGAAAGTTTTCACTCACATCTAATACAAATAACAATAAGGCTTATTAACTCCCTCTTAAAAAAAGTTAAGGTTTGTCAGGACCGTTTATTATAAACCAGGGGCAAAGGTTCAGGTAAAACAAAAAGTTGCCAGAGAATAGGAAACAAAACAGCCAAACTCTACTCCAAAAAATTCCTCCAAACATATCTAGAAAATTCATCAGACTGAATTCTGATGGAGAAATCCAGAAAGAAAAAAAACCGTGAATCAGTCATCTGTCCAATCCAGTTCAACATAGTAAGACAGACAAGGAGGTCTGTGTACTCTAGAAATGGGATTAATACAGGTGCGCCAGGGCCAAAAGAGTTATTAGGGCACTACCCAGAACCATACAAGGGCACTGTAAACAGGCACAGGTAAAAAAAATGCAGCTTAGTAGACCACTACCCATTTCCAAGTCATAAATCCAAGATGAACTGAAAAGGAGACCTATACACAGGAGTGTCATTTTAGGTAGAAAGACCATAAGCTATTTACTGAGAAAGAAGGAAGCTCAGAAGCCAGTAGCAGTAGCTATGTGGCTGAGACTTTTGGCAGAAAGCAGAGTCTCATTTACAGCATCTAGTCCCCCTACAGAGAAATAACCAAGGCAGAAATCCCAAACCAAAAAGAAGCCTACAATTCTACCATTCTGAACCAGCAGAGAGCTTTCCAAATGGCTGATGAGAGATTCTGGCAGCAATGGACTAAATCCAGGTCAACTTACAGAGTTCACATACCAGGTCTTTGTAGTCTTTGTGGTCCCGTCCAGTTCTACAATTCTCTGGCTCCCCAATCTTCCAGGCAGGATCCTATCCAACTTTGTCTAGTATAAGGCCCTGGAGAAGCAGGTCTATGAAGCAATTAGACTTTACCCTGGACCAGACCATGTTAGAAGTACTGAAAGCTTGTAAGTCCCTAGCCTACTGCTAAAATCCTAGAATAGTATGCGTTTAATACCACAAGAAAGCAGCACAGGAGTAGCCCCCAGGCCTTCCTTCCAGAAATTCTGTAGCACAAAGCCTACCCCTAATAGCAAATCCAAAGTCAGAAAATAGGATGGAAAAATAAGCAAACAAAAAGGGAACTTCACCAAAAAGAAGTATTATAGTGGTAGGAAACCTGAAAACAAAAACACTATAAAACGGAATGATTCCAAAATATCTAGAAGCAAAATCTCAAAGAAAAACTCATCTCGTGCACAACTAGAATTCCTGTGAGAGACAATTTTTTTAAGTTTAAATATTTTTAGAAGTGAAACAACAGTTCTTAAGAGGAAAAAGAAAAAGAAATGAGAATTGTGTTAGAATTAGAAAGGGATTAACAACTTGGCACAAGAGGAACAAAATCTTGTCCAAGAAATAATCTCCATGAAATTAGAATGCACCAAATAAAAGCCATCGACTCATAAGCCAAGAGTATTAAAATAAAGTCCAAAAAATGAAAATACAAAAAAAAAAAAAGTAAGTTATCTCAGCAAAAACAACTAACTTGAAAAATAGATTGAGAAGATAAAAAATTTTAAAATCATTGGACTATCTGAACAACATGACTAAAAAGAGCCTATACACGTCTTAATTCAAGAAATATTAAAAGAAAACTGTTCATATCCCTTGGAATTAAAAGACAAAGAAGAAATAAGAATTCACTGTCACCTCTTAAAAGAAATATCACAATAAAAACTCCTATGAGCATCCTAACCAAAACTGAAATTTTCCAGGTCAAAGAAAAAATACTTCAAGCAGCCAGAGAGAATTCAAGCACCAAACCATCAAAGGGTTTACTGTCAGAATCATACATGACTTAGCAGAAACCAACACAAAGGATCAACTAAATCAGGATATTTCAGGAATTAGAAATTCCAAAAGGTAAAGGATATGAGCTTACAGTTAAAAATAATTAATCCAGCACAACTGAACATAATGCTATAAGAGGAAAATGTGCCTTTAATGAAATAGAGGACTTTCACATTCTTGAAGAAAAGACTAGAGAAGTACAGACAGAAGTTCAAACAGAGGAGTTAAAAGAAACATAAAGGTAACATGAATGAGCAATGATAAATGACTAAACAAAGATAAAATGTTTATATTCAAATATGGGAGATATTACATGTGTTCCCTCTGAACTCTATTATCATCAGGATCATAGAAGGAATCCAATTAGACAGATTCTGGGAGTGGGTCTGTTATGTCTTGATCTTAAGAAAAAAAAAAATGAAAGACAAGAGAAATACTAGGAGGTAGAAAATACTGGGAAGAAACAGAAGATTAGGGAAAACTATCTTACATAATCAGGCTGGGTTCATGAACATCTACACAAACAATGAGAAGGCTGTAGGGAAAGGTTACTCTCATCTGAACTGGCCAAAAGAAGAAAGGAAAACACACACACACACACACACACACACACACACACACACAGAAACTGAATACAGAAATACATTTAATTCAACAAAGAAATAAGACAAAAAAGGGAGAAGGGGGAGGAGGAACTAAAAGGAAAGCAAATTAAGGAAGGGATTATCCTTAAGAAAAATTCCAAAGATATACAGAATTATTTATAGTAATACTTTTTAAAATTAACCATGGTTAAAAAAAATTATATCTTATTCTTCATTCTGAGATCTTCACTTCTAAATCAGGAAGTGGGTGACATGCCTCATGGTAGTAGGTCATTACACAAATAAGAATTTAGCACAATAGTATTCCATCACATTCATGTGCCATTACTTGTTCAACTATTCCTCAATTTATGCCACCACCCCATGCATGGCATCATTTCCCTGATGTCATGGTCATCTTTGAGAAAGAAAGACAAACAAGAAGAGCAGAAAGTTTCACAGACCTCAAAGCTCCCTGAAACCTCTTGTTTACAATATGTACAATCCAATCTTTAGCAGAAAGATCCCAATTGGCCAATAGGTATTGGAGATATTTTACAGGCAACGTGGCAAAGGAATTCCTTTTCAGATTTGGTTTCTAAGGGAGTGTACAACTGATTTCTAGAGGCACAGAAGTCTCTAACTTTCTGCAATTATTCTTTCTTGAATTAGTTCCTACCCAACATCCCTTTGATTTCCTGGTTGGCCACTTGGGACCCAACTTAAGTTTATGACTCTGTGAAACAAACTGTTCCTGGCTAAGGAACAAGAAGATATGGATAATAGCAATGGATCCTGGAAGACAAACTGCAAACAAGAAATACTTGCCAGAGGCAGTATGAAATAAACATTGGAATAGGAATCAGAAGAACTGGATTCAAGTTTCATCTTTTCCACTTAATAACTGAATGACTTGAAACATCTCTTTTCCCCTCTCTAGATCTCAGTTTATTCCTCTGTAAAATCTTGCAAAATTCAGCTTAGGGTGAGGAAAAAAAAGTTATATTAGATGCTCCCTGAAGACCTTTCTTACTTTTGCATTCTAAGACTGTGTGGTTCCATGAATCAAATTTGAAATTTATCTTGTTTAGGTTGCCAAGATGAACTATGAATAAAAAGATCCTTCAAACAGACAAAGTGTTCAAATGGATAATATGCCCTAGTGGATTTTATGAATACTTACAGATCAGTGCAATCAGCAAATGTAAATGAACAAATAGAATACTTCTTAACAGGCAGACGCTAAAGAAATGTGCAATGTGTCATCTCAAGAGACAGGGAGTTTAAGCATCCTTAGAAGTCTTCAAACAATGCTGGATGACAAAAGATAAGGGATGGTACAGGTAGATGGACTCCTATGAGGAAAAAGTGAAACTAAATAAACTGATCTTCAAGTGGGAGGTAAAAGATCTTAAAACTGGAAGGAATTTTTAATAACAGATTTTCACTATTCTAACTTTAGGCAGGTGGTCACCTCTTGAAATAGAAGATCACAAATTTAGTGCTGGAAACCTTAGTTGCTTAGATTTAGTCAATCTCTTCATTTTACAGATGAAAAACTAATGCCTAGAGAAGGGAAGTGACTCTTACAATATCATAAAAAAGCAAAATCTGAGCATGAAACTAAACTAATTCTAATTTCAATGTCTTAAGCATATCTCATTTTATTGAACTTTGAAGATAGTGCATTTTTTACAAATTGGAGGGTTATGGCAACCCTACATCAAGCCAGTCTATCATCTCCTTTTACCCACAGCCTACGCTCATATCATTTCTCTATGTCACATTTTGATAATTCTTGCAACATTTTAAATATTTTTATTATCATTGTTATTTGTTACAGGGATCTGTGATTAGGGATTTTTGATGTTACTATTTTAATTGTTTTGGGGCACCACAAACTGCCCATATAAGACACACAACTTAATTGATAATTGTTGTGTGTGTTCTGACTGCTCCACCAACCTATTTCCCTAAGACATAATACTGAAATTAAGTCAATTAATAACCCTAAGATGGCTTTTAAGTGTTCAAATGAAAAGAATAGTCAATCGATGCAACGATGCAACAAACTTCATTGAAATCTTATTTTAAGAAATTGCCACAGCCACCCAACCTCCAGCAACCATCACCTTGATCAGACATCATCCATCAACATTGAGGCAAGATCTTCCACCACCAAAAAGATGACTCATTGAAGATTCACCTGATGGTTAGCATCTTTTAGCAATAAAGTATTAATTAATTTCGATATGCAGATTGGATTTTTTAGACATAACACTACTGAATATTTAATAGACTATATAATATAGACATAATTTTATATATACTAAGAAACAAACAAAAAAAAAAGGCATGACTCATTTTATTGTGATAATTATTTTACTACAATACAAGGTATGCTTATACAGTGCTGTTTTGAAAGTATAGAGAACTTTACTCAAAAGAACTTTAACATAGGGAATGTCATTATTATTAGCCCCTAATTTGTTGATACTGAAAGCAAAGCCCAGAGAGAAATATATGTATAGATATGCATGTTGTTTTCACTTTTACAATGTAAGTTTATTGTGGGCAAAAACTATTATACTTGTGTCACTGCAACCCTAGAGTCTAGTACATGTCTAACATAGAATATATGTACAAGGACTAACAGAGCATCTACTCTCAACAATCTAAATGGAAAATTAAGACTTAGGCACATAAAATGGTTAATGACAAAATAAAGCAGTGGCTGCAAGTGATTCAAATATAGTAAGTAAATTTACAAGAATTCAGAAGAGGGGGAAATTAGCATAAAACTGAAACATTTATTCTGGGGACCTGAATATTTATTTACTTTGGAAATATTTGATTTTTTTTTTAATGCCGAGAGTTTAAAAAAAAAGTGGTCTTATGGCCCCTCCAATCCCTATATTGCCTTGGTGAGCACAAAGCAATCCAAACTCTGCTAGTCAAACTAAAGGATTCAGGGCCAATAGAGAATGAAATGAAAAGATTGTTCCAAACAGAAAAGTGTTCACAGATGAATTGAAGTCTTCTTGCTCTTAATGAGCTTGAACCTCAGCTCCTTGAGATACTCAGGGCTAGGGCAAAGAGTTCTTTTGTCTTAACTGCCACCTAGACACTGCCATCTTTCCTGGTTCAGCTTCCTATCTACCAAGTGTATGAAGTCAACATTCTCCCTAATGAATTTTTTCCATTGAGCCTCATGTAGAACTTCATTCTGCTACTATTTGAATAGTACAAATTATAATTACTTCTGTGAATGCACTCAGCAATGTACTCTGCCTTTTATGAGAGAGGGAGGAAATTAAGAGTGAGGAGAGAAAGGATCTGAATCTGTGAGACAGCTAAGTGGCTTAATGGATAGAACGCACTGGACCCAAAGCCAGAAAGACCTAGTTCAAATACAGTTTCTTCATCTATAAAATGGAAACAATAATAGTACCATGCCTCTCAGGGCTGATATGAGGATAACATGAAATATTTGTAAAGCATTCTGCAAATTCTGAAGTACTATGTAAACATTCATTCATTCATTATCCATATGGAGGATTCTGGGGTGGAAATCTTATCTACCACTAAAGGTTTATAGGAAATTGCCAGAAGAACTGAGAGAATAAGTGACTTTTTGATAGTCATACCTCTACTCTTAACAGAGGCAGAATTTAAACCCAAGTCTTCTTAACTTCAAAACCAGTCCTTGATATTATATACTAACTTCTCATTTATACCTATAAGTACTTAATAACTGTTAACTGGATTAAGGAGAAAATAAAGTTAAACTCCCTCTCTCCTATCCCCAAAAAAGTTTCAAAGCTGTAATGATAAAAATCACATTAAGAGTAGAGAGGGGTTTTTATTTTAACTTTCTTCTGACGTATTTTCCAGCAGGACTAATTAATTTTTCCCAGTCTTCATACCTCTCAAAAGAAGAGAGAGAAGGCAAAAAAAAAAAAGAGAGAGAGAGAGAGAGAGAGAGAAAGCAGCAGCAGGTCCCTCTATATACCTGCAAATGGACAAAAGGAATTCATAAGTCACCAATGGATAATTCCAAGCAGCCTGAATGGCTCAATGTGACCCCTTCCAAAAGAGACACTATACCAAAGTCTGGCACAAATAAGTTTCTGCATTTGGATCAAATAGTTCTTTACACAGTACCATTTCCCTATTCATAGCTACAGAAAGTAAAACACCACTTGTCTGACAAGTAGAAATGCCACAGACTGTGTGCTCAGATTCAAAATTTGTCAAGAGTCAGCATTCCTTTAGTCCTTTTCCTTAGTGTGGAGTATGTTATTAATTACAACTCCTCTAACAAACTTACCATCTACAAGTCAGATATTTGATAGACCAGGGTTTCTTAACTTTTTCCACTAGAAATCTTTTACCTGATAAATTTTTATGCAGTCCTGAGTATATAAAATAGGTATACAAATCAAATATTTATTGATAATAAGTCATAATTTCATGAGCCTCACATTCAGTGACCCCACATAGGATTGCAAACCACAGTTTAAGAAGCTTTATAATAGAATACAAACAGAATATATTTAAGAAGGCTGAGGAGAGAGAAAGGGAACCAGAAAGTATCATCACTTGGAATTTTCAAAAACTTATAATTGTTTCTTTGACTTCAAAATAAAGTCAAATTACTCCTAAGCTTGGGGTCTGAGAGCTTCATAAATTAATCTTCTCCTTTCCTTTGCTACCTCTAAATTTAGCTTCTGCTTTCCTAAGAACCTTGCAGGAATATAAATATATATACACACACACACATACATATACATGCATATATATATATATATATATATATATATATGTTTAGTTTAGTGTCATGTCCATATTTTTGAGCTTAGAGAAAATATCAGGTAAGAAAAGAAGCACTAAGAATGATAGGAACCACCAAAGCACAACCATGGGCCACTGGGTAAGGAAGGAATAATCAACAAGCACTTATTAAGCAACTGTTTTGTGCCAGGTGCTGAGATACAGTTAGGTACAGTCATAAATAAAACAATACCTCACCTAAGAGGGTTACATTCTATTGAGGAGACATGCATAAAACAGTCTACATCTTCCCTACAATTAAGATTTAAAAAGCATGAAATCATAGCTCAGACCATTTTATCACTGAATCTCAGAGCTAAATAGGACTTTAGAAGAAACCAATCTGTAATTGAGGAAGAATCCTCCTCTTCCCCCAATCGCACCTTTGAGCATTCTGTCATCCAATCTCCAGTTGAAGATCACTAACTAGATGGGATCTAAACAGAGGCCCAGGAAAAAATGGTTTGCCCAAGGTCACACACATTTAGAAGCACAACTACAACTAGTGCCAAGGATCACCTGATACTCAGATCTATGCTCTGGCAATTATACTCCACTGTCCTGGTTTTTTATCTGTTTTAGAGAAGTTAGCAGTGTAGGTCAAAAGAAACTTTGTAAAATTTAGATGGTATTGAGAGTTCCGGAAAAAAAGTAAAACTTGCATCCTAGATAACCACAAACTTCTGGACTAGGCCATGAGGATTAGCACTCAATTACATGATCAAAAAAGATCCAGGAATTCAAGGATACCTGATCAGATACCAAATGTTATTCAATATTATTTGCAACAGAGTTCAATAGTTTATCCTACAAAAACAGACCTTCCCACCTCGTTTTGTTTTCTTGTTCACAGGCTTATTATCTTGCTTGAGCTCAGAGAACACTAGGGGAAAAAGATCTGGCCATTCAGTAGCCCTCTATTGCCAAATGAATAAAGGTCATACTTCCCTGCTTGACATTCAAGGCCCTTCTCCACTTTACCTTTTCAATTTTATCTTGTACAAAATACCTACATGTACTGTATGTTCCAACAAAATGGACTGCTTTCTGTTCTCCAATTATAACCTGTTCTCTATTTCCTGACTTCCTCAATTTTGCCTAAAGTCTAATTCAAATGCTACCTCATCCAGCCAGTCTTCCCTGATTCTCTGAGCCTCATTTTCCATTTTGTTTTGAATCTCTCTCATATACTAAATCTGCATGCACATCCAACTGTATATGATAGTTTATACTCCCTATCAGACTATAAACATCATAGCCCAGGGACAATCTTCTACAAAATTATGTACTGACCACTATTACTAGTGGGACCAAAGTATAAAAGAACAAGCTCTAGAGAGGAGGAGAAGAAAGAGAGGATGCTTGAAATAGAAATCCTGAAGACCAAATAAAAGCACAATTCCTGGTGGGAAATGGGAATATGTGGAAAGGAAATTGCCTACTTCCTCACAGATACAAGTGGCAAACTTGTCCTTCATCCTTATAGCAGGGGCACAGGCTCCAGGAAAACATCACCAACATGACATCTTGTTGGGATCTAAGGCTGAAAATAGACCCCAGATGAAAAACAAGCCTTGTGGACAACTTATCCTGGCTTTACAAAAAAAAAAAAAAAAAAAAAAAAAAAAAAAATCAAGCTGGTATATGTAGCCCTCTGGAGGCAGGAAGGCCAAAATGTGCTGGGCTGAAAAGGCTCAAAGCAGCCTTAGCATAGTTGGAAATTTCTATGTGTTCCCACACATGCTATCCTGGAGGAACAAATACAGGCTAGAGGACAGGAGGCAGAGTGCTTACAGCTGGTAAAGAGCAGCTGTCCATCCCCAGAGTCTCAGAAGGGCCAGGTCTAGAAGACAAGTTATTACTTTCTTGAAAAAAATCCAAACTTAGTACTACAAGATTGACAAGTCACCAGCTAGTGGTACAGCAGAGTGCCAGGTCTTTCAAACTCTTTCCTGTGTTCAAATCTAGCTTCAGACACATAATAGATATTCCACTTTACCTTTTCTGCCTCAGTTTCCATCTGTAAAAATCTGGAGAAGGAAATGGCAAACCACTCCAGTATCTTTGCCAAGAAAAGTAAGAGGATGTCACGAAGAGTCAGAGATAATCAAAACCATCTCAATAAGAAACACACATACCTTAAAGATATAGAGAATGGCTGCCTCTAGAGACAGCTATTATAATTAGAGTTAGTTTCTCCAAAACTAAGAAGACTAAACAACAAAGGAACAGTAGTATTTGCTACTGCTGCATGATCTACTGCCCAGCATAGGGTTTTGCACATGGTAACTTGTGTGTGCTAGAATGGCCCACCTGCTACAGACATCTATTTCTCCAAATCCTATCAAATTCCTCCAAGCTAGGTCAAAGATTACCTGCTCTAGTAAGCTTTTCCTGACAAGCAAAGCCTGTAAGAGCACTAGAACTAAAATCAGAAAACTAAGGTGAGAAGCCTAGTTTAATGACCTTAGGCTACTGACTTCTCCAAGTCCATTTTTCTTATCAGTAAAATGGGAATAATAATAGTTTTTCTATTAATATCACTTAAAACAATTTGAAGGATCAAATAAGGTAATTGATAGGAAATCACTTTAGCACTGTTCTTTTACTCAACACTTATACAACAAATATCAGCTATTTTCATTATTATACCTCAGCTGACAAAGATAAATAAATTACTGTTTGATTTTTAAATTCTCATTAACATGCCTTCAATGCTCAGATAGAATTTGTCCCAAAAGGGGAATGCTTATGCTTCCCTTTATTCTTTACATCTAGAGCAGGGATGGAATATATTCTTGGATATATAGAGAATAGAAGATACTTAAAAATTCATCATGCTTTCTCTGGACCTCAACTAATCATTGCTAAGTCTTATATCCCATTAAAATTGTAAGGTCCTAGAGCTCTGTCATCTCTTCCAAACCTCACATCCTTCCTAAAATAATTTTGCCCTAGGCCTAAATTCCCCAAGACCCAAATCCGTTCCTGGCTGATTAGTGACAAGCCTCCTATCCTCCTCCTCCTCCTGTTCCATTGCTGAGGGATTTCTCCAGAAAGGGAAGAGGCCAAATGGTTCACCCACCTATATTTGGTCTGCAACACTGCAGTGCCCAAGATGTCATTTGAGTAGGGATGACAGAGCGTCCTTCCTTCAAAGGGTGAGTCAGTGAGTCATTTTTGCTGCAAAAATGCCTTGGCATTACAACAAGTGGGGAGGGAAAGAGAAAGGAGGAGAAAGATTGAATCCTTCCCCTATTCTTCTAGGGGAAAGGAGAAAGCAACCCTCCTACTCCACCTCCCTATCAAGCAATGCTAGTTCTAAGGGACAGAGGTCAGAATTTTACAGCCATCCCTCACAGCATGAACTTGAGGACAGTTTAAAAATCCAGTATTTATGTATTAAGAGTTTGTAGGAGGGGCAGCTAGGTGGCGCAGTGGATGGAGCACCAACCCTGAATTCAGGAGGACCATAGTTCAAATCTGGTCTCAGACACTTAACACTTCTAGCTGTGTGACCCTGGGCAAGTCATTTAACCCCAGCCTCAAAAAAAATAAATAAATAAAAGTTTATAGGCCTTGACTTCACTATATCTAAAACAAAACAAATATGTAACAACTATTTTTAAATCCTAAGAAACACATATTATCAATGTTCAATGTAACACCATTCTTCTAGATTTGCAAAGTTTCATCATCTGTACCATCTTACCAATATAATCAAACCTGGAATCTGGCCCTAGTAATAATTCACTATGTGACTTTACACAAGTAACTTCCTTGCTCTGGGCTTTAGGGACCTCATCTGGAAAATGAGTGGCTTAAACTAGATAATCATTCTATAAAGTTACTTCCAGCTTGCAAAATCTAAGGTTCTGTGAGTTGTTATCCAAGATGAATCTTTTCTCTGGCTCATATCTTTTCCTAAGCTCCAGGTCCCTCATTTCTAACTAACTACCTTCTAGACACTTCTATCTGAATATCTAACTCATCATCTTCCTCCCCAAATTTGCCTCTCCTTTCAACTTTCCAATTTCTGTTGACTATTTTTAATAACTATTCTCCTAGTCAGAAAGACTTAAAAAACCTCATAGTCATCTTTGACCAGCCATTCTGCATTCTTCTTTCAACTATCTCTGCACAGGTACCTCATACACATTTTCCAGCTTCCTTTGGAAAGTGTAAACTCCTTGAGGCAGAGATTGGCTTTCTTTTTGCATGTATTTATATCCCAGTATTTAGCACAGTATCTGACACATCATGCTTCCTAAATATTTGCTGATTGACTATAAGACTTCAATCCGGACATTCAAGAACTTGTCCAATCTGCCTCCTCCATCACTGAATGTCTTCAAGCGGAAAGTAAATGACAACTTGTAGAGAATGTTGTAAAACAGATTCCTACTCAAGTACAAGTTGGACTAGATAGATGATCTAATAATATACCTTCCACCTTAGCCTGCTATAATTCTGGTTGGGATGGCTTTGTTTTAATCATTTAAAAAACATTTCAAAGATAACCTATTGCTGAAAACCTTATAACCCCATTATAAGGTTTGAGCAGAACAACCCAATATCTCTCTTTGTGCCCTTTTTCATTTCACCCACAGGGTCTTCTCCTGCTTTTCTTAGGGCCTCATCCAGTGGCTAAGACTTCCTTTGCATCCAAGGGAAAGAACTGTGAAAGCAACAGTGGGTATAAGAACTAAGATTTGAGACTTTCTTTCATTATAACCCAGTTCCTGTCCTAAGATACTCTACTGGTATAGCATAATAATAGATGACATTGTGAAAGACACTCCTCTTCTAAATCTTAGTTTTTTCATCTGTAAAAATGAAGAGGATACCTTCACTTAAATCACCTCACAGGGCTCTTTCAGGTAAGCATTTTATAATATTCCAAGTTCTATAAAAATAAGAATATAAACTATTTGAAACAAGCTTCTCAAAAAGAAGAATTTCACCCACCCTCCCTAGCCTAAGATTGAAAGGAACTTTGCTCCCACAGGACTTATAAATCTCTAGCTCACTGTGCTATGGGATTGACCACACAGAAGTAAATGCTCCTGCTCTTATCCTCTCTGCTCCCTCTTGCTGAACAGACAGATAAGGGTGGGCAAGTTTGTAAGAAACTAAAACTTTTACAAAGAGTTGAAATTACTTTCTAAAGATGAAAAGGTAGTGAGTGATGAGGTCTTCAATGTTGGGTGTAGTTAGCAGAGGAACAGAAAAAAATTACTCCCTGAGGCAGGGAGGGAGAAGGCACTGATAGATAACAGTTTGGCTCCATGGTCCCACCGTCTGGAGAGGTCATTCAGTCAGAAATCCAAGTAATCCAAGTAATCCAAGAAATCCAGAAATCAGATCCCTGAGACCCACCCTCTATAGGAATCTTGGGTCATCTCACCTTGCCTGTAAGAAATTTCATTCATATCCCTGAGGTTAAATTTTCCCTATAAAATCCATTTCTGGGCCTTCCTATGGCTGCTGACTTCTTTGAGGTCAGTCCACCATGGAACTCTGCCTGGTCTTTTTCCTTACACTTCCCCCATATCACGTGGCTTATCCCTCCTAATTCCACTATGCTTCCCCACCCCATTTCTCCTTAAAGTTAGGGTGTTAAATCCCTTTCAGGATTTATACTGCTAGCTAAGGGCAGGCCCCAAACTCATGGGGGTGCTCCCTTTCTACTGGGTAATTTTGAGTTCTATTGAGGTACTTGTCATTCATACACTCTCCCATTCTATTTCATATGTACCGTTCACTGTGTCATTCATCATATGCCTTCATTTTGTCTGTAACCTTTTCCCTAAATAAATACCTTTTGCCAAAGAGAATGGCCATTGGGAATTCTTCACATGACCGAACCCCAATTTTTAGTGCCTGCCATCATCTGATGTCTACATCCCCCACATCAGTGAGTGCCTGGTATTCTATGTCAGAAAAGCCACTTTCAAATAATTGAGCTCCTTTCTCATCTTCAAGGAGTAAAACAAAGGCTACCAAGAAGCAAAGTAGAGAAAGCAAGCCAAGGAGTTTTCAGTTTTACCAGATAATTGAATCAAAAGAGATTTCTCCAGGATTATGCCTTCCCCCACTTTCCATATCTATCACACATTTCTTATACTATAAACACTTCTTTCTTTATTCAACTTTTTCTGAAGGAAAGAAGAAATCTAGTGACTTAAGAGTTGGAATTCTAATTTAATTCAATTCAATATTTACAGTATAGACACAAAGACAAAAACAAAACAGTCCAGTCTTCAAGAAATCTCCCAGGGCAAATAAAATATGCACACAAAATAGGTCCAGGACTTAGATTCAGGAAAACAGATGCCATTGCAGTCACGAATGCTTGCCAACTGTGTGATCAGAGACCACTCCATTTCTTTCAACTTATCTCCTCCAAAAAGTGGGAAATTCCTTGCACTATTTCAGTTCAAATCTATTTTGTTAAACATCTGCTGTATGCATAATATTGTGCTGAGAAATGGAAATATAAGTACACAAAAAAACTATCCTCCAGGATCTTACCTTCTACTAGGGATAACATCATGAAAGTGCTTTATGAATTCTCTAGCTCTAGCCAAGAGACTTATTGTTAGAAGACAGGAACAACATTTAGGCAAAGTTTTTTTATCTAAATTTTTCTTGGGGGGAGCAGGAATAAACATGTCAGAAATAACTTTTGGAATAGTAACTTAATAAGAGATGTCACTTACCACCCCAAAACTAAGTTCTCTCCTTTGGTCAAAATATCAACTTTTTTTTAAAACATTCTTTTACATGAATACTAAAATCCTTAATGACAATGACTGCATTTGTCACTATGGGAAGAAGAAGAGGGGTTCTTAGAATTGGGTTTGACCAAAGGATTTGGGCTTCACCTTTAGGGCAGGGCCTCAGAAGCAGGTGAGCTTCAAGGAATAACTGAGGGAACAGGAGATTGAGAATCC
The DNA here is from genome assembly GCF_048593235.1 of Sminthopsis crassicaudata. Taxonomy (NCBI): domain Eukaryota; kingdom Metazoa; phylum Chordata; class Mammalia; order Dasyuromorphia; family Dasyuridae; genus Sminthopsis; species Sminthopsis crassicaudata. Next base: position 580,175,550 of record NC_133619.1, on the reverse strand, counting down.
TAGTTCTTATAATAATGGTACTCTTCTACATCAGGCTATGGAAAGAAAAATGCATCATCTGGCAGACATACTTCTAGTGATAAACTTCTGAGCTCAGTTTAGAAGTGATGAAACACCAAGAGTTTAACTCACATTTGCATTCGGTTCACAAACCTTTCCTCATAACTACCCCTAAAAGAGAAGTTGGTTATTGTGCCCATTTTACAGATGAATGAAGGTCCGGTGCATTATAGTAGCAGCAAATTAATAACTAACATTTACCTGGTGCTTATAAGTTCCAAGCACTATAGTAAGTACTTCCAAATTATCCCATTTGATCCTGACAACAACCCTGGGAGGGAGGTACGTTCACTATCCCCATTTCCCAGATGGAAAAAGTGAGATAACTTCAGTTAAGTGACTCAAGGCACATAATGAATAAGTTTTACTGGATGGATTTGAACTCAGGTCTTCCTGACTCCAAACCTGCCACTCTATCCATTGTACCATCTACTTTCCTCAAAATAACTTTGACATAGCTAATAAAAAAATAAAAAATAAGTAAATACATAAGCTCCTTTTCTCAAGAGGCTTATAACTTGTCTAGTAAGACCAAAAAAAAAAAAAAAAAAAAGCCACATACATAATATCCCAAGGCAGTGCAATTTTAAGTTTTGATAACTTCAGGATTATCAATGCTACAAACTTACAAAAAAAATTCTGAAAAGTTTTTTATTAAAATGCTAAAATATTGGTGTTTCTCATTAAAATTCAACTTACCATCTTATGTTTTATATTGCACTAATTAATTTCCAAACTTCGTAAAAACTTTCACCAGGTGCTCATCAATAACTGAAAAAATTTGATTTACAATGAAATTATAAATATAGCTTTAATAGCAACCAAAGAATGAGATGTTTGATAGATACATGACCAAGAAAAAAATCTAAGTGAGACATATCAAGTGACCAAGATGATCATGCAAGAGGACCTCCTTTAATCAAATGGCCTTAGAAACCATTAGCCACAGGGGCAGCTAGATAGCACAATGGATAGAGCATCAACCCTGAAGTCAGGATGATCTGAGTTCAAATCTAGTCTCAGACACATCACTTCCTAGCTGTGTGACCCTGAGCAAGTCACTTAACCCCAATTGCCTCAGCAAAAAAGAAAAGAAAAGAAAAGAAAGAAAGAGAAACTATTAGCCACAAAATGTCAAACATTCAATGCAAAATGACAAAGTGCTCCATCTTGTTAAAAAATAAATTTTTTTTCAATTTAAAATTCACAAAACTAAATAATATAAAGGAAATTTCTTCCAAATCGATGTGTTTGCAAGTTTTTAGTATTTATACTTTGGAAATTATTAAAGCTTATAAAAACCACTAAAACTTTTGGGGATATTCCAAATTGTTATGTGGTTTTACTAACTGTCAAAGTCTTAAGGTAAAAGACTATCATTTTTGATCTCTGAATTCTCCTACCATCAAACACATAATATATACTTGATATTAATAAATTGGTTGAGAGTAAATGTAGTAGAAGTCAAAGAAAACAAATTAGTAATAGGGAAAAGTCTTAAGAGGAAGAATTCAAAATATGGATAAAATGAAGAGATTATCATTCATAAGGTCATAATGATACAGGGATGGCCCCTTTAAGATTCCTTTTCTGATCTCCAACCCGATTTGGGACTGACCTTTGATTTACAAGATCTGGTCAAAACCACCCTTTTGTATTCCAAGGGAAGAGATCTTATCTGAGCTAATTTGGGCTGTACCCAGCCCCCATTCTAATGATCTGTTCAGGTTTCCCACCCCCCACCTGGTGGGTTCTGGCCCTCAACTCCACCCATAGTCCCTTCAAGCAAATAAAAGAGCCAAGCTGGAATCATCTCTGCAGAGAGTTGAAACATGCAAGCACCATGCTTTGTATCACAGACTTCTATCCGCCACTTTTGGTGTATTTCTTTATACACTCCTTTTACTAACCAGACTTTAATGTTACTTCCAAACCCTACAAAATAAATCTTTTTTTAATCAATCTAGGTTTTCCGGCCTGTAAATTCATTTACAGGGGACTCTCGTGCTGCCACTAGAACTCATTTAACTTTGTATCCTTGTGCTGAATCCAAAGGGGTTGCAGGGGAGCTCTATTTGACTCCCTATACCCCAAACCTGCCATTAGACCTCAATTAATCCTAATTTTATTTAGGTATCCCTTATCTAGACTTCAACATTTGGTTATACCTCATTAATAAGAGATCATAATGGAGCTTTTTCCACTGAACCACATCTTTCTCTGGATCATGGGATCAACATACAGAAAACATGGTGGCAAGGGCAAACACGTTAAAAGACCTAATAGATTGAAATGAAATTAAAAAACCCAGGAGTAGAACCACTATGTTTAGCTTTATTGGTAATAATGGCAATTACTAACATTTATATAAGACTTTTAGGTTTATATAAGTTAATACATGTTCTATATTCTATGTATGTTATCTCATTTGATCATTACAACAACCTTCTGTGGAGAAGCTAGAGGTATTATACCCATTTTAAAGAGAAGTAAATTCAAAACAAGGTAATAGCAATAAATAATATATGCCACCCAACAGAAACACTCATAAAGGCAGGATTACCCTAGCTACACCACATTAAGACCAAGAACATCTCCCAAAATGGCCAGGCAGAAAGATAGCCAAGCCTACTTTTTGCTGAGTCACACATTATCTCCTCCCTACTCTTAACTAAATCCACCTTGCCCAAAGCTTGGCTACTTGAATCCGGAAACATCTGACAACTCCCTTCCTCCCTCACCACAGAAATTAACCACAGACTATTCAAATTTACAACAGTCCTCCAAGGGCTAGGGGTTGGCTGGGCTGAAGCTGAAAGCAGAGTCTGAAATAATGAAGCCAAAGGAGTAAAGTAGGGAGGTTTCAAACAAATCATTTCACTTATTCAGAAACTCAAGGGATGGATTAGTGTACTGAAAACCTAAGCCATTCTCTCTCTCTCTCTCTTTTTTTTAATTAAAGCTTTTTATTTACAAAACATATGTTTGGGTAATTTTTTCGACATTGACCCTTACAAAGCTTTCTGTTCCAAATTATCCCCTGCTTTTCCCCATCTCCTCCCCTAGATGGCAGGTAGTCCACTACATGTTAAATATGTTTAAATATATGTTAAATCTAATATATGTATACATATTTATATAGTTCTCTTGCTGCACAAGAAAAATTGGATCAAGAAGGGAAAAAATATTGAGAAAGAAAACAATGCAAGCAAACAACAACAGAAAGAGTGACAATGTTATGTTGTGGTCCACACTCAGCTCCCACACCGTCCTCTCTTTGGGTGTAATGAGGGAAAGGAAAGGGGGAACCCCATTTCTCGGCGTATAGATATAATCCCATGAGGCGCAGTATCCCCTGTAAAATGAATTTACAGGCCTGAAAACCTAGATTGGTAAATAAAAGGTTTATTGTAAGAATTTGGAAGTAAAGCTCAGTTAGAAAGATGCCAGGGCCAGGGGTGGCCGCTAGGCGGGCAGGGACCCTTACATGGCTGGAAGGGCTCCTGCAATGAGGGCTTTCTGGTTCACCTCTTTTATACCCAAAAGATGATAGGCAGTACCCCTAAGTTTTCATCGGGCTTTTCAGTTAGCTCAGATCAGGTGAGGGCTGGGGGAAGCTGAGCTGATGATGGTGGGGGCTGGGCCCAGCAAAGGGTGCCTTTGACCAGGATTTGTGAATCAAGGTCAGTCATGGGTTAGGCAATTAGAAAGGAGTCTTAAAGGGACTTCAACCCTCACCAGGTGTATGTAGATGGCTTTCTTTATCACCGAACAATTTATGCCATTCTTTTTTAATGTGTATCACAGACCTTATTTTCCCTGGAAGCTTCTTAAGGAAGGGGCTATATGCTTTTCATATATATATTCCCCACCCCACATCTCTGCTCTGAGCTTCGAGCACAGGATCTCAAACCCAATAGGTACTAAAAATTGTAATTGAATTAAACTAACAGAATTTCAAAGGCTCCACCACTCTACACAGAAATACTGCAAATGAGGTACTTAGCCTTCAGAAATCACTCAGGCATGAGTGAAAAATCAGACTTTAACTAGTAAAGGCCAACATAAATGTCTCATTAACAACATACAAACACACATTGACCCCAGGGTCTCCAGAAGAATGATCAACTGACCCAAAACCAAAGTCAAACTGAGTATATGCTGTAAATAACTATGAATTCTCCTGAAGGGATAATAACATCCTCCTAAGATGATTATTCAAAATACCAAAGAATTTCCTAGGTCCCCCTCTTCTTCACTAGGTTTCCTGAGACCAAAGGAATACAAGAAATAGTCCAAGACATTCCTCCATCATAGGAGTTGCCAAGAAAAATCAGAACAGGGCTGTTTCTAGCTCTTCTTTATACACTCAGTATGTGAAAATTTTTCTCCATATTAATTTCTCCAAAATAATTGATGGCCAAGAATTATAACTGGAGGGCAGAACCTCTTTTCTACTATTTCCTACAGTGATCACATTTGCTACTCAGACCACATTTGCTATTCATTGTTTTGGCATCTCCTTATTTCCTTCTATAAAAAATGTTCTCTCGCTCACTAAAAATCATCAGCTCTCACCAAGTGGGAATATTGCCTATTCTTCAAGCTTTAGAAAATCTTAAGATCATCCAGTCCAACCATGTCATTGTAAAAATGAGGAAACTGAAGCCTAAAAGTTACTAAACTGTGCATATTCTGACTCAGTATTGCCACTTCTAGGTCTGTACTCCAAAAGGATCAAAGAAAAAGGAAAATCATCTACAAGTACAAAAACAGCAACTCTTTCAATTGGAAACTAAGGGATTATCTACACAATTGGGGAATGGCTGAGCAAAGTATAGTATATTAATGTAATCAAATATTAATGTGCTGTAAGAAACAACCAAGGGGATGATTTTAAAGGAAATCTGGAAAGACTTGTAAGAACTGATGCAGAGTGAAGAGAACAGAACCATATATAATAATATACAAGAACAACACTGTAAAGAAAAACAATTTTAAGATTTTAAGAACCCTGGTCAATGAAATAGCCAAAGACAATTAGAAGTAGTATGTTATCTATGTCCTGTCAGAGAGGTGATAGACTTAGGCTGAAGAAGACATTATTTGGAGGTGGAATTTGCTTTGCTTGACTATCCATATTTATTACAATAGTTTTGTTTCTCTTTTTTTTTAAGTAGTTAGGGTTAAGAGAATATATTCTCCATACAAGATATCAAATTCAGGAAACAGAAAGTAGATCATTTTGGAATGGAAATTCATGAAGAGGAATAATATGAAATGAGTCTATAAAGGCAGGCTCATGCCAGACTGTCAAAAAACTTTAAATATCAACAAGAGAAATTTTTATTTTTATCCTATGTGTTATTCCGCTCCAGTAAAATGTACAATTCTTGAGGCTGTTTTCACTTGTGATCCTTGTGTCTCCATGTCTAGCAAAAAGTAGGTTCTTGAGAGGAGAAGCTAGCTGGTGCTGTATCCCAAGGTCTATAGTCAGAAAGACCTAAGTTCAAATCTATCCTCAGATATTTACTAGCTGTTAAGACCCTGGATAACCATTTTTTGTGTGTGCTATTTTAAGTTTTATTAAGCAATGCACATTTTGACTATTCATATGCACATACTTTCTAAAGCAAACATTGCTATAGTTCTATATTATAAAATTTCTTTTAATGGAGAACAAAAGGAGAGAAAGAAGGTTAGACAAAGAATCAACTTAAAATTGTTTTAATAATCACTTCTTTTGGCTACTAGTCCTCTCTCTTCACTCTATCCCCATTTTATTTCCAGAATTAGACTAACTTGGTAAATCATTTAAACTCATTTGCTTCAGTTTCTTCATCTGTAAAATGGGGACAAAAATAATATCTTCTACGCAGGGCCTTTGGGAGGATCAAGTGAGAACTATAAGGTGCCTACCACAGTTTTCTGGCATACAGCAATACATAAATGTTAGTTGTAACAATTAAATGCTTATTTTATTGGACCAGATTTATCCAGGGGCAAAAAGGAGTCACTGAAAGTTCTTAAAGAGAAGATTAACACGATCAGATTTTTGCTTCAGAAACTTTTTTTTTTGCAGCTATGTGCAGAATAGATTAGTGAGGAAAAACAGAAACCAAGGACAAATATGAACGAGAAAGAAAGCTACTACAATAAGCCAGGCACAAGGGGATGAGAGTCTGAATGAAGGAGAATAGTGGCTGTGTTATAAGAAAGAAAAGGTTGGCTATAAGAGATGCTGTAGATTTTCTTTTGACAAAACCTAGCAACAATTATAATTATCATCATCAACATCCTTTTATTTAATCATTTTAATTAAAAGTGATAATATCAACAAGTCACTTTATATAGTTCATGCAAGTTTATATTTTCCTCATAAAAGCCCTGAGAGGCAGGCAGCATAAGTTAATTATCCATAGTTTACAAAGAAACAAGTACAACAAATAATCAAAGAATCTCAAAATGAAAAGAAATCCCAGAGTAATATACTCCAACCCACATTTAAACATGAATCCTAATGAAAGGTCTCTGATCAGAGCATCCAGATACTTCCAGTACTGGAAAATTCACCAATTATCAAGAAAATTCATTATACTTTTAGACAACTAACTATTAGGTCATTTTTCTTTTTGTTACAGTTAACTGAAATCTGCCACTCAAATATTCTAGAAGCAAGTTTTCCTCTCCACTTGAAAATTTATCTCTTCTCCAAACTAAACACAGCTGGACTATGTAATTGCCTTTTGATCTATTAGTCTATGATTCTAACGCCAGAAAACATATTAAGTCACTCAGGTCCCCAAAGATATATGACACATACATCATGAATTCAACTGATTGTTTATAGGGGACTTTCCCAGGAACACACCCACTCTCCAAAGGGATTTGGCAGCTTCTTCCAGATGAGCTAGAGGTGTCTCTCTATACCTAAAGGCAAGATTTAGGATAAGAGGGACCTTGAAGATCATTTAGTTTATGTCAGCAGGAGAAACCATTCTAAAAAATAAGAAATTATATTTTGTAACAAATTGGGAACAAGTCCTATAAAAAAGGCAGCACAGTGACAAATGTAGATAGAAGATTGATGAACTGTAGAAAAAGGAAACATGAGAATAAGAGTGGCATATCCAGCACTTCAGACACTCCAAACACCAATCTGATCAATTTAAAGTCCCTCATCTGAATGGAAGACAAATATTGCAAAAAAATAAATAAATAAATAAACAAAGGAAAAAGACAGCCTTTCTGTGACTTGCCTTCACCAAGAATCAGTTTGATTGTCTCTGCTTTTCTGGAAGGCTCTACTGCAACCAAGTGACAGCACTGTGCGAAGCCTCCATGAGGAGCATGACAGCATTTATGGTGGAATACTAAAGAGGACCCTATAGTTCATCAATGTTGACGATACCTCAAGTAAGAATCTACATGAGTTTCTGAAGGAAAAAAAAAAAGTATGACTCAGACTTCTGGAGCTAAATCTTGATGGACTTAGGGAAGATTTGTCCTCATAACAGATATATAGCTTACCAAAGGCATACAATCAAAGATCTTCTAGCTTGTCAAAATTTGTCAGAACCTGTTTTCTACTGGCATAGCTTTGGAGGACCCAAGGGTCACCTCCTTATTACAATTAAGGATTTTAGTCCTAAATGAGAATTATAGACTCTTATGGCTAAAAACTATACATATATACACATATACACATACATATATATGTATACACACAAACACACATATACACATATATATCCTAATTTATAAAATGGGGTTATTTCCTCTTCTTACCTTATAATCCACCAAAAAGCATTTATCAAGCACCAATTATGTCAAGCACTATATATGATATTGGAGATACAAATATAAAAGTCTCAAGGAGCTTCTAAAAGCTATTGTGAAGTAGCATTGAAATGAAGTGATTTGCTCAAGGTCATAAAGCAAGCAAGCGGCATAGCCCTAAAGCCTTTCTGGGACAGGCAGATAGCACAATGGATAGAGTATTTGAAATCATCAGTTCAAATCTGGTCTCAGACACTTAACACTTCCTAGCTGTGTGACAAGTCATTTAACCCCAATTGCCTCACTAATAATAATAATTTTTTATATTTTTTAATTTAAAAAAATTTTTAATTAAGTGCTTTTCCTTGCCTTGTGACCCTGACCAGTGTTTTTTCCAGCTTAGCATATTTCCTCCTCACAAAGGTACTAGTTTACCTCACATCTATATTTCATAGTGAATATTAATAATATAGCAGCATATAAAATGTCAACCAATCACAATCTTAGTGAGAAAATTGGGCCTAGAATGTGAGTTCCTCTCTATAAACTCATAAAAGGGAGTTATTGCAAAGCTAAGTTCCATGACCTCAAGGTGGCATCAAGTCCCACTATCCTGGTGAAGTTACTTAGCATAATTTATCCAAACTATCCCATGAAGGCCAGAGCCATATCATCGAGTTTCCTGAGTTTGGACTTACAAGTAAGAGTTACAAGAGTGACAGCTATGCTACTAGCAATTTGGTTCTTCATTCTCTTCATGGCTAAGGACTAAAAAAGCAAGTTATTGAATATAGGAGAGACACAAAGAATTGGGAAACATTCTAAAAAGCAAAGAGGTAGAAAGGACTAGAGGGCCCAATGGAAGATAAAGGAAGAACAAGGGAATTGTGGAAAGTCTTAGCCTTGGAACAGAAAATCTTGATTTAAGTTCTAAGCTACATAGGCAAGTTACCTCAGATTCACTATCTATAAAATGCTTTTAAATCTTTGATGCTGTAGAAAATGGAGCTATTAGTAACAATAACATTAAACTCAGAAAAAAAAGGAATAAATGCCACCTATTTGTAAGAGGGCTTTATACTTTCCAAAATCTTTTCATATATATTTCTTCATCTGATCCTCACAAATCACTGTGAAGTAAGCAGGGCTGGTCTTTTTCTCCTGATAGATGGGGAAATTGGGGCCTAAAGAAATGAAGTGTCTTGCCTATGGTTGCACATTTAATAGCAAAGTAAACATGAAAACTTAGGGCTCCAGATTCTAGACACAGTTTTCTTTGCAATAAAACAAATTTTACAGAAAGAAAACTGAATGATTAAAGAACTTGAGAACACAAGGCCTTTCAGATACCCCAAAATGGATGTCCAATACAGAACTCATCTTTCTACTTAAACCTTATTATACTGTAAAAGGTTATACTCACTACCTTCCCACTCCCTCAGGATCGCAAGGAATCCTTAAGTCCTAATTTCTCCTACTTTTCCATATCCAAACTATTGACAAAGCCTGTCAATATCACCCTTGTGACATCTCTTGAAAAAGCCCCCTTCTCTCCTCTGACACTGGGACTACTTTAGCATAAGTCCTCATCATTCCTTAATTACTGCAAAAAACTGCAGCTAATGGCATTGATCTACCTCAAGTCTCTCCCCATTAAATTTAAGTCCAACAACGTCACCCCCTCTGCTCAATGAACTTCATTGGTTCCCTGTCATCTCCAGAATCAAATACAAAATCTTCTACAACCTGACCCCTTCCTACCTTTCCAGATTTCTTATATCTTAGTCCTTACCATGTACTCTTCAATTCAATGACACAGGACTCTTGGATGTTCCATTAATCTCTTGCCTTTGAGTGTTTTCTCTCTGGCTGTCCCCCCATGTCTGGAATGCTCTTCAACTTCTGCTCTTACTTTGGACTTCCCTGGCTTACTTCAAATTCTACAGGAAGTTTTCCCCAACCCATCCATCTTAATTTCAGTGCCTTCCTTTTAACTATTTCCTATTTATCTTGTATATAATTTGCTATGTTATTTGTCTCTTTCATTAGATTGTGAGCTCCTTGAGGGCAGGAAAGGCTTCTTTTTGTAATCCTAGCACTAAGTACAGTACCTGGCACAAAGTAGTCACTTAATGAATGAATGTATAAATGAAAAAGAAGAGAAAAAAAGAAGGAAAGGAGAAAAGTTGCCCAAGAGATAAAATGCTGGGAGATAGACATAGGAAGAAGAAAATGTTTAGCAGCAGAAGCTGAAAAGATTTCTGTCTCATATCTTGTCCAGCTATTTAGTTCTATCCAAAGTAATTACCAGGTATCAGACTGGATAGTAAAAGAAACAGGCATTTTCAAGACTGCTCAGTAGAGACACAGAACAGAGCTCCTTAGCAAATATCCAAAGAGCTCATGCCCCCCTCTCAGCAACTTCCTCCTCCATACCCAGGAGCAGCAATAGTAACAGAAAAAGAGCTCAAGAAGACTATACCCAAAGCTCAGGACTTCTGTCTGCTTGAATGCACCCAGCGAGTGATCAAGATGTCATCCTAGTCCTGCTTTCTTTTGTCTTAGGAGAACACATATTTGTTTTTAGAGGGTGAAGAAAAGACAGGGATAAGTAGAGAAAATAAGTTTTTGTTAATTAAAAAACAATTAAAAAAAAAAAAGAAATCCATCTACATAGCTATCTCTACTTCCTTTCTCTCTCATTTCTAAACTCTCTGAAGTCTGGCTTTTGATAACATTCAATTCAAACTTCTCTATCCAAAGTCACCAGAGATCTCTTAATAACTAAATCTACTGGATTTTTTATCAGTCTTTCTCCTTCTTGCCTACAGTGTAACCTTTTAAACTGTTGATCACCCTCTTCTCCTAGATACCCTTTCCTCTCTAGGATTTCATGACACTGTTCTCCTGGTTCTCCTCCCACATGTTTGACCACATATTCTCAGTCTCCTTAGTTAGATCATCATCCAGGTTACACCCACAAACTGTTTATTCCTCCAAAGTTTTGTTCTAGGCACACTTCTTTTTTCTTCCTATAACAGGGCTTCTTAAACTTTTTCCACTAGCAACCCCTTTACACTCAAGAAATTTTTACATGAATCTGGACATATAGGTGTATAAAGTAGTTATACAAGTCAAATATTCATAATAATTCCATGATCCCCCATAATCAGTTATGAGATCCCATATGGAGTTGGAAACCACAGTTTAAGAAACTGTATCCTCTATCATCTTGCTTGGTGATCCCATCAGATTTCATAGGTTCGATTATCTCTAATGATTTTCAAATCTATACACACAGTTCTCACCTGTACCTTGAGTTCCAGTCTTGGATTTCTTGAACCGGATATTCCATAGATTCCTTAAAACTCAACATGCCCAAAAGATCATTATATCCCTCCCTCTTAAGAAAATTCTCCCTTCTCACTTACTATAAAGGGCACTACCATTTCTCTAGTTGACCAGGTTCATAACTTCAAAGCCATCTTTGATCTTCTCACTCATATTCACCCCAAATTTCCAATCTATTGCCAACTCTTCTATGTTCACATTTCTTGTAATATGTCCCCTTCTTTCTACTCACATAGTCACCACTAGTACAGGTTCTCATTACCCTCATTTGAACTATTAAAATAGCCCTCTAAATGTTCTTCATTCCTTAGATCTCTCCCCACTCCAATCCATCTTCCCTCCACTCAGATGCCAAAGTAATTTTCCAAAAGTTTAAATCTGACCATGTCATTTCCCCTACCCAATAAATTCCAATATTAATATAAAAAGTTCTATATGACATTTAAAGTCCCTCATACTCTATATCCTTCCTTTCTGGTCTTTTTGCAAATTGTAAATAGATTGGAAAGATTGAAGATAATGGCCTCAAACATTATAATCCATATCCTGACTCCATGCTTTTTTAGTGGCTGTTCTCCATATCTGGAATGTTCTCCTTCCTCATCTCCTCCTACTGGATTCTTTCATGATTGAGTTCAAACTCCACATTCTGAAGGTCTTTCCTGGTTCCTACTACTATTCGGTCCTTTCCTCTAAAAGTACCTTATACTTACACTATATAATATAGATAATTAGATAGATAGATAGATAGATAGATAGATAGATAGATAGATAGATAGATAGTAAAATTTTTTGCATATTGTCCTCTCCATAAGAATATGAGATTCTTGAGGGTAGGAACTGTGCTTTTGCCTTTTTTTTAGTATTCCCAGAGCTTAGTACAGTGTACATACATAGTAAGTGCTTAACAAATATATGCTAAATCATTTTAAAAGCAAAGCTTCCCTAGAACTGAATTCTATTATATTCCATATTGACAAGAGGGAAAAAAAAACTAAACTTGGAAGTTGAAAGCTGCAGGTTTTGCTATTTCATCTTGGAAAATTCATTTCATTTCTTAAGCCTCTGTTTTCTCCTTTATATAATTAGGATATGACCTCTAGCTTCTCAGCAGAGGAGCCAAAGATAACCAGGGCAGAATGCTGTATACTATATACCCTCCTATGAGGCCACATTACCAGATGCTTTTCTTTGTTACAAGAAAATATTCAGTGGGGTTGAGAGGGAAAAAAGACAGGAATCAGAAGTAGCATTTTCCACAAATGAGATACAAAAAGCAAAAGTATCAATAAAACTTTTTAAATTTCTTAAGAGTAAATAAATAAAAGGGAAATGATGACTTCTATATCTATCATGTTCCCACTCCAAACCTCCCAGAGTACCCAAAGATTTATGGACCCAAAACAGGATACAATTCAACAAACATTTACCTGGTGCTAGGTACTACAGATACAAAGATAAAAAAATAACAGGGTGGAGAATAATGAACAAAGACGATCCCTTGCCGCAAGGCTTACCTCAGAACCTGTTCTACCAGGCCTTTTTCACTAGTTGACACAGACTGAATATATGCATGTATCTACAATTCTGGGTACACAGAAAAGCCTCATTAATTCTTCCACCAACCATTCAAGATTTGAAATAAATGTGAATACTGTTCATTCATTCCCTGCCCCACCCCAACTTTTAAGGCCCATGAATTATAAGATATAGCATAATACAAAGTATTGAGTACTCAGAAACTATATAAAGTTTTAAAAGTAAAACCTTTCAATATATCGCTCCCATACTTTTAGACCTTTTTCATTCATTCAGACAAATGTTACCATTTGATTACAAGAAAGAAGGATAGTAAAGTACAAAAACAGCAGACAGGCAAACGGGATACCTAGACTGGAGTCTTGTCCGATTTAGCCAAATATAGCCTTAGCTAGGTCATTTCCATTCTCTAGAACTCAGTTCTTTCCCTGTAAAATGAAAACGTTATAGACTCCTAGGCCTCTTCCAGCCCTAAACATATATATATATATACATATATATATATATATATATATATATATATATATACACACACACACACACATATGGATAAGAAGATTAAAGGGAAACATGGTGACTTTCTTCAAGTACTTAAATAATTAACATGTATGTAGCACTTTACAACTTGGAAAGCACTTGATAATACATTTTGTCACATTGTCCCCACCACACCACTAAGGTAGGGACTATTATCCTTAAAAACAAAATGAGGCTGAGAGTAGTTAAGTGACTTGCCCAGGATCACACAGCTAGTATATGTGTGAGATTCAGTTTTCTCTACTCCAAGTTCAGTACAGTACTGACTCTGCCACTAGACATTAGGTTTGTTCTGCTTAGTTCCAGAAGATGAAAGTGGGATCTGTAGGAGAAGATAGAGGCAGCTTATAAGGTGCAATGTAAAGAAAAACTTCTAAAGAATTAGAGCTATCCAGAACCGGAAAGGACAGTGAGTTCCTCCACCGAAGTGCTGCCAAATGAGAGAGTGTGGCACAATGCAAAGAACATGGGATTCTGCAGTCAGAGAATTTGAATTAAAATCCTACATTTATTACCCCCATATGACCTTGAACATGTTATCAAAAAAAAAAAAAAAAAAAACTCTCTTTGCCTCAGTTTCCTCAAGCATAAAAAATAGAAGTTGGTCTAACTGGTCCCTCCCAGGGATCTTCCATAGGATCCATGACCTATGATCAAACAGTATAAGGAAGGGAAAACCAGGAAAGTGTGAGGTGTTTAAAGACTATATGACTATTAATCAGAAACACTATAGAGGGGATTTCTGTTCATATACAAATTGAACTAGATGCCCTTTCAGGTCCACATGAACTTGGAAACACATTCTGTGAAATAAGAGAGGTTTCCCTGGATTTAGTTATTTATCCTTCAGGGTTCAGCTAAGGATGAGACTAATTAATTTCTAAAGTTTCCTCTATAATCCTAAAATTATATATGGGGGATTGGGTAATGGGATATCAATATATGTGTGTGTGTGTGTATATATATATGTATATATGTGGTTCTTTGAGAGGCTGGTCTATAAGATTAACACACCCTAAAAGGTTTAAAATGCAGGTGTACTACACATTTAGAGAGTGTGTCCATCTCCTAGGCAGTAACTCCTCTTAATGTTAGCCACCTTATTTTAGAAACTGTTTGAGAAAGAATTGGCTGTCCTCCCACAAACTGCAGTGCTGAGCACTCTAAGAAGCCTGAGAGCTTTCTGAAAGAGCTGAGATAACCCAGAGATACTAAACAGTAGCTATAAAACTTGGACCTGCTGTAGAGAGGTGTGACTGAGTAATAGGGTGACAGAGGGACTCCAAGCCATTATTCATTACTCAATAAACTTAGTCCACTGACCAGCTAGCAGTTAATTGTATGATGTTTCCACAGCCCAACTGACATTTTTATACCTGTGCCTCCCTTCATATACTCCCTCCCTAGAAAGGACTTTTCATTTAGACTAGAGAACTTTTTGGAAAAAAAAAAATCACTCTGAACAACATCCCTAGTTCCCAGGCAAAAAAAGATTTTGCAGAATCTAATGATACTAGATCTAATCATATTAAACTTCCTTAATAACTACTTAAATTTAAATTAATTTAAACAGGCATCACAATTTCCAGTTACTCCTTCTAAATCTTCATAAGGATTCTTCATTTATATATTTACTTTCATTCATTTTTCCTCTCACATGATCATACATAATTAGTATGCATTAGTTCTCTGGGCTTTCTTTTGTTGCAATACTTTCACATAACCCTTTCCAGGTTTCTTTATATAGTTCACAAAATGATTCATAACTACTCTAAAGCATCCCATTATAGTACCATGAAATCACCATTTACTTTTCATCCAACATTCAGGTTATATATAATGCTACTACTAAAATCATGGCACTGATAATTCACCAAAAAAAAAAAAAAAAAGACTGCCACAAGTAACAAGAGAGATTGTGCCATTTTACAGACAAGTAAACTGATGAAAAAGATAAAGAGACTTATCCATGCTCAAAAAGCTAATACATTTGAGGGTAAGAACTTGAACTCAAATATTCTGACTACAAAAACATAATCCTCATTTTATAAAGTCTAGTCATTTTATTCTGAAACACACTTAATATGGCAAGAAAGGAGAAATTTCCTAGGCAAATAAGCACTCAACTCACCTACCTAGCATTCAACCTAACCACAATGCAATCCTTGGGAGAAAACTCCCTATATAATGAGAGCTAGATCAATTATCCTACTCCTGGGATCTCTTGCCAGTTGATATCACTTCTGGACCCTCTCTCCAACTTCCAGAAGCATAATTTCTCACAGCTATAGTCACCACAAAAGCAACATTCCATTCTTAGAAGCATGGGATTCTGGGGTAAAAAGGGACTTCTTTTAGATAATATAGAGAAAAGGACCCACATGTTTAAAAATGTTTGCAGCATCTCTTTTTGTGATGGCAAGGAATTAGAAATTGAGAGGATGCCCATCAATTGGGAAATGGCTGAACAAAATGTAGTATATGAATGTAATGGAATACTATAAGAAATATGTACATTAAATCTATATTGAATTGCTTATTGTCTTAAGGAGGAGAGGGAGAATAACTGAACAAGGGAAGAAGAAAAAAATTGGATCTCAATCTTACAAAAATAAATGCTGAAAACTATCTTTACATGTCACTGGAAAAAAATAAAATACTATTATTTTAGTAATAATAAATTGAGTAAAAAATAATTTTTCCCTGGGGAGGAAAAAATTAAAAATTCTTGTATTTTTGGTCTGGGACCTGCGATTTCATTGATGAGTTCCAGGTAAGGACTCTTCTATCAAATGCAGATCAGTAACCATTCTGCAACTTAAGGTCTTAAAAAATTGACTGTGGTCACAAGATTAATGATTAAATTTGCTTAAGAACTCTCTAATGAACTAAATCTGTATCCCAAAGAAATCAAAAAGAGGTTAAAGGTCCCACATTGCAAAACTGTTTGTAACATCTCTTTTTATGGTAGCAAAGAATTTGAAAATAGATACCCATCAAATGGGGAATGGCTTAAATAAGTTATGGTATATGAAAGTAAAGGAATATTATTGTTCTATAAAAAATGATAAGCAGGCTGATTTTAGAAAGGCCTGGAAAGATTTATATGAATTAATGCTGAGCAAAACAATCAGAACCAGGAAAACACTATACACAGCAAAAAGATGATTGTATTAGGATCAATTATGAAAGACTTTGTTCTTTTCAGCAGTTCAGTGATCCATAGCAACCCCAATAAGCTTTGAATGGAAAATGTCATCCAAATTCAGGGAGAGAACTATGGAGACTTGGATGAAAATCAACATATGCTATGTTTACTTTTTTTTTTCTTTTCTTTTCTCTTGTGCTTTTTCCTTTTTGTTCTGATTTTTCTCTTCCTATAATTCATAAGGAAATTTTTTTAAAATGTACATGTATAACCCCCCTCAAAAAAAAGTTGTTTCTACATGTAATTGGAAAAAAATAAAATTTTTAAAGAATTTCAAATTTAAAAAAAGAAAAGGAATGCCCACTTAAAAAAAAATTTTTTTAAGAACACTGTATTGAATTCAATGACTGGCAAACACTTGAATTCAGTCTTGTTGACATGACCTGCTCTGCCAGACTACCTCTCAGGAAGGACTATAGCAAATTAGAACCAGCAGAAGTCTTATAAATCATCAAATTCCTGTATCCCAAAGAAATCAAAGAAAAAGGAATAGATGCTATACGTACAAAAACTGTTATACAGCAGCTTTTTTAGCGAAGAATTAAACATTGAGGAGATACTCACCAATAGGAGAATGGCTGAAAAAGTTGTGATAAATGATTATGATGGAATATTATTGTGCCATAAAAATTATGAAGGGGATAGTTTTAGAAAAACCTGGAAGACTTACATGAAATAATGCAAAGTGAAGTTAGAAAAGCAAGAATAATACTGTACACAACAGCAGCAATATTATTATGAAAAAGACTAAGCAACTTTGATTAATACAATAATCCAAGACAATTCTGAAGGACTCATGATGCAAAATTCTTTATATCTCCATAGGAGGAAAAATGATGAACTGAGTATAAATTAAAGCACAATTTTTTATTTTCTTTATTTTTCTTGCCTTTTTGCAACATGACTAATATAGAAATATGTTTTACATGACTTCATATGTATAATTAGTATTATATTGTTTTTCTATTGCTAGACTCCAAGTCTAGTGCTCCTAGGGGATGTGAGATAAGGGGAAAGTGAGTAGTAGAAATAGGACTTGAATTAGCCTTCAAAAGATAAGTAGAGTTTCAATTAGTAAAAGATAGTGGGAGAAATTCCAGGTGGAAGAACATGAAGAACAAAGACACAGTTAGTTGCCAAAAAAAAAAAAAGGGGGGGGGGAGATTAGGAAGAGGGAGAGAGTTTGGAACTCAAAAAAATTTTTTAATGAAGGTAATAAATAAATTATGATATGAGGTTGTTGGGGGTTTTTTTATCCCCTCCAAAAAAAAATCATTTTTTATTTTACAGAAGAGAAAACAGAGACCAAGAGAGGGCAAGAAGTCTAAAGGCAATGGCAGTTTCACATTCCAAGGCTCTTTCTCCTGTCCTATACTAAGACAAAAATAAAAGTCTACAGAGCTACTGTGTTGACTTCATTGTTATATGCCTGTGAAACCTGGACAGTGTACTAGTGCCATCCCAGGAAACTGAATTTTTCCATTTGAATTGTCTTAGGAAGATTCTAAAAATCACCCAAAAGGATAAAATACCAGACACTGAAGTGCTTTCTCAAACTAAACTGCCAAGCATTCCAACTTGTCTACAGAGAGCACAACTTCCCTGGGCTGGCCACATTGTTCAAATGCCAAATGTACGCTTGCCAAAAAGACTATTTTATGAAGAATTCATGTAAGGCAAGTGCTCACAAGGTGGTCTGAAAAAGTGATACAAAGACATTTTCAAGGTCTCTCTTAAGAACTTTAGAATTTACTGTACGACA
The DNA here is from genome assembly GCF_048593235.1 of Sminthopsis crassicaudata. Taxonomy (NCBI): domain Eukaryota; kingdom Metazoa; phylum Chordata; class Mammalia; order Dasyuromorphia; family Dasyuridae; genus Sminthopsis; species Sminthopsis crassicaudata. The sequence goes on along the minus strand of NC_133619.1, from coordinate 580,157,314 downwards.
TGGGAGACATGGGCACAAGATCACCCACCATGGCACACCTTCATTAGAGGTGTTGTGCTATATGAGAAAAGCAGAATTAAATTAATTCAGAAAAAATGAAAAATGAGCAAAGTGAGAGAGTCCACCTCAATGTTCATAGGGACTGACCTGTGGAAGAACATTATAAGCTCATATTGGTCTGATCAATCACAGGAGGACACACTATAACTCAACTCTAACATACTGGTGTCATTTTGGTCCTCTTCAAGTACAAGGGACAGAAACCAACCAGCAGTTTATATTTCATTTAATGTTTTATGGTGCTTTTTTCACAATGTTTTAAAGTAGTTAGTAAAAGTATGCTCATTTCATAGATAAACTTAGGTTGATGTAGGGTTTCAAAAGAAAGATAGTGGAGAACAAAGACACAGTTGCAAAATAAAGCCTGGGAAGTTCATGAAAAAGTGTGATTGGAGCTGAATATATCCTAGGAGCAGGGAACATAGGAGACACACACACTGGTGAATGCAAGCCAGCAGAGGTCTTCCAGAAAGGTAAGTAGATCTTTCTAACTCTTTCCTTTTCCCCCTAGAGCAAAGAGGCTACAGTTGCACACTCTTCAGTGTTTTTCTAAAGAAAATAAACTCACCCCTCTAATAAGGCTAACAAGGACAATGGGACCACAGTCTTGGTTGATACCAGCTAGATCCAAAGTTGTGTTAACAAAGACAAAACTTTGTCAACTTCATTGCTTCTGGGGATCTATCTTCTCTTTGGAACTTTTCACACAATCTAGAAATTCACAAAGCTTCATGAGGGTCATAACTTCTCACTGGACAGGAAAGCAATGCTAATAAAGCCAAATATCTTCTGGCTTCCTTACCTCAAACCTTCCCTGATAATCCCAGGCTACAATGACCTCTCCTTCCTAAAGATTCCTAGAGTACTCATGATTACACTGCTCATCTCCTCTTTGGGATTCCTCTATCATTCACTGACCTCAACTAATGATTTGTTACTAAAATGAGGAACCCTGACTAGTATTAGAAAGGTAACAATATGTGGATCTTAATTCTCCAACTAGAGTGTGAGCTCCTAGAGAGTTGTCTAACACTTCTGTGTATCCCCTACAGCAACTAGAATAGCAGTGTTGACTAAAAAAAATCCATAACTGAGTTCAAATCAAGGCTCTGCTACTGGGCACACAACAAATGCTTAGTAAATATTGTTCATTACAGAATATAGGATTGGAAAGGATCTCAAAGGGCAACTTATCCAACTAATTCACTTCTGCTTTCCTTCTGAATGGATCCTAGGCCTTCTGTTGACACAAATTGGGCATTTTTACCTCCATGAATATGAGGGTCCAAGAGTACGGCCTGATTGAATGAAAAAACTTTGCTAGGAACTGAACAAAATATTAAATTTAAGCAAAATATGGGACCACAGATACAGGTCAGGAAGTGGACCTAAAGTACTTAAGGTCAAAATGGACTGATTTGAAGGAGATCTAAAGTCAAACACATATCAAGTGACAAGTGAAGTGCCCCAAGGCCAGGGCATATACCCACACAAGCATATTAAGTGTTGATGCTAGGACTAGAAGTCAGATTGGTAGCTCATGTCCCGATTTTCTAGCCATGTTGCGTTCATCACTGAAGATTCAATGTCAATTTGGAGTTAAAATGTGCATATTCTTTGATGTAGTAATGCCACCACTACATCTATCTTCCAAATAAATAATAAAAGGAAAAGAACTGATAATGTGCAAAAACATAGCAGCAAATGTTTGTGGTAGCAAAGAAATGGAAATCTGAGGAGATGTCTACAAATTAGGGAATGACTGAAAAAGTTGTGGTATCTGATTGCAATAGAATACTACCATGCTATAAGAAATGATAAGGGTTCAAAAAAACCTGGGAAGCCTCATGGAATACTTTCTTTCTCCTGGTTAATTGTGAGCGCTCCTTTAGAACTTGTATTTTTCCTTTTCTAACTATATGCTCTCCCAACTCTAGCTCATATTTACCATTTCTGATGTCTATTGTACCCCTTCATTTTGTCTGTAATCCCTTTCTCTAAATGTAAACCTACCTTTTGACCAAAAAAAAAAAAAAAAAGAAAAAAGAAAGAAAAAAAGAAAAACAAACCTGGGAAAACTTAACATGAACTGTTACTAAGTAAAACGATTAGAACCAGGAGAATATTGTATATACTAAAAGCAATATTGTAATAATGATCAACTGTGAGAAATAGTTTCTCTAATTAGTATAAAAATCTAAAACAATTCAAAAGAACTCATAATGAAAAATACTATCTACAGAGAGAACTGAATTCTGAGTATAGCTTGAAGCATACTTTTTTTTAAACTTTATTTTTCTTACTTGGTTTAGATGTAAAGTCAAAATGGTAGAAAATAGGCTAGGATCCAGATGAATTCTCTCAACAATTTTTAAAATCTTTAATAAACTTTGAAGTGGTAGAACCAACAAAAAGTTAGAGGGAGACATTTAACCAGCTCAAGACAATTTAGGAGGCCCAAAGAAGAAGCTTGTAATACTGGAGTAAATATAATTCAATAGCATAGGCAATAGACCTTGGAGGCCTGCACATAGCAGAAGCTCTAATTAGGCCCAGAGAAAGTAAAAGGATTGGACAAATAATCTGAAAGAGATTACAGGGAACTATTAATTGGCACTGGGTGATGCTGGTACTGACTGGCAATTCTACTGCCCATACACAGTTCTATGTTGCTGTTTCAAGGCAGAGAGGAGAGCTTGTTATCACTCACAAGGAAATAAGGGACCTGACCACAGTTCCAGGGCCAAGAACTCCAGTACTTGTGGTTGCAGGGGAGGCAGGGGCCCTTTCTGGATAAAAACCAGAAAATAGATCAGGAGAGTAATAATCACATTTCTCTCAAGAAAATACCATCTTGGAAGCATCAAAAACATTCAGACCCCAAAAACTAGCCCTGCAAACAGCAACACAAAAAATCCTGAAGCTTGGAAGAGTGCCTTTCCATCCCCAGGTGAACAGAGCCCAACTTTTACATCAAGTTCAAAGTGAAGAAATAGGCTTTAAAAAATGAGTAAATCACAAAGAAACAAAACAAAACCAAAACAAACAAACAACAACAACAAAAAAAACCCTTGACTATAAAAATCTAATATGTTGACAGAGCAGACCAAAACAAACTTGGAAAACAACAATGTAAAAAACAGCTATACCTAAGACTGAAAAAAAAAATATTAACTGAACCCAAAAATAACGAGAATTACTAAAAATGTTAAAGAAAAAGATAAACTTTGTAGAGGAAAAAAGTCAGAAAAGAAATGAGAATGTTACCCAAAAAAATCATGAAAATAGAATTAATAGCTTGGTTTTTTTAAAAGGCACAAAAATTACTAAAGAGAATTTTTTTAAATTGGTCTAAGAGTAAAAAGAAGCACACAAATTCACTTTAGAAATAAACTTTTTAAAAAGCAGAATTATCCAAATGGAAAAAGAAGTACAAAATCTCATTGAAGAAAATAATTCCTTAACAATTAGAATTGGACAAATAAATGGCACAGTAGATAGAAAGCTAGCCCTTACAATCAAGATTATCTGAGTTCAAATCCAACCACTGATACTTAACTAACAGTGTGACTTCCCAGCTATGGCAAGTTACTTGATCCTTTTTGCCTCAGTTTCTCATCTCTAAAATAAATTAGAGAAGGAAATGGCAGGCTACAAAAGCATCTCTGCCAAGAAAACTCCAAATGGAACCAAGAAGAGTCAGACACCACTGACTAAATAACATACAAATACATATACATAAATATGTCTCTGTGTGTGTGTGTGCGCGTGTGTGTATGTGTAAATTGAGGAATGACTGAACAAGTTGTGGTGTATAATAATAATGGAGTAATATTATGCTATTAGAAATGATGAGGAAGACCGGTTTCAGGAAAACATGTCACGACCTGAATGATTTAATGCAAACTTAAGTGGGAAGAATCAGGAGATCACTGTGCACTGTACTGCAATTTTTTCTTAATTTTTATTTTGTTACATAGGAGAAATCTCAGGTGGAGGGGCACTGATTGGAAAGGGACAATAATGTTTAATTTTTTAAATGCACTAATAAAACTTTAACTGTTCACTGTGCATTGTAAAAGCAATGTTGTAATGATGATCAACTGTTAAGTCAAATCTTATCTAATCAATGATCCAAGACAATTCCATAGAACTCGTGAGGAAAAAATGTTCTCTGCCTCAAAGAGAAAACTAATGAACTCTCAAATTGAAGTATAATTTTCTCCCTTTTTTTTTGCTTTGTTTTATAATATGGCTAATATGGAAATATGTTTTACATGATTTAACATGTATAATTGATACACTGCTTTCTCAGTGGTGAGAGAGGGATAGGAAAAAGAAAAAAATCTGGAACTCAAAATTTAAAGAGAAAAAAAGTTTTAAAATAAACTAAAAATATTTTCTTGCTTTTTTCTTTTACTGCAACATGACTTATATGAAAATGTTTCGTATGACTTCACATGAATAATTGATGTTTACTTACAGAATTGTACAAATAGGATTATACTTATTGGATTTAACATATATTTTAACATGTTTAACATTAAACATGGATTGTTTGCCATCTAGGGGAGAGGGTGGAGGGAAGAATGAGAAAATCTAAAACACAAAGCTATGCAAAGGTCAGTGTTGTCAAATTATCCATGCATATGTTTTTAAAATAAAAAGCTTTATTTAAAAAAAAAAAAAGATATTTACTTGCTTTCTCACTGGGTTAGAAAGAAATTAAAGGGAGGCAGAGAATTTGAAACTAAGAATTTTTTTAAAACAGTAAAAAAATAAAGAGAAATCTTTCTTAGAAGAAAAATAAATGTGATATAGAATTGCAGAACTTAAATTGAAATCCCATTTACTCCCCATGTAAACTTGAGCAAATCAATTTCTCTCTCAGGTCTATTTTCTCATCTATAAAAATAAAGTGATATGAGATCATCTCTAACATTTCAGCTCTAAACTTCATAACCTTTCGAATGTTGGCATAGAATCAGATAATCTAAGTCTCTTAGTCTCAATTTCCTCATCTGTAAAAATGGGAAAAGTATTACCTTTCTTACACAAATATGCTGCTGATACCTAAACCAAGAATTGCCAAAAAAGAGAAGGAAAGTTATAGACCAATTTCCCTAATGAATATTGATTCAAAAAATTTAAATAAAACGGGGCAGCTAGGTGGTACAATGGATAGAGCGCCAGCTCTGAAGTCAGAAGGACCTGAATTCAAATTTGACCTCATACACTTAACACTTCCTGGCTGTGTGATCCTGGGCATTTAACCCTAATTGCCTCAGCAAAAAAATAAATAAATAAAAATTAAAAATTTAACTAAAATACTTGCAAAGAGATTACAATAATATATCACAAGGATCATACACCATGACCAGGTGGGATTTATACTAGGAATGCAAGGATAGTTCAATAGTAGGAAAACTTGATTTGACCATATCAATAACAAAATCAATAGAAATCATAGAAATCTATCTCAATAGATGCAGAAAAAGCCTTTGACAAAACATAGCACACACTCTTATTAAAAACACTAGAGAAAACAGGAACAAATGGAACTTGTTTTAAAATTATAAATAACATTTATCTAAACCACCAGCAAGTAGTATCTGTAATAGAGACAAACTAGAAGCCCAATACAATCAGTAGTGAAACAATGATGCTCATTGTCACTTCTTTTATTCAATATTGTACTAAAAATGTTAGCTATAGCAACTAGAAGAAAAAAGAAATGAAAGAAACTAGAACAGGCAATGAGGAAACAAAATTATCACTCTGCAGATGATATGTCATGCTTAGAAAATCCTAGAGAATCAATTAAAAAAACTATTCTAAATAATTAAGTTTTAACAAAGTTACAAAATACATTTCTAAATATTACCAACAAAGTCCAACAGCAAGAGATAAAAGCAATACCACTTAAAATAACTGTAGACAATATAAAATATTCAGAAGTTTATCTGCCAAGAGAAACCCCAGAACTATATAAACAATAACAAAAAACTTTTCACACAAATAAATTCATCTAAAGAACTGAAAAAAAAAATTAATTGCTCATTCAGTGCCATATCAATCAAACTGTCAAAAAAATTATTTTATAGAGGTGGAAAAAATTAGATCAAAATTCATCTGAAAGAACAAAAGTTCAATATCATCAAGGGAATCAATGAGAAAAAATGCAAAAGAGAATGGTCTTGTCATACCAGATCTCATCATACTAGTTGTACATTATAGTAAATGAGCATAGTAATCTAGTATACAATAAACCCAAAGATTCAAGTTTTGGGGACAAAAACTCATTGATAAAAACTGCTAGAAAATAAAAACAGTATGGCAGAAATCAGGCATAGACAGAACACCATCTTATTCCATATTCCAAAATAAGGTCAAAATGATATATGATTTACACATTAAGAGTGATAGTATTAACAAATTAGGGTATTTTACACATATTTTCTACCGACTAAACCCAATAGCAAATCTACAAATAGACCAACACATTGCTATCATACTCATTGATTTAAGCTGATACAAAAAAAAAAAAAAAACAGGATCCAAAGGTCAAGCCAACTTTCATAGCTCCGTATCATCTATCTCTACTTCTACCCAAAAAGAACTTATAAAAATATACTTCTTATCCTTTATGATTGAGAACATGGAATAATTTATCTTTCAGATTTATGGATAAGGGAAATTTTAGGAAGAAAGAAGAAATAGAGTGCATGACAAAATATAAAATAGATAATTTTGATTATATAAAATTAAAAAGATTTTGTACAAACAAAACCAATGCAACCAAAATTATAAGGAAAGAAGAAAATTGGAGAGAGATTTGCACGAAGTATAACTAAAAAAGATTTCATTAAGATATATAAAGAACTTAATCAAATTTATAAAAATATGTCACTTCCCAATTGATAAATGGTCAAAGAATATGTACAGTTTTCAAAGAAATCAAAGCTATACTCATAGCTTTCTCATATTCTCTCATATTCATATTTCTTCTAAATCATTATCAGAGAAATGCAAATTAAAACAACTCCAAGGAACCACCTCATAACTGTCAGACTAGCTAATTAATATAATAAAAAATGAAAATACTGAATATTGCAGGGGATGTGGGAAAAGTAAGCCAAAAATGCACTGTTAATGTGCAAAGGGCTGAAACTCTGAATAAGTGCACTTGAATCAGACAACAGAGTACTTAAGGCTAATTACCTATTGGACAATGATTCTGTGGATTACTTAGCTATTGTCAGCAATACCATAATTCAAGACTATCCCAAAGGCCTATTATCTGCCAATCTTATCTGATTGTTTACCATCTCAGTAAGAGGGTGAAAACAGAGAGGGAGGGATAAAATTTGGAGCTCAAAATTTTAAATTAAAATGTTAAAAATTTTTAAAGTATATATAAACCTATTTTACTGACTTCACAGGAATGTTGTAAGAATCAAACAAAAGCATAATAGAAAGGAAAGTGCTGTGAAAACAGTTGAAGACGCAAATGGAAGAAATTATTATTGTTATTACCCAAAATAGTTTAAAAATCTAAATAAGCTGTGGCTTTGAGTCCAAAGAAAGGCTAATACAAAATGACTTGGCTGGATAATAGCTACCAGACTGGGAAGAAGACATTATTTCTCTTGAGAAAAAAAGTTAGCCTAAGGGGAAGATAGAGGAATAGATTTAGACTCCAATTCCATTTATTTAGTAAGGTTAATATGTTAGCTTTCCCATTCCTAAGTAATGGAAACTTAGAACATAGGATGTTGGAGAAGACCTTAGAGGTCATCTAATCTAACACTTCCAGCACAGAAATGCCACTCCAATGCCCTAGCACCTTACCTCTCTCCTCTTTCCTGCCCTGCTTCCCCTACTATAACATCACATCTATATAGAAACTAATCATACAATCATGTGAAGATCTCTAGTAATGGATAATTTATTACCTCCTAGGGAAACAATTAAATTCTGAGTAAGCTCTCACTATTTTAGAAGTTTTTTTTAAAATAAGCCTAAATCTACCTCCCTATTACTTCTACCCACTGGTCCTAGTTTTGCTCTCCAGAGACAAGATGAACAAGTCCTATCCTTCTCCATGACAACACTTCAAACAAAAAAAGACTATTCTGAAATCAAATGAGATAACAGAAAAAAAAAAAAAAGAAAAAAAGAAAAAAAGAAAAAAAAAAACTTTGGAAACGGTACTATGATATACCTATAAATATGACTTATTATGAAGGAGTCTGGACAACAAGCTTCTTTGATAAAAGAGCAAGCCCTGCTCAAGTCACTGTCTCTCACCCCCAACCAAGAATGCTACACACCATCTCATATGCCTAGTATGTCCACCCTTCTATTCTGTTTAAATCCTGCCACCCATCCTTTGAGGCTCAGCCATCCTTCGCTGTTTGTATCCTATACTATCCTACTCTATAGGTTATTCCATAAAGCAGCCATTCCCATATGCAGCCTTAGTCATTTTAAATATTTCCTATGTACTCCATAATCTAGGAGTGACTCATAAAATGAAACTATGTTTTCCTATACCATCTCACTCTCAGCAAATAGAAGGCAATCGTTACAAAGATTAGTCCAATTTGTAGACCAGGCCCCTTCTTCATCAATATGGCATTCAGAACTAAACATAATATTCTAGCTGTGTTCTGACCACAGCTGAGTAGAGCAGGGCCTCTCTGGAAGAACCTATAGCCACTATACCATGCTTGTATAAAATCACATTAGTTTTTAAATTGCTATATCATACCATGACTCTTTAATAAACTTGTATTCCCCTAAAGCCCCTAGATCCTCATCAGAAATTTCTACCTAGCCACATTTCACCCAAACACATTAAATAGACTTATTTTTTAACCTAAGGGTAAAACTTTACATTTATCCTTATTAAATTTAGTCCAACATTTTAATAACCTGTCTCAATATCCTTTTAGATATTCATTCACTTCTAATATATTAGTTGTCCCTCACAGCTTTTTGTCATCTACAAATTCAACAAGTATGTCATCTATGCCTTTATCCAAATTTGTCATAAAAATCTTAGACAACAGAAGGCCAAGCAAAGAGCTCCAGGGCCCTTTGATAGATCCAAGTTAATAGGAAGCCATTAGTAACTATGTTTTGGAACCAGGACTTAAACAATTACAAATCTTCATAGCTTTACCATCATTTAGCTAACCTCTCTCCATCTGATCTATAAAATAGTATGACAGATTTTGACAAATGCTTTACTAAAAATCTAGGCAGACTCTGTAGCATTCTCTTTACTAGTCTAACATCTAACAAACTAATTAGTCAATTTCTCCCATTTTTATAAATTAGGTATTACTTCCATATACACCAACGGATGATTCTATAAACCTGCCACCTAGAGTCCCCTGCCATAAAGGCTGGAGGATTCAAAGATAAAAGATAAAGGCTAGAATTGTTAGGTCAGGCTTCCTAGAAATGGTAAGCTGTTCCTATCCAGCAATTAAAGGCCTAAACATGCCTAGGTGCCTAGTTACCTCTCAAAAGGATCAACCTTTAAGCTAAAGCCTAGAAGAGCAGATCATAAAAGCAATAAAACAGCAGCCTAGTCAGGCTGGCCTGGTCTATCTCCAGGCTCTGCCCCTCTCCCTCCAACTTTACCCACCTGCCCTTACCCTTGGCCCCAGCCCAGTTCCGGGAGCCACCCAGAGCTAAAAATAGCACAGCCCCCAAGATGGCAAAGCCGTTTATAGTGTTAGAGGCGTCAGCAATGGGTTGGGCTGCCAGGAACTGCTTCACTGAGGCCCCAAAGTAAGAACCTAGCCTCTCTTTCAGCACCATTTTGTAGGTAAAGGAGCAGAGAGTTAAGAGCTAGAAAGGACTTTAGAGATGATCAAGTCTGAATTCCTCATTTTCAGATGAGAAAACAGGTCCAAAGTAAGGAATCACCTTGTCCAAAGTCACACAAGTAGTAGGCTGCAGAGTCAAAACAAAAGCAAGGAATCTTTTCTTCCCTTTCTTTGTATCCTCCAACACTTAGCACAGTGCCTGGTGCTTAGCAAATGCCAGTTAATATGCTGACTCTGCATGATAACCACATTGCCTTTATACAGCACTTAACAGTGCCTCTCACCAGAAGGCCCTTTCTCAAGAGTCTTGCACCAGGCTGTATATACAGCATCTCTTGGTCTCAATCAAATTCAATGCTAGAGGCACATACTGGGATTAGAACCACTGCTCCAATCTATCATTAATTCTCAGATACTCTAAACTCATATTAATCTGACCCTTCACATTCAGTCCTAGAAAATTCTGGGAATCCAAAGACACGTTCTTCCCAGGAGGCAGACAAGCCCAGAGCCTGGGGTGATGAAAGCATCAGGTACCAACCAGTTTTAAAGAATGCAGGCTCAAGACCAGCTGAGTAAAGCAAAATGAGAAACTAAGAAAGTGAATTAGAATTTTTTTTAAATTTTTTTTTGTTAATTTTATAATTATAATATTTTTTGACAGTACATATGCATAGGTAATTCTTTACATTATCATCCCTTGTACTCCCTTCTGTTCCGAATTTTTCCCCTCCTTCCCTCCACCCCTTCCCCTAGATGGCAGGCATTCCCATACATATTAAATATGTTATAGTATATCCTAGGTACATTATATATGTGCAGAACCGAATTTTGTTGTTGTTGTTATTGTTGCAAAGGAAGAATTGGATTCAGAAGGTAAAAATAAACTGGGAAGAAAAACAAAAAAATGCTAACAGTTTACACTCATTTCCCAGTGTTCCTTTTCTGGATGTAGCTGATTCTGTCCATCATTGATCAATTGGAATTGGATTAGCTCTTCTCTATGTTGAAGATATCCACTTCCATCAGAATACATCTTCATATAGTATTGTTGTTGAAGTGTATAATGATCTCCTAGTTCTACTCATTAAGTGAATTAGAATTCACCAGGGAGCACCTATTAGGGCTGGCCTTACCTCATTAACTCCAAGACTGGGATACCATTTGTACCCACCCACAACTTCATGAGGGTACATCTTTCTGTGCCTCAAATACCTGTTAAATAAAAAAGGCTTTTCCCCTAAATCCTACAAAAACCATTATCTTCAAACACACACACACACACACACACACACACACACACACACACACACACACACACACACACACACGATGTGACTGGAAGGAAAAACTCCTAGACTATCTGAGAAAGCAAAAGTACATCTCTGGCTCTTTCCTAATCCTGCTTTCTAAATGGATGAGAAAGGCAGGACTTATAGAGCTAAAGGGAACAAGAAGGACTGGGTCAGAGGATGAGATTCCTAGGTCCCTCACACTGTCACTTCTCCAACTGGCACCACCTACATACAAAAAGGCTTCCAAGACTTATTCTACTCAGGAAAACACCAACTTCTCCAGATCACACCACATTCACACAGGCCACACAAGGTCACCCCATCCACAGATTAATCTGCCCAAAATAAGCCCAATAAGAAAAAGAGAAATAGCAAGATAGATAGCAAGTTATTCCCAAAACAGATTCCCTAACTGCCATGAAATTCTGTGAAATATGGTCTGCTCTTTGGCAATTAAGGAGCACAATTAAAGTAGCTCTGCAATTAGCACTTTCCTTAGGTACCTTAGTCTGACTAATCAATAAACAGTTATTAAACACCTACTATATGCCCAGAAATTGTGCTAAATGATGGAATATAAAACGAGGTAACAGTTCTTGCCCTCCAAGAACTTACAGCATGCAAAAAAAATTATGTATGAAGCAAGCTATATGCAAGATTAACAGGAAATAATTAACAAAGGGAAGGCATTGAAATTAAAGGGGGGGGGGGGAATTAACTGAATATTTCCTAATGGAAGACTTCTCTAGCTCCGATGTTTCCAAGAAAACATCTGGAATCTGGTATACAATATAAATCACCATCACCTCACATTTATGAGATAATAGATCTAAATTTTACACAATATTTTCTTCACAACTCTATGAAATAAATAGTACAAATTTTAATTACCCTCACTTTACAGAAAAGAAGGGGCAACTAAGTTATCTAATGGATAGAATGCCAGATCTGACTAAAGACTCATATTCCTGAATCCAAATCTGGTCTCAGGTACTATCTGACCCTAGGCAAGTTACGATTCTGTCTGCCTCAGTTTCCCATCCGTAAAATGAGCTGTAGAAGAAAACAGCAAGCAAACTATAATCTCTTACAAGAAAACCCCATATAGAATCACAAAGAGCCAGGCGTGACTGAAACAACTAAACAACAAATAACAAAGAAGGAAACAAACAAATTCACAGAGGCTAGATGAAGTGTCCCTGTTCACACAGCTAGTCAGCGTAAGGGCTAGGATTCAAATCTACTGATTCAGTGTCCCCCTCTCTACCAACCTAAGTCCCAGTTCCAAGATACAGCTAATCAAGAATAGCAATCTGTGCACCTAGTACTATGTAATTAGTACCTGTAGCTTTATAATAATCTGGTTGAAGAAGAGGGAGGCAGTCTGACAATAACAAGACCAAAACCGAAAATTTTAGACCCAGATGTGGAAAAAGTCAAAGCCCACATATAAAGATGTAAATAACGCAAAAAAGGCCCATAAGTGGATTAAGCTAAGGTCTAGCAGAGCCAGTTGTTCGCCTAGTAGAATAACCTGCTGTCAGTGAAGTAAGAGTTCAAGCAATGTTTGTCCCATTGTCTTCCATAAGGGGGAGAGGGAGGGGAGAACAATCTACCTGCTTCTGCCTAAAATTCTACCATCAGCACAATTTTCATTACAGCTAAGCTCCCTGCTACAATACAATAACCTTTTAGAAGAGAATCTTTAGCATGAGGAGTTGAAGCAGTTTTGGCCAACTTCACAATCTCTGCAGGTTATACCCTAATAATTATGGAGGAGAACTAGGGATCTGTAGCATAAATGGGTAGGTTTAACACATGAAGAGTCTATTTATAAAGCAATCATCAATTACAACCGAATTTCTGGAGCCTATCTGTCCAAATCAGAGAAGCCTTTTTCATAAGGTTCATTCCTTTTGGAAACTAGAGACACACTCCCTACTCTTGGGGGAAAATTTTGAATCCTGTTCCAGCAGAGAAAGTTTGGAGCACCACAGGACAAAATAAGAACCTCTAAGTCCCACTCTTTCACGTGAGAGCAGAAGTTCTGCAGCTCCCACAAAGCCAGGAGCACATTCTTCTTTCATGCTGCTAACAGGAAGATTACCATCAAACCCAATGCTCCCAACTCTCAGAGCTCAGCACACATGCAGAGCAACAGATCTAAGTGGCCAGGGCGGCTGGCACCCTGGTTCTAAGAAGACCCCTGTGAAAGTGGAAAGAGAAAAGGAGAAATTATTTTTTTGCCTCCTGAACTCATTATAAAAATCAATTAAATGAGAAGCCTACAAGCCTAGAAAAGACAATTAGGACTCCTAGCGACAACCCAGAACTGGAATGCTCCCCAATCAAACAGTTCGAGGGGCTCTAAGCTCTTCCTCACACCAGCCCCCTCAGCACAAGTCTCACTTTCAGGTGCTCTCACGGTCCGGCGACTGCTTCCATGACGAAGTCCAGGGAAAGCCCCAGAACTTAGGAGAAAACAGGCTCTACATAGGCTGTCAAGGAAGAAAGCCCTCATACAGGAGAGGTGGCCTTCCCGAGACTCGGGACAGGATCCGTCTGAGCCGCTTTCTCTAACCACAAAGCAGACCAGTCCCCAAAGCTGCTGGAGCCCCCTGCTCACGGCTGTCCTAGCCCTGGCCTTTGATCTAAATCCTTTCTCCCGGACCAGACACTGAGGCCAAGGACCGCTTTTACACTAAACACAAGGCAGTCTGAAGAGCATTAAAAGATGAATTCCTAACAGGTCAGACATTTCTGGACCCCTGAAAAAGTGGCCAGCAAGCTGAGGCCAGAAGGTCACTTCTCTACAAATTTCGGATGAAAGAACTTTAAGGCCAGCACCCCCTCCCCCCAGCCCAGCGGCAGCCTCCATTTCTCAGCTCGAGCCTTACCTGCCACCGCTGACTCCTCGGGGCTGGCTCCTGGAGGCTTCTCTCCTTGACCATGATGCAGAAGGAGCGCCCATAAGAGCCAGACTGCCAGGCCCGGGGTCACATCCATGGCTGAAGCTCTACGCGGCCGGTAAGGGGAGCCTGGACACCCTCTCCTTCAGCATTCGGCCTAACCCGGCCCTCAGCCCACGCCGCTCTCACGCTCTGTGTCCCAAGGCACCTCTGCAGCCCCAAGCTGGGCAGGAAGAGGGCAAGAGGGTGAAAGTCAAGTTTGAGGGGGGGTCCTCGTACCCCAAGCCCGCAGAAGATCCCCTGCTAGCTCCGGGCACGCCTCAAAGTCTCGGGGCTTCGCAGTTCCCCCTCGAGTCCTAGAACACTATCGCTGTCTGTCCTGCCAGCGGCACTATCGGGAAAGGTCAGGCTCTCCGAGCTGGGGGTGGGGGTATCCGAAGCCAGGCCCCCGTCGCGGTCAGCCTAATTCTGCCAGCAGCGAGCCGCAGCAACGGCCTGGGCGCTCCAACTCCTCGCAGCTGCTCTAGCCCCCTCCCCCCTCCCAAAGCACTTGCCGCTTCCGGAGAGTTTAAGGAGGGAGGGAGGGAGGGAGCCAGTGGAGGCCGTGTCAGCCGCGCCGCCGCCCGAAGCGACCGCTCCCACCTGGAAGGCCACGGGCTGCACTCGCCAGCACGTGGAATGCGGCGCCAGGGGCCTGGAGGATGCGGGACAAGGGGAAGCCCTGCTCTCGACGACTCTAGCCCCGAAGGGTACTCCGGATGCCCTCCCGGGCACAGGAGACAGGACTCAAAGTTCTGGGCGTTCGACCCCAGGGGCCAGCCCCGGCTCAGTCCTCCCTGGGTACACACACAATGACTAGGAGGGCTAGTCAGACAACTGGGGCAAGTGCCCCCCACACATACACACTCCTCAACCTCGCCTGTCCGGTCAGCCCGGCGTGGCACCCACCGGGAAGGACTCAGCTGCAGGCGGCCTCGGGCTTTTGCACAGCCCCAGACCCTTCGGGACCCCTGAGCACAGCACAGACGGGCCTGGCCTCGGGCCGGGTGGGCTGGGGCAGAACAGCTCCCGAATCCCTAAGCCCTCCCCAAATTGAGCGCAGGCCGGGGAGCGAAGAGAGGGCGGAGGGAAAGGAACGGGAGTCCCGCCCCTTATGCAAAACTAACCTATCCTAGGACGAACTAGCACATAAGCCCCGCCCTCTATCTGCCTAGCCGAACCACTCTCCCCGGATAACCCTGCTCTGGCCAGCCTCCTCCCGGGCAGCTACCAGTGCAGCAGGCCTCCCCTGGACAGGCCCTTCTCTGGGCTCCAGCCGTCCGAGCTCCGGTTCGCTCCTCCCTAGCACTAGAGCCCTAAGCCCCTATCCTGCCAAGAAGTGCTCCAGGGATCCCTCTTCCTCTACCACTAGTTTCTCCCTAGGACCTCCCTCCCACCGGCTCCGCACAATGAACCTTCCCCAGAACCCTCCCCCTTCCCCCTCTACAGTGAATGGGCTCTCCCGCGATAACCGCCTCGTCGTGGGACGAGAAACCGAGATTTTGCTCCAGTCGAGAACGCCGCTCCCACGGCGGGTTCAGGAAATTGTATGTGATGGGAGGGGACCGGGTCTGGGGCCTCTTCCTCCCTCCCCTATACCGCATAGGCCGCCACCCAGCTGACGGAGTTACAACGGTCCGGCCTGGCGCGCGGCCGACGCGCGCTCCCGCCCGTCGGCCGTCCGGTCCCTCAAAGCCTCGCCCACTCCTCCGCACCCCGCAACCAATGAGAGCATGCTTCCTCTCCACGACCGGCCTCAAGGATTCACCCCTCGTCAGGGCTTCCTAACCAATCGGATCTCCTGTCGTTCGCACGAAGATGCCTGCGTGCCAGCGCCCCCTAGTGGATTAGTGGAGAGTTTCAAGCGCAGGCACGTGCCGGAGAATCCGTTGAATATTATTATCGAAGTTTTCTAGGAGAAATCATTGCTAGATACTAAAAGCAAAAAGTAATTTCTTGTAGGAGAGGGCCAATAACACGTGAGCCTCTTCCTTATTGGACGGTGTGAAGAGCAACGCAAGGCATAGATGAGAAAATGCTCTGAAAAAAGACAAAATTCTTTGTTATAGTGGAAATCCAGATGGTTTCAATAAAATTTATTGTTTTAATGTTAAAAGGCAAACAGAGTGCACTCCACAGAGATTCGAGGGTATGATGATTATCGACCAGTTATAATGCTGCAGTAGGGTATAGACTTCCAGGATTCAATTCTGCAACCGTACTATTTACTAATAAACTGCTAGCGACTCTGAGCCATTGGTTTAGGTGCTGGAAAGACAAACACGGAGCAGCTCTTCCCCTAGAAGAGCTTACGTTCCGCTGGACGTGATGTGAATGGGGTACATGGTAGAAGTGGCGGTTGTGATTTGGTAGAATTCACTAGAGACATCAAAACTACGTTTAAATTTCCGGTGCTGCTGCTGAAATTAAGGCCAGCTTTTCTACTAGTCCTTGAGGAGGATCTCCTTATTTACAACATGAGGCTAATAAGGCACTCCTTTCCTCAACCATTGAGAAGTAAATGCTAACCAAAAAAAAAAAAAAAAAAAAAAAAGCTGTCAAGGTTTGGGGAATTAGTCACAATATTGAATCTTCAGAGACTTTGATGTGAGACTAACACTATGGACAGCCTAACTATTGCCACATTTTAAGCACTGCTTTGTCAGGCAGTTTTGTTAGATCAATTTTTTTTTTTTTAAATATCCTTAGATCTCACTGAGAAGCTCTAATTTTCTGACTTTATGGGCATAATGTTATCCAAATTCAGGAACACCTATAGAAATGCACCATTTGGATTCTTCTCAAATAAAATACTAGAAATCTCTTTGACCAGGACACATGCCCCAACTTTATGCTTTGCTTGATTATAATAATAACTTATTTTATTATAAATAATATAAAAGTACTTTCCAAACCTTAAAGTGTTAGCTATTATTATTGCTAGCTATTAATCATTACAAAAGTTAGTTTTCCATGGTGCTTTAAGGTTTGACAAGCATTATCATATTTGATATTTATAATCAGAAGATTGTCACATTGTAACTGTGTGCCCTTATTATAGGTAGGTTACAGAATTATTGTTAACTGTGTGGTTAACAAGTATCAAAGATCTTGTGTGCCCCTATTATAGGTAGGCTACAGCATATTAGCAATGATGATTTTTTATGTAAGAAGTTATATATTAACAGGAGTTGATCTACAATTTCAATGGTATGAAGAGTTCCAGGTGAGGAAATGCCCTCTACAAATGCAGGCTGACAATTGATAGTTTTAGACTTAGCTAGAAAACAGAGAGGTTAGTGACTTACCCAGATGGAGACAAGTCAGTATGGGTCAGAGGCAGCCCTTGAACCTAGGTCCTTCTGGCTTTTAGGTCAGTTCTTTATTCACTATACCACACTGTGTAAAGAACATCATATAGGATACACGGGTTCAGAATAGGATGTACTCTAGTTTTGCATCAAAAGAGAGAAAACAGATGGACTGTCTGAGTGCTGCAGAGGAATCTACAAAATGCTGAAGAAAATCCTTCTCTATGAAGAGCTTAAGGGAAGATGAAGACAAGAATTCCACAAATGAGAACTCAAAGAGGGGTTAAGATTTGCACTAATAATGCAGGTATCCAAAATGAGATCAGAGACACATTAAATTATTGAAGTATGACTTTACAGAGAGAATCAGAAAGCTGCCATTCTAAGATCTGCTTCTAGTCTTTGATTATAGTGTAATGTGGTGCCCCCTGGTGCCCAAAGCACCAAAGTCAAAGCTCTGACAACTGGGAAAAAAATTAAGTCTGAAGTCTCCTTATTGAACACCTTATTCCTTAGTCTATCACAGAATTTTGTATCCTGGGCGAATTTCACCTAGTAAAATATCCTCATTTTTAGATATAAGAGACTAAGCGCACAATAAAATAACTGTTAGACTATGGCATACAGTTGGATGGGTAATCCATGGAATATATCCAATTAATATTTGTATCTTGACTAGGCACTGCATATCGATAATCAACCTAGCTGGACATTTCTGGAGATAAAAGAAAAGCAAAATAAATTTGTGCCAGATCTTCAAGGCAAAAGTTTATGGCTTCTATCAGAACTCTTTTAGCTTTTTACCAATCTCTCTGCTTTGAGGCAAAGGCTCTTCCTTTACACTTCAGGGTAGAAAACAGGAAAGAGCATAGTTCAGTCAAATTTGTGCTGAATTTGAAGTGAAAGTTTCTGAATTAAAATCATCTGTGTCAATTCCTACTCATGTGACCTTGGGCAACTCAGCCTATCTAGAATTCAGTTTTCTTGTTTGTAAAAAGAGAACTGACTGATAATGATGCATGATGTTCACTTTCAGACAATAGAAATGATGGACTCAAAATGCAAAATGAGATACATATTTTTGGGCAAGGCCAATGTGGAAATCTGATTTGCTTGACTACAAATATATATATATATATATATATATATATATATATATATATATATATATATATATATATATATATATATATATATATATATGTATTTATTTATATTTAATGAAGAATTTTTATTAGATGATCTATGAGATTCCTTCTAGTTCTAAATCTTACCATCCCATAATTGTGGTTCCCAGGCTCCCTTATCACCCCTTCCAATGTCATTGTCAGGAAATTCTCCCTTGGGCCTAACTGAAATTCTTCATGCTAAAGTCTGAATGAATTCTGGATCAGAACAAGCCACATTAGATCATAGGAAAAAAATAAACTTTCCCTGTCTTCTTCCTACTCAATCTTCTAAATAGGAATTTCAAGCAAAGAAGGAAGTAGTGACTAAGGTAATGAGAAGGTAAATCTTTCATTCCCTTCCAAGTATCCAGGTTATTAGCATCATCACCCCATCTCAAATTGCTTTTCCACAAGAGACAGTGTCCAAAACATCTTTTTTATTTCTTCCTCCCTAAGACCTAGCACAGGACTTTCTGTACACAATAGTTAACTTAGAAAATATTTGCTGGATAAACAAGATTGCTTCATGGTTCTATCCTATGGGCTTTCCCCCTTCCCCAAGTTCCTAACTCCCTTTCTGGAATGCCCTTCTTACTTATCCCTATCTTATCAAACTTTAAGGACTAAGTCTGATCCCACCACATTCAGGAAGCCTTCATTAATCACTATGGCTAATAGTGATCTCTTTCTTCTTTAAAAATAATAATTCATTCTTATATAGGGCAGTTGTCAAACACTTTTGCATCCATCATCTCACTTAATCTTTTTTGGAAGAATTTAATTCAGTAAACATTAAACAGCTACTGTGAAAGATGCTAGGTTCAGCTCAGGTGTTACAACTAGAAAAAAAAACTACACACATAATGTCTACAGGCAGTTTATAATCTAATAGTGCAGGCCTTGGGATTTTTTAAAATACTTTATTTCCCCCAGTTTTCCCATGTAAAACAAGTTTTTAAACATTTGTTTTTAAAACTTTTAGCTCCAGATTCTCTCCCTTTCTCCATCCTTACCCACCCCATTAAGAAGGAACATGTTAAGTCATGCAAAACATTTCCAAAAAAGTCATGTTGTAAAAGAAAACATAGATTTCTCCCAAAAAAAACTCAAAAACCCAAAAAAGGGTATGCATGTACTCAGACACAATCAGTTCTTTAAGTATAGTTAGCATTTCTCATAGTTGTTTTGGACCATTGTGGAGAATAGCAGTCATTCACAATTGATCATCTTACAATATTGCTATTACTTTGTACACTTTGCATGAATTTATGGAAGTCTTTCCAAGTTTTTCTGAAAGCATCGTTAGAACAAGGTCTTTTTTGTATTCTGTACCCCATCTTTGGCAGTCTGGCAAAGTCTGTGGACTTCTCAGTATATGTTTTAAAATTCATAAGTTAAAACAT
This sequence comes from Sminthopsis crassicaudata, assembly GCF_048593235.1. Classification (NCBI taxonomy): domain Eukaryota; kingdom Metazoa; phylum Chordata; class Mammalia; order Dasyuromorphia; family Dasyuridae; genus Sminthopsis; species Sminthopsis crassicaudata. Next base: position 580,137,286 of record NC_133619.1, on the reverse strand, counting down.
AGGATTGTAAAGGATGCTAAATATATTTACATATAGTTATCAAAAAATTGTATTATGGACTCCACCTTTAGCAGTTGGATTCACTCTGTGGACTTCTTAGAATGTGTTTTAAAATTCATAAAATACAGAGAATTATAAATGTATATTTATTTTACTATATTAATACATAATATATAATTATATTATATGTTAATATATAATTATAAAAATATTTTACAATCACAGAATTCAGGTAAAGAACCTTAATAGTAGTAGTTGTGATAGAAATACTAAAAGTAGCAATAGCAATATCTAGCATATTTAGTGCTTTAAACAATTTACGAATATCTCATTCTATCTTCAATAATTCTGGAAGGTAGATGCCATTATTATCCCTATTTTACAAATCAAGAAATTGAGGCTAACAGAGGTTAAGTGATTTGCCAACATCATTAATGAGTAGACTGATCTGGATGTGGTGAGACTAGACTTGAATCTCAAAGTTAATAAGTAGTCTAAGACCAGATCTAAATGAAGGTCTTCCTAACTTAGATGCAAGTACAAGATTATATATGTGTTTCATATTATTCAAAGAGTAATAAAGACTAATGAGGGACAATTCAGATGATTTGACTAAAAAAAATTTGTATTAAGTACCTACTATATGCCAGGGACCGTATTATGCACTTAGGAATACAAACACTAAAATGAAACAGTCTATACCCTCATGAAGCTTACATTCTAATGATAGAGACAACATGTAAAGGAGAATAGTGGCCAGGGAAAAAAGTCTTTGTATCACAAAAACGTTGACTGGAGACAAAAGTCAAAAATCGATTGAGGGTATGCCCTATTCTAAAAGCAATGGTAAGACTGTTTTGTTTTGTTATTGTTTTGTTTGTTCTCTGAGGGGGAAAAAAGGAGGGGGTGATGAGGTCTAATCCATTGAATAAGAATTCATAAAAAGGAGTTTCCCTTGGAAATGAGGGGATGGAAACCAAGTTTCTTTTCTTCCTCACCACCCATTTTTCCCCTGTTGACCAGGAAATAACTTTGTTGTCTTTGAAAAATTGGAAATTTAGCCATGCCCATTAGCAATAATAATTATGTCCCCAAGGCAGCAGTGGCTGATAGAAACATCTGTATCAGTACCTGAGAGACACACTGAAGACAATCTAGAAATACAAAAAAAAGTTTCAAGAAAAAAGCTACACCTAAGGAAAGCATCCATCATGAGTACTCCAAGGAAGAAAAAAGAGCTTCTAATTATTAGGATTATGAGTTTATTCCTTAATTGCATGTGGTATCTTAGTGTGAGTCCATTCTTCCCAAGAAGTTTGTTAGTGCAAAAACAGAGTGAGCCTCCACCTTGGGAGTATGTTTCTGTAACAACTTCCCTTGCTATACTTGCATATATCCTTTCTAAAGCAGTTGGAGGCAAGTAATAGAGCAAATGCAAGACTAGCATTAAAGGCAAGGCTAAGAATAGGAAATTACTAATGGATCAAGAAATGATATGGTCCAAAATGTGCATTAGGAAGATTCTTTTAATAACTATATAAATGATGTATTGGGGTATACGAGGATTAACTAACAGTTTCAATGTGAGGGCTTGCCAAGCTCTTTTCAGGACTACTTATCCTCCACTGATATCTACTTGTCAACCAACTCTCACCTGCAACTCCAAGAAGCTGCAAGTAGTATGCACAGTGGCCATGACCAGTAAAAGCATCTTGGCAGATGGACTAAACAAGGTTGAGGGTAACTCATGAGCCTCAAATCCACAGGTAAGTTGGGGGGGGGAGGTGTCTACCTCAAGCATTATAAAGACTTTGCCCAGCACAATAGGAAAATGATTACAATTTGTTGCAATTGGCCATGAAGCCAGAGGAAGCAAGTATTAGGGAGTGCTTAGAGCTTGATTAGACAGCGAAGACACCAAAGTCATTCACTTCATCCTGCATCATCCCCAGTTTTCTTGATTTTTGTCTTGCCATTGGATTCTGATGATTCTGGAAGAGAGTGAGGCTGACTTTGTACCATTCTGGTTCACTTAAATCCAATTTATGTACAAGTTAAGATATTACTGTTGTTATTTTGCTACATTACTAATTCACCAACCTTGGAGGTTCTGTGGCAACCAACAAGTAATAAAGTAACAGATAGAGATATATTAGGAGCTATAGTCTCAACCCTACACACAGGCAGCCCAATCATACTAAACTTTAGCAGCAGTGAGATATGGCAGCCCTCTGGATGTCTGAGCAGCTTTTTCTTTTCTTTTCTTTTTATTATAGCTTTATATTTACAAGATAAATGCATGGGTGATTTTTCAGCATTGACAATTGCAAAACCTTTTGTTACAATTTTTCCTCTCCTTCTCCCCACCCCCTCCCCCAGATGGCAGGTTGACCAATACATGTTAAATATGTTAAAGTATAAGTTAAATACAATATATGTATACATGTTATTTTGCTGTACAAAAAGAATCAGATTTTGAAACAGTGTAGAATTAGCCTGTGAAGGAAATCCAAAATGCAGGTGGACAAAAATAGAGGGATTGGGAATTCTATGTTGTGGTTCATAGTCATATCCCAGAGTTCTTTCGCTGGGTGTAGCTGGTTCAGTTCATTACTGCTCTATTGGAGCTGATTTGGTTCATCTCATTGTTGAAGATGGCCATGTCCATCAGAATTGATCATCATATAGCATTGTTGTTGAAGTATATAATGATCTCCTGGTCCTTGAGCAGATTTTTCTTGAGGATTATAGTGATCACCTTCTAGCATGAGGAAGGGGCTAGAAAAGATACTTTAAAAAGTTTCTGTTTTACCTACCTTGACTTGCTCACCATGACAGACAAGAATCTCACACTGAGGTCAAAACACAAGAAAAGGTGCAAAAAATTTTGAGAAGATGATTCCACTCACCATTGGCACATGTAATGTGTATGTGTGTATACACCCACACCCACACTCACCCACACACTCCACCCACACCCACACCTACACACACACCTACACACACACACACACACACACACACACACTCATGGACAATATGAAATCCAATAGACCTGAAAGACAAACTCTTTTGAGAGAAGTAAACAGATATCATGTCTAAATAGCAGCCCCAATTATAACATGGCTAGCAAATGAAGACCAACTTACTGAAAGTGAAGCTGAATGTACATTTTTTTGGAGTGACTGATGAGGAGCACTGTGAAGCTGGTATTAGTTTACAATCAGATCTAATCCAGCCAGCAAGTTTGTAAGCCTCCCCAAAGGAGTAAACAGGTTTATGACAATGTGACTACCACTCAAGCAAAATGCCCCATCATCAGTGTTTATGCTTCTACCATGATGAAGTCTAATGAAGTCAAAGAGAAATTTTATGAAGACTTGGAGTCCCTTATCAATGTTCTGAAAGAGGATAAAATTGTAATTCTGGGTGACTTTAATTCCAAAATAAGCATAGACTATCAGACATTGCAGGGAGTCATTGGCAGAAATGGTGTTGAAAACAGCAACTTACTATTTACTACTGCAATGGTCACTTACTATTGAAGACTTATGCATCTCATGACCTTCTTATCACCAATGCAGTCTTCCATTTACCTAAATTCAATACAACATCATGAATGCATCCTCTAGAAAGCACTGGCATTTAATAGACTATCTCATTGTAAAAAGAAGAGACAGTTTGTGAGAGTGACAAAAATGATGTAAAGCACAGAGTGCTAGACCATAAACTTATTTTCTCCAACCTAAACATTCACATTCAACAAATGTGACAGACCCAATCAAAAACAAAAACAAAAAAAACCAACAACAACAACAACAAAAACTGTTAGAAGATTCAACATCAACAGATTAGAGAGCTTCTCCGTGACTGAATGGTTTATTGCTGACCTAGAGGAAAAGCATTCAGTTAGCAACAGTGGGGCAAAAAAGAAGTAGGCAGCTTTCTGAAACTTGGTATGCAGCACTCCATTTAGTCATCTGGGCCAGAATACTTACAAACATCAAAACTGATTTGATGAAAATAATAAGGAAATTTAGAAGCTGCTAAATGAAAAATAATAACTCCACAGGGCTTACCATTAGGATCATTTATCATTCTCTAAGAATGCAGAATTTAATTCCATCAAAAGTAAAGTGTAACTAGAAGAACATTATACACAGCAACAACAAGGATGTGTGGCAATCAATTCTAATGGACTTGGCTTTTTTCAGCAATGAGATGATTCAGGCCAACTCCAATAGATTTGTGATGGAGAGGGCCATCTGCATCCAGAAAGAGACTATGGGAACTGAATGTGGATCACAACATAGTATTTTCATCATTTTTTGTTGTTGTTTGCTTGCTCTTTTTTCTTTTTTTTTTCTTTTTGATCTGATTTTTTTCTTGTGCAACATGATAAATGTGGAAATATGAATAGAAGAATTTCACATGTTTAACATATATTAGATTATTTGCTGTTTAGGGGGAGGGGTGGGGAAAAAGGAGGAAGAAAAATTTGGAACACAAGGTTTTGCAAGGATGAATGTTGAAAATTATCTTTGCATATATTTTGAAAATAAAAAAGCTATTTTTTAAAAAAGCTTAGAGAGAGGCAGGATTCTTGGCTTAGTAAGAAGGCAGATAGGAGCAGCTAGATGGCGCAGTGGATAGAGCACCAGCCTTGGATTCAGGAGGACCCGAGTTCAAATTTGGTCTCAAACACTTCCTAGCTTTGTGACCCTGGACAAGTCATTTAACCCCAGCCTCAGAGAAAAAAAAAAAAGAAGGCAGATTAGATTGTTTCACACTGATGGTAATAATTCGAAGTGCTTCTATGACCCCTGAAGTGGACCTCAGCTGTATCTCAACTATTTAGCAATGATGGAACCACACTGATCATGGAAAGATGGTCTGACAACTTCCATAGTGTTCTCAACAGACACTCATCAGCCAATGCTGAAGTACTGACCATTATACCTCAAGTGGAAATCAATCTCTCTCTAGCCAAACTTTCAACTGAAGAAAAATATGTAATACCATTAGGCTTCTATTGTTTGGCAAAATACCTGGTGCTCATCCCAGCACCCATCCCATCAAAAATCTATAAGGCATGCAAAAGCTGACTAACCGAAATCTTTCAGATTATACAAAAGAAGGCAAAAGGAGGTTATCCACCAGGAAATCAAATATATCTCCATTATCTCTCTCTATAAAGGAAAAAGAAACAAGTTGTCTTTTGACAATCATACAGGCTGGAGATAGGTGGGGGGAATGGGAAAGAGAAGGAGATAGCCCTCAATTAGCACTGGCAAGACTCTTGCCAGAGTCTGCCTTAATCAACTTATCTGAAAGCTTTTCATATACCCCCAAGTGAGTGAGGCTTCAGAAAAGGCTGAGGAACAGTTGGTGCAGTGTTAGCTGCCTGATAACTATAGGAGAAATGCCAGTAGCAGAAAAAAAGGTCTTTCTACAACATTCATCAAGCTGACCATGGTCTTTGTTACTGTCAGTCATGAAGGCTGATGGAAGATCATGACAAAATTTGGTCACTCAAAGGAGTTCAACAATACTGTATTCCAATTTCAATGATGGCATACTTGCACTAGTTCTGGATAAAAGACTATGTTCTTAAACTTTCCCAGTTGTCAATGGAGTTAAGCAGGGCTGTGTGTTTGATTTTGTGCTATCTTTGGCATTTCAAATTACATACTTTGCTGATTTTTTGGGGGAAAGTAATTGGGATGGAAAGAGGGATGGGGGAGAGGGGAGGGGATATAGCTGTTAATCTAATTCATTACAGTTTTTAAGTCTGTGTCTTCTGTAGCTATAAATACTACATAGTCCAGATATATATATATATATATACATATACAAATTAACATATACATATGTATATGCAAATCTCTACATATATAGACACATACAAATTTATATACATATGTTTATATTTGGGGAGACAGTGGCATGAAGTGCTTAGGACAGGTAGGTATGGGGATTGCAAAGGCCCTTCATGTGGCATGTAAGGTATTCATGAGTATTGAAAAAGAGAGAGAGAGAGAAGAGAAGAAAGAGACAGAGAGGAGATCACCTTAGAGAAGTCATGGGTTCTCCTCTTTGGAGATCTCGAAGCAGATACTAGTCAACCACTTAGACATGATACAATGAGGATCCCTTTCATGTATGAGTTGGACTAGATGGCCACTGGGGTCCTTTCTGAGATTCTATTATAAGGGTGGGAGGGGTTGAAATCACATACTCCCCTCATACTTTTATTAAGTGAGCACCCATAAAGAAGTGTTGAGAGAAAAACTACATGTGAACAAGACCTGAACATGTCAAATATTGCAACTAAGTCTGACAGGAAATCTGTTCAGATTAATAGAGATTTGCTCACATACTGCAATCTAATTCATACTATAGCAGATTAACTCAGAACCCAGAACCAGCTTCTAGCTTTGAAGAGAATCTGGAGCACCTGGAATCTCAGCATCTAGAAATGGAAAGAAACTTCTTGGCCAGAACCAGAGAAGTAATTGATTGGGGCCAGAATAATAGAGTGCTTTAGCTTTGATCTTGGTCTTTTCCTTCCCACCCATCTCCATTCCTTGTCCCAAGGAGGACCTTATGCATCTCAGAGTACCATATATATATTTTTTCTTCTTTTTACCAGTATTCAAGCAGGGTCCCTGAGACAACAACAACTGATACACTGTCTACATCTAGCCAAAGACAGATTAGATGCAGTGATGAATGGCAAATTCCTAGAGGTGTATAACTGGATGTCACAGATTTTTTAAAAGGGAAGAAAAGGTTTATGTTTATATAGACTGTACCATTGAAGTAAATATCTGTTTCTAAAATTAGTTAAATTCTGCCTGACTGATATTAACTGATAATCATGGAGAAAACATATAATGTAAAGCTATAGTGCTAAAAAATATATTCTCTAAATCCTGAGAATTAACTATAAGGCCCTGAATGGATGTAATAGCTGCCCTCTGGATACTGTCTGTTGCTTCTAGCAGGGTTTAGCAGAAAAGCTCCAGAGTCTGTATTTACATTGTGAGGAAGAGAACAAGGAGAAAGTAACATCTGAGAAGCCAAAGGAGAAAGTATCTAGAAAGCAGAGCATGACAAGAGTATAAGATGTTACAGAAAGCTCAAAAAGAATGAGAACTTAGAAAAGGCCACTGGATTTGGCAATTAAGAGGACATGGTGAATTTGGAGAGAGCAATTTCAACAGAGTGGTTGGGACAGAAGACCACATAGAACACAGTTGAGGAACAAATGGGTGGCAAGAAACTAAAGAGAACAAATAGAGACTACTTTTTTTTCCCCCTAGGGAAACAGAGTTTTATTATGATAGCTTAAGGAGATGACAGGATCAAGGTGATGATTTTTTTAAAGATGAGAATACATTAGGTATGTTATGTGCAGAAAGAGAGGAATCAATAAGAGAAAGCTGAAATGGCAGATGGAACAAGATCCCAGGAGAAGAAAGGGACCAAGATAAAGGGCTCAAGTAGAGGAGTCAGTCACTTTATTGTCTAAAATGAAGAGAAAAGGGAGAGAGGATGAGCAGAAACTATATTTGGAACTCAATTTTTTTTTAAAGAAACAAACATTAAAAATTGTTTTTACACATAAATTGAAAAAATAAGAAAATTTTCAAAAGGAATGAAAGCAAGGAGAAAAGAACAAAAAAAATAACAAAAGTCCATGTCCACTGACATGGACAGCTGGATGTGACAGAGTTTTGTAAGGATTTTGGCCAGAAGAGCTCTCATATTGTTGACTGACCATAAGTCATTCCATAAGTGATTCCAGTAATTTACATTCATCTTCGGGACAAATGGTTATTTATTCTATCATTTCTATTCAGTTTCTCTCCTTTGAATAAAACTTTCTGGGGCATAGTATGAAATAAAAAAGAAAGGAAAAAACTGCTTAGAGTGCTGAAAATTTAAGTTACTTAACCTGGGTCACACAGTCAGGCAATCAATAAACTTTTATTAAGTACCTACTATGTGCCAGGTATTGTACTAAGCCATAAAGATACAAAAGGGCAAAAAGATCATCTCTGCCCTCAAGGAAATCACAATCAAATGAGGGAGACAATAAGCAAGTTATACTGAGGTTAAGTAGGAAATAATTAAAAGAGGGAAGGCACTGATATTGAGGGATTGAAAAGATCTCTGATGAAACTTTGATTGTGACATAAACGATGCAGGGAAGCCAGGAGGTAGAGATGAAGAAGGAAAGCATTTCAGGCATAGAGGACAACCCGAAAAAGAGTATCTTGTTCAAGATACAGGAAGGAAGTCCAGTGTCATTGGATTGGAGAGGACTTATCATGGACTAAAAAGCCTGGAAAGGTAACAAAGAACCATGTTATGAAGGACTTTGAATGCCAAAAAGAACATTTCATGTTTGATCCTGGAGGTGGCAAGGAGTCACTGGGGTATAATGAGTAGAGGGGATGATATGGTCTTACCTTTAGGAAAATCACTTTAGTGACTAAATAATGAACTGGAGTGAGAAGAAACTTGAAGCAAGCAACCTATTATCAGATTATTGCAAAAGTTTCAGGGAATGAGTGTCTATCCCATGATGAGAGAAGTGGACATAATTGAGAGATATTAGAAAGATAAAATTAATAGGCTTCTTGTAGTGGCCAGAAACTAGAAACTAAGTGGATGCCCCTCAATTGGAGAATGGCTGGATAAATTGTGGTATATGAATGTTATGGAATATTATTGTTCTGTAAGAAATGATCAGCAGGATGATTTCAGAAAGGCCTGGAGAGACTTACATAAGCTGATGCTGAGTGAAATGAGCAGGACCAGGAGATCATTATATACTTCAACAATACTATATGATGATCAATTCTGATGGACACGGCTCTCTTCAACAATGAGATGAATCAAATCAGTTCCATTTGTTCAATAATGAATAGAAGCAGCTACACTCAACGAAACAACTCTGGGAAATGAGTGTGAACCACTACATAGAATTCCCAGTCCCTCTGTTTTTGTCCACATGCATTTTTTATTTCCTTCACAGGTTAATTGTACATTATTTCAAAGTCCAATTCTTCTTGTGTAGCAAAATAACTGTATGGATATGTATACATATATTTAACATATACTTTAACATATTTAACATGTATTGGCCTACCTGCCATCTGGGGTAGGGGGAAGGAGGGGAAAGATTGGAATAAAAGGTTTTGCAATTGTCAATGCTGAAAAATTACCCATGCATATAGCTTGTAAATAAAAAGTTATAATAAAAAAGTTAATAGGCTTCAGCAATGGAATGACTATGGAAAGGGGGAGATAATGGGAAGTCAAGTTTAACATGTAAGTTGAAAGCCTAAGTGAATAGGAGTAATAAGTAAATTAGGATATGGGGAGAGGATTTAAGGAGGAAAATAATGAATTCTGTTTTGGACATTTGAAAGGCAATTGGAGATCTGAGATTGGAAAGACAGGTTAGGGTAGGATAGTTAGATTTGAGAATAATCAGCAGATTTTTAGCAGGTCTGTGACTCAACACAATCCTAATAAACTTTGGATGGAAAACACCAGCCACTTCCAGAGAAAGAACTATGGAGACTGAATATAAAACAACACATGCTATGTTCACTTTTTTTTTTCTTTTTCTTCTGTTTTTTTTTTCCTCTCATGCTTTTTCCCTTTTATTCTGATTTTTCTCTCCCAAACTAATTCATAAGGAAATATGTAAAAAAAAAAATTGAATATACAAGTACAACAAAAAAAGTTGTTTCTACATGTAACTGGGAGAAATAAATTAAACAAAAAACAAAGAAAATAACAATCAGAGAGGTGGCATTTAAATCCATGGGAACAGATGAAATTACAAAGTATAGGAGTATAGGAGTATCTGTGGATATCCATGGTTAGAGAGCATGATCTGGATGAGTTGCAGCAAAGAAGACAGGAGAAATTGGATAAGTAGGAGGAGAATGTTGTCCTGAAGAGAAGAGAAGAGAATATCAAGGAGGAGAGTTGTTAAAGATTGAAGGAAAGTGAAAAAGAATTGGATTGTATGAATTGATTTCACAAGTGAGAAATTACTGGTAACTTTGGAGAAAGCAGTTTCAGTGAAATGATGATGCCTGAAGCCAAATTATAAGGGGTTAAGAAAAGAGTGAGAACTCTCAGATTGGCTAAGATGACAGGAAAAGATAATGATGAATGTTGGAGGGGATGTGGGAAAACTGGGATACTAATAAATTGTTGGTGGAGTTGTGAACTGATTCAATCCATCCTGGAGAGCAATTTGGAACTATGTCCAAAGGGCTATCAAACTGCACATACCCTTTCACCCAGAACTGTTTCTACTAGACCTGTATCCCAAAGAGATCATAAAGGAGGGAAAGGGACCCACATGTGCAAATATGTTTGTGGCAGCCCTTTTTGTAGTGGCTAGAAACTGGAAACTAAGTGAATACCCATCAGTTGGAGAATGGCTGAATAAGTTATGGTAAATGAATGTTAAGGAATATTATTGTTCTATAAGACAATCAGCAGGATGATTTCAGAAAGGCCTGGAGAGATTTATATGAACAGATGCTGAGTGAAACGAGCAGAACCAGATCATTGTACACGGCAACAAAATTATATGAAGATCAAAAGATCAATTTTGATGTCCGTGACTTTTCAAAAATGAGATATTTTAGGCAAATTCCAATGATCTTGTGATGAAAAGCGCTGTCTACCCCCAGAGAGAGGAGTATAGGAAGTGAATGTGGATTACAACATAACATTCTCACTCTTTTTGTTGTTGTTTGCTTGCATTTTGTTTTCTTATACATTTACTTTCTTTTTTTTTTTTTAATCTGATTTCTCTTGTGCAACAAGAGAATTGTAGAAATATGTAGAGAAGAATTGCACATGTTTAACATATATTGGATTACTTGACACCTAGGGGAGGGAATGAGGGAAGGGAGGGAAATTTGAAACACAGGTTTTGCAAGAGTCAATGTTGAAAAGTTATCCATGCATATTTTGAAAATAAAAAGCTTTAATTAAAAAAAGAGTGCATAGAGCCAAAAAATTAAAAAACAAAGAAGAAAGAGGAAAAAGCATGGAGACACCAACTATCAATGGCAATTTCAAGGAGTTTAGTCATAAAGGGCAGAAGAGATACTGAACTGGTCAGCAGGTATAGAAAGATCAAATAACAGGTTTTTCTTTTAAGATGCTGCAGAAGAAGGACAAAAGTCATTAATAAGACTATTAATGCCACCAATGATAAAGAAAGATGGTGGGAAAGATAGTTAATTATTGATAATATTGAAGAATATGGGAGCGTGAAAGAGGTTAGCACAAGGTGATATTAAAATAAGATAGTGTGAATTCAAAGAAGAAAAAGTTACTAAATGATAGTGGTATAGGGAGAGGAAGTGATTGTGGGGAACAAGGAGTATGTCAACTCCCCTTTCAGCCTTGTGAGTAGGGAGGTGGTAAGTGACATGAAAGGAAGTTAAATTGAGAGATCAAATGAAAGCCTTTTGTAAACCTGAAAATATTAGAGAAATAGAGCACTAGCCCTGAAGTCAGGAGGACCTGAGTTCAAATGTGACCTCAGACACTTAACACTTCCTAGCTGTGTGACCCTGAGCAAGTTGCTTAACCCCAATTGCCTCAGCAAAAAAAATTTATATATATATATGTATATATATATATATATATATATATATATATATATATATAACACACACACACACACACACACACACATATATATATATATATATATATATATATATATATATATATATATATATATATATATATATATATATATTAGAGAAATGAAAGATGTTATCATCACTTTCAATATGAGGAATGGGGAAGGCAAATAAGGAGATCTTGCTTCATGGAAAATATATTTCAGCTGGTTGAAGGATTCTGACAATCAGAGTTGGGAGGGAAGGGCCCTCCAGTTGTAGGTGTACCCAAAGATAAAGGGACCAGAGATTACCACGAGATGTATCTAGGGGAATAGCAGTTGTACAGTTTGCCTGGAGCACAGAGTAGTAGAAAGCTTAAAATGAACAGCAGAGGCAGATTCTAAAGGGCATTGAATACCAGAAGAAAGAGTGTGTGTTGTATTTTCGAGGTAATGAAGATTTCTGAATCGAGAAGTGAATGGAGTGGTGAGACCTTGTTTTAGATATGAGTTCCGTCTTCCTTCCTGAAATGATTATTAAAAAAGAAAAGACAAGGACTGAATGTTCTGGTAGGCTTTGGCAATATAGGGCAGTGAGCAGGAACATCAGAAATACTTGTTCTATTACATTAACTCACTGAAGTATACAAAACCATTTGCTCAAATAGCTTCATGAAGAAAGGGATGCAAGGACAATATTATTCTTTCTTTTACTGATGAAGAAACTGAGGCTCAGAGGAGAAAAGTAACTTAGAATTATGCATTAGAAAGAACCTTAGGGAATCACCCAGTCCAATCTTCTCGTTTTATAGATTATGAACCTGAGGTTCAGAAAGGGGAAGGAAGAGACTTGCCTAAATCATACAGCTGTCAGAATTTGAACCCAAATCTCTTGGTTATACATTCATTCTGGTTCCCACTATTCCATGCTGTTTTACTACTATGAGATTTTTTTGTCACCTCTATCTTTAAGAGGCAGTGTAGTATAGAAAGAGCATTGAATTTTAAGTTAGAAGACTGGACAAATTCCTTCCTTTATCTAGATTTCATTTGCCTTCTTTATAAATTATTGGTATTGGAGTAGGTAGAAAAAGTCCCTGCAATCCTAAATCCTATGATTTGTCCCCAGTCCAAGCAGGGCTTATGACAGGGTGGACAAGCAAGCCCATCCTTGCCCATCCCTTGACTCATCTTTCCCTTCCCCAACACACCCACCTCCTGTAGTTGAGACAAAACCTTCTAACACCTCCTGCCTCCATAAGCCAGGGAGAAGAGGTTAGCAGGAGAAAAAAGGGGGTGCCCCATGGGTGTGGAAAATAACATCCTGTTTTTAGGGCCTTGCAGGCAGCTCTGACCTGTGTCTTTGAAGATCTTGTCTTTTCCTTCATGTACATGCTAGTTTCCCTCCCCCTTCTTCCATTTCCTCTCATTTCCAACCCTATTCTTCTTTGGACCTTACATTCTGGACAGGGTTTGGATGACGGGTGAGGGATAGAATTTCCCGGAGACCAGATTTCCTTTTAGGAACCTTAATGGGAAAGTCAACTCTGCAGGTATGCCGCAGGGTATCCAGCCTCGGATACCAAAAGGGTACCAAAGAACAAAGGGGGAACTTGACTGCTAATTTCCATTATCTGAAAGACCTTCGTCTGAGTAGGATTTGTGCCACTAGAACTCAGAGAGAAGTGGATCCGTAGGCAGAAATTGAAGAAAGGAAGATTTAAGCGTAATGGAAATAAAAGTTTGAGTTAGAACTAGGAGGGTGCTGCCTTCAGAAAAGGTGCGCTCACCGCCTGGGGAAAGAAGTTAGGTTGGAGGACCTGAGGAGGGGCAGGATTTGGACTCAGGTCCTTTCTAACTCTACGAGTCTGACAGAGCCCCTGTACAGGGGTCTAAAATTTAAAAGGAAAGCTTTGAGGGGCCTCATTCTAACCCCCTGTTCCATTTAGGAAGGGTCAGGTCTGGATGAAGGAGATGACTTGTAACTGAGGAACCCTGGGTTTTAAAACTGGGCTAGTTGTCAGAGGGCAGAAGGAAAAGCTGAGGAGAGGGAGGCAAAGATCACGGGAGAGAAGAGGGGGAAGAGCAGCAAAGGGGCGGGGAGAGAGAAAGGGGGTCCGACGCCGAACGGAAAGACCAGGGAGAAGAGCACTGGCAGAGATGGAAAAGGGACGGGGCCGAAGGAGGACCTGGGGAGGGAGGGAGAGGAAGTAGAGGCGGGATATAGGGGACAAGGATGGAACAGAAGGGCCTGGGACAGAAGGATGGGGCAGCCAGTGCCTTGGGGATGGGGGAAAGGACCAGAAGAGAGAAGGGGATAGAGAGAGACTGGGTTGCAATAGAGACACGGACGGAGAAAGTGGGCGGGGCGAGAGACAGGAGCTCGAGGGAAGGGTAAATGAGAGAGGGCAGAAGGTGGGGCTAGGGAGAAGAGGAGACCGAGAACTGGGAAAGGGCAGAGTGCAAAGGAAAGCTGGAGAACACTGCCCGCCGGGGAAGAGGAGTGGGGGTGGGGGGATGCTGAGGCGGACAGGTCAGGGGGTGGAACTGAAGAGCCCTAGAAGAGAGGCCAGAGGGCAGGAGAGAGGGAGAAGGCGGGAGCGGGGGCGGGGCCCGGGCACTTCCTTGTTGCGCCCCTCCCCGCCCCCGCCCCCGGCCCGGGCCCCGGCCCCGGCCCCCGCCCCCCCCACTTCCTCCGGCCTCTTTCTCTCACTTCCTTCTCGGGCCCCGGAGCCGCTGCTGCCGCCGCCGCCCCCTGCGCCCCCAGCGCCCCCAGCGCCGGCAGGGAGAGAGGGAGGGAGAGGACCAGGTGAGCCTGTGCCCCCAGTCAATCCCTCCATGTCCGGGCCGGACGGGAACAGGCAGAGATCGCGCGGTCCCAGCCCACTAACTTTCCTTGAGACCCGGAGGACTGGGAGTTGGGCGGCGGCTGGGGTTGGGGCAGGGGCAGGGCCCGGGGCCGCGCTCGCGCTACCCCTTGCTCTGTCCTGCCCGCCCGGCCTGGGTAGGTGGGACTAGGCAGTCTGTGGGGGGAGGGGGGAGGGGTTTACGGGATCTCTGACTGGCAGAGCTCTCCAGGGAAGGGAAGTGCTCCTTGAGATTGCGGGCTTTCTGCACTGGGAAAAGGGACCTAGCCGAGTTTGAGGGGGTTCCTGTTATTTGGGGGTCTTTGGGCTAGGTGGAGTGTCTGAGTTAAAGGGAGCGGTCTCAGAATTTGAGCTTTCTCTGTGTTGAGGGAAAATGATGTTAAGGATGGGAGAAAGAACCTGTTAACTGGAGATATCTAATTGAAAAAGGATCTCATGAATTGGAAAGGGGAATTTGAATTACTAGAGGGTCTCCGGGCTTAGGGAAAGGTCTCAGAGGCTGGAGAAGACCTGGCAGCTGAATGTGGTCTCTAGTTTGGAGAAAGTTTTTGCATCGAGGGCTTTCCTAAATCTCAGAAATTAGGAGGACTTTCTCGGTTAGGGAGGGGTCCCGGAGGTTGGGAGGAGACATAAAAGTGTGTAGAGCGATTGGGGAGCTTCTGAGTTGAAGGGCAGTCCGGAGACTGAAAAGAAAAGGTCCCCGAGGTCCGGACTGACCGAGGTTTAGAAGAGTCGGAAGCTGGATCCTGGATCTGGCTGACTTTTGTTTTGGATCAATCTCTAGTTAGAAGGGGTCTCTGGGGCAAGGGATAAGTCACTGACGTAGGTATCAAGGCACGTGTAATGGTAGAAGTTCTGGGTGTGGTAGTTTCGAAAAGCTGTCATTTTCTAAAAGCCCCAGAGGACTTCATGGAGGAGGTGACTTTGTGTTGAACCTCTAATATGAACAGAAATTGAGTAAACAGCCTGGGGGAGGGGAGGTTATTCTAAATGAAGAGTACGGAATAGCTGATAATAGAAGCTCGAATTTACATAACCCTTCGCTTTACATACATCTCATTTGATCATGTGCTCTCTCTTAGGAGAACAGGGAATTGTTCACTTTGACTGGAAGAGATCTTTTAAGGGAATCAGAGTAATAAGACTGTTGGGGATCAGGCCTTGGAATAGGCCATATGTCAAGCTTAGGAATTTAGCTTTCTCTTGTGAGTCATGGGGGGAGCAGAGCAGGTTTCTCAGTAGGAGAGAGATGTGGTCAGAGTTGGTCTGTGGGACAGTGACTGGTTCTATTGGAGGAGGGATTGAAGGGAAGAGACTGGAGATGGGGAAGCCCCTGAGGAGACTGCTTGGAGGGAGGAAATGTGACTTAGGCTCACTAAGTGCTGTGGGGACTGAGAGGAAGGTACCGATGGGAGAGACCTTGCTGAGACAGACTAGACTGATTGGATGTGAGTCAAGGAAGAAGGAGGAGTCAGTGATGTTTCGAAGTCGAGCCTGGCTGACGAGGAGGAGGATGACAAAAATAGGGAAGTTTGAAGGAAGAGCATGTTGCAGAAGTGGGGGAAGGGTGGGAGTTTATTCTGAGCTTAGGATGCTAGGGGGAACATCTAAGATGTTCCCATTCAAGCAGTGGAAATACAGGACTCAGTACTTCCCAAATCAGCTTATTTTACTTTGGGACAGATCTAATCCTTAGGTATCATATTTAAAGCTAGCCAAGATTTGCATCTCTGCTATCATTCTTCATTGATCTATCTAATTTTGCCCTCTGAACACAAACAGAACAAATCTCAGACTTGTTGGTCACCCTTTAAATGCCTCTTCACCCCGACCCAGGTCTTCTCTTTTCCAACTTAAACATCCCTAGTTCCTTCAGCCTATTCTGTATTCTTGGATATTCTAATCATATTGATTACCCTCTTCTGAGATTTCACTTTTCAGTTGTTATCATTCAGTCATTTTCATTCACCTCTGACCTCGTTTGGAGTTTTCTGGAAAGAGATATTGGAGTGGATTACTGTTTATTTCACTCATTTTATAGATGAGGAAACTGAGGCAAAGAGGGTTAAGTGATTTGGCTAGAGTCACACAAGCTCATAAATGCCTGAGGCTAGGTTTGAACTCAGGAAGCAATTTTCTTGACTCCAGGCTTATTCATCAGGAATTGAGTATAATCCACCTATATCCTCTCACCAAACATATGATCCCTAGTCACTAGGATTCCCTTAGTGTATCTAAAATTCAAATTAGGATTTTTGGCTACCACTTCACACTGTTGACCTATATTGAATTTACAAATCCACTAAGATCCTCAGATCTTTTTCACATGAATTATATGATATGGAAATCATCAAGACAATAATTAAAGCTTTGATGTGATGGTTAGGTTTACCAAGAGAGTGGAAAAAAGAGACTATTGAGGACAGAATTTTAGGGAAAATCCAGACTTAAGGAGTATAGAACAATAAAATAGGAAAAAAGTCTCTATTATCTTCTAGGCTGCAGATAGGAAGTGTATCCTCACTAGCAAGTACAATGGGCCAAATGGGGAGTGGAAAGTTAGAAAAGGTATATAGAGACAATATACAGCTACACACCAGCCCCCACATTACTGTTAATGAATGAAAAAACATTTAAGCTTTCTTTAAGTGAAAAAAAAAACACTAAAAGGTGGAGATATACTGAGACAGAGGCGCTGCCACATTGAGGAGGTACTCTTGTGTCAAGTTTTCTTCTGCCTCTAAACAGAATTGGCTGGGGAGGAGTGGGCCTGAGTAATGGTTTTCAGCCATGAATGAAGAGATACCTATAAGTATATGGGATTGAAAGCAGACTTGAGAAATTGTTGGGGATTTGACAATATGTGTAGGATTTCCTTCCACAGACACTTGGGGGAGTAGGAATCCTGCTTGAGGATTTCAGCCTGGAGATGAAGGAGGAATAGGAATGATAGAAATGGCTCTCATTTCTAAGTGGAGCTAAGGTGTACAAGGTGCTTTTCTTTGACAACTGTGAGGTAGGTATACTTGCAAATATTGTTAGTTCCATTTTGCAGAGAAGGGAACAGTCACAGAGAGGCACTTTTTGCTTGTCTATGGTGAAGCAACCATCCAGTGGTAAAGATGGGCAGACTTTCCTAGGTCTCTGACCTCAAGTCCAGAGTGCTCTTTCCACAGTTCATGATCACTAGCATTCCCTTTTTAAACTCCATAGTTTCTCTGAGGAAAGGTTTTCTAATAATAAGAGGGTCAGAGCTCTGGGAGAAGATTTTAACCTGTTTGAGCACAGTCTTACTGGCATTTTGAGATTGCCTGGGGTCAGGGTGGTGAATGAAGAAAAAAGGTATCCTTTAGTCACTTATATTATCTTAGGATTTAGATCTCTAAGAAATCCTCTAGATCATGGGTCCCAACCCCTTCATTTTGTTGAGGAGAAAAGTAAAACCAAAGAGACTCGAAGTTGTTTGCCTAGGGCAGCATGGGAAGGTGGCAGAAGAGCTGGAATCCTGACTCCACTGCCACTAGATCCAAACAAGGAATCCCGGAAAGTGGTTGCACGAATTCAGATTTGTGCTATGCAAAATGATTGTGTGAAATGTAGTAATTTATTCCAGCCCATAGGAAATATGTAGTCTAAAATCAAATAATTCCACATCACAGGATTTGTTATTCACATTAATCAAAATGTAACTGTATTTTACTCTGCTGCCTTGAGTTTCCACTGTCTGCCTTGCTCATCAAAGTTACCTTCTTTTCTAGGCAACTAGTCCCACTCTTCCTTAAGGGGAGGGCTTCTTTTTTATCTCCTCAGCTAACCCCTTGGGCGTGCCTCTGAGACTCTTTATGCAGTCTAAAAACTTAAGTCCAACTCTTGCCCTGGATAAAGGATCAGAAATTGGGACTTCCTGACTGAAATTTGAAAAGGTCAACTTGCCTATGCTTCTGCCTCTCTTAAGGACTGTCCTCCATCCCCCACCCCAGCTACCCAGGGTCCTTCCTCTTTTTAAGGGTATAACCTTTCCTCCTGGAAAGGAACTGCCCTCTGGTAGAGCTCACTATTTTCTGAAATTGTGCCTGGAGATTGACTGCAGGCTGATCTGATTTCAGTTTCTACTTCCCATCCAGGACCCTCAACTGATGAACTCACTTAACCTTCCTCCCAAATGCCTAGGCTGTGTGTCTCTATAAAGAAACCTGTATAGCCTTGAACTTTTTAGTCCCTTTGAGTATCCTGGCTTCCTGAGTCCACTGCTATGAGGCAGGACTAAGAATCATAAAGATAACTGGCTTTTAGATCTGAAGTTCTGGGTTTGAATCCTAGCTTTGCTGTCCACTGCCTGTGTGATCTAGGCAACTTATTTTAATAACTATTCCAAAATAATCAGTTTCCTTTGTACTCCTTTGTACTTTATTTTGTGCGTTCATAAATGTGATTCTGGCAAGGGTCCATAGGGCTTCCATAGATTGTCAAAGGAGTCTGGGACGTACACAAAAAGTTAAGAAGTACTAGACCAGGTGATTTCTAAGGCCTTTCCTATGATCCCTATGAGTAATAATGATGTGCTCATGTAGGGTCATGAAGAGGTCCAGATACTGGGAGGTACTTCTAGCCTAGACTGAGAATATTAAGGACCAGATTAGGCTTGATTTAAAATTAAGGATTAGGGGGCAGCTAGGTGGTACAGTGGTTAGAGCACCAGCCTTAAAGTCAGGAGGACCTAAGTTCAAATCTGGTCTCAGACACTTTACACTTCCTAGCTGTGTGACCCTGGGCAAGTCACTTAAACCCAATTGCTTCAGGAAAACAAAACAAAACAAACAAAAAAAACAAATAAAATAAAATTAAGGATTAGATCAGAAGGTTAAGGTCACCTGTCAGATTCCTTTTATCTGTAAGGCTAATTGTCTTCTTCAGGTTTGTGGACCTAAATTTTTATAGTTTCTTGTCCCTTGTAAACATAACAATTAACTTTTGTGGTCTGGGTTGTGTAGGAATAGGGAGGAAAAGGGAAAGAGAGAAATAAATGTTAGAAAAAGGCACCTGGAGATGGTAGCACTATCGGAGAAAGGGAGGTGCTTAGGAACTGAGTGGTAGATAATAGGATCAGGCCCTAGAAGGGAATAACTCCTTTGGAAAAGATGGAAAATGAAGCCAAGCAAAGAATTGAGATTAGATGACAAGATGTGAACCCATGCCCTCTGGTTCCAAAGTAAAGGCCCTTTCTGCTATACAGTCAAACGTGCTGTCCTCATCCCTGAAACCAGAGATCCAAACAGTCTTGCACCAAAAGTTATCCTCCAGCTGGCCTATTCATAGACTCAGAGAGAGCTGGAATAAGCCTTTGAAAAGTGAGTTCACTTCTAGGATTCTTAATACTCTTATCCTTAGGAAGGAAGGAAGGAAACACTCATTTATTAAGCACCTACTATGTACCAGGCACTATGCTATTTAAAAATACTTCAGTTGATCTTCAGCAATCCTCTGCAGAAAGTGTTGTTATTATCCCCATTTTATAATTGAATAAAATGAGGCAGGCCGAAGTTAAGTTACTTGATCAGTATCACATAGTAAGTGTTTACAGCTAGATTGGGAAGCAGTTCTTCCTGTCTCCAGTTGTTAGGTCATTATGTCTGACTCTTCCTGGCCCCATTTGGAATTTTCTTAGCAGATACTGGAGTGCTTTGCCCTGTCCTTCTCCAGCTCATATTACAGATGAACAACTGAGGGAAACAGGGTTAAGTGACTTGCCTAGGGTCACACAGTTAGTAGTGGTCTGAGATTTGAATTTGTGGAGTTGAGTCTGACTCCTGGCCCAATCCTATATGTACTGCAATATCTAGGTGCCCTTAGGCTTTTAGGGAGTTATGGCTGATTCTATGAGGAATTCATGGTCCCACTGAGTAGTTGTAGGGAGGAAGGAATGAAAAAAGGTTGCCTTTAGGCATATGAGACTGAGACTGGGTTAGTCTTTTATTTATGGGAGAGTAGGATGAGGGAGATGGAGTTACATGTAAGTAGCCCACTGGTCTTTGGTTCATAGGGAAGAGCCTGTTAGGAGTGGAATTTAGAAATGCAGTCATAGCTTTAATTTTTTTTTTTTATTTGTTAAACACAATATATGTATACATATCCATACAGTAATCTCACTGCACCAAAAAAAAAAAAAAAATCGGGCTTAGAAATAAGGTAAAATAACCTGAGAAGGAAAACAAAAATGCAAGTGGACAAAAACTGAAGGAATGGAAATGCTATGAAGTGGTCCACACTCATTGCTCATGGTTCTTTCACTGGGTTTGGCTGGTTCAGTTCATTACTGCTCTATTGGAACTGATTTGGTTCATCTCATTGTTGAAGAGGGCCACATCCATCAGAATTTAGTCATAGCTTTGTAAAATCAGATTTGTTACACCTGGAAGGGAGTATCCAAAAGGGGACCCCGAAGCCCTAGAAAGCCACATAGTAGAGATAAATTATAATTTAGCGTAGGCCTGGATCCTCCTCAAAGCAGATTCTACTGCACCAGTTATCAGCCTTTACTCGATCTATTCCCTGAAGAGATCAATATTAATTTATATATTAAGGCAGTTAATATATATATCATATATATGTGTGTTTTTATATATGATATAATGGGACAGTTATATGCCTTTACTCTCCTGTCTTTCTTGAAGGGATCAATATTAATTAATATATCAAGGTAGTGTTTGAACCCTGAGCTCCAAGAAATAGTGGAGCTATAGATCACAAAATTCCCTTTTCTTTGTGTAAAAAGCATTGGTCTGGGGCTCAGGATAACCCGATCTTATTCTGCTTCTTGACACTTATTAGTATGACCATTGGTAGTTCCTTCCCTTTCTTCCTCAGATAAATGAGGGGGTTGAAGTAGAATCATGGAAATAAGATGATCTCCATGAACTCTCTCAGCACTATTACTCTGAGCAATTGTTAGAAGCTCTCTTCTTCCTACAGGAAATCTGCCCAGATTAGCCCCTGTCAGCTTCAGATTCCCCAATCTTTCTATTAATGCAGAGCTCTGTACCTCCTTAGAAATGTATCTAGTCCAACTCTGTCCCCTGGCTGTTAGCTTTCTCTTACTAGGTTGTGTCTTCCCCCTCAACATAGGGAATTCCCCTTTATGCCTTGCTTTTCATACTTCACTCCCCGGTGTGGAGTGGTTTGGCCTTATTCGCTATTGGGTAGGATAGAGCAGATTGGTCCCTGAACTGTCCAAGTTGTACTTATTAATAAGAATAATAGCTCATTTATCAATAGCAATTTAAGTAATTGAATGACTTAACCCACCACAATCTCTGGAAGATATCCTCATCTTACAGGTGGGGAAACAGAGGTTTAGAAGGGTTGTGAGTATCCCAGGGCCATCTGGATAACATTAATCCCAGGTTTCTATACTTTTTAAGTGCAGATCTCTTTCTGCTGGACAACATTGCCCATGGGATGGGAAAAGAGCTTAGAGTCCTTAGAGGAACCATTTGACCAACCCCTTCTCCAACAAAACTCAACCTGGTCAACTTTAAAGGAGCCTCTCTAGCCAATCTGCCCTATAGGTCGAGAGGCTCATCTCTGATCCATTGTCTGAATGCTCTCTCTGGCATTTACTGTGTGGCATTGGGCACATTCATTTCCACCCTACCAGCCTCAGTTTCTTCAGCTGTTGAGATAGGATAATAATATAATATTCCTCTTATGGCTGTGATAAGGATGAAATAAACTGCTACTAAATTTGATTTACAAATTGCTATCTTGGGGAGGGAGACAAATTTGGAACACAAGGTTTTGCAAAAGTCAGTGTTGAAAACTATCTTTACGTGTATTTGGAAATAAAATACTACAAAAAAATTTTGTAATAAATAAATAAATTTGATTCAACAGCTGTTTATTAGTCACCTACTGTATACAGAACCCTGAAATCAGAGCAGTCAGCTAACTCAGTGGTTAGAACTTTGAGCCTAGAGTCGGAAAGACTTTGAGTTCAAATCTGTCCTCAAACTATAGTTTACTAACTGTATGACCCGAGGCAAATCACTTACCTCTGTTTGCCTCAGGTTGATCAGTTGTAAAATGGGCACAATAATTGCACTTGTCTTTTGGGGTTGTTATGAGAGCTTCAAACTGAGACTGCCTGGCATATAGTAAATGCTATTGAAATGCTAGTTCATATTGTAGAGAAAGGATAAGTGTGACACTGGAATTTACAGTCTCTGGGATTAGTGTAGTGAATGCCTCAGGACTGTACCCCAGAGGTGAGAGGGATGTGGCTGGGATTGGGTGGGGATGAGCCTGGGCTGGGGGTGGGGAGGAATGAGAAGTGAAGTGGAGTTTCCTCCCTGACACATACTTTCCCCTGTGGAAACCCCCCTCCAGCCTCCTTGGAGGTGGGGCCTGGGGCCAGGGTTGAGTTGGTTTGGAAATGGGAGGGGGGGGTGGAGGCTCGTCCTTCCTGTTGGGGAGGGTGTGGGTGGCCTTGGGAGATGGAGGTGGGGGTAGGGGGAGACAACACTGGTCTTCCGGCCATTCTGTGCTGTTTGACTGTTGTATATGAAATTCTCATTAGGAGTGCAGAGTCAAACACAGTGATAAGAGCCTTGAGCCTGAGATAAAAGATATTCAGGTCCAAGTTCTGCTACTGACTGAGTCACTCAATGGTTAATGTTGGGCAAGTCCCTTCCCTTAGATGGTCCTTGCTTTCCTCTTCTGAGAAAGGAGTGGGGCTGGACCACAAGATCTCTGAGGTTCCTTCCAGCTTTTCTTCTGTTCTAAGGAAACCCATTCTGGCTCAACATGCAGTGAATCTCTGAATCTTCTGGCAGCCTAAGTCCCACCCCTGGGATTCCCTAAGGAGTCTTCTTCTCCATTGCCCCACCCAGCCCCTTCTTCCACACAGCTGTGGCTGAGCTTCACCCCAACCTTTGGTGGCCCCAAGATCCATCCTTCCAGGCCTTATTGCAGGCCTGAACCCATTAGCCCCTTCCCTTCTACCCTCCCCCAGGGCCCCAGTGGTCTAGGGAGGAATGGGCTGCCAGCCAAGTTAAGCTACAATTCCATTTCCTCCCTAGCTACAGCCTAAGTCTGGCCGCTTCATCAGAAATGGGGGTGGTATATATGTGTGTGGGGGTGATTAGATCTTTCAGTGAGTGGTCAGCACAAAGTCTACACCTCTTACTAAAATCTGGGACCTGGCACCCAATTCCCTCTTCCTTCAAATCCACAGTGAGAGGAGAAAGAGGTAAATAGCCAAGGCAGTAGAGAATCTTTCCCCCAAAATTACAGGAAGAACTGACATACTTGCCTGAGTCTTGCAGGAAAAGAGAGAAAGAATAGAAAACTGTGCAGTCCTAAGGCAGATCAATTAACTGTAGCCAGTTTCTACTCTTCCCCCCAGTCCTCTCTGTCCTTAGCCCAGGTCCTCTCCCTGATCTCTTCTCTCCCTACCCCATGCTCCAGAGGCTCACTTCATTCATGGTGACCTTCACACCCATGCAGACCCATAATATTAACATAGTGGAAAACAGTATCTGCTTTAGAGTCAGAGGGTTCAGTTCCAATTCTTTGCCATACTATCTGGCTTCAATTTTCTCCCTGATCCTTCCAACTCTTATGTTCCATGTCCAGAATCTGTTTCTATATCTAGAATGTCCTTTCTCCAGTTATCCATGAGAATCTTTGGCATGTTCTCCAGTGGGGTCATAGTCAAAGTCAGAATTCATTTACAGGGTAGCTATGACACTGTATATAGGAGAGATAGAGACAGACTAGAGTAAGGAGGATGCTGCTGTGAAACAATATGGGAAGAGCTGTGGCTAGGTTGTGACAGAGCTACAGGTTTGTCAAGAAGGGGATGAGTACTGAACAGATATTGGAAGATCAAGAACAGATAGGATATGGAATTAACATGGTCTTATTTGTCTGTTTTATTACTTATGAGAGACAGTCTGGTTTAGTGCTGACCTTGAAATCAGAAAACAGGTTCAGGTCTATGACAAAAACTATGTGACCCTGGGAAGATCATTTATCCTTTCAGTATTCTATGTAATTTTCTGTAGCGTTCTTTGCACCCATTGGGCATTATTTGTATGGAAGGAATAAGTCAGAGATGAATTCCTAGGCCTCTGTTTTCTCCTGTGTAAGATGATGGTGTTGGACTTGATCTCTATATCCTTTCCATATAATAACCAGAATGGACAATGATTAGGTTGGAAATCAAATCCCATTGCTCAGGTCTCAGGCTACATGACCATGGGCAATTCCCTTCCCTTTTGGCCTCAATTTCCTCCTCTGTAAAATGAGAAAACTGGACTTGTTATGCTTTGATATATGCACTTTAAGAATTAGGAGATGGAGTCAGACCCAGGAGATGATGGGTAGTCTCATTGATTGGGAGACATCAGAAGAAGCAGCTGGGAAAATTCAGTGCTTTTACCACTTGGGATTTCCCCCACTTATCCCCCTTTCTTCTTCCCCAATCTTACCCCCTTTGGGTTTCTTCCTTCCCCTCTCCACAGCAGGGCCAGCCACTCCCTGTTGGGACATTTCCCTTGTTCTAACGGTCAGGCCCTATCATTAGCCCTTTCTCTGGTTCCTCCTCTCCTCTTAATTCAGAAATTCTGTAAACTCTTAGCACCAACTACGTGCTTCATGCTTGGGATACAAGGATGAAAGTCAATATAAAGCCTGTCCTCAAAGACCTTGGAGAGATTAGACATATGCACAAATAAGAATGATAGGAGGAAAAGTATGATAAGAACAGAAGGGGGAAACTAGAAATTTGAGAAGGGAAAGGTTAGTTTGTGTTTGATAGAAGGGGAGCACGGGAGATCAGGGAAGGCTTCATGGTAAAGACATTGGCATTTTGTTGAAGGACATGGAACAGATTTCACTCTTTGCCCTTGGCTATAAGCTGTAAGTTGGCATAGGTCAGGAAATGCAGTGGTATCCTCCCCCAATCCCCTAAGCTGTGTACCAAGTTTTACTGCCTTTAAATTAGTGCTTGGGCATCTGAGGGAGGGAGAGATGGGAAGGGAAAAGTGTGGGTGTAGTGGAGAGCAGTGATCTAAGAATGAAGAGATGCTAGTCCTCATTTAGTATGTTGGGCAAGTCCCTTCCCCCTGTTTTCTCTGTTAAAAAAAAAAAAAATAGGTTAGATGATCTCTATGGTGTTAATTTTCTGACAACAGAATGTATTGAAAAGTGGCTATAGTGGCTTTAGGACATCATACATTCACTTGAGGTCCTTTCACTCAAAGTGAAAGCTGGGGGACAGCCATGTGGACATGACTAGATGGTCTTGGAGGTCCCTTAAGTATCTACAGATCCTGTCTTTGTCCCTTTTTCTGCCTATTCCCAGGCCTCAGTCACCTACTGATGACTGATGCCAATGGGAGTTGTCTAGATCAAGGGGGAGGACTCAGTCTTGTGGGCAATTTTTTCTTTCTTTTAGGATATAGACACCGGAAGTGCTGATACCCATTAAGAGAAAGGGGTGGGCATCAGCAAGCCATTCACTGACAAACTATGTATATTTACTAAGATTTCCTGTACTTTGAGGAGGAAGAGACCCCTGTCTCAAGGGAATTCCGGCCTGGCTGGGGAGTTTAGGCTCTTGTACAGGGAACAGTCACAGGGCATGATGGGAGAGATTAACTGGCACACTCTTAAGACTTACATGCAGTAAGTGGTAAGGGACCAACAGTCTGAGTTTGAAGGAGGAGGTACTGACTTGCTTTGTAATGGGCTCTTAAGACAAGATGTAGAATTTGATGGGTTTGGAATTTTAAAAACCTGGATTTAAATCCCACCCTTCCCATTTACTCTCTCTGCCAGGCATATTCAGTTTCCTCCTGTGTGAAATAAAGGACTTGGACCTCTAAGGTCCTTTGCAATTCAAAATCTATGCTCCTTTGGGGTCAGGGTGAGCAGGAAAGGCCCTATGGAGTAGGAAGAGCTGGAACTTGAAGTCTATGGGAACTTGAGAGGAAAAGTTTCTGGTGTCTGTAACAGTAACCCCAGGAATAAGGCCTACCTGGCTAAAAAGATAGGTTGGAATTTTTAAAGAAATGTTTTTTTATTTGCTATCTATTGCTATCCCAGTAAATTCCTCCACCTTAACCCTGCTAGCGCCAAAACCAAAACACATTGACTCCTTATTAAAAAGTATGCCTCATTCTGAATCCACATTCCACAGCATTCTTTAATGAAAAGAGGAGGGCATGCTTTCTCATCAGTTTTGGACCATATTGTTGGAACTTTAAAGGCTGAGGAATTAGATTTGATCTAAACAGTATGGCTAAGTAAAACCCCAATCAGGTTAACAGACATTTGTCTAACCTATCTCAAATATCTTTTTTTTTTTTTTTTTTTTTAAATCAATCCAGAGTTCTTTCGAAATGATGCCCAGGGAATCAGTCAATTCCTGGGTCACATAACTTGAAGTGGAAGAGATCTTACAGATTACTAAGATCAGTCCAATTCCTTCAATTCATAGAAAAGTAAGGTCAGAGATGGAGAGGAGAGTTTTGTTAAGATCATAGAAATGATACATACCCAACTCACAGTAATCTCTCCTCCTTGTAGTACCCACTGGCATAAAGCGTATGCTGCCTGGGATAGTTATTTGAGTGTGAGTCCACTTTTTTCCCTGATCAAGTTGTTTGATCTTGGATAATTCACTTCATCTCTCATAGTTTCATTTTTAGCAATTTATAGAATGCCTATGAAGGTATTTGCAACACCTATTTCACAGGGTTGTGGCAAGGGTCCAATTGAATGAGTTGATGTATAGTAAGCATTTTAAAAACTGTTGTGATAATCAGTTCCTATCTCCCATATCTTGTCTGTGTGTCATTAGAGCTCTTAGATCCTAAAGTCAGCTCCCCTGGCAAAATAAAGGCATAAAGAAATCATAGGAGATAAACATCTAGGAAATAGATTTTCCTTTTCTCTGGGATTATTTTCTTTGTATTTTATTATTTTAAAAACATTCTGAGAAGGGGTCCATAGATTTCACCAGACTGCTGCCAAAAGAGTCTGTGACACATGAAAAATTAAGAAGCCCTATCTAGTGCAATTCCCTCATTGTACAGAGGAAAAAACTCAGGCTTTGAGAGAAGAGATTCTTTCCTCTTTCCACAGCATCTGAGCTAGATACCTAGAAGGAAAGGTGTTTGTTGATTTGAAGTCAAGAGGCACCATAAGGAAGTGTAAGATCCTTTAGCCAAGTGGCAGAATGTTGGGGGTTTAAATTCTGGCTGTCTTATATAGACTTGCTATATGACTTTGGTCAGTGTTTTTTGATCTCCGAGGAAAGTTTCTTCCCTTGCAATATACAGGAGTTGGTGTTTTTTTTTTTCAACTCCTAGTCTAGAAACAAATGGCCACTAAAAACTGAAAGGAGAGAGAGAAGGATAGAACTAAGTGTTGGCCACAGACTCTAAGAACAGCACATATTTTTATAATACTCTAGACATTACAAATTGTATCGTAAGAGAACATCATGATAACTCTGTTATCTGGGTAGTGATGTCAGCATTTTACAGATGAGTCAGGGGTGAAGTGACTTGCCAATGTCAGAATTGACTCCTCAGACCAAGTCTTCTGACTTTCAAAATCAGTGGAATGGCATTTACCATTGAGATAACTAAACTATGGCAGATCTCTGCGATTATAGCAAATTGGAGTGCTTTAAAAAATCTTCCCCATAAACCTGAGCCTAGACCTTCACCCAAAGGCAGAAGAAAGAAGTTGAATCCTTGGACCCTGATCTGGGCTTCCTCTCCCAATCTTTCTAGTTCACTCTCCCAGAACTTAGTCAGGTTCTTCAGTAACAGTAGGAACTGTGTCTTGGATGCTTCTCAGGATTGAAAAGATTTCAATTCAGAAAGTGCTCCTTATGTAATTCTAGTGTTTATAGTGAACCAAGGTGGACATGTCAAGTTTAAATAGGATGCTTGACTTTTCTTTGCCTCAATTTCCACATCCATAGAATGAAGAAGTTAGGCTAAATTTAACTAAGTGAATAGAAAGCTGGACCTGAAGTCTGGAAAAGTTGAGTTCAACTCCTACCTCAGATTCTAGCTATGACCATAGGCAACTCATTTAACTTCTGATTATTTCACTTTCTTCACTGTAAAAAGGTGTTAATATTAGCACCTATCTCCCAGGGTTTTTGTAAATACTAAAGGAGATAAAAAGCTTTGCAATTCTTAAAGTCTTATATAAGTGCTGGCTATCATCATCATCATGGATTCCTAACCTTTCACGGGCCATGGATCCCTTGACAGGCTAATTATTTCTTTTCAGAATCAAATTGGTTTTTCAGCAATTTAACAAAATACTAACTTCTAGTTAGAAGTTAGCGAAAATAAATATGCATTTTTTTTCCATCCCAGTTCATAGATTCCTAAAATCTAACCACAGGATATTAGAAGGACAAGGAGAATCAACTGATGCAAAAACTTACCTAGTCCTTTAAGGTACAATATTTTAAAATTCTCATCTTTCTTAAGAACATCAGAATTAGATGATCCTTTAAGTCCTAAATCCTGTGATCCCAACAAATACATATTTGCTTTATATATGTATGTGTATATAGCTATTTTTGTTATGCACACATATGTGTGTGTATGTGGGTGTGGGTGTGGGTGTGGGTGTATAAAAGCTCCAAAGTCTAATAAGGTTGAAGCAAGTGATGACTGACTGTGCTTAAGCTAGTGCATAATGATACTGTGAGGGAGAAAAAGGAAAGCCAAGATGCCACATTCAGTAAGCTTGTCATCCAATTGGAGAAATGGGAGTGTGCAATTGAAAGCAGTGGAAAGAGTTGCAGAGATACAGACTTTAGCCTGATGTAAAGAAAAGCTTCCTTATAAACTGGGAGGCAGCTTCCCTAAAACACAAAGGGCTCATGCAAATGGTTTCATGGAAATACAAGTTAGTGGTTTCCTAATAATACTAATATTTATATTTAGTTTTGCAAACTACTTATCCATATCTCATTTGATTCTCCCAATGACCCTGTGAGGTAAATGTTAATATATCCCCATTTTACAAACGGAGAAACTGAGGCAGAAATTACATGATTTGTGCCATGTCACATAGCCAGTAAATAAATGTATAAGGCAGGATTTGAAGTCAATTATTTTTATTTTTAATCTCAGTGCTGGAATCTGATTATATTGGCAGCTAGGTGGTTCAATAAATAGCTGAATCTAGAATCAAAGAGTTCTGTCATTTCAGTCTTTCCTGACTCTTGACTTCATTTGGGGTTTTCTTGACAAAGATACGAGAGTGGTTTATCATTAGGCAATCAAGATAAAGTGACTTGCCCAGGATCACACAACTAGTAAGTGTCTGAAGCTAGATTTGAACTCAGAAAGATGTTTCCTTGACTTCAGGCCTGGTACTTTGTCCACTTCACCATCTATTTGCTGAGAGTCAGAGACCTGAGTTTGAATTCAGTCTCAAATACTATGTGTGGGATCCTGAGTAAGACACTAAACCTCTGCCTGCCTCCGTTTCTTCATCTGCTAAAATGGAGATAACATCACGATCTTCCTAGTTGTTAGGCTCAAATAAGTTATCAGTCAATCTTTTTGCAAACCTTAAAGTACTTTTTAATTGTGATGGAGGGTGTGTGAGATTGAGGATGGTGATACTTGCTGTCTTTTCCTTTCTGGTTTTGGTCTCTTGGAGAAACTGCCAATGAAATAGATTTACCATCTAACTCAGAATCCCTGATATTGTATATACTTTGATTGAGTATTTTCTTTAGTCTTCACTTCTGCACCAGGTGTCCACCAGGTTCAAGATAACTAGAAAAAAGATGGTCCAGTGTAACAAGGCCTGAACCAGTGGAGCAAATATTTTGTTTTTCCCCTTGGGGTAGAGTGGAACCCATGATTCCCCAAATTTGTACTGAGATTTCTTATATGCCCAGTCTATATCCAACCTTGCCATAGAAAAACCAAGAGGGAGATAACCAGGCCCTGCCCTCTGAGAATTTCCAGGTTACCCAACCATATGAGACACCCCTGAAATCTGAAGGAGAATATAACAATTATGAATGGTTCTATTGTTCTCTGCTTTGTAAAATGCTTTCCTTTGTAAGATAGGTAGGTAGCCTGAAGTCAGGAGTACCTGAGTTCAAATCTGCCCTCAGACACTTAACACTTCTTAGCTGTGTGACCCTGGGCAAGTCACTTAACTCTAATTGCCTTAAAAAAATTAGATAGCCCCTGTGGATGTGACGATTTCCATTTTATAGAAGAGAAAACTAAAAAGCTTGAGAAAGTTAATTGACATCTCCAAGGATGCCCAGTTGCAGAGGTCAGATTCAAATATAGATTAGAAATTTGGGGATATTTCCATCACAGCATAAAATA
Organism: Sminthopsis crassicaudata; assembly: GCF_048593235.1. NCBI lineage: Eukaryota > Metazoa > Chordata > Mammalia > Dasyuromorphia > Dasyuridae > Sminthopsis > Sminthopsis crassicaudata. The sequence continues at coordinate 580,106,345 of NC_133619.1, read as the reverse complement.
TTCACTAATTCAGTATATTCATTCAATTCTTATTCAGCAAACATTTATTAAGCCCCCTGTGCCAAGTGTCATGCCACATACTGGAATGCACTCAGGAGTTGCCTTGAGTCATACAATTTTTGCCCGGTTCCTTTTTCAACCTCCCAAGAGTTCACCAAGGGAGGTTTGGCCCACTCACCAGAGACCTTCCTTGCTTTTTTTCATGACACCAAGATGGTGCCAATAGAGGGAGCACTGTGGCTGCCCATCTGTCATGCTTTGCCATGCTAGCAGAACATCTTTTCCTGGGGAACCATTCCTTGATGATGTCATTTCTTTCTGTCCTTTCTTAAAATCCCTCACTGGTTGCTGTGTTTCAGTCTGCTTACATCCTGATTCCCTCTCCCTGCCTCTCTGCCCCTTTAGCCATTGCACTCTCTATAATAGTCACGTTTTGCTCTTTAGAGGCAGTCATAGCTCACTGCCATATAGCAACACTGAAAAAATGTTAGAATTGGGGAGAAAAAAAAGGCTTTTGCTGTTACGGTTGGAATCAGTTAAAAAAAAAAAAAAACTGAAACAGTTACTGTCCTTAAGAAGGTAACTTTCTTTGGAGAAAACAATCTGCACTAGAAAATAAAGTACAGAATATATACAAAGTAATTCTGGGAAAGGGGCAGGACAGTAGCTGGTGGCAACAGGAAAGGCTTTCTGCAAGAGGCAGCATTTAGGCTGAGCTTCAAAGGAATCTAGGGATTCTTTCAGGCAGAGGTGAGGAGGGAGTGCATTCCAGGCATGGGGAACAAGCTTCTACAAAGGCAGCTTGGGAAATGGAATGTGGTATATGGAGAACAGCAGATACGGATGTTTGGATGGGCAGTGGCATTCCTGGAAAAATAGGCCTGGGAAGTAAGCTGCAATCAGACTGGGAAAGACTCTGCAAGCAAAAGAAAGGAATTTATTATTAAGAGTCAAACAAAAGGTCCTGGAGCTTATTTGACCTGGGTGATGTTTTAAGAATATTATTTTGGCAACTGTGTGGAAGATGGGAAGAGTGGGAGACTACTGTAGTAGTCCTGGGGAGAGAGAGGAATCCTGAAGTAGTTCGTATGACTCAAACTTTCAGGTCTGTGCCAGTTCAAAAGGATTGACTTCCTCCAGGAATTAGGACTATAAGGATGGGTATTATTTGGGGCCAGACAGAGGAGAACTGAATGTCACACATCTGGACCTTCTTGAAGGCAGTAGAGAGCTATGACAGATTCATGAGCAGGACATGGTCAATCTGGGATGGGTGACAAAAGAATGAGACAGGGGAAGAAGCTGGGTAACTAGGAACAGGCTCATAGGATTAGAGATTTCCATCTGGAAGGGACCTCAGAAGTCATCTAGGGCAGCTCCCTTATTTTAAAGATTAGGAAAGAGGCCCACAAAGATTGAAATGGCTTGCCTGGAGTCCCACAGAGACAAGCCCTGCCATACATTCCATGGTACTTTGCTGCCTTCCCTGGAGCTGAGACACTCAGAGGAAGCTGCTGGCCAGGACACAGAAGTTAAAGCTTTTGAGTAAGGGCTACAAAGATAAAGAGCAGGGGATAATTGGACAAGAGAATTTTTGAAGGATATGAGGTCATTCAATTCAGTCAATAATTATTGTGTATTTACCATCTGTAGAAAGGAACAAAATAAGCATTTATTAAGCTCTGACTATTTGCCAGGCAGGGTGCCAAGCGCTTTATATATGTAAACACATTCGATCCCTACTGTAACTCTGGGAATTAGATGCTATTGTTATCTCCTTTTTAGAGTTAAAGAAACTGCCCAGTAAAGAAACAGCTAGTGTCTGAGACTTGATTTGAATATAGTTCTTCCTATGCCACTGTTAGGTGACTATAAAGTTTCACAATAGATAATAAAGATTTCAAAGCACTCAGCAAAAGTTACAGGCACCTAACATAGGTAAGGAGGTGTTACCAAAGACTGCTACTTAGGCACAACTCCAAGGCTTTAGGATCTATGTTGCAGGAGTTGCTCCATGTTACAGAATTTGGCAATAAAATTTAGAAGGTATTTAGTTTGACACTTATTTTCCAGAGGAGGAAATCTAGGCCCAAAGAGATGGAGTGAAAAGACCAGGCTCATTTAAACAGTAGTAAGTAGCAGAGTTAACATTTAAACCCAGGTGTTTTGACCACATATCTAGTACGGTTTAAGGAAATAGCCTTCTGATGATGACTGTCTTGAGGGGGGAATAGGACTCTGAGGATGCTAGGAGTGTGGGGGCGGGGTAGGGGGTAGAGGAAGAGTTATCAATATGTCAGGAGCATTCAGAATTTAAATATATGGCAAAAAATCTATCCATATTCTTGTCTACATGAGCACATCTTTCTCTAGTTCCCTATGAAGGCTGTTTGGTAACTACCCAGTTATAATTTCACTGTTGGCAAGCCAATTCCTTCCACATTTATTAAGGGCCTGCTTTGTGCAGTCCTGATAAGTCTCTAGATAAGACTGTGTTCTTGTCATGTAGCTGAGTCTGTAGGAGGTTAAGAATCTCTCACAATATATGTCAAGCGCATTTAAAGAGGTGCTGTTTCATAAAATTGAGAAAGTGCTGCTGTTGGGGAACTGAGAGGGTTTCCTGGAGGAAACAGTTAGAATTTGAATTGAATAGAGACCTAAAGGGCCAAGTAGGACTTTTTGCAGATTTAAGGGGGGGGGGGTGTACAGATGAGTGAGATGTGTTGAAACTGGAGGTGAGATATCTTAGTTTTAGATTCTGGATTAGGATACTACATTTTAGGTGTTGAATATGTCCTGAGGTGAGGCCTGCCTGAGTTATTAGACTGGTGCTGGGGGAGGGAGGGGAAGTAAGGAGTCAGCCTATGGTTCCAGGAAGTGGCTGGTAGAGGGTGGTCCCTGAGGTTGAGGAAGTATAAATAACTGAACTGTAGTCTCCAGAAATGTAAGGGGGGGGGGGGTGTGTGTGGGGGAATTTCTTGTTGAGCTAATGTAGAATCCACAACTAGGCCAGAGGCAAGGTATTTGTGTCCAGGTTAGGAGAAGGAGGCAACACAAAGGGAACACAAGGTAACAGCAAAACCATATGTACCTTGATTAAGATCTGAAATCATTTTACTAGTCTGAGGATTGAGACATCCAGCAGTGGACAATCTTAGATAGAACCGAGCTACCAATTTTAGGCATAGCATCCACCACATGTGATAATAATCCCTCTATATTTGATCTAATCAAATTATATGTGGAGAATTCTATTCTGTTTCCAGAAGGAACATGGATCGGCTCAAGTAGATCTGGAAAGGATGGTCAGATTACTGAGAGGACTGGAGAGCATGCTATAGGAAGATTACTTAAAGGAACTTAGGATATTAAACCTGTAGAAGAGAAGACTTGAGGAAGTCAGAATATGATAGATAATTTTATTTCTGCTTGGTCTCAAATGGCACACCAGCTTTCATCTTTATGTCTCCAGTGGTGGGAAATGTATCCCAAAGCAGTCCGTTACATTTTTTGACAATTCTAACAGGAAAATTTTCCTTCCATCAAGCCTAAATCTGCCTCTTCATACCTCCCTTCCTTTGCCATCTGAGACCAAGCAGAAATAATGTCAGAGCTGTCATAGAGGAGATTCCTGCTTCTTTTGGGATTAAGCAGGTTGCTCTCTGAACTTTCTTCCTCAAGAGAATCTGCAGTTCCCTTCAAATGGAGATACTATTGCTCTGGACCCAAGAGGTTAATCCTTGGTACCCTGTGTAAACCTTGGGGGGCTAAAGGTTTTAATAACAAAATATGCACCTGTCTAACTGTGACTTCTTTAGTTACTTCCCTCTGAATTTATGTCCAATGATATTTCCCTGGGAAAAGGGGGAGACATAATTCCTTAATAACAAAATATGCACCTGTCTAACTGTGACTTCTTTAGTTACTTCCCTCTGAATTTATGTCCAATGAGGAAGAGGGAGGGAAAAGGGGGAGACATAATTCCTCTTGCCAGTTCTTTTGGGTTCTCATCTCCCATGGTCCCAAAGCCTTTGTGTCTCCTTTTGTCTCTATTTCCATTTTTCTGGGAATATCCTCTGTGTGTGTGTGTGTGTGTGTGTGTGTGTGTGTGTGTGTGTGTGTGTGTGTGTGTGTGTGTTTACTTTGGTCAAAATCACTTCCCCCTTCTTTAAACTTCAATCTTCCCTTTTAAAAATGTTGGAGAACAACTACACTAGATAGTCTCCAAGTCCCTTTTAATCCTCCATTCTCGGTTCCCTTCTACATCTCATGCTCACTTCACCTCAGGGGTGAAGGGCTCAGTGATTAAGAGCTAAGATCATCTAGTAGGGGAGTACAGTATGCAAGAAAACTGGGTTTGGAGTCAGAGGACCTGGCTTTAAATTCTAATTCAGGTACCTGTCATAATGACCTTGGACAAGTTTCTTCCTGTCTCAGTTTGCCCTTCTATAAAGTCAGGAATCAGGCTGAATCTTAGGGTTCCTCCAGCTTCAGACCTGTCCAGACCCTTCCCATTTTAATGGCACATCTCTCTTTCCTTGTGTCTCTCATGTACAGGTTGAAGCCTTGGCTGCCACTGTGAGGGTTCTGGCTGAGACAAGCAAGTTGGGCCACAGCTGCACCCGCCGCAGCCGCCACGATGCAGAGCATCAAGTGTGTGGTGGTGGGCGACGGGGCAGTGGGCAAGACGTGCCTTCTCATCTGTTATACCACCAATGCCTTCCCTAAGGAGTACATCCCAACGGTGTTCGACAACTACAGTGCCCAAAGCACTGTGGATGGGCGCACCGTCAATCTGAACCTGTGGGACACAGCAGGTCAGGAGGAATATGACCGGCTACGTACCCTGTCCTATCCCCAGACCAATGTCTTTGTCATCTGCTTCTCCATTGCCAGCCCACCTTCCTACGAGAATGTGCGGCACAAATGGTATCCAGAAGTATGTCACCACTGCCCTGACGTGCCCATCCTGCTCGTGGGCACCAAGAAGGACCTGCGGGCCCAGCCAGATGCCGTAAGGCGGCTGAAGGAGCAGGGCCAGGCGCCCATCACGCCCCAGCAGGGCGTAGCCCTGAGCAAGCAGATCCATGCTGTTCGCTACCTCGAGTGCTCTGCACTGCAGCAGGATGGAGTCAAAGAAGTGTTCGCTGAGGCTGTCCGGGCCGTGCTCAATCCAACGCCACTCAAGCGGGGCCGCTCCTGTTTCCTCTTGTGACTCCCCAACCTTGGAAGGGAACAGATCCTCCCTTCCCACCCCTGCTGGCCTTGTCCTGGGGCTTGTCGTCTGTTTGTTCATCTTCCTGAGCCGCTTTCCCCCCTCCCAACTCAACCAGATGTGCCTTGGTCCCCTTCTCCCCTCTAGGTCTGATTGGTTCCTCTTTCTCTTTCCAGCTACATGCCCCCCCAGCAGTGTCCGCACTCTCCTCAGAGAGAAGGGAAAAAGGGATGGCGCAATGTTCTAGTCCCTCTTTTTCTGAGCAGTCTTTACATTCAATTCAATGAACATTTATTGACCAACCTCCTACTATGTGCAAGACCCTGTTCAGGTTCTGGGAATTCTGAGATGAAAAAAGACAAGAGTTCTTGCTTTCCTGGAGCTTTCAATCCACTGCCCTTCTGTTCCTGGCACTCAGAGCTGAAGCCCTCCTGTTGTTGGTAGGGAGGGCTTTTTCCAGCCCTCCCACTCCCTTGGTCTTTAGTGAGCTTCTCTGGGCCAATCCTCACAGGCCTTTCTGAGCTTCCTTAGGTCTAGGGCACTTCTGAATACCTACCCCACCATCTAGCCATCTCTGCTCCAGCCTGGCTACCATGCTCAGGACACACCCCACCCCTCTTGCCAGGACAGGAGCACAGGATCCTGAGAAGAGAGGGAGCCAGCCAGCACCTGCCCACCTGAGGAAGCGGCAAGGAGAGCCAGCTGCCTCTCAATCCCCATTTACAAACCCACCAACAGACTTTGTCCGTATGTGCTCTAGGGGTGTGGAAGGGAGGGGAAGACTTGTTCTGTCCCACCAGCCCTCTCCACCCTCTCCCTGCGTGCATTAATAAAACCTTGTGTTCAAGACCCAGTGCTTCCCTTTGTAGAGGGGGAGGGGAGGGGCTAGGAGGGGTTTGGAGAGGACATTCAAGCTTGGGTGGGTGGTAGCCTTTCATGAGTACTAATGGGGTGGGATTCATTGGAGACCAGAAAATATCATTAACAAGGGTGCAGGCCCACAGAAGAGCCTCTGTTGTTACCACTTTCCCTTCCCACCCCCAACCACCATTTCCTTAACAAGAGTTCTAAACTGTAGCATGTGCAGCCATACCCAGCTGTGTGGGGCCACTCTTGAAAATGATCCTGGGTGGAGAGAAGCTCCCGTTTTGAGCTTTCCCCCTTCCCAGGCATCCAACTTTCTACCACCTTGAATCTGTCCTTTTCCTCCTATTCCTTCTTGAGGAATAATATTCCTCCCAATAAGTAAAATTTGAAGCATAAAGATTCTTCAAATTCACCAGTGCCATGATTCTGAGCACCAGGTCTAGGCTACCTACAAAATGCCCAAGAATTGTGAATCTTGCCGTTGACCTAAGAGGTTGAAAACCTGTATATTCCTGGCCTGAAGGAAGGGGGATCAGTAATAGGATTTGGAACTGGACCAAGGGAACATTCTGAAAGCAGGCAAGAAAACCATCACAATAGTTCTGTCCTGCCCTCTAACCCCATTTCATACATTTCCTGGGCTTCTATACTGCCCCCCCCCATTAAGAATTCTTACCTAAAGTTCTTGATTCCTGATACTTCTGACTCTTGACTTGCCCTACTTCTCCCCATGGCCTCAGTATCCAGACTCCAGTGTGGACCCAGACTTACACAGGCTACCCTCTAAGAGTTCCCACTCTCCATCTCATGTACTTTGACACCTCCCAGTCTTGAGCTCCAGCCTTCATTTTACAAAGAAGTAAACTGAGCCACAAAGAGGAAGGAACTTGCCTGACATCAGAGTTGTTAATGGCTCAGGTCATTTGAGTGAAGTACATCAGAGCAAAGGTACAGGATATAAACTGTAAAAGGACCTTAGGACAGAGACTTGATATCACTCTAACTGGGGACCTACTTCACTCTAGAATGAAAGCCTAGTTCCTTGGAATCTCACCATGCTGATGCTTCCAATGGTACTGCAGGGTACTAGGTATCTTTATCACTGTGTCTCACTTGGTTAGGGTACTTCTTTCTCCCCCATCCATGGCCTCCTTATGCTTAATCCCAGTGAGCTGGTCTGCTTTATCCTAAAGTTAGACATTATAGCCATGGGAGCAGAGGCTGGGAGAATAGAAGGATGAAGCCTGGGGCAGGAAACTCTTAGTCGACCCTTCTAGTCCCCTTTACCCTTCCATCCCTCCACCCAGGACCCAGCAGAGAGGACACAGAGTGGACTAGGGACGAGAATTCTATATTTTCTCCATTAGTTTCTGGGGTGGGCAAATCTGAGGGATAGGGCAGGGAGTGCATTCTCTGTCCCCTCTGCACCTTCTAATCAGGCTGGGTCTTCTCCAACATGGCCCAGCCTGGCCTTCTTGGGAGAGAGAGGTAGGACTCAGAATCTTTTATCTTCTGCCAGGATGGAGGTAACATGCATCTCTTTGTTCCCGAAGTCCCAACAGGCAGTCATGTGGAAGCCCATGTTAGTTAGAACCACAGTATACTCAAGGACCGCAAAGATGGTGTACACTGAGGGTGGGGAGAAGGAAGGGAAGTGAACAAAGCAGCCCAGAGAGCCTGGCCGAGGCCTACTACCCACCCCAGTGCAGCCTGGGAGACCAAAATGGGACCTTAAGAGAGTATTCTCATCTAATCCCCTTATTTTATAGAAGATTGTGGAGCTGCCCAAAGGAAACAAAGTTCTCCTGATTCAAGTCCAGGGCTCCTTCCACTACACAGTGCCTCATCAAGATGCACAGTGGTCCCCACTAGTCCTCTGCTCTAGACTTTCTCTGGGAGAGAGGCTAGACAGGTCCCTTTCCCATTGCACCAGCAGGAACCACACCAGTCCAGCCCCCAACCTCACCTCCTGGCTCACAGTACATATTGTGCCGGAAGTAGACGGCTAGGGCCAAAAAGAAAGAGACAAAGTTGATAATAAAAAATCGTTGTTTCCAGCTGTAGGACTTGCGTTCCTGAAGGAGAAATAGATAACTGGTTACTCAGAGAGTCCTCTGGCGAGGAGGGGGATTTCCCACCGGCAAGGTTGTTTCTCCCACCTCCATTGCCTGGAACAAAGGTACCTCACTCCAGCAAGTACTTAGTACAAGGAGGCACAAGCATTCATACACTTATGTGTTGAGGGGCAGAGATGGGGAACATGCAGGGCATAATTCTGTTGCTTTTCCCTTGTCTTCTCTTCCAGAGAACCCACAAAAAAAAATGAACCACCTACCACCCTAAGCCTGAATCTCAATAGATACTCCCCAACTCTGGGCTCTCTGAGACTGGCCTCCCCCACCTTTTAAGCCACTCAGAGTCACTGCCGCCAGAACTCCCTCCTCTGCAACTACTGGGGAAGGAGGAAACCACAGGGGAAAGCGAGGGGGTGGAAGAGCCGTTAGAGCAGCCACATCGCCCTCCCCCCAATACCCGCCTGCACCCAACCAGCTCCTTCCTGTCATTCAAACTCAGAGGCCTACCCTATGGCTTCCAGGGCCCCAGGTCTGACTGTTCACCTAGCCCTAATCTCTGTATTTCTCTATATCCTCATTTCTCCCTTCCCCAATCTCCCATCTTCCAATCCCTCCACTTCCTACCTCCTCATTATTGCATTTCCCTGTTCCCATCTTTTATCTCCATTCCTCATTTCCCCAATCCGTGTGTAATCCCTCCCATCTCTCCACCCTACATCCTTCCCTCATCCCAATTCCAGGAGTCTTTGGTTCCCACAACGTGGGGCCTGTCCAGTCCCAAACATTAGGACCACTTGCCGCCCTCACATCCAGGGGAAGACTGGAGTTGGAGTGCAGTGGAGTTGGAGAAAATCCTGTTGCTTGGGGACAGAAGAGAACCCCCGCCTGCCATTCTACAATTAACCTGCAGAGCTGGGGCAGTGGAGAGTGGGAGGACAGAGAATAGTCTCTACCTGTGCCAGGGGCTTTAATGCCCCCACACCCACATTATCCTTTGCCCAATTTGGCCTGGAATCAGTGGGCTTCCAGCCAGAAGGCTCTGACCAGGAACACACTGCCCTCTGGTGTCCACATCCAGCCTCTGCCCTCAGACTAGACAAAAGAATAGGATTTCAGAGAGGGAGAAGCAGACATGGGAGACAGGTGAACAGCCAGGATCCTGATCCTATGAGGGATCTGGCTAAGGGAGAATCAGACAGAGACAGCCAGAGAGGCAAAAATGGTCAGAAATAGTGGAAGATGATACATCGGTAGTCAGAGATCTTCAAAGATAGCCAGAGGTCACATTTCTCTAAGATTGACTTTACCACATCACAACCCTCTGGGGTTATACCTACTTTAAGACTTTATAGATGAGGTTACTGAATCTCAGAAAGATGAAGTGATACTTAAGAGATGGCCAGAGAGACAGGTAGAAATGGCTTTAGGCAGAGGGACAGAAATGACAGAAGATAGCTAAAAAACATTCAATAAGGCTGAAGAAAAGGTGTGTCTCAGAAACCCCAGACACTCCCAAGCAGAAATATCTTTGGCAAGTCCTCCCAAGTTCTGTCATGCCTTCTCCCCACTTCACACATTTCCTGGGCTCCTACATTACCTCCTTCCACCAAGAATCCTTACCTAAAATTCTTGACTCCGGATATTTCTGACTTCTATCTTACCCTATTTCTCCCCATGGCCTCAGTACCTAGGCTCCAGTCTTAAAGAGGCTCTCCTCTAAGAATTCCCTCTTTCCATCCCACATCCTCTGACCCTCTCTGTTCCATCCCCACCTGAGCTCCGTTGCCTCACCCCTTTTTCTGCCCAAACCCAGTTCTCAAGCCCCCAAATCCAAGAAGAAAAAGCAGTGATGTTTACCTCCAAACTTACTGTATGTTTCTTTGTCAGACGCCACAAAATACAGGTTAGCAGCATGTGGCCCAGAGCCGCAGCGATGAACACAATGAAGGCATTCTCATGGATGGCTGGAGAAGGAGGAAGTAATGAGCTTGTCCCACTCCCCTGCAACTCGAGGACCCTCCCCACGGAGGTCCCCATCTTATCCCAGGTCTCTCCATCTGGATCCCTCAGGCTCAGGGCTTCCTAAGCATAGAAGCTATGTCTTCCCCTTAAGATTATGGTTCCCTAAGGGAAGGGGCAATGTTTTCCCCTCAGCCTGGGGACTCCATGAGGATGGGTGCCATGTCTCCCCCTGAAAATGGGGACTCCCAAAGCCAGGCTGAGGCCACGTACTGAAGTCCTCTGAGGAGGAGACATAGGTGAGCAGAAGTAGGGCCACATTCTCCAGGAGGTTGAGGCCCAAGTTGAGGAGGCAGAGCTGATCATAGCCAAAGCAGGGTGAAGGGCAGTTCCTGTAGTAGTTCCAGTAGACAAAGGCCACCAGGAAGCGGGGGGCGGAGTGCAGGCCAATGCAGAAACGCCAGACGTACCGCTGGGGCACTTCCCCACCAATAGCTGAGCTTACCGATGGAAGATAATTGGGCACCTAGGGCAAAGAGGGATGGAGTGGAGTGGGCCAGATCTTGGAGCAGTCTCCAGGATGGCTCAAACTCCAGGGAAGGTATACAAACATGGCCACTGTATCTTACAACTTAACGTTATAGAATATTTTCTTCCATCTGTGAGAGATGGAGCTAATGTAAGGCTTATTTCCCCTATTTCACAGATGAAGAAACTGCGATTCAGGGAACAGATTTAATTTGCTCACACAACTAATCATCAGCACCACAATCATCCTCATCTTCATCATCAGAGACAAAACTTGTCCACATTTACCCAGACTTGTCATTGAGGCATAGAAATTTAGGTTTGTTTTATAATTATCATTACACTAGTATCTGTCAAGGCCTACCTCCTTTATGCAGTCCTCCCTGACCACCCTAGCCCAAGATACTTCCTGCATTCATGACATGGTTCTCAACCATCCTATGTGATTCTGAGAGCTCCTGCTACTCTTCCAAATATAGGAGCTATCTCCCCAACGAGGGCAAGAGATCAGTAAGGATGTGCTTTATATCTACTCCTGCCCCCCCCCATCATTCATATAGCCTTGATGAGTCATCTGAACTTCAGTTTCTTTATCTGTAAAATGAGGATTATAACACTCACATGTCCTATGTCCAGAATTGTGAAGCAAGCACTTTTTGTAAATCTTATAGAGATAAAAACAAACAAGTAAATAAATATTATCATCAATTTCCAGGCCTCCAGATGAAGTCACAAGAGAAGCAAAGTGAATTCAGACATATTTACCTTTCCAGTCTCATCCCTATTTATCTCCTCCCTATACTGTATACTCAGGCCAAATTAGATTAATTTCAGTCTCCCTTCAAAGGCTCTCTTTCTTCTGTGTCTTTTTTCCACATTATATCCTAGGCTTAGAATGGCTTCTGTACCCTATTTTGCTTTCATTTCATTTCAATTCAATTCAACACACATTTATGACATGCTTTCTCTGTGCAAGTCAGAGTAGATAGAGAACTAGCCTCAGAGTCACTATGACTTGGGTTAAAGGTTCCGTATATAATGGCTGTATAACCTTAGAAAAGTTACTCAGTCTCTTAGAGATTCAAGCAATTCTCTTAAGACTATAAGTTGAAAATCAACAGATGAAGCTTTAGTATCACAAATTCCCCACATGGATGAAAATACAGATCTGGTCCTCTTTAAAAATATACAAGGACCTTTCTAGGTATTAGAAGAATGGAGTTAAAATCTGAAAACTTTCTGCCTTCAAAGAGCTTACATAATCCTCATGGGATATAACGCAGACAATTAATTAACATTTATCAAGCATTATATAGCAGGTACTGTGCTAAGTCCTACAATAATGCATAATGATAAGACAATTTGAAAAAAGTAGAACTTTAACAACAAGGCAGGGTAGAGGGAACTAGGAAAGGCTTTCAGGGGAAGGTAATACTTAGCTAGGTCTTGAAAGAGGTCTGAAAACACAGAAATAAGGCCAGAGTGCCTTCCAAGACTAGGAGAACAGCCTATGCAAAGTCAGAGAGATGGATGATGCAAGCAGTGTAAAAAAGGAGGGAAAGGTAGGCAAAAGAGGTAAGTTGTGGAGGTCTCTGTCAGGATAAGGTGTAAAAGACAAAAAGGAGACATTGGAAATTTTTGAGCAGGAAAGCAACATGTCAATCTTATGTTTCATGAATGTTCATTTGACAATAGTGTGGAGGATTACTAAAGAACAAAGAGGCTCACTTCCAGTTGATCAATGATGGACAGAAATAACTACACCCAGAGAAGGAACACTGGGAAGCGAATGTAAATTGTTAGCACTACTGTCTATCTACCCAGGTTACTTATACCTTCGGAATCTAATACTTAACGTGCAACAAGAAAATGGGATTTACACACATATATTGTATCTAGGTTATATTGCAACACATGTAAAATGTATGGGATTACCTGTCATCGGAGGGAGGGAGTGGAGGGAGGGGGGGATAATTTGGAAAAATGAATACAAGGGATAATATTATTTTTTAAAATTACTCATGCATATATACTGTGGAAAAAAAAATTCTAAAAAAAAAAAAAAAAAAAAAGAACAAAGAGGCTGAAAACAGGAGACTAATAGGAGTTAATACTATCTTTGAAGGCAAGAGGTGATAAGAACCAGAATAGTGATCATGTGAATGGGGAGAAGGGTGCTGATAAAAATAACTGCCATTTCTATATGAATTAATCTTTTTTGATCCTTACAAAATCCCTCTGGGCCTCTATGGATATAGGTACACTTATTTTACAGATGATGAAACTGAAGTTCAGTGATTTGTTCAATCACAAATTGGTCAGACTGTCAGGAGTGTTAACTTGAGATCCAAGGTTCTAAAACTATCTCTCATGCAAGAAATATCACAGAGGCAAGAAGTATGCAGAGGAACCTGATAAAACTTGGCAACTGATAGGATATAGGGAATGAAGGAGAGAAAGGAATCAAGGAAGACTCCTAGAGCTAACTAGGAAGGAACTTGGAAGAATGGTAATGCCTTTAGCTGAAATAGAGAAGTTTGAGGGAAAGGCAGATTTAGAGGAAGATAATGAGTTCTATTTTTCAAACATAAAATATGAAATGTTGATGGGATATTCAGAACTGTAGGCAGTCAGTGAGTTAAGACTAGAGTTCAGGACAGAGAATAGTGCTAGAAAAAGAGATTTGGGAATCTGCATAAAGAAGCCAACTGAACCCATAAGAGCTGTGGAATTCACCAAGAGAGGGAGAGAAATAGAGGAAGAAAGGAAGAGAGGGAGGGGGGGAAAGAAAAAGGGGAAAGGAGGAGGAAAGGGAGAGAGAGAAGGGAAAAAGGGATGGAGGGAGGGAGAGAGAGAGAGAAATCCAGTACAAAACCTTAGTGGTGGAAAAGGAAGGCAAAACCACCAAAGTAAACTTAGAGGGCTTAGTCAGAGAGTTAACTAGAATCCCTGAAGAGAACAATGTGATGAAAGTAAGGAGATGAGAGAATCCAGGAATAAGAGTAGGTAGTCAACAATATCCAAGACCCAGAGATTGTCAAAGAGGATGACATATGAGAAAGATGATATGGGATTTATCAAGAAATTGTTAGTAACTTCTGAAGAGCAATTTCAGTGGGGAGTTATAAGCCTGATTGCAAAGGTTTGAGAAGTGAGTGGAAAATAAGATAACAAGGGTGTAAATTTGGCAGTGAAAGGAAGAGATGATAAGAATTTGAGGACAAAGCAGAGTCAAGAGTCAAGGGAAGTTTTTTTAAGTATAAGGAAGCTCTGGGCATGGTTTAAATGGCAAAGAAAAGTTCAGTAAGATAGTGTAAGAAAAGAAATGATGGAAGAGGCAAATTGTCACTGGAGATCAGAGGCGATGGGATCAAGGATATAAGTAGAAGGATTTCCAAGAAATTTTCCGAGATCCTTCAATAAAAAATTATTTTCTCCTTGGGATCTCATTTTTCTTATATCTCTGTGATTATTATGTATTATTGTGTTTCACGGTGAAATTTCTTGGTGTCTTTTCCTCCTGTCACACTGTGAGTTCCTAAAAGCATGGACCACATTTTGGCCAAACTTTGTTATTAAAATCAAACTCCGACCACTGCCACATGTAACACAGTGTTCTACGTAGAGTTGATGTTTGCACAGATACAGATATAGAGTTGGAAGAATCTTCAGAAGATATCTAATTTTACCCCATCATGAGATAGAGGAATTCAAGCACATACTATGATTTCCCAAGGTCACAATGGTAGAATTTGAAAGTGGTGAGATATAGATCTCTCTAACTCAAGAGCCAGTGTTCTCTCAGTTGTATTGAGTTGCTTTATTAGAGATAGACTACATCACATATTGAAATCATCTTTCTTTACACATGGCTCCACCTCAACATTGTCTTTCACAACCTCAAATTGAAATCTTTAAGTTAATAATGGGATTGGCAGAGTACAAAATAAAGAGCACCTTTTGGCTAAAAGGATCCTTTCATTCCCCTCTCCAACTGCCTTTCCCCCTACTAATATTATTCCTGAAATTCTATCAATAGAGATTCATTCTTTTATTTTAAGGCATTAAGTATCTTTGGAGTTATCTTTGATTAGTAGTCATCATTATATTTAAGAGCTGAAAGGAACCTTAAAGAGCATTCTCTTTCCTGAAGACCTGTTCCTTTTCTCTTTCCACATTTCCTCATCCATTCCACACAATTCCTATGTGAGATCTTAAACCCCCTCTAAACCCTCTAACTGCAGCTTCCTTCTTCTTAATATCCCCACTCTGCAGGAAACCAGTCATCTTTCCATAGCCGAGATCTGATCATATTATTTCTCTGCTCAAGAAGCTGCCATGGCTCTCCATAAATTATAGGAGATAGTTTATATTCTTTAGGTTATTTGAAGTTTACAGAGTACAGCTTCAACCTCCCTTACCCATTTCATTTGCCCCCCCAACCCTTTTAGTTAAACTGGACAATTCAGAGGCCCTAGAAATATAATCTGCAAGTTTCTACCTATCCCCCTATGTAAAGACTAAAAAGCCTCTTCCTTCACACCCTCCCTTGAAGGCCCAGATCTTTCCCCACTTCTTCCTAGAATCTTAAATGCTGCCCCTCCCAATATATACCTTTCAAGGATTTCTTCCTCCTCTGAGCTCCCACAGCTTTTAGGAATCACATCAATTCTATGTAGAAGTTTCATCTTCCCAACTAGACTAGAGGCCCAGGAGAAAGAGGGGAAGAAAGAGCCTTAGTCTCTTCCTCCTTCTGTCTTTGTCACAGTGTTATTTGGTACAGAATGGAGTTCATAAGGGGGGGAAGAAAGGCTTCAAAATAGACATTTTTGACATAAAAGGAGCACTAAGTATTTTTTTTCTTCTTTTTTTGTTTGTTTTATTTTTTCTGGTTATTCATGTACATTTATTTTTTAATCTTTTTTTTTTTAATTAAAGCCTTTTATTTTCAAAACATAGGCATGGATAATTTTTCAACATTGACCCTTGCAAATCTTATGTTCCAAATTTTCCCTCCCCTCTTCCTACTACCTCCTTCTTTAGATGGCAAGTAATCCAATATATGTTAATATGTTTTTAAAAAATATGTTAAATCCAATATATGTATACATATATAATTATCATGCTTCACAAGAAAAATCAGATCAAAAAAGAAAAAATAAGAAAGAAAACAAAATGCAAGCAAACAACAACAATAAGAGTGAAAATGCAATGTTGTGATCCACACTCAGTTCCCATAATCCTCTCTCTGGTTGTAACTGGCTCTCTATCACAAGATCATTAGAAATGACCTCAATCATCTCATTGTTGAAGAGCCATGGAGGACTAAGTATTGAAATTCCTCCTGGATTACTGGTTGTAATGATGGAGGGGCTTACCAAGTTCAATGAAACTATGAGCTATGATACGCAGGGTTACCTAAGACAAACAGGTCATAATGGAGAGTTCTGACAAAAGGAGAATCACTGGAGAAGGAAATGGCAAAGCAAAGCAATGTCTTTGCCAAGAAAACTCCATAAAGGGTCATAAAGAGTTGGATATGATTGAATGATTAAACAACAATAAAGTACTGAAAGCTTGATAGGAAAGGGGATGCATTTTGTTATGGAAAGTAAGGGAAGAGATCTTGTTCCCACTTCCCTACTCTTGCTCAAAAATCTTCTATCAGCCTAAAATTCTGTTATTTGTGACTTTTCTTCTAGAGTTCTTCTTCAAGTCCAGAGTCTGGAACAAGCCTTATGGATCATCTCCTCTCTCCATGACCATTGTATTATCTTCCAGTATCTCCCCCTCCAATAAATTCTTGAAATACTATTTGAGCAATTTTCTAATGTACATTAAGACAGTTATAATGATTAGCAATCTATAACAATAGCTAATGTTTGTATGTTGCTTTAAAGTTTGCAGAACCTTTTACAGATATAGTTCATTATATCCTTACAACAATCCTGGGAAGGGAGTGCTATTATTATCCTCATTTTACAGTGAAAGAAACTGAGGCAGACAGAGTCTGGGTCACACAGCTTTTAAGTATCCAAGGCAGAATTTTAATTCAGGCCTTCCTGACACCAAGTCCAATGGTCTATCCACTCTTCTACCTAAGTTGACACATCTTTAGATCTGACCATGTTTATTTTCAACTCAAAAATTTTCAATGGCTTTTCAGTGTCTACTAGATAAAGTTCAAATTCCTTAGTCTGGCATTCATTGCCCTTCACAATCTGGTCCTAATCTACTTTTCCAACCTTATAATATAATAATTCCCTTCATATAATATGCACTTCATTTAAATTGGATTATCAGCTATTCCCTGATCCCTCTTCTATATCAGTACATTTGTGCAGGCTACCTCCCATGATTGGAATATGTTCTTTCCTTGTCTATCTTCAGAACATCTCTTCCTCCAATTCCATAAAGTGCTTTCCAATTCCCTCACCTAGAAGTAATTCCTCCCACCTTCAAATTTCCCATATCATATGTGGAAAGATTTTAGAAAGAGTCCTATAGTACATTTTTAAGTGATGGAAATTTCTCTTTCATAGAAGGAAAGGGCAAATTGACTGTAAGGGAAAATGGAATTGTAAAATGGGCCAATAAGCTAGATCCAGTACACTTGTTTGAGTAAAGCACTAAGTATTGTGAATGTTCTGGTGCAGAAAATTTATTCATATCAGGGATCAGCTTGGAGTTAGACACTTGAGCCTAGAGAAGATCACAGGCAAAGATAAAACTAAAGAAACATTAGTTCAAAAAGAATAGTAGAGAAAATTTAAATAACTTTCTAGTGTGTGATTAGGTACCTTTCTTCTATATACTTGTCTAAAGATTATCCCCCACATTAGTATTTCTGTCTGTATATCCTTCTTGACTCTTGTGAATAAATTGCAGAGAATACACACAGCACTACTGCCTGTAAAGAAGGAAAACAGAAAGTTGAATCATCTCAGAGATAATAGCAGAAGAAAGGAGGTTATAAGGATCAGAAACTTCTAACCTTTTGAGAATCACAGAAAAAGTCACATAGTCTATCTCACATTGGTTGCCCTTCTTGACTGGGTTGCTTACCCTTCAGACTTCAATATCAAGCCTTAACCTGCAACTTCCCTTAGACTCTAGAACCTCTTCACCCTGGAGGAGTCCATTTCACTCTTGGTTGACTCTATTAGGAAGTTTTTCCTTACAACCTGTTTCTCTACCTTCTTCCTCCATTGATTCCTCTATTATTCTACCATTTGAGGAAAAACAGAACAAATCTAGGATTCTGTCAATATGACAGTCCTTTAACTATTAGAAGAATGATCGCTACTCATCCTACAAATCTCTTCTCCAGGCTTAATTCCTTCAATTCCTAATTCTTTCAGTTGAAAATATCCTAGATGAATTCCTTCTAGGTTCTTTATTATGGTGTTTAGTTTTCTGTGGTTAGCTCTAGTTCAGGGGTTCTCAAACTATGGCCCGCGGGCCAGATGCAGCCCGCCGGGTTATGGCAAATAGGTTGAGGGCCGGAGACAGAGTGTGAGTTTTTGTTTTTACTATAGTCTGGCCTTCCTCCAGTCTGAGGGACAGACCTCTGCATCTAGTTTGTCAATGTCATTCCTAAAATATGGCAATAAGAACTAAGTAGAACACTACAAAGGTTGTCTAATCAGGAAAAAGCCAAGAGCTCTTTGTGTAGATGTCCCTTGCAGACTATAAACATCTGAAGGTCAGTGATTGTGCTGGTTTTAATCACTATACCTGCAGAATGGAGTATGGCAGGGCTTCTTATAGCTTTTCCATTGGCAAACTCTTAGCTTGAGAAATTTCTATGCAACCTCGGTATGTAGGCATACAAATCAAACATTTACTGATAATAAATCATAATTTCACAAACCCCACATTCAGTTACACAACCCAGTGTGAGGTTACGACCCATAGTTTAAGAAGCTTTGGAGTAGAGGGTCTTGCACAGAATCAGCACTTAGTAAATGTTTATTGTATTCAATCACTGAATCTTAAGAGACTGTAGAACAAATAAATGTCAAAGCTCAAGAAATAGCAGAGTTCATTGAGTTTAATCACTTTTTATAGAGTAGGGGACAAGAAATGAAGAAGGCATTTGCCCAAAGTCACAAAGTAAGTCAGGAGCTAAGACCAGAACCTTGTCTCTTGGCTCTCAGCCCAATGTGCTCTGCAATAAGTACCTATTCCCCCAAAAGAATGCCATCCCAATGTGGGGGATGAGTTGACCAGAGGCAGGACAGGCTTTGGGGCCCAGAGGGCAGAGGAAGAAGGGCACAGAATCTGGCCTCTCTCCAAGTTTTTTCTTGCTTCCTTTTATGTCTTTTACTCTCTAGTTAGTCCTTCTGATAGAACATTTCCACCCACCCCTATTCCACTGGCCCCAGCACTCACCCCACAGTCAGTAGCCACTGTGTATTCAAAGTGGAACAAGAGGGACCAGAAGATGCAGAAGAAGAAGCCGAAGACGGGGAAGGTGATGACCCAATAGGCCAGAGAAGTGAAGCGCATTCGAAGCACAGTGCCTTCAGGGTCCAGGGGCTGAGAGGCCGTGGGGAGCATCCTGAGGGGGCCTGAGGGGACATGAGGAAGAGGGAAAGACTAGGGACTGTGGGACTACTGAGATTGGACTCAAGGAGACCTGACTCTTACAGAGTAATGGGAGAGAACCAGAAGTCAAGAGAAAAAGAAAAACAGAAATGAACAGATACAATGAGGAAAAGATTGAAAGAGACATACATATTGAAAATAGTTGAAGATAGAAAAAAAGAAACAGAATTTTAAAAAACTGGGGAGACGTGTCTCCCCAGACATGTCATTAGAGATAGAAAAAAAATATACAGAGGCTAAAACAAAAGAGATATAAGAAACAGAGAGAGAAAAAAGTAGGAACACAGAAAGAGAAAATAAGAGACAAAAATTTTAAAAAGACAAAGGGTATGGAGAGTGCAGAGCAGACCTCTAAGAGCCAAAAGAGGCTTTAGATGATCAAAACCAATTCTTAATTCTAGAGAGGAGAAAAGTTAGGAAAAAACTTGCCCAAACAAGCCAATGGAAGAGCAGGGGCTTAGATCCCACTTTACCCTAAGATTCCTTCTCTTGGATCATGTTAGTATAGGGAAGAGGGGGGGGGTGTCTCACTCATACAGGAGATACCTTCTCACATCTAATCTGGTTTAACCACATTCCTGCACAGCACCCAAGAATGACTATGGAATGACCTGGGAGAGCAGCTGGGGACGAAGTATCAAGGAAACCGCCCCCACTGTCCCATCCCACCTTTAGGCACAGCCAGATCTCAGCTATGGCCCAGCAGCTCTTATTCTACCTGATTTCCTACCTGGGCTGCATGCCAGGGCCCCAGGGCCTGACCCCCAACCTCTCTGAGTCGTAATCCTCCCTCTTGCCAAGCTTTTTGTGAATTAGGTAAGAGAAGCACAGGATGCATCCTCCCTTAGCCTGAACTCTCTTGCTCTTTGTAGGAACACAGATTAATATTGAGACTTATTGCAGCCCAGCTCTTGAATCTTGATGAAATTAGCCTTGATCCCCTGGTCTCTCAAATCATAAAATTATGGAACAAGGCTGAAATGTATCTTGGAGACTTTCCACTAAAATCCCTCCATTTTTACAGAGGAGGAAAGTGAAGGTCCATGAAAGGAAAGGACCTGTCCAAGGCCACACAGTGAGACAAGGGACAGAACTGACATTAAAGCACCTGACTTTCAGCCCAGGATTCTACTCTTTGCTGGGGAAAGGGAAGGAGGAGGTGTGCACAGTTTCCCTTCCACTAGTGTCTCATGGGCTCCAGGCCCATTGTGGAAGCTGGTGCCCCATCCCTAAGAAGATATTCCTAGCCCCAGGAAACCAGACTAACAGGGGAATAGTGCTAACTGTGGAATCCCCTTGATTCCTAGAAGGAAAGTTACTCACACTTTGCACCTGGCAGAGCAGAGACTGGGCTCAAGCAGCGATTACAGGATTCACAATGAGGCTATGTTGGGGCGGGACTTGGGCTCTGGGGTCCTCCTTCCCCTGCCCACTCTACAGGCTACCATCTAGCCAATCCTTCTCTGGTCATGGCCCTGGTTCTGCCCACCTACTCCAGGAAATTGGCCTCTGCCCTATCTGATAGCCACACCTCCTACCCCCTGGGACAGATCTCTCCCAAGTTTCACCCTCATCTAACACTGACTGAATTTAGAAGCACAGAACCTACCAAGAGAGAGATTTAATCTTAACCCTGACCTCCCACCCACAGATCAAGCACTAGATCCCAGATTAAAGCTGGATTTCAGTTTCAGAGGGAACCCTGACTCAACATCTTAAGTGAGACCTGAAGTTTGCCCCAGAATGAACCAAACTTGGTCACAAACACATCCCATTGGAAACACGAATCAACATCTGTCTTAGAGCATCCCCTTATCATTGAGCTCCCTATCTGGCACACTAGGGCTCATCAAATTCTGATTATCAATCTGAGGACATATTCTCACTCTATTGCTATAGTTTGATTCTTTCTTTTCCTTCTACCTCTCGGAATGTTAGGGTGTCTCTATCAGGTCCTTGTATTGCTGCTGTCCAAGCAGGAGGTCCTCACTTTGGAAACAGAGTTGGGATGACTGAATCCATGCTATCTTTACAAGGAGAAATAGAGAGAGCAAGTACTCTCCTTATGCATTCCATGGGGTCACATTTTATTTAATTTTGTATGTCTTAAATTTCAGATGATAAAATTAAAGCCATCTACAGCTATATGAAAAAATGTTCTAAATCACTTATTGATTAGAGAAATGCAAATTAAAAAAATTCTAAGGTACCACCTCACATCTCTCAGATTGGCTAAGATGACAGGAAAAGATAGTGATAACTGTTGGAGGGGATTTGGGAAAACAGAGAAACTAATGAATTGTTGGCGAAGTTGTAAAATGATCAACCATTCTGGAGAGCAATTTTGAATTATGCCCAAAGGGCTATAAAATTGTGCATACCCTTTGATCCATCAGTGTCATTACTGAGTCAGTAACCTGAGGAAATCATAAAGGAGGGAAAAAGAACCCATATGTGCAAAAGTGTTTGTAGGAGTTCTTTTTGTGGTATCAATGAATTGGAAAATGAGTAGATGCCCATCAATTGAGGAATGGCTCAACAAGTTGTGGTATATGAGAGTAATGGAATATTATTATTCTATTAAAAATGATGAACAAACTAATTTTAGAAAGACCTAAAAATATTTACATGAAGTAATGGTTACATGCTAATGAAATAAGCAGAACCAGAAATACATTGTACACAATAATAGCAAGAATGTGCAATGGTCAACTACAAAAGACTTGGTTCTTCGCAATAGTTCAGTGACCCAAAGCAATTCCAATAGACTTTTTAATAGAAATGCCATCTACATCCAGAAAAAGAAGTAAGGAGACTGAATATAAAACAACAGATGTTATGTTGACTTCTTTTTTCTGTGTTTTTTTTTTTTTAATCTCTCTTATGATTTTTCCCTTTTGCTCTGATTTTTCTCTCCCAACATGATTCATAAAGCAATGTGTATTAAAAGTAAATAAATTTATTAGAAAAAATAGAGATAATAATAGACCCTACTGTTGTGATGATCACATGTGGTAATATTTGAAAAATGCACTGTAAAATTAAAGTTTTCTATAAATTCTAAAAAAAGAAAGAAAAAAAAGGAAAAAATTTCCTTAAAGATTAGAATAGTGTATGTGAAAGCTATTATTTCCATCAGATATCAAGAAACAATAAATTAAACTCAAAGAAATAAAAAGTTGGAAGAAAATGTGAAATATCTATTGGAAACAATTGTATCTCCTTCGAATTCTAGTTCCATCATAAGGACCTCATTTTGTGTTTCTCGTCTTAATTACCCAGAAAGACTCATATAATATTTATACTGAAAGAAATCTCAAAGGGCATTTTGTCTACCCCAAACCACATCACCTTTCAAGCCCACCCCATCTAAGTAATTCATTCTTCATATCACTTCCAGTCTCAGATACTGAATGGTTCTGTGATCTAGCTATTCACCTATCATCCGTTGCCTGACTAATCTTTAGGCACAGAATTAGTCATGTTACTCCTTTGCTCAAAAATTTGCAGTAGCTCCCTATTGCCTCCCAAGTGAAAAACAAAATCCTGACTGAATTTTAAGATCTTCCCCAATTTAGCTATTGTTGCACTTATACTTTGAACTTTGTTTCCCTCTCCATTATCATAATTATGTATAGTACCAAGTTACATTGTTCTCCTTAAAAGCAAGGGCTATTTTGTATCTATATTTATATCCTCATGTTATAAATAGGGCCTTTCACATGCTGGGTGCTTAATAAATGTTTTATTGAAATAAAAAAGGATTCTTACAGAGAGTCAAGAGGATATTCAGAGCCAACATCAGGCCCTGAATATCCTCTTGACTCTCTGTAATTATAGAAGAAGCACTCTGGGACAGGAGACTTCATGGTTGCTCTGGTTCACTTGTTAGTATATTTTCAGACATCCTGAGTCCACTTTCATTATCCTTAATACTTTTTTTCCCTTTTTTTAATTATAGCTTTTTATTTACAAGGTATATGCATGGGTAATTTTTCAGCATTGACAATTGCAAAACCTTTTGTTCCAACTTTTCCCCTCCTTCCCCCCACCCCCTCCCCCAGATGGCAGGTTGACCAATACATGTTAAATATGTTAAAGTATAATCCTTCATACTTTTCAAAGCCCTTTGCCTTCCATTTTCTTGTTTGTTTATAATGAATCCATTTTACCAAAAAGAAAACAGAGATCTTAAGAGAAAAGGAGATCTGCCCCAAAATAGTCCTTGGCTCAGGAATCAATATATTTGTTTTAGTTTCAAGGGTTGGCCTTAAATTTAGAATTCAACCAAGGCAAGGCAAGAATAGACAGCCGAATGCCAGAGGGAAGTGGTTGCCAAGTACAGATTGAGGCCCTAATTAGAGTCTCTGAATCTGCAGGAAGCTTAGTTTTGAAGAATCCTCTGAAAAAAGGCAAAGGAGTTGAGGACATCTGGCTAAGGTATTGTGAATGGGAAAAGAGATGACATCATTTGGTTGGAGGAGGGGAGAAGAAAAGGCGAATGAGTGGAAGGAGGGAGGAGAAATACTTAACTGTTTTCAAGTATCTGAAGGGCTATCATGTGGAAGAAAAATTAAACTTCTTTCACTTTGTCCCAGAGAGTAGAACTAGAACTAGAAGAAACATATTACTTCAACACAAAGAAAATTTTCAAAGCAATGATTATTGTCCAAAAGTGGAATGGGAAAAGGCATGGAGATGGGATAGTGGGCAAAAGCCAGAGAATAGATTAAACTTGGCTAAAGCATGGAATACACAGAAAGGAACAGTATGACATAAATCCTTAATCGTAAGGAACAAGAGTCTAAGCATAACTTAGTAAGCAATGGAGAGCTACTACAGATAGTGAAGAAGTAACATGACATTCATGTCTAAGGAAGATAAGTTGGGGTTCACCCTTCAAGATCATTTTGATTTCAGAGATTCTATGATTCTCTATTTATTAGGCCACCTATAGGGAGGTAGAAATTCATGGAGTGGGTTCCTCCTTGATTGTGTTGGACAAGTCATGGAATCACCTCAAGTCCTTAAATTTCTCAGTTAGAAAATAAAGGCTAGATAGATGGTCTCCAAGGTCCCTCTTCTAGATTTAAATCCATGATTATATGAATTTCATTAATGTAAGTGGAAGGGGAAAAGATTTGAACCATGAAAACCATTGGGGGTTAGTGGACTGCATGGCAACATTAAAATGTGGCAGTCATAAATGTTTGTGTGACCATAGGCTGCATAAAGAAAACCAGAATATTCAGATTCTGTCCAGAGTCTTCTTCTTTTCCCTTTTTACTCTTTCTCAACAATCTTATCAAGACCTCATGGGTTTTTTTAACTATCATCTCAATGCTTTGAATCCTAGATCTAGATATCCCACTTCAGTCTTTCTTCTGAATTTCAGTCCTGAATCACTATCTGCTGAGGCAATGAGATGGCATAGTGGCTAGTATGCTGAATTTGGAATCAAGAAGAGCTACTTTCAGGCTGAAACATACTAGTCACGTGGCACTCAGCAAGTAATTCCACTTCATATTCCTCATTTTCTTCAACTGTAAAATAAGGATAATAACAGCACTTACTTTACAAGGTTGTTGTGAGGATCAAATGAACTATCTAGAAAGTACTTAGCACTGTGCATGACATACAGTAGGCACAAAGGAAGCATTAACAAATACTTATTCCTTTTTTCCTTTCTCCCTTCCTTCTTACTGAACATTTCAAATTGTATTTCCTAGCAATAGCCTAAATTCAACATGTCTAAATTATCTTTCCCCCTTAAATCCTTCTTTCTTCCAAATTTCTCTATTTTCTTTAAAGATATCACCATTCTTCTAATCTTCCAGATTTGTAGACTTATCCTAGACTTCTCACTCTCTCACTCCAAACAACCACTCAGTTGCACAAACCTTGTAATTTCTACTTTTTTAACATCTTTTATATCTATCCCTTCCCTCCACCCATATCATTACCACTTCAGGTCTTCATTACCCCTCACTTAGATTATTACAAAAGCTTATTGATTGGTCTTTTGATTTAAGTATCTCACCTATCCTACAAAATTTTCCTTAATTGTAGAACTGATTATGTTATTTCCTTACTTGACAAATTCCGTGGCTTCATCTTAATCTTTAAAAAAAAAAAATATATATATATATATATATATATATATATATATATATATATATATATAAATTCTGTTTAACTTTTAAAATCCTACACAACCTGAACCTGGCTTATCTTTCTACTTCTGTGGACATAACTGTACTCTGTGATCTGTCAAACTAAGCTTTTCTCTGTTTCTCAGATACAACACCATTCTTCTTCTATGTCCTTTGTTTTGATTGTCCTACCTGCCTGAAATAAACTCCCCCCCCCTTATTCTGGTCTCATAGAGTCCTTCTTTTCCTTCCTTAACCTAGGTAAAGACCAGTATATCATACCATATACCAAGACAATCTCTAAATGGGTAAATAATTTTTTTTTTATAAAAGTAACATCATGTCCATATTAGAGTTGCACAGAAGATATTATCTGTCACATCTTTGGAAAGAAGAAGAGTTTATGACCAAATGAGAAATAGGATGGTTTACAAGAAGTAAAATAAAAAAAATTTTATTACATAAAATGAACAGATTTGAGCATAAGCAAAACCAATTTGGCTAAAATGAAAAAAGAAACCAGAAATTGGGTGTAAGTCTTTGCAGCAAGCTCCTCTAATAAATGTCTCATTTTTAAGATATATAGGGAACTGAGTTAAATTTATAAGAATAAGAGCCATTTCTAATTGACAAATGGTCAATGGATATGAATAAAAAGTTTTCAGAGGAAGAAATTCAAGTTAATTATCATTTGAAAAATATTCTAAATCACTGATAGAGAAATGCAAAGTAAAACAATTCTGAGGGACTTACATACATCAGATTGGCAAAAAAAAAAGACAAAAAAATTAAAATAACAAATGTTAGAGGGAATGTGGAGAAACAGGTATATTAATGCATTATTTGTAGAAGTATGAACTGATTAAGCTATTCTGGAAAATAATTTGAACCTATGCTGAAAAAGCTATTAAACTGGGCACACCTTTTGATCCAGCAATATTACTACCAAGTCTATACCCCAAAGAAATTAAAGAAGAAAATGACCCATGTGTTCAAAAATATTTATAGCAGCTTTTTTTGTGGTGGTAAAGAATTACAAACTATTGAGAGTGCCCATCAACTGGGGAATGAATGGCTGAACAAATTATGATGTATAATATGATAGAATAATATAATGCTATAAGAAATGATTAGGGAGAAATGCAAATTAAGACAAACTACACACCTGTCAGATTGGAGATGACAGGAACAAATAACGATGAATGTTGGAGGGGCTGTGGGAAAACTGGGACACTGATGCATTGTTGGTGGAGTTGTGAAAGATACAACCATTCTGGAGAGCAATCTGGAATTATGCCCCAAAAGTTATCAAAATGTGCATACCCTTTGAGCCATACTACTACTGGGCTTATACCCCAAGGAACTACTAGAGAAGGGAAAGGGTCCTGTATGTGCCAAAATGTTTGTGGCAGCCCTTTCCATAGTGGCTAGAAGCTGGAAGATGAATGGATGTCCATCAATTGGAGAATGGTTGGGTAAACTATGGTATATGAATGTTATGGAATATTATTGTTCTATAAGAAATGACCAACAGGAGAAATACAGAGATGCTTGGAGAGACTTACATCAACTGATGCTGAGTGAAACGAGCAGAACCAGAAGATCATCATACACTTCAACAATGATACTGTACGAGGATGTATGCTGATGGAAGTGGATTTCTTCAACATAGAGAAGAGCTAATCCAATTCCAATTGATTAATGATGGACAGAACCAGCTACATCCAGAAAAGGAACACTGGGAAATGAATGTAAACTGTTATTTTTACCTCTGAATCCAATTCTTCTTGTGCAACAAAAAATTCGGTTCTACACACATATATTGTATCTAAATTATACTGTAATATATTTAACATATATAAGACTGCTTGCCATCTGGGGGAGGGGGTTGGGGGAGGAAGGGAAAAAATCTGAATAGAAGTAAGTACAAGGGATAATGTTGTAAAAAATTACCCATGCATATGTACTGTCAAAAAATGTTATAATTATAAAATAAAATAAAAAATTAAAAAAAAAAAAAAAAAAAAAAGAAATGATTAGGGAATGGTTTCAGAGAAACCTACAAAGACTCATATGAAATAATGCAAAGTGAAATAAGCATAACCAAGTGAAAAAATTAATACAATAACAACAATAGTGTAGACTTAAGAACCCTAATTTAAAAAAATGACTAACCACAATCCCAGAAGATTCATGATGAAACATACTAGTTACCTATAGATAGCATACAGATTAAGCCTTATGTTTTTGATTTGGGGACATGGCCAATGTAGGAAATTTGTTTTACTTAATTCTACATGTTTGTAGGGAAAGGAAAGATGAGAAGGAAAAAAGGAATAAAAAAATTAAAAATTTAAAAATATTATTTAAAAATATGTTTTAAAAGTATTAAACTCTATATAGATACTGAGCATAGAGCTCTGGACATAGTACACATTTACTGAATGTTTATTGAATAGTCTTTTTGAAAGAAAACTTTTCAGTTAAATGGCCAAAGGCTATGAAGAGGTAGTTTTCAGGAGATGAAATGAAAACTCTAAATCACTAATAATGAAAGAACAAATCAAAGAAACTTTTTTTTTTTTTTCATATCACACCTACTAGGTTATTGTTGCTATTTAGTCATTTTCAGTCATGTGTGACTCTTTGTGACCCTATTTGGAATTTTCTTGGAGCAGTTAGCAACCTCTATGGGATTCAAATGTGGGATCCCAAATCCAAGACAACCTTCTCAGATTACTACTAAGGGATATCTTTTCAGAAAGCTATCCCAGGAAGAGAGTTCAGTTCCCCTTAGGTCTCATCCAACTTCTTCCAAGCCAAGATACTGTAGTTTCTATCTCTCTAATAGAAAGAATGGGTAAAATGTGTAGATTTTTCCTCTATAGGAAGAGTAGGTGGAATCTATGAGCTGATGGGTCTATAGGTTCTTTAGTGAGAGACTAAAGCCCCAATTGCAGGTTTGACAGTCCCTGCCCTACTTTATCTGGTAGAAACAAAGCTCTAAAGAGTATTAAGTGCACCATCAAGTAGCTTCTATTGGGTGTTTCTAATTGACTACTGAGATCCCTTGATTGGACTTACAGGGAAATTTCAACTACAGCAAATGGTTTCATCTCTTCATTTTTAGGAAGTTGACTAGGCATAGAATCTAAAAGAGAGAATGTTCTCTGATAGCAAAGACTTAGCTTTCATTTTAAGTGAGAGTTAAGGAAGAAAACTCTTTTCAGGAAGTATTTCTGTTTCTGTACCTTGTGTCTATGTTGGGATAGAATAAATTAACTTTTCTTGTGGCCTTGAAAAGTAAACATAAGCATAATCATTCTTAAACATAAACTAGCCACAAATTGATTGTGTTTGTAGATGTTATTTTTTTATGATAATTCAAAACTTTTGTTGTTGTTGTTGTTTGTTTTAGAAGAAACAATTACATATAGACTGCTTTTATTGTTTTAAGGAAGGAATTTTTTTTTCCACTCTAGTTTTAAAAGTGTCAGACCACTAGCAAAAAAAAAAAAAAAAAAAAAAAAAAAAAAAAAAAGAGAGAGAGAGAAAAGAAGTCAGCTTTAGTAATATTTCAAAGACAATTTCCAATTTGAACTTTCTTCTTGATTACAAAAGGAAAGGCCTCTTCAAATTAAGAAGTAGCTTAAGGGTGAGTGAAGAAACAATAAGTTTAGTAAACATTGATTTTAAATATTAGGAATTATAATGTATATTATATTATGTATCATATTATGTAATAATATATATTAAATATTAGGAATTATAAATCCACAATTAATTGGGTTCTGAAACTGTCCATCCCAGAATTAGGAATATTTTTTCAATTTTCAGAAGGCTCTTCTAAAAAAAAAAAAAAAAAAAAAAACGAAAATTTGAGAGATCTGCAGGACACCTGAACTATTAATATAGTTTTTGTAACCTCTCAACAAAAACTTAGGAAGCATTTTAAAAAAGAATTGCTCAGGATTGGGGCAGCTAGGTGGCGCAGTGGATAGAGCACCAGCCTTGAATTCAGGAGGATCAGAG
This sequence comes from Sminthopsis crassicaudata, assembly GCF_048593235.1. NCBI lineage: Eukaryota > Metazoa > Chordata > Mammalia > Dasyuromorphia > Dasyuridae > Sminthopsis > Sminthopsis crassicaudata. The sequence continues at coordinate 580,076,907 of NC_133619.1, read as the reverse complement.
GTCAAATCTGGTGTCAGACATTTAATACTTCCTATCTGTGTGACCCTGGGCAAGTCACTTAACCCCAGCCTCAGGGGGGGAAAAAAAAAAAAAGAATTGCTCAGGATGACATGAGAAGGGAATTGATGAGTTAAAACATATAGTCCTATATGTCGACATGGAAAGAGATAAGGAAAAAGAAAGATTTAAGTCAAGGCCCAGGCTAGATGTTTCTACTGTCTAAAAGAAGGTTATACATATATTTTATTTTATTTTATTTTTAATGGAATTTTCTTTTTTTTTTTTTTTTTAATTTTATAGCTTTTTATTTACAAGATATGTGCATGGGCAATTTTTCAGCATTGATAATTGCAAAACCTTTTGTTCCAACTTTTCTCTTCCTTCCCCTCCCCATCCTTTCCCCCAGATGGCAGGTTGACCAATACATATTAAATATGTTAAAGGATAAGTTAAATACATATACATATACATATATTTTAACATGTATTGCTTGCCATCTAGAGGAAGGGGTGGGGAAAAGGAGGGGAAAATCTGAAATACAAAGGTCAATGTTGAAAAATTATCCATGTATATGTTTTGAAAATAAAAAGCTTAAAAAAAGAGAGAAAAAAATAAAAGAAAAAGATAAATATTGTAAAAAAGAAGAGGTAGGTATAGTTGTGGAATAGGTATTGCACAAAAAAGATTTAAGAAATAAAGATAACAATATACAATTAGCCATAGGAAATGTTAAATATTGATCAGTGTAGTTGAGCTTAATTTTCATATTATCACTCAACATTTGGCATCAGGGCAATATGTTTAGAAACTGCAAAAATAAGTCTTTAATGTATAATTTGATAAGGATTTCTCTATATTGGCCTTGAATGCAATCAATTTAAAATGTCAAAACAATACTTTAAAATATGTTATTATTGTAAAATCATTGTATAATAAAATGTTAGGAATTGAAAAATGCAATTCTCTTGGAAATTATCAAATATTAACAACCTTTAAAAAGAAAAAAACCTATCAAATATTTAATTGAGCATTTTAATAAAAGAAGGGAAATATTGAATCTACAAATACTTTATCTAGATTCTGAAAAATGAAAAGTGAATCAGCTTTTAATCACTCTTTCATCAGAGAATAACAAGTTTATTGTTAAAAGAGGAAAGAGAAAAAAGAGAATTGAACCTGTTTGCAAGTGTCAATAAAAAGATTCATGCCAAATGGATCTTGATTATCAGTGAATTTTCAGGAACAGTTGGTAGTTCAGAACTACCTCCATAAAAAGAGAAAAATTTGTGTCCAACTGACTTTAAAGTAAGTAAACTTCAATTTGCAAGAATGTTTTTTGAACTTAAATAAATCAGAGATAAATATCTGAAAATAGAGATTTAAAATGGGTTTTTCTTTTTAAAACAGATGAAGGCAAAGTATTTTAAAATAATATCTTTTTGAATGTAATAAGGACAACTTAGGAAATTAAATAGAAGTTAATCAAGTGTTTTATTTGAGCCAGGAGTGACTTTTCAAGTCATCAGTGAACTGGCCAGTTTATATACTGTTGAAATCACAATGAATATTTTAAATATTTATTTGAATAAAATATGTTGCTTAAATTTGGGAGGAACCAAATATTAGGCCAAAAGGATTTAATCTGTTTCAAAAACTAGTATGTGTTAATCTCTACATCACTAGAACTTTACACTTATTGTTGATTTTCCAATTTTCTTCTAACCCATAAAAGCTAGCATACCATCTAAGCACAATATTGTTTTATTGACTGATGAGTCAGTTGACACTGAATGTTATTGAAGAAGAGACTTTTTTCCCCCCCCTGAGGCTGGGGTTAAGTGACTTGCCCAGGGTCACACAGCTAGGAAGTGGTAAGTGTCTGACACCAGATTTGAATTTGGGTCCTCCTGAATTCAAGGCTGGTGCTCTATCCACTGTGCTACCTAGCTGCCCCAAGATTAATTTTTAAAATAATTAATTGATAAATACTGAAATTGCAAAGGAAAAGTTCAAGAAAATTAATTCTATTGATGATCTAGGATATGATCAGAAAATTAAATAGAAGAGAATTAAGAAAGTTTTTCCTATTAGCAATTTTAGATACAGTCATGTCTGACTCCTTCTGGTCTCTTTCTGAGTTTTCTTGTCACTTCCTTCTCCTGGTCATTATACAGACAAGAAAATAGAGACAAAGGGGCATCTAGGTGGTGCAGTGGATAGAGTCAGGAGGACCTGAGTTCAGATCCAGCCTCAGACAATACTTCCTAACTGTGTGATCCTGGGAAGTCACTTAATCCCAATTGCCTCAGCAAAAGAAAAAAAAAAAGAAAGAAAGAAAGAAAATAGAGGCAAACAAGAGTTAAATGGCTTGCCAACAATTATCTGGCTAGTAAGTATAAGAATCTAACTTTGAACTCAGGTCTTCTTGATCCAGGCCCAGTACTCCATCCACTGAGCCACCTAGCTATTCTGCTGTAAGAGAGAAAGAAAAAAAGAAATAGATAAATAGATAGACTGAAAAAGAAAGAGAGGAAAAAATACAAGAAAAGAAAAAAAAGAAAAGACCCTTCCCAAGATTAAAATTTCAGAAAAATGGCAAATACCTCTGAGTGAAATCAGGTCAAACTCATAAAGCATACTGTGAGTCTATATTAAGAACACAAATTAAGAACAAAGAGTCAGCTTTTTGAGTGATTTAAATGGAAAATTTAAAAAGTTTATTGGTTTAATTTTTTTTAAAGTTTTTTAATTTGTTGGAATGGGAAAAATACCACCAGGAATCTCTGAAAATAAGTTCACATTGATAAAAAGAGACTTTAGATTTAAAAGTGTTGGTATCTAATGGCTTCTCATAAACTGACATTTTGAATGGTATCCTTTGTGATTGTTAAAATAAGAGATGATTTAATTTAGAAGAAAGTTTATGTTAAAACTAATTTTGTGACTTTATTAGGGTAATTGTGGTAGATTAGAACTTCATACAAACTGAAGTTGTTATTTGGCATAAAGAAATTTATTGGTTGTGTAACTTTAGCCATATCATTTTGTCTTTGTTTAGTCATAGTTTATTAATCTGTAAAGTGGATAAAAATAGCATCTACCTCCCAGGATTATTGGGAAAATCAAATGAGTATGAAGAGCTTAACATAGTGCCTAACAAAAATCTGGTAAATCATAAGAAATGTTATTAGAAAAGTAATTTCTCTTTTAATCTGAATTCTCTTGGGTTATAGATGCAATTGTTTAAAAGATAATGTAAAAATGTTTGAAAACCATTCATTTAGAAATTTAATAGATAGTGGTACTAATTTTCTGCAAATTTGATATAGCAAAGATTTTTTTTAATGTCCTTATCTATGAAATGCAGTCTTATAATCTTACCAGCCCTCCTAATGGTTTGGGTAATTAAGTTTGAAAAATAGTACTGGTGTTTTGCAAAATATAGGCATATGGGAAAAACTTCAGTACTTTTAAGATTTCAAAAACTAGCCCTACACCCAGGTGAAAGTACGGTAATTTAATTTTAGTCAGGAATAATAATATATTTTAAGGTTACATATACCCATAAAATCATAGAAGTTACAAAGAGAAGAGATTCAATATCTCTGCCAATTACATCACAATGCCCTAAGATGGGGCAACTAAGTAGCACAGTGGCTAGAACACTGGACTTGGAATTAGAAAGACTCCCTTTCACAAATTTAAATCCAGCCACAGATACTTACACTTTGTGACAGTGGACAAGTCACTCAACCATATTTGCCTCCTTTCCCCATCTGTAAAAATGAGCTGCAGAGGGAAAGGGCAAATAACTCCATTATCTTCACCAAGAACACCCCAAAATGGGGTTACAAGAAGTCATACACAACTAAACAACAACAAAAATCCTAAGAGTCATGAAACCTGAACTTCTTAATATACTAATTCATTGTTCTAAGATTGAAAACTACAGAGTAAACATGCTAATTTATCAAAGAAGTTGTTGAAAACATTTGACATTTAAGTCTACCGATCTAATTATTAGTCAAAGTGGGAGAAAGGAAAGAACATAGAGAATGCAATTAATAGCCTTTCTGCTTCTAGCTTATTTCTGGAAAATACATTTTAACCTTAATTAGAATTTTAGATATCAGAAACTTCAGTGTGATTTAAATGGATATATTAACATGAGGTAAATAATATTAGAGGGATTCTAGGAAGATGGAAGAATAGGTCAGAATAGTTTTGGTTCTCCAAATTTCCTCAACAGAAAAAGACAAACTTGCCTTAGAGGGAATGTAGAAATAAATAGAAGTCAGGCTAATGCAGTTACTCTCCTAAGACAAGACCTCAGGAAAGATTTGATCTTAAAAGGCAGAAGTTTAACTTGAGTAAAATGTAAACATTTCCAGTTCAACTTGGTTGAATCAACAAACAATAAGCTTTTGCCTTATTGAGCTGGGAATCAGGCTCAGCCTTAGGAACTTTCCCCTGATGGACAGTGTGGGAGTCTGAAGGCTAAATAGGAGAAAACTAAAGTACTTTCCACTGTTGAGGGATACCATGCACAGCTGTGGCTGACCAGACTTGTCTCAGATGGGTTGCTGCTTCAGGGAAGAAGGAGCTAACAAACCTAGTGAAGCACTGGTAAGAGAGCAGAGTCCTTGGTTTCAACTCCAGGAAGAGAGAACAGCTTTAGTTTTCGGCCACCATGAGGATTGAAGGGAGAAAGATCACAGGTGGGACAGCAAGACCAGGAGCTCTAGACATGATTTAGGAGTGGAGAGAAGAGCTGAAGGTTAAGTCTTGGGATACATTTCAGAAAATAAGGAACTGAGGTTTAGGGCATTAATCCTCATACCTTAGGACCAGAATTTGATCATAGGAAATGAAAAAAACAAATAAATAAATAAAAATGAGCAAGCAAAGGAGAAAGAATCCAACTATAGATAGATAACTACTAAGGGGATAGAGATCTAGGTTCACATTCAGAGGAAGATAATGGAACTTAAAAAAAAAAAAAATCACCTCTTTTTCTATTTTTATTTTCCTCTGAGGCTGGGGTTAAGTGACTTGCCCAGGGTCACACAGCTAGGAAGCGTTAAGTGTCTGAAACCAGATTTGAACTCGGATTCTCCTGAATTCAAGGCTGGTTCGCTATCCACTGCGCCACCTAGCTGCCCCACCTCTTTTTCAATAAGAAAATATCAAACCATCCCAAGCACAAAAATATTTTTAGAAAAACTTTTTTAGGGGGCAGCTAGGTGGCGCAGTGGATAGCACACCAGCCTTGAATTCAGGAGGATCCGAGTTCAAATGTGTTCTCAGACACTTAACGCTTCCTAACTGTGTGACCCTGGGCAAGTCACTTAACTCCAGCCTCAGAGGGAAAAAAAAAAAAAAAAAAACTTTTTTAAAAATAAAAATTAGGTAAGAAAATAAATAAGAGAGATTGAGGAAAAGTCAGAAGGAAAAAAGAGCAATCCAAGAAAATTATGAAAAAAAGTCAACTAACTTGAAACAGAGAACCAAAAACTAATTCTTTGAAAACTAAAATTGGGCAAAGGGAAACTAAAGCTGTTCTAAAACACAAAGAAATTGTTTTAAAAAATCAAAAGAATGAAAAAATGGAAAAGAATGTGAAACATCAGAAAAATAACTTATCTGGTGAACAGATCAAACAGTAATATAAAAATAGTTGGATTGCTTGAAAAATACAATTAAAAAAAAAGAATTTGATACAATATCACAAGAAAGTATCAAGGAAAATTACCCTGAAGTGCTAGAACAAGAAAGCAAAGCATAAATAGAAAAAAATCCACTGTTCACCTCCTGAAAGAGATCTTAGGAGAAACACAAGTCTATGATAACCAAATTTCAAAACTCCTAGGTTAAGGAGAAAATATTGGAAGCAACAAGAAAAAACAATTTAAATATTATGGGGCTACAACATAGCCCCATCTATATAGAGATAAAGAAAAGTAAAAAAAAAAAATTTCTAAATTCAGAAGGACATAAAAGGGAAAGAAAGACTGGGATAAGGGAGGGAATCTTAGAGGAATGGGCAAATCAAGGAATAGGAGAGCAAGGTAGCAAGTAGAAGTAAAGGAGTTTGGAAGAAGAGAATGGGGTGAAAAGGATAATGATGGAAAATAGGAAGGAGGAAAATATACAGTGGGTAAATTATAGCTTAGAATTCACCCATAAAATGGAAACAGACAGTAGATTAAAAACTTGAACTCAACAATATGTTGTTTTCAGGACATGTTATAAAAAGAGAGATAACACAAACTCAAAATAAAGATAAGAGTAGAATTTATTATGTAAAAAAAAAAAGCAGGGGTAGTAATCATGATCTCACACAAAATTAAAGGTAAAATAGATTTAATCAAAAGAGAAAATCAGGGAAACTACACTGCACATCAAGCATATTAATCAATATTGTTTTAAATTATTTAAAGTAACTAGACAGTTATTGGAATATTGGAATTTGCTACACCAAATGATGAGCCAGTGGATTAGGTAAAACATAGGACTGATGAATGAAGATACTATCTACCTTCAGAGAAACAAACATAATATGATATTACATATATGCATATAAATGTATATGTAAATGATTATAGATATCTATGTGCGTATATGTATATATGTAGGTACATATATATGTGTGTTTATAGATATACAGAGATATGTATACATATATGATACATGTTTGTGTATATATATGTGTATGTATATAATGTGTATTTATATATAAACATATGGAGATAAGTATACATATAATACTTGTGTGTGTGTGTGTGTGTGCGCGCGCACGCGCGCGCTCGAGCATGTGAATGTGTAGGGGGAGGAGATGAAGGAAGAAAAAATAAAGTAAAAAGGGCAAAGCAGAGAACAAAAGAAAACCTACAAGGAAGTAGACAGACAGCTGTGAACACAATGTATCATTTATTATATAGACTTTCTTGAAATGGAAATTTATTGCTTTATATTTTTAATCCTATCTTGTGTTCTGCTATGCACATAATGTCTTTTTTTCCTTCCTTACTTTGTGTTTAAATTTAAAATGCAAAAGAATAATAACAGACAGTTACCAATTTTACCCTAACCCTAAAATGTTGCTTTGGTTTCCTGAGAAGCTCAGGGAGAAATCACAAGTTTATTTAGAATATAAAGTGACTTTATAATGTATAATGATATGTGATTATGGAAACAAAGGTAATAAATAATACACTCATCTTGGGATCAATTTTGAAATTTTGCTGTATGAGATTAAATTTCATTCCACTTTATTTCAGTACTGTTTTAATTTTTTATTTCAGCTATTATTATATAAATTGCTATAAAGTTAAAAGTCAAAAGGACTGCTATAAGTGGATGTCTGTGCCTGGGTATGGATATTTGTCCTATGACATCATATGATGATCTCTTGACTTGATTATGAATTGAACTTAAGTGAGGCAGAGTTGCACAAAGTTGACAGCTTCATTCTTCCAGACTCATTGAAGTCCAGTGGTAGGATAAAAATCAAGATGACTAGCAATGACTCAGGATACAGTGGCTGACCCTAGAATCTTCAATATCTGACCAGCTCTAAGCGCTGCACAACCATCTGCTTCTACTACCATTAAGACTATTGGAAGAAACTGTTCTTATCCACTTATTCCACTGAAAGAAGTATTTATGTCCTTGAGACAGACATTCATTCAACTCATTGATAGATTTAAGGCTTATCAGTAACCTCAAACGGTTTCAACTAATCTTCCAAAATGGTTTTATCAGGGTGTGGCTATACCAATATAGTGCAGACTACAACTTCTTGGAGCAACAGTGAGTATTGGGTGGCAGATGGTTATCAAAGGAGAATAAGCAGCTTTGAAAAGGACTTGTGGAACCCTCAAACCAGAGGTGCTAATCCTCTCAGAACACCCATCATAATCCTTTGGAGTGTAACTTTGCAAAGGTAAAGGTAGGATCCTCTAGACTGGATTTCCCCTTTGGACATGAAATTTTCCTACCTGATTATTTCTGAGTCTGGTTTTGCTACTTTAGGCATCCTGTGAAACTTTGCAGCATGTCTGGCTCTCAGATAATGTCTCTTCCTTGGATTAAACGAGCTAGAGAAGTATTATCCCTCTACTATATTACTTTTTTTTTCCTTTTATAGCAAATTTCTGTGTTAGAGCAAGTGAACATTAAGACATCTGAATTACTGTGGATTCATATTACAAACACTAAGATGCCAGTAGGTAATATCAATTACATATCCTAACCAATTAAATAAAAGTTTTTTCAGCTTGTCATCCCCCTTAACAATTGTGTCTTTGTATATGAGAGAATAAGATTTTGAAATATTTCTTCCTTTCAAGGTGATATAATGCCAATATCCACTTAATAATTACATTTAGATAAAGATATAATGAGAAAATTTTCAAAATTGAATGAAATGGAAAGATTTATTTTGAAAGCTTAGTTTAGGGAAGAGGAAAGAGAGGGAAAGAGAGGATGTGGAACTCAAAATTTTTTTAAAATAATGATAAAGGGGGCAGCTAGGTGGCGCAGTGGATAGAGCACCAGCCTTGAATTCAGGAGGACTCAGGTCTCAGACACTTAACACTTCCTAGCTGTGTGACCCTGGGCAAGTCACTTAACCCCAGCCTCAGAAAGGGAAAAAAAAAAAAGAAAAAGAATGATAAAAATTTTTATTTGCATGTAATTTTAAAAAAGCAAATAAAAAAATTTCTTCCAGCTTTTACCAAAAAAACCTCTTAGTTCAAAGAGTTTCACAGTCTTGTCTTTCAAGACATTTTTAAATGATTAGTTTTTGATTTTTCAACAGCATAAACATTTGCTAATACATCACAGGACTGTTATAAGGAATAAACTAAAGGTTTTTCTTTTATGTACCCTATTTTACATGTCTAAATTGGTAAATATTCATTTTCACCTCAAAAGGGTAAATCAAGTCCTTTATTTCTTTTCAAGAGAATACCTTTAGCTTGTTGATAGCAGTGTCTATATCAGGTATAGGGGCTAGATAGCAATACGTGAGATGTAGAAACTTAAATTTTCTGAAGTTTTAGGTGTTATAAACTCTTGATGCATGAGCTGATTATTGGAATTTAGGAAAGTATGCTAAATAATATTGAAGTCTGTTTTGCAAAAGCAAAACATCTAAGAACCTCTGCAAATAATCTGAACCAGAGAAGCCCCTTATTAAAAAAAAAAAAAAAAAAAAAAGCCACTACCTTCAGAGCAACTCTGAGGACAGGTCTTTTTCACAATGCCTAAGAGGAGATCTTTTTAGAAATTATGAGACTCCATGAGCCATCTGAACCCTAAACTATGATGGGCTGATGAAATGGACATTGGGGAATGGATTACCAGAAAGTAGATGTAACCTTTATTCTTCTCTTTCCTTCCTTCCCCTCATATGAGCCACTGTTTCTCTAAGACTTACTGAAAAGAACTAACCCTGATGGAGTTGTAATGCCCTAGTCACACATTGTTTCAAAGATCAATGGGTGGATTGTTATAGGATTAAGCCTGATAGTTTGGGAGCCATCCTTTCTCAAATTAGTCTTATTAAAGTAGAACAATTTCTTTAGTCCTTACACCATACATGGGGTTATAGCATAAGCACAAGCAGAGACACTAGTCCAAACTAGGTACCTGTGTCATATCATGGGGCTCTCCTAGCCCCATGCCTCATAATTGCCTTTGGGCTTTGATAAATTGATTGCTAAGAAACTCAGTGGTTCATGATGAAGCAAAATTTTTATTCACCGTACTTTAACTTCTGTAATCTTTCCATCAGTATTACTAAACATTATGAAGTGATGGGCATACATGACTTTTTATACATACTATATTTTGACTTCTAATTTTAATCAGGCTAAGTGATTTATGGGAAGCAAAAATGAAAAGGGAAAATTGTGAAACAGAAAATTGATTTTAATTCTATTTGTTAATACTTAATTAAATCACCATAAACCTATTATTCTCCTTCCCTGTGTGAGTATAAATTCTTTATCCCTGCAAGTATACTCAGATAACCTCAGGTCATTTAGGGCATAATTGTTTTCTTGTGATTTGAATTTCCATCCTTGTACCCATGAACCACATTCAGGAAAAACTTGCCTAACAGTCAATCTCATCAATCTAAACTGCTGTAGTAACTTCCATGGCCTGAAAGCTAATCACATCACTCAAAGGGAAAGAACTGGGATGACACTTATTCTACCTATTAATTAAAACATCTAGCCAGTCAGAAGACATACTTATAGTATTTTAAATTTGCTCTGTCATCTTATTAGTCACTAAAAAAGATCCTCTTGTCTGTAATTTGGGGCTTTGGATATTGAGGAACCATTGATCTCTTTGTTGGCAAATGCCAGCCTTACAACTTTATTGGATCAGTTTTCCTTAACTTCCATCATAACAGCAAAAATGACAAAAAAAGAAAGAAAGAAAGAAAGAAAGAAAGAAAGAAAGAAAGAAAGAAAGAAAGAAAGAAAAAAAAGAAAGAAAGAAAGGAAGGAAGGAAGGAAGGAAGGAAGGAAGGAAGGAAGGAAGGAAGGAAGGAAGGAAGGAAGGAAAAGAAAGAGAAAATGGAAATGGCAGTTGTTTGAGAAGTCATGAAAAGAGAGATGCACTGTTGCACTATTGATAGAAATATGAATTGGCCCAACCATTCTCAAAAACAATCTAAATTATACTAAAATGTCCATAAACTCTACATTCTGTTGTACCTTTACAACAACACTCTTAAGTATGTACCAAGACCAAGTTAAGGTCCCACATTTGCAAAAATATTTGCAGCACTTTTTGTAGTAGCAAAGAAATAACATGTGTGGCCAAACTTGGTAAAAAGCTGAATAACTTATGGAATATGGATGTGATGGAATATTATTGTACTAACAGAAATGACAAATATGAAGAAGCTGGACAAATCTGAAAAGAAATCACTTAAAAGTGAATTGATGCATGAAATAAGTGAAACAAGTAGATCACAATGGTCATAAAATTGCAAAGGACAATTACTCTGACTCAGAATTCTGCTCAAGGTGGTGACCAATGATGATTTTTAAGGACTAATAATGAAATCTGCCCTTTATCATTCAGCAGAGAAGTAATGATCTGGGATGATGAATAAAGAATAAATTTTTAGGTATGACCAATTTGGCGATTTGTCTGGTTTGCTTATTTGTTACAAGAGTGGGCTCTATTAAAGAAGAATGAGAAGTGATGGTGACATTAAAAAAATTATCAATCTAAAAAAAAAAAAATCTCTTTTACATTTTTTCCCCGTACATTTCTCAGAAAAGCCTGTGGCTTTCTCTATAATTTCTTCTCAAAGGCCAAAGAACCCACCACCTTCTTCCCATCTGCTCCTCACCTTTCCCAGGCCCCAACACAAGCCCCAGTCCCACCTTACCATCAGCAACCTACCCCACAGTGGGTGGATGTGGTCTCCTTAAAGTGGAAGAACAGGGACCAGATAACACAGAAGAGAAAGGCCAAGAGGGGACAAGAGACAGTAGCCAAAGCTACAGCAGTGAAGCGCAGCCGGACCAGAGTTCCATCACGCTCTAGAGGCAGTGGGATTTGGTACATTCTGTTGGACCTGCAGGGAGGGAGAGGAACAGGGGCATTAGGGGCCCAAACTGGAGCTTTTCTCCTTTAGAAAGCAACACTCAGGCATAGACACAGAATATCTGAGCCAAACATCCTTACAGGTTAATGAATCTAAACTTCTGAAAACAGAAGACTGGAAAGGCAAAAGATTTGCCTATGCATTAGCTAAGGTAAAAATTAAATTGGGTCTGGACAAAAGAGTGGAAAATGTCTTGGACCAGAAGTCAAAAGACATAGTCCTGGCTATGACTGACTTGCTACTTGACTATCTATCAATCAAATCTACTCTTTAAGCCTCAGTTTTTCTACCTAAAATGAGGGTATTAGACCAAAACTCAAAGTTTTTAACCATTTTTGTGTCATAGATGCCTTTGAAGTCTGATAAAACCTAAAAACTCCTCAGAAACATGTTTTTAAATATATAAAGTAAAATACATAAGACTAATAAAGGAAATCATCTATAAGAAGTTTAAAGGAGAAAGTTTCCTGGAAGAAGTGAACCTTGATTAGAACTATAAGTATAAGGGGAAAATATGGACAGACAGATGTTTCAAAGTGCAGGCCTGGAGTCAAAGCATGTATATATACAGGTCCAAATATCTCTATCTACCCTATCCAGAGTGGGATCTCCCTAAAAGAGGGGAATTTGGAGACTCCAGGAGAGAGCTAGAATGAATGGGAAGGACGGGTCAGATTGGGGTCTGGGAACAGGCTAAATAACCCCATCCCTCTGAACAATGAGAAGGCAAAACTTATCAGCCCTCTTTCTCCCTCTAATGATCTCCCCAGGATGTAGGAAACCAGGTTTTAACTGGCTTCCCTGAGATAATTCTTAGTACAATCTTAGAATCTACCATCCCTAAACCTGCTCTCTCAGTCCTGACCTGATCCAGTCTAGCCCAGTCAGCCCATAGAACCAACTAGAGGGATTAGTCTACTGATCTCAGCTGCTCAAAACTGAATTCCTCTGGAACTACCTCACAGGATTCTAATTCCAGACCACCAGCCTCTTTTGGGAGCCAGATCTTCCTCCCTTGAGAGAGATCCTGGACTTCAGCACTGACTCTTAAGTCTAAGGCCTACATGGACCAGTCCAGGCAATGATTTTCTATTCTCCTCTTGAGCTGCTTTGGGGTGAGGCAAAGAGGGAGTTTAGGCCCTTTTATTTTAGTTGGCTGGGTCTCTCACCAAGCCTGTTTTACCTACATGAGTGTTGAGCCACTCCCCAGGGAAGTCAGGATTCTGGGGTTCCAGCAGACAGGTAGTAGAGCATTTTCAGGATCAGGGCAGAGGCAGCAATTCCTGGTTCATGCGACACCCATTTGAAAGACTTTGCAAAATCAGGTTTACTCCCAAAGTGGAGAGAGGCATTTACAGAATTATTGTTCTCCCAGAATCTGTCATGTTCCAGAGCCCATGGAGGGTGGGGCTTTGGGAGTGGAAAGAAGGGAAGGGGGGGACAGGGGGGAAGGTTGGCTAGTCTCCCTTTCAAACTAGAACTCTCCAGCAGGGATTGCATTTCCATTCTAATGGCTGGAGGCTTCTGGAGGGGAGGAGGACCATGCCTTCTATTTCCCCCACAATCTCACCAGGAGCAGAGTTAGGCTCACAAGAGATATCAGGACAGACTACTTGACCTGGATTGATCTGAAGAGTTGGATGGATGAAGTGAATACAATTCTGAAGCCCCTCAGACACCCCCTAAGAAAAGGGATAGTAAATGGCTCTGGGAGCCCCTTCTCCTACAGACCAAATAAGTAATCCTATGTCTAGTCTTTCTTTAGACTTTGCCACTTCCCATTACTCCCCCTCCATCACTTCTTCTTTTTTTTTTTTTTCTTTTTCTGAGATTGGGGTTAAGTGACTTGCCCAGGGTCACACAGCTAGGAAGTGTCTGAGACTAAATTTGAACTGGGATCCTCCTGAATTCAAGGCTGGTGCTCTATCCACTGCGCCACTTAGCTGCTTCCCCCTCCATCACTTCTACCCAGGGGATTAGAGTCACTTTCCCAGAGTAATTCTGATCCTTGCTCAGGAAGCACCCATAACTTCCCATGGGCCACAGAAAAAAAGTCCAGACTCTTCAGCTTTTCATTTGAGATTCTAAAGTCTGTATCCAATCTCCCTCTCCATCCCTATCATATACTCCATAAATACACACACCATACTAGGAATCAATTGTTAGTAGAGGCAAGACTAGAACTGAGGTATCACTTCTAAATGTAGGAGCTCTTCACTAGAAAAGGTTGGTAAAATGACCTGTGTGGTCCATTCTGTTCCTGACGATCAAAAAAAGGCTTAGAAATCTTAAGAATAATCCTACAGGTGGTCTTTCTTGATTCTCCAGTTACTAGTACTTGAGAGACTACTTTATATATCTCTATCTGCTGCTTCTTCCTAGAAGAATGTAAGCTCCCCAGCCAGGCCCGGTTTGTTTGTATATTTTTTGTCTTTGTATCCTCAGCATATTACACAGGGTTTCACACATAGTAGTCAATAAATATTTCTTGAACCAAATTCTCAGAACTGAAAAGGATCTCAAAAAGACATCTACTCCAAAATCCCTCCCTCCCTATGAAAGAGAACTCCATCTTTTTAGAAGCTTTAGTTACAGGTAAAGTTCATTTCTTCTCATACTTCCTGTTGTTGCTTCTACTTGTGCCAGATGTGGCCACATAATCTCCCCACTGGCCACTGGGAAATCAGGATAAGGCTCATTTCTGATAAGTCAATTTCTGATCTTAATCAAGGTCTAGTGAAGCCTAGGAAAATCTAGGATTTTAAACAGACTCAGAAAATAATAATTTTGATGTGGACCATAAAGGCCATCTCGTCATCCAACTCATATCATAACAAAAAAATCCCTACAACAGCCATGACAAATGATAATCTAGCACTCTCCCTACCATCAATTCTGGTCAATGGAATTATCAAGAGATCATACGACTTTTAGAGAATTACATGAAAATTTCCCTTAGAAAGCAAACTCTTTGCAACTTTTACTATTTACCAATTAAAATAATTTTCTTTCAATAATCTTGTAATAGAATTATTGTTCCCATTTTCCAGATGAGTTAACTAAAGGCTCAAAGAGAAGTGACTTGCCCAGGATCATATAGCTAGTAAATCACTAAGTATGGACTAATCTCCAGACTCTCAGATCAGGGCTCTTTCCCCTATACCATGCAATCTTCATAATAATTAATATGCTTTCATTCACAAATGCTAGGAAATACCGGTCTATGACCCCGTTCTTATTTCTCCTTCGAACAGTCCCATAGGGAGGCCCAGACAGGATTCTTCTAAATGAGGAAGCTGAGACCCAGATAGTGGATAGGTCACATAGCTACTCTTTAAGTGTGTAGTACAGAAAGGCTGTAACCTGGGTCCACTTGGAATATACATCTCAGGGCTTTTCTTTCCTGAGGTAGTTAAATGTTCATCATGCTTCCTCTGGGTCACCCAGATTCCGGGGCCGTGGAACAAGAATTGAGAGGGGGAGTGAGAGGCGTGGAGAGAAAGGCAGCTCCTGGTAGGGGGCGGGAGGGACTAGGAGGCGTTCTCGGGCTTGGGACACTCGTGTTTCCAAGAATAGGTGGGCACCACAAATGTGGCGCAGGAAGGCTGCCTACCCCCATTCACAGTTCCCTGGAGGAGTAGGTTGAGCTTAGGGGCTAGGATCCCACAAATCCTGGGGGAGGGGCCAAAGTGTGGGCCGAGGAGAGAAAGGAGAAGGCGGGGGACGCCCACGAGTAATGCCGGGTAGAGACCCGGAAACAGGACCACGCTTGGCCGCGCCCTTCAAAGGCCCGGCCCGAGCCAGCGTACCCTCTCCTTCCTGAGCCAAATAGCTGGAGGCCCACCTTGCTTCTTTCCCCCCAGTCCATGGCCACTTACCCCGGGGCGGCCGGACGGCCGGGGTCCGGAGGAGATAAGGCCGGGCCCGCGCAGGCCCGGGAGCCGGGCCGAAGAGGCGGGGTCGGGAGGCGGAGCCAGAGCTGGGGAAGGGATTGGCGACTGGAACCCCTGCCCTTGGGGCCCCTTTCCCTCTGCTCCCTGCCCCAAATCCCTCTCCATTCATCCCGTAGCTCCTGTGGACCAAATCGGGGCAAGACCTGGCTGTGCGTCCCCTCTCTCCCTTCCCACTTCTTCAAAACCCCCATTTTCCTTATTCCTCTTCCACACGCCTCTCCGTGCCCCAAACCCCACTCTGCAGTCCAAACTTCTCTTCCTTAGATCTGCCACAATATCTCTCTCCCTCGTCCTGAAAGACCCGGGCAGACCCAGAGTCCGGAAGGCAGAAATCAACAATCTGGCCCTCGCCCTTACTGCAAAACCCGAGAGCGCCCCTGTTTCTAACGAAAATGATTAAGAATCTCTGTCCGTATTCCCTATTGCAGAGATCAGGATTCCAGTCCTTTTTCTCAAAGCAGAAACCAGGACACCAGGCTCCTTATTTCCCAGCTGAGATCAGAAACCTTGATACTTCGGGAAAGGGATCTGGAAACACCAGGAGTAACAGAGAAATCAATTAGATCAATCAATCCATCAATAAGTATTTATTAAGCAGCCACTATTGACCAAGTCCCGTGTTAAATGCTGGGACTACGAAAACCAAAATCAAAGTCTCTGACTTATAGGAGCGTTTCTTTTTTGGGGGAGACAACATGGACATATCTTAAGTATATACGACATATTGACAAAATAAATACATATTTCTGTTTGTCCAGGCATTGAGAAGAGGGTATTGAGCTACAAGTGCCTCCTAGTAATTTCTGATGTCAAAGTCATTTCAGTGTGGTCCAGGAGAGGGCACCTTACACCTCAATTTAGCCCTGAGAATGCTAGGAGCCGGTTCCCCAAAGGAAGTCAGAATCAACTATAGTAACTGGGATTTAGTTGTCAGTAGAAAATTCCCTCCAGGAAACTACTTTGCAATCAGCAGATATTTATTCAAAATGGCATTTAGAAAGGTAAAAACCTGGGAAGAAAAACAAAAATGCAAGCAAACAACAATAAAGAGTAAATGCTATGTTGTGGTCCACACTCATTTCTCACAGCTACACCCTAATGGGTGTAGCTGGTTCTGTTCATCACTGATCAATTGGAATTGAATTGGATCCTCACATTGCTGAAGATAGCCACATTCATCAGAATTGATCCTCATATATTATTGTTGAAGTGTATAATGATCTCCTGGTTCTGCTGATTTCATTTATCATCAGTTCATGTAAGTCTCTCCAAGACCCTCTGTATCCATCCTGCTGGTCATTTCTTACAGAACAAAAATATTGTATAACTTTCATATACCATAATTTACTCAGCTATTCTCCAACTGATGGGCATCCATTCAATTTCTAGTTTCTAGCCACTTCAGTCTCTTAATGCTTCCATAATAATAACAAAAATACTTCAAAGCAAACCCATCCACTGAAATGCCATTCCTTTTGTCTTCTTCCAGAACCAATATGGGGAAGGAGGTGGCTATCCCTTTTCTCTCTATTTCACTTCTCCCTTAAGTCAATCTGCCAAGTTAAGAAGCAAAGCCATTGAATTCCAATAGATTTGGGAAGGAAAGTGCTATCCACACCCAGAGAGAGAACTAGGGAGACTAAATGTGGATTAAAACAGTATTTTCATCCTTGTGGTTATTGTTTGCTTTCTTTTTCTTGTTTTTTTTTTCCTCCTTTTGATCTGATTTTTCTTGTGCAGCAGCATGATGGACATGGAAATGTTTAAAAGAATTGCACATGTTTAACCTATATAAGATTTCTTGCTGTCATGAGGTGGGGAGAGAGAAAAAAAAATTTGGAACACAAGGTTTTGTAAAGGTGAATGTTGAAAACTCTTTGTATGTAATTAGAAAAATAAAATATCATGTTTTTTAGGATAAACTATGTAAAAAGGTAAGGTATTCCTTAAAATGCTATTTTAAAAAATAAAACAAATCCTTTATAAGCTCTGGAGGTACAAAGAAAGGGGAGAAAAAGTCCCTGCTATCAAGGAGCTCATATTCTAATGAGAGAAACAATGTGTAAATGTATCTATATATGTGTGTGTACAGTAATTATGTATATACAAGATATAGATATTGTAGATGGAAGATTATCTAAGAATGAAGACTGGGATTTGAACTGAATCTTGAACAAAGTCAGAAAAGCCAGGAGGGAGAGGTGAGAGAGTAAGTGGTCTCCAAAGCTACTTTCAATTTTAAAATCCTATTTATTCCTTTAATAAATGCCAAATTCAAAGGTATTATTTTCAGATTTTATCCTTCTTGATCTCTGTTATTTTTGACACTATTGACCACATTCTTAAATGGATTTCTTCTCTCTTGGCTTCATTGACTTTACACTCTCCTGGTTCTATTTTTCTAAGTTTCTATTTTGTTGGTTCTTCCTCTTTTTCATGACCTTTTAATTAGGTATTCCTTACAGTCTGTCCTTGGTCACCATCTCTACACTGTTTTAGCTAAGAATCATTAGAGCTATGGTTCTGAAATCAGGAAGCTTCAAATCCTGGCCTTGGGCATTTTCTAGCTATGTGGCTCTGGGAAAGTGCTGTATCTTCTTCTGAATGCCTCAATTTTATTATTGGTAAAATAGGGATTATAACAGCACCTAATCCCCATTATTATTATTTTTTTCCTTTTCTTACTTCTTTTTTTTTAATTTAAAAATTCATTTTAAACAAGCACAAAATAAGAAGAAAAAAAAGAATTGTCATGTACACAGCAGAACAAATGAGAGGATTCAATATAGAGCAAAATAAATTTCCATTTCAAGAAAACCTACATGATAAATACAACACATTGTTTTCAAAGCTTTCCAGCTTTTCTTTTCTTGCTTGTAGGTTTTCTTTTGTTCTCTGTTGTATACTTTTTACTTTATTTCCCTCTCCCCCAAAGAAGACTACAATTAAGTGCAAATATATATGTAATTATATATACATACATATACATAGATATCTATAAATATACACACATATACACTCATACACATATATGTAAGGCTGTACTATACTATACTACTTGTCACCTATTTCTCTGAAGGTGGATAGCATCTTTTATAAATGCAAGTCTTTCCATGTTTTTCTTTTTTATTTAAACAATTCATTTCCTATACTGGAGAAATATCCCAAACATATCACATTCTATCTGAGAAATTGTTTATGAAAGTTGTATTCCCTCAAATTTCTGATTTCTTCTATTCTTGGTTGCATATGTTTTATTTATACAAGAAAATTTTAATTTAACATAATCAAAATTATACATTTTATACTTCAACAATGCTCTTACTTTATAATATGGCTTAAGATTTGATACTACTGAATCTGCTTCCTTTACACCTTTTTTCTTCTGATTTCTTTGAAGTTTTTACCTTTTGTTCTTCTAAATGAACTTTATTTTTTCCAACTTAGTAACATATATATATATGTATATTTATTGATTTAATCAGGATGACATTACATAGATTAGTTAGATAAAATTGTCAGTAAAAAAAAATTATGTTGGCTTTACCTACCCATGAACAATAAATATTAGTTCAATTATTTAGATTAACTTTATTTGTATAAAAGGTATTTTATATTTATCTTAGTATTATTCTTGCATCTGTTTTAGCAGGTATACTCTTAGCTATTTAATAGTGTGAAGTTATTACAAATGGTCTAAAACAATATTGAATGATAAAGCTGACATACTTTTGTGTCTGTATTTTTCTTTTTTCTTTTTCTTTTTTTTTTTTTTTTGCTGATGCAATTGGGGTTAATCGATTTGCCCAGGGTCATACAACTAAGAAATGTTAAGTGTCAGATCAGATTTGAACTCAGGGTCTCCTGACTTCAGGATTGCTACTCTATCCACTGTACCACCTAGCTACACCTGTATTTTTCTTTGGATTAAGTCTGTTTGTCTGAGATCATGATTATTACCTCTGATTTTTTATTTAGTACATTTTATGCCTGACTTTTATTTTTTGTTTATATGTATCCCTCAATTTTATAGCATTTTCTCATAACAATATATTGTTAAATTCAAAATTTTAGTCACCTATCAGTTTCCATTTTCCATCCTTATTCCTCCACTTTACTTCTACCTACATTGCTTGCCTATTCCTTAACCTGTCTATTCCTGTAAGATTTCCTTCCTTATCCTCTCTTCTCCCCATCCTATCTCTTTGCCCTCTGATTTCTTTCTGAATTTAGAAAACTTTCATATATATGTATATATATATATATATATATATATATATATATATATATATATATATATATAGTGATCTTAATAGAATAAAAGTAAGGTGTTAGTACTATCCCCCCTAGCTTGTTTTATATCAGTTTTTCCTTTTTGCCTCACTTATTGCTCCTCTTTATCATCCCATTATCATCCCATTACACTCACCTCAGCCTGTCTTTCTTTCAAACTACTCATAAAAATGACATACATATAAGAAGTAGACAATTTGATCTTATAGAGTCTCTTGTAAATTGTTCCTTGATATTAATATTTCTTCTGGATGTTATATGTTGGATTTTTCCTTAAATTTTTTTGTCACAAAAACTGAAAATCTTTCAGTTTGTTAAATATTCTTTTTTTTCATTCAGAATTATACTTAACTTTGCTAGATAATTTACCGTTGGTCATCACCTATAGCTCTTTTGCTCTATGAAATATGGTATTCCAAGAGCAAGAAATGTCTTTCAACATAGTAGCTACTAAGTCTTGGGTTATTGTAGCTCCACAATATTTAATTTTTTTCTCGTTGTTTCCAATAATTTCTCCTTAACCTGGGAATTGTGAAACTTGGATAATATTCCTGTAAATTTTCCTCCTGGTATTTCTTTCAAGAGGTAATTGGTAGATTTTTTTTTTATGTATGTTTTGCCTTCTTGTTTTAGAACTTCAGAACAATTTTCCTCCATACTTTCTTGTAATATTGTATCAAATTTTTTTATCATAATTTTTAGGTAGTCTATTATGTTATTTCTCCTAGATCTATTCTCCAGATCAATTGATGTTTCATATTCTCCTCTTTTTTTTTTTTTATTCTTTTGGTTTTGCTTTATTATTTCTTTGTGTCTTGAAACATCTTTAGTTTTTCTTTGGCCAATTCTCATTTTCAAGGAATTATTTTCTTCCTTAAGTTTGTGGTTCTCTATTTCAAGTGGGTTGACTTTCTTTTCATAATTTTCCTGATTTTTTTTAGATTGCTTTTATTCTATTTTTTCATCTTGATCTTATTTGACTTTTACAGTCTTTTTTAAATTCTAAGAAATCTTTTTGTGCTTGGAACCAGTTGACATTTCTCACTGGAAAAAAGGAGTGATATTTTTAGCTCCATTATTTTCATTATATGAATTCAGATCTTCTCTATTCCCATAGTACTTATCTATAGTTGGAATCTTTCTCTTTTGCTTGCTCATTTTTGTTGTTATTGTTTTATTTCTAGCAGTTATTAGTATGATCAAATTCTAGTCCTAAGGTATGAGGAATGATGCCCCAAGCCTTATGTCCTTGTTTTCTGGCTCAACCTTGGGCTTTCCACTCCATTCCTAAGCTATGCCTAGAACCCCTGGTCGCGTTGTCCCATTTGAGATATTACTCTCTGCAGTCTTCCTGGTGGCTGAAAACTACATCTGTCCCCTCTTCTCTAAAAGTGAAACTAGGGACTCTGCTCTCTTTTAAATGACTTACTAGGTAAATTATCTCCTTTTCTCCTCCCCCCTCATCTGGGACAAGTCTGATCAGCACAGCTGTGTTTGGTGTACTTCAACAGTGGAAGGTCCTTCAATCTTCTCTTGTTCAACCTTCAGACTTCCACAAGGTCCAAGAGGTGAAAGTTTCTAAGGCTGAACTGGTCAGCTGCCCCCAAGGCTTGTTGTTTGTTGATTCTACTGAGTTGACCTAGAGGTATTAGTACTTTATTCAAGCCATATCTCTGTCCCAGGGGATCTGGTCTTGTGCCTTTGTTTTAGGAGAAAAATTGTTTTAGCCTGACTTTTTATTTCTGCTGTTCTACATTCCCTTGAAGGCAATGTTCTGTGGAGGAAATTTGGAGAACTAAATTTTCTGACCTACTGCATTATATTCTTTTGAAGATGAAATATTTGTAAAGCACTTCACAAATATACCTTAAACCCTTATGTGAGGGTTATGTATGTATTTATGTATGTTATACATGTATTATCCCTACCTGCCTCAGCAATTTCATTCACTCTCACAACTTCCACTACTATCTCTATGCAGATGACTCTCAAGTCTTCAGAGCTCAAGTTCTAGCTTTTCTTCTGAACTCCAAAACAGTATCTTCAGCTGCCTTTTGGACTATTCTTCCTAGATGTTCCGTCTACATTTCAATTCAAATTGCCCCAATTTGAACTTATTTCAACCTCTCTACATTCCTTCTATTCTAATAAAGCCCTTGCTAACTTTTACTTCACTCCCTTTTCAGATCACTTTGAACTCCCAACACTTGAGACCATGTCTGGTAAAACTTCTGCTCTGAAGTCTGCTTCCTTAATTAGTGATTATTTCCTGGACCACAAGATTTCAGGTAAACCCCAGTCATGATTCACTTCACTCCTTCCTTCTACTTCCTGTTCAGTAAGGAAGAACCATGATTTTCTGTCATTTCTGCTTGGGGTATGTCAATATACTTCTCAGAGTCCCTATTCACCATCCTCTTAATTTTCTGGACCAAAGTGTCCTGGTCAGGCTACTATTCTCCTATGTATGTACTTTCTGTTAGAATGTAAGCTCCTTGAGGACTGTCTTTACTTACCAAATGCTTGTCTTTTTAACATTTTTTTTTTCATTCACTCATTCTTTTGATATATTTATACATATTTTTTGTGTGTGGTACCACCATTCATTCAGTTTCTCATTTTCAAAACTTCTGTGTTAACTCAGACTCTTCCTTCCCTTTTACTTCTTAGATCCAATTTGATAGGCAGGATAGTTTAGTTGATATAAAGAGCCCACCTTGGAGTCAGGAAGACTTAGACTTAAGCCTAGACTGATATAAACTGACTGTGTGGTCTAGCAAAGTTATTTAATCTCACAGTGCCCCAGGCAACTAAAACTATAATTGTACAACAATTCCCAGATCTACATTGGTAAAGGCAGATTCCTAACTGGCTAAATTCCCTATCCCAATAAAATTCCCCAAGTCTGGAATTCTTACAAATCTAATTATTAAGTCCTGTTGATTCTATCTGCATGTTTCTTAAACTCATTCAATTTTCTCTATTTCTTTTGCCATTATTCCAATGCTGGTCCCCAATGACATCCTTCAGGACTAGTTATAGAACCATTTCTAGTATAACAATTTTTTTTAAAAAAAATTTTTCTTTTATTACATTTTACTTTTGTCAATCAGCAAAAAATTGCTTTTGTTTCCTTTATTTTTAAAAAAAAATAGCTTTTTATTTTTCAAAATACATGCATGAACCTTTGCAATATATACCCTTGCAAAATCTTTTGTTCCACATTTTTCTTACTCCCTCTCCCCTTACTGAAACAGCAAGTAATGCAATATAGGTTACACATATGCAATTCTTCTAAACATATTTCCACATACACCATGTTGCACAAGAAAAATCAGATCAAAAGGGGAAAAATGAAAAAAATCAAGCAAACAACAAAAATGAAAATATTATATTGTTCATGTTCAGTCTGCACATTGCTCTCTCTGGATTCAGATGGCTCTTTCATCACAAATCTTAGAATTGTCTTGAATCCTCTCATTGTTGGGAAGAGCCAAGTTCATCACAGTTGATCATCTTGTTGCTGTGTACAATCTTCTCTTGGTTGGACTCACCAGACTTTTCTGACATCTGCCTGTTCATAATTTCTTACAGAACAATACTATTCCATTACACTCACATACCATAACCTATTCAGTTATTTCCCAACTGATGGGCATCCACGGAATAATTTTTACACAGAAATTTGGCTGTCATTTCTCTCCCCAAATATGTTCAGTGGCTACACTGTCTCTCAAAGTTTAAATTCTTCCATAATTTGATGTCACCCTACCTTTCTGACCTGATTTCACATTAATTTCTTCCATGTACTTTGTTTCTACCATCATGGATGACTTTTTTTTTTTTTGCAAATACACCGACTGTTAAGTCTCCTTGTTCTTCATGCCTTCTTCCTACCTTCCTCTCTTTTAATTCTTACCTATTTCCCAAACCTAACTCTAACGCTGGGTCTTCCGAGACCACCTTCCTTGATCACCTCTCTGATTCTCCAGCCAATAATAGTTTGGTAGTTCTCTAATTTACTCACCACGTAATTAACTTTTCTGTTTGGAGTCTTAATTCCCTAGCAGACCCTAATAACTATTTCTCCAATGTGGCATATACAGTGGACATATACTTGGATTCAGGAAGAAGTGTGTCTTCATTTCAGATAATTACTGGCTGCTCAACTCACAACTCGGGAAGCCTTTGTTTTCTCATCTGTATAGTGGGAAGAACAGTACTCACCTCACAAGATTCTCCTGGGGCCCAAACCCAATATTTTGCAGAAGGACTTTGCAATTGGGCATGTGAGCTATTGTTATGGAAAGAACGGAAGTTGCACTATAGTTAATGGGGAAAACACTTCTGGTTTAGGGTAGTCTTGGGGAGGATAGGCTGGATTCCTTCTCCCTTTCAAGTAGATGACCTCATACATTTCTGCAGCCTGATCAGTTATCCGAGAGGGTGTGGGCTTCTAAGCACTTCATATGTGTCAGCATGGGTTATGTGTCACGTTTGTCCTGAGTGGGGGGAGATGCGCTTGAGTAGGAGGCGGGGGAGGCAGTACTGAACAGGCGGGGGACTCCTGGGAGTGCTCTCCTAGTTGCCTTTCTCCGTTACTTTGTGGCCCTAAGAGGAGGGGAAATGAGAGCTTTTCCGCGGAGAACGCTTGAATTTAAGTCAGAAAACGAGGCTCCTCATTCCGGACATTATAGAAGCAGGATCTGGGCTGGCAGGACTAGATGAGACTGGAAAAGAGAGATGGGGAAAAAGCCAGGAAGCGGCTACCAACACCGCATCCTCAGCGAGGCGGGGCTAGGAGATGGTCCTAGGCAACACACGTGGTAAAAGCGAAGAAGTGGAAACGTGCGGGACCGAGCAGGGAGGAAGAACTTTCCCAGAAGTCCCTGCAGCAAAGGCTGAGTTGCCATGCCATCCGACGTAGTCTTCCAGATAATTGGTGAAAAAGAGCCACTGCACTGGCTCCCTCCGCCAACACAACCTAAGAATGTAACGAGGCGTGGCCTGAAGGAGGCGACATAATTTTCCCGCCCCCTCCCAGCTCCGGTTCTAGATTCCCTTCTGTGACGCAAGGGTGCATTCCCAGCCAATCGCAACGTGATGACAGAAGAGGGCGGGACTACTCCCCCTTTGCTCGCTCCTTCACAAGCTATTCCACCCCATCTTTCCCTTTCCCCAGCCCATTCCCTCCCCCCATCTCCCTCAGCCCTCATTTCTCTCGCTTTTACCCCGCCCCCACCCTCAAAATTCTATCACGTTCGGTTTCAAACGACACCTTGGCCAATGAACATTGGGGCCACTGCCGAGTGGCGGCCACAACAGCCAATGCGAGCGCGGCAAGAAAGAAGCGCTCGCGGCGCGCTTATGACGACAACCGGCGTGTGACGCAGTCAGACCCCGCGCGCAAGAGCGGCCCGGGCGGCGGCGGCGGCGGCGGCGGGGGCGGCGGCGGCGGTTTCGTGGCGGCCGCGCGCATTCTGAGCGGGCGGCGGGAGGAAGACGATTTTTAGTCCCTTCGTACGAGGGACGCAGCCCTTCGGTAAGAGAGCGGCGAAGGCGGCTGCCCAGGTGCGCGGCTCCGAGACGAGAACCGGACTGAGGCTGACCTGAACTCAGGCAGTCCCTTCCTAGAGAGAGGAGGCCGCGCGCTCCCCTCGGTCCGTAAAATGGGGGCGGAGCTCACGACCCTCTGACCTCGCGAACTAGCTTCTCGGCATGGGGGAGGAGCTGAGGCAGCCTCGCGGGAAGGGGTTTGGGTATTTGTGTGTGTAGCTCGGCTCCTGGCAGTATCCTGCTTTCGCGATCTGGACGTAGGGTTTCCTGAGGAGCAAGAGTCCAGGTCTAAGGTGTGGAATCAGAGGTCCAGCGAGAAAGAGTCCAGATTGTGTTGGTTCGGGATGAGATCGGGGATCTTTTATGCTACAGCTCTCTTGGTTTGGGGGATAGTCTTCGAAGACGAGAGGTTTCTTGGATAAAGATTTTAGGTTGGGATTGAGGATTAGGGACCCACGTTCTCCGGGGATAGAGCGCAGTGAAGGGAAATAGTGAGGTTTCTTCTGGATTTTTAATTTTTTTTTATTTTACAAATAATTGCTTGAGTATCTGCCGTGTCTAGTATAATGCCCAGTATCGAAAGGGGATTTAAAGATTTAAGACCTAGGACATTAACATCGTGGAGTGGACAGTCTAGCGATGGTGCTTTTTTTCCCCTTCTGGGAAAAAGGTTGAGATGCTGCTTTACGTAGACAGTTAAAACATTTTTTTTGGGAGGGGGTAAGAGGTACGGTGACTACAGACTTTTTGTTTTTATTTTTTAAGCATTACAAGGACCAGAATTTACGAATATTTAGAAATCGTAAGCTGTATCATTTAACTCAGTATTTTTTTCCCTAACCGCAAGGCAGAGAAAATATAAGTAGAACGAAAATGTTAATTCCAAAATCAAGGAAGCGATGGAATAACATGCAAGAGAATTGAATTTAAATTAGGGAGGGATGTGCAGTGTCACTTGCCTCACTTTTCCCTCCGGAGTGATCTGTATCCAGCGGCAAGATTTAGATCCAGATGTAAAATTATAACGGGGAGGGGGGGGAAGAAAGGGAGATGGGGAGAATTAGTTGATTGGGCTGATCCTTTTTGTGTTAATGGCGCCAGAGTGCACCTTTCCCGTTACTCTGACTTACCTTGGACTTAAAGGCAAGATGGCTTGTCGCTGAAAATACAATTCAGTGCTGGCTGAGAAATCTTAGATCCATAGGATTGTTAAAGGAGAAAGTAGATTATAAGGTTCAATTTTTATTCTACCATTTGGGGAGCTGAGGGACCAAATTTGGTTTTCACAAGGTGAGTCAGTGTCAACCAAGATGAGAACTGAGATGATCTGCTTCGAAGCCCAGGATACTTTACTGCTACACTGCATTATTCCGAGGGGCTCTGCCAGGATATCTTTACTGATATTTTGCTTCTTGTATTAGAATATGGGCACTGCGACAGAGATAAACATTCTTCAGCTGGTGAAGACGGGGGAGGAGGGGGGATATTTTAATTTGGCATGAAGGGATAAATAAGTGTCAAGCCCTAATGCTGTGCCAAGCCTTATACTATATGTCTAGTGTGGTAGTCAACGTTCTCAGGTCTTGCATTATCCACATCTCCTTTTAAAACCAGGTCTTAGAACTGCATCTTAGATGGCTGACCATTTAATGAAATGCCTGGGAGTGGGGGGAGGATCAGTAAAATGGCATATAATCACCTAATTTTCTTGTAGTGAGAAAAATTCTAGATTGGTATTTTGGGGATCTGGTATTGGCTTAACCTTTGTATGACTTTTAAATAATTTGCTTCCTTTCTTTCCATCTCAGTTTTATTATGTTATCTTTAAGCTCCTTTTCCAGTTTTGACATTTATTCCAGGTTTGATATATAAAACCACTATGGCTATGGGTAAAATAGAAGCAGGTTTTTTTTCAGAAACAATTGCTGAATGATCAAATACAAAACAGAAAATAACTGAAATTTAAAATGAAAATATATTTTTTGTTATTAATCAAATTTGGGCTCTTTGCAAACATAAAGGGTGATACCATAAGCAAATTAGGAGATCAAGGAATAGTTTACCTGTTGGATCATAAGGAAAGAACTTAGGGCCAAACAAGATAAAAAGCATTATGCATGAAAAAATGGATAATTTTAATTGTTAAATTAAAGTTAAACGTATTTACACAAAACCAATGCATAGTTCTACGCTTAGGAGTTTGAATTTTCTTTGCTGGAAGAAGCTACCAGTAGGGGGAGCAATAGACTTGCTATGTGGTGGGTTGACTGTCTTTGAATCTCCAGAATTTTCAAGGGAATTTTCAAGAGACTACTGAATAACTCTGTCCCTATTGGTAATACTGTCTGGTTGTTTGCATTTGTTTACACATTTATTGATGTGTCTTTGTGGTTGTGTAAGAATTTTTATTGAATTAAGATACTAGGTTTTTCAAAGCACAAACCCTAAGAGATCAATGTGGTGTTTATCAATTTAATTTTTTAAATTTTAATTTAAACAGTTGGATAAAATTATTCCTTTGGAGTTTTCACTTGAGAATTTATAAAATTGAATTTACATTTATTCTGGCTTTGAATAAGTCACTTTGTCAACTTATGTTTAGATGACAAAACAAATGGAAACGGTACTCAGGAAGTAGAAGAGAACTGGTAAAAGCTAAAAGTCAGTTAAAAAGTGGACATTCTATCTGTGCTGTGGAATGTCAATTAACTGTACCTTTGTATATGGCTGAGTTAATGCTAACACTACTTAATGCCAAAATGATTGTGGAAAATGCACACAAACTCATACGGAGTAAAATAGTTCTTAATTGTTAATATGTGCTTCTACAGGAATGACATTGTACCAAGTGATGATTTATAGAGAGTCTGGCACACTATTAGAACGCCCAGCTCCTAGGGTACTTAAGTGGGAATTTATGAAGAGCCACCTCTCTTGACATCCTGAAGGAAGAATAGAATACAAAGGGTCTATTTCAATTTCTTTAAAATTTAAAGTTTAAATCTAAAGGAATGAGAGGATAATAAATAGTATTTTGTATAATAAGTAAAAGAATATATGTATGTATTAGCAGATGCTTCATATACTCCATGATCTGTCAACTTTGGTCTTTTTGCTGATGCTTGTCTATGATCTGTTCATGATGCCTTTTCTGATCTCTCTGCTAATGCCTTCCTTCTGAGATGACTTTCTATCCTTGTAGGAAGGGGAATTAATATTTGTATAGCACTGACTGTGTGCCAGGCATTGTGCTGGTTCATTTGATCTTCACAACAATTCTGGGAGGTAGGTACTGTCATTATCTCCATTTTATAGTTTATAGGTCACACAGCTAAGAAGGATCTGAGGTCTAATTTAAAACTCCTTGTTTCCATGTCCAGCGACTGCTGTGCTATTCACTGTGCTACCAGATCACGTTAGTATACTGCTGTATGTAACACACAGTTGTTTGCATGTTTCCCCTTTTAAATTGTGATTTCCCTGAGGCCAGAGCTTTTTTTTTTTTTTTCCCCTCTCATCGCTTTAGAATAGCATAGTGCTTAGCACATAGTAATCATTTAATAGTGTTTGTTGATTATCAACAATCTTGTTAACCAAACCCCAATCCTGGGTTGCTGGAATTAAGTGTCTTCTTCACTTCTAATCATGTGCTACTGAGTGGAACTGGAGAATGTCACAGAATTATGCTAACTGGGTCCACTAACAATCTTTTATGTAATCTCAACTGAGCCTTCACTGCAGCAAATGCACCCTCTATATCTTCCTAATTGATTCTCTATTCCACTGAATATTGATACTTTAAAAATTATACATGTATATTTAGTCAGTAAAAATTGCCTCCTCTCTAGCATTTTCTTTTATTCTCAATTGGGAGGAAGGGAATTCCCTTCCTCCCAATTGAGAATAAAAGAAAATAAAAATTCTTGTTACAAATATGCAAAACACATTTCCCCATTGTTTATGCCAATTTCACATTAGTCTTCAAGAACTTTGGTTGACAATGGTCAATGTGGATTTTTTTTGCCTAATTCTTTCAAAACTCATCTTTAGTATATTGTCATTGTAGTAATTGTTCTCTTCTGTTTGCTTCACTCTGCATCAGTTCATATAAATCTTCCCAGATTTCATCATTTATTTCAACACATTTGTATTTATTCCATCACATAATTTGTTCAGCCATTCCCCAATTTATGGGCATCTTCTTAGATTTCCATTCTTTCTCACTTCAAAAAGAAATTTATTTTTTTACTTATATAATTGAATTTATTTTGCTTAGGAACAGTCCCTCCCTTATTCTACCTGCCCTCGTAATTCACTGATCTTCCTTCTCTTTCTTCCTTTTCAGTACTTATTTCAGTAACAAATGTAGTAATTTTGCCCTCAGATATGTGTGTACTTTTTTGTTCCTGGGGGAGGTAGTTCATAAAAAAGGTCTGCTTCAGTTTTTGCAGCTGTAAAATGGGGTAATTGCAGCTACTTCTCAGGTTTTGAAGATAAAATATAGTATTCTTCTGGCAAATAGCAGTCACTTAATAAATATTTCTTCTCTTCCCTTCCTTTGACCAGAAAAAAGAGAGATTCCAGGGTGATTCACCTTTGCATGGCCACCTTCCCTCCCCCTATCCTTTGCACCCCCCACCCCCCAAATAAAACCCCTACTTTGTGTGAAATGTTTTTTCATCAAGAATGCTTGGAAGTCCTTGTTTCATTTAAAAATTCCATTTCTTTGCCTCCACTCCCCACTCCTATCCCCAAAAATTAAGCTCAGTTTTCTGGGTATTTTTGGCTGTTTCCACATTTTTTCTCTTCTGGAATATCATATTCCATGATCTTACTCCTTAACATGTAGTTTCTAATTGGTCTGTGAGCCTGACTTGTGGTTACTCAGTACTTGAATTCTTTTTTTTGACCTGAAAGCTTTGCATTTTAGCTATAATATTCTGTTTTCATTTAGGACTTTCTTTTGGGAGAGGTGGTTAGCAGATATTTTTCTATTTCTCTTTTGCCCTTTGTTTCTTAGAGATCTGGGCAGTTTTGTTTTTATTTTAGAATTTTTTTGAAATTATATTGTCTAGGATCTTTTCCCTCTCCTCTTCCCCTCCCCCCCAATTACTTTAAAGTATTAGATTTTTTTTTTCTCCTTCATCCATTTTCCAGGTCAGTTGTTTTTGCTGTAAATACTTTAGATTTTCTTATGTTTAGTCTTTTTATTTTGTTTTAATAGATCTTCTCTCATGGAGGTATTGACTTTTATTTGCTCAGTTCTCATTTTCAGGGAATTTTTTGCTTGGACAAGGTTTTCTACTTGTACTAATTGTCT
Source organism: Sminthopsis crassicaudata (assembly GCF_048593235.1). Taxonomy (NCBI): domain Eukaryota; kingdom Metazoa; phylum Chordata; class Mammalia; order Dasyuromorphia; family Dasyuridae; genus Sminthopsis; species Sminthopsis crassicaudata. The sequence continues at coordinate 580,046,147 of NC_133619.1, read as the reverse complement.
TTCCAATCCTTCTATAGCTCTCATTTCTTGAATTTTTTTTTTTTTTCAGACAACTTAATTCATTTATGAAAACATTTTTCCCCCCAACCAAAACAAAACAAAATACTTCTCTTCCAGGAATTCTAGTTGACTCAGTGTTGGGACTCTGTTTTGTAGATGTGCTTTGCTTTTAGATGTTTTAGAGTCCTCTTTTCTTCTCCTGGATTTATGTCTTGAGTATAGTATTTACTTTTAATAATGGGATTCTTGTTTTATTTTCTCATTCTTCCAGAGTAATTTCTAACTTTTTTTTTTTTTTAAAGACCAGGCTCTTGGCACTTTTATGGGAATATCTAGACTGATTATATATATATTTTTTTACTTTCTTTAATATTGGGTTGCTCTAGGCTCTCAGGGAAGGCTCAAGCTAAGGACCTATGAGCTTTTAATGCTTCAAGTGGTTAGATTCAGAGCAAAGTCTTAACACTTCCCTAGTCTGAGTTCTGCAAATTTATGACCCCAGTTTTAAGTAACAATAAACTATTGCTGGACTTAGTCCTCTGGGAATATATTTGCTGGTTCAGATTGACAGAACTGCAGGCTCCTCATTGGTATATGATTTCTGACCTAATTATTTCTTTGCAAGCTTCAGATTGGGCTAGAAGCTGGAACTGAGACTTTTTTCTTCTGGGATCTGAACCCACACCACACTTGCTTCTGAACTTACTCTTTTCTGTACACAGCTACAGCCTACTACTGCTCTTTGTCCCAACTCCCTTACCCCTCATCTTACAGGTCTGTCCTGGATCTGTGACCTAGAGGGCAACAGAACTTACTATACTGCCTGCTACTTCTCTATCATTTTGACTTCTAGAACATAATTCTTCTCATGCTTTTCACAGCAATCTCTTCCCTTGATCCTTTTAGTTGAAGATCTTGCTTCATATTTCATCAAAAATATGTGATTATTTTCTATCTCTTTTCTCTCCCTTTCCTTTCCTCCTCCTCCATCTAGCCTCTCCTTGACATAATTTCTCTTTATTTCTTCAAACTTCACCCTAGATTTTTAAAGATCAAGTCTTTCACTTTACTATAGTGATATATACTGTAGTGATGATTCCATCCCTTCCCATCCTCTCCTGCAGATTTCCCTCACTATTGTTCTCCCTTAGTTTCTTGATTGCTTCTCTGCCCCCTACAATCCCAGGTCTCCTCCGTTCTTAAGAAATCCTCACTAGATCAGGCTGTTTTTCTACCTACACTCAATATCTCTGTTTCCTCTCTTCTCTGGCTTCCAGTCTCATCACCAAACTGAAACTACTCTCTTCAAAGTTATCAGAGGTCTCCTAATTAACAGATCTAATGATCTTTTTTTTTCTTTCTTTTTTTTTTTTAAAGCTTTTTATTTAAAACATATATATGGACAATTCTTCAACATTAGCTCTTGAAAACCTTGTGTTTCCCCCCTTCCCCATGCCCTCCCCTAGATGGCAAGTAGTCCCAATATATGTTTACATGGTAGAAATATATGTTAAATACAATATATGCATCTGTATTTATACAATTATTGTGCTGCTGAGATACCACTACAGATTGGCTCTCAGATTGGCTAAAATGACAGGGAAAGATGATGTAGGGGATGTGGGAAAACTGGGACACTGATACATTGTGGGTAGAATTGTGAACGGATCCAGCCATTCTGGAGAGCAATTTGGAACTATGCTCAAAAAATTATCAAATTGGGCATACCATATGTGCAAAAATGTTTGTGGCAGCCCTTTTTATAGTGGCTAAGAACCTGGAAATTGAATGATACTCATCAATTGGAGAATGGCTGAATAAATTGTGGTATATTAATGTTATAGCATATTATTATTCTATAAGAAATGACCAGGAGGATGATTTCAGAGAGGCCTGGAGAGGCTTAAATGAACTGATGCTAAGTGAAATGAGCAGAACCGGGAGATCATTGTACACAGCAACATCAATATTATACGACAATCAAGTCTAATGAACATGGCTTTTTCCAACAATGAGATAATTGATTCCAGTTCCAATGACCTTGTGATGAAGAGAGCCATCTACAACCAGAGAGAGAACTATGGGAACTGAGTGTGGACCACAACATAACACTCTCACTTTTTGTTCACTTGCATTTTGTTACTCATTTACTTTTTTTTTTTTTATCTGATTTCTCTTGTACAGCAAGAGAATTGTCTAAATATGGTTATACACAAAGGATTTTTTTAAAATGCCCATGGCTACATGGGAAATTGATTTGTAGATTCTGTCACTTTTCATATATATATAATTAAAAATTGATAACTAAAATGTCAAATGTAGTAAACTAGTCAAGAAGTATAAGCTCAAAAAAAAAAGGTCATAGGAAAAGATGACAAATGTTGGAGGGGATGTAGGAAAACTGGGACACTAATACATTGTTGGTGGAACTGTGAACGAATCCAACCATTCTGGAGAGCAGTTTGGGACTATGCTCAAAAAGTTATCAAACCGTGCATACCCTTTGTTTGAGTAGAAACAGCAGTGTTTCTACTCGGCTTATATCCCAAAGAGATCTTAAAGAAAATGGACCCACATGTGCAAAAATGTTTGTGGCAGCCCTTTTTGTAGTAGCAAGAAACTGGAAAGTGAATAGATGCCTATCAATTGGAGAATGGCTGAATAAATAATTCTATATGAATGTTATGGAATATTATTCTGTAAGAAAAGACCATCAGGATGATTTTAGAGAGGCCTGGAGAGACTAACTGATGAATTGATGCTAAGTGAAATTAACAGAACCAAGAGATCATTATACCTAGTGATAAGAGTATACAATGATCAATTCTGATGGGTGTGGCTCTCTTCAACAATGAGAAGATTCAAACCAGTTCCAGCTGTTCAGTGATGAGCCATCTATACTCAGAAAGAGGACTGTGGGAACTGAGTGTGGTTCACAACATAACATTTTCACTCTTTTTATTGTTTGCTTGCACTTTATTTTGCTTCTCTTTTTTTCTTGTGAAGCAATTTTTTAAAAATAGCTTTTTATTTACAAAACATATGCATGGGCAATTTTTCAACATTGACCCTTGCAAAACCTGTTCCAACTTTTCCTCTCCTTCCCTTAGATGGCAGGTAGTCCAATACATGTTAAATATGTTAAACACAATATATGTATACATACTTATAGTTATCTTGCTGTACAAGAAAGATTGGATCTAGAAAGAAGGTAAAAATATCTGAGAAGGAAAACAAAAATGCAAGCAAACAGAAAGAGTGGAAATGCTATGTTGTGGTCAACACTCATTTCCCATAGTTCTCTCTCTTGAGTTTAACTGATTCTTTTCATTACTGAACAATTGGAACTGGTTTGGATCATCTCATTGTTGAAGAGAGTCATGCCCATCAGAATTGATATAGTATTGTTGTTAGAGTGTATAATCTGGTTCTGCTCATTTCACTTCATCAGTTCATTTAAGTCTCTCCAGGCTTTTCTGAAATCATCCTCCTGGTCATTTCTTACAGAACAATAATATTCCATAACATGAATATGCCACAATTGATTCAGCCATTCTTCAATTGATGAACATCCACTCAGTTTCCAGTTTCTAGCCACTATAAAAAGGGCTGCCACAAACATTTTTGCACATACAAGTCCTTTTCCATTCTTTAAGATCTCTTTGGGATATAAGCCCAATAGTAACACTGCTGGATCAAAGAGTGCACAGTTTGATAATTTTTTCAGCATTTCCAAATTGCTCTCCAGAATGGTTGGATCCTGGATCTGTTCACAGTTCCATTAACAATGTATTAGTGTCCCAGTTTTCCTACATCCTCTCCAAAATTCCTCATTATCTTTTCCTATGACCTTTATTTTGAATACTTCCATCTTGACTAGTTTACTATACTTGTCTCTTTAGATCAATAGGTTTTTTTGTGACACTACTTGTTATGGGCCAGAACACTGAACTTGAAACAAAGGATTCTTACTAGGTATTAAGTCAGTGGAATTGATAGAGACAATAGTTATCTAATTTTGGCATGGTTCAGTATGATTGATGTTATGGGCCAGAACAAGGTACTAAGTGGAATTGAGGAGACAATGGTTAAATCTAGTTTAGCATTGATTTAATCCTACAACAAATAATGGTTTCCTAGTAATATAATGATTGGTTTGTACTCAGTGTACAGCAAATGAGCAAGAAGCTTTCAGGGCCAGAAAGGAAGCTCTCAGAGGCTGACACATTTATTCCATCATCCACCTTTGTGGTGGCTGGAGGCTGAAGAACAAACCTTTGGATTCAGAGAGATTCAGAGGGCAGAGAAGGAGGCAGGAGCTCAAGCTTTCAGAACCAAGGAAAAAGATAGGCCTCTAAGAAAGCTAACCGGGCCCCAGGAAAGGAGACAAGACTTTGAAGGAGACAATGAAGGATCTGGAGTTTAACATCTGGCTGCACTTGTGTTGATTACGGAACTGAAACGAAGGCTGCCTCCAGAGACCCCAAGAAAACTTCATCAGAGAACATTACATTTTAGAGATAATATTATAACTGCTCAAATAGTTCTCTCCTTGTCTCATCCTTCTCAATCTCCATTGCTGCATTTTTGCCTATATCATCCCTTCCCTCCACATCACAGATTTTACAAGGTTCTGCCATGGTCTTTCTTATTTTTGTGTATTTTTTTTCACTTGATTTCATCAGTTTCCATTGGTTCAATTATCACTTCTAAATAGAAGATGCCTAGCTCCAGCCTTCTAATGATAACGACAGCAAACATTTAAGTAGTACTTTTAAAAATGTTTATTGAATTCCAAATTACTTTGCCTCTTCAATGTCTTCTATATAATTGTCAATGATAAAGCATAGAGCTGATCATATCATCTCTCTGCTCAAATTGACTTCATTTAGACCTTTAGATCAAATATACACTCTGGTATTTGAAATTCTTCACAACCTGATTCCTTCCTTTCTTGCTGCTTTATACTTTGCTACCTCCACCCTCACTTTTATAGTCCAGCCATATTGGCCTACTCACGGTTCCTCATATTTGTGACACTCCCATCTCCCTAGTCCATTCCTTTTCACTGTCCTCTCCTCCTCAAGCTTCCTTCCAGACTCAAATGCACTCAAATGCTGGACAATTTTACTAGTTTCCCCCAGATGTTCCTGTTTCTTTAAAGTTTCATTTTATAATTTTTTATACCTATTTGTGTATATTTCATCCTCTATTTAAATGTAAGGTTCTTGAGGGTGTAGGTAAGATTTTCATTTTTTTTTTTTTTCTCTTTTCTATACTAAGTGCTTTGCACAGTTCCTGGCAACTGGAGAGAATGGAAAATGAAATAACTAAGGAGACAAAGATTTGAACTTCCAAGCTTTTTGATTTATTAAGCAGTACTTGCCAATTGCCCAACAAATTGGGACTTGGCTTTGGCACAGTGCCCCAAATACAGGGGGAGATATGTTTTTATATGTTGAAAAACAAAAAGGCCAAATAAAAGAAAACAACTGGGATAATAGTCGTGTACACATAGCAAATGACAGGTACACATGCACTCTGATCTCAGTTTTGCATGTTTTATCTCAGTTTGCATGTCTGATAATGAAATACCTTCTTGATAAAATGTAGATGTTAGCATGTGCACATGTAGTCCTCACAAAAATAGTGTAAAGGAGAAATTTCATTGTATGATTGAAAGAGAAGGATTGATAAGGAAAGAAGATACAATAAAGTGGTCAAAGATGGAGGCTTCTGTTTGGCAGGACAGGTTAAAGTAATTCTGGGAAGTCTGGGTAAATAAAAGGGAAGATTATGATAATACAATAATTATAATAGAAAGATATATTGTAAAAAACTTCAGTGTACATATTGCAGACTGAGAAGAAATCAGATATTTAAGAAGTGTTTTGAAAACCTGATTAAAGGTCCTATTATTGATTGAAACTTGATGCTTATGGAGGAAAATCCTTTTATGGCTTAAAATGTGTTAAGCAATTTTTATGGCACATATGTAACCAGAAATTGCTTTCATTTCTATAATTCTCTTCATTGGACCCTTTCACATAAACATTTGATGAACCAATCTTTTGTGGTATAGGTTTTTAATGTTCCATGTTTTTTGTTTTTTGTTTTTTTTTTTTTTGTTTTGTTTTTTTTCCCCATCGTGGAATGTATATTTACAAATATTCTAGAGTATAGAATTCAGAATAATTGGGGCCAGATTTAACAAATCACTTTAGCAGTTCTCCCATTTCATTAACTTGGAAAGAGGTTTGCTGTTAGTAATGGAGTTCAAAAGGAGAAATTGCTCTTGAGCACCTTATAGTATTTTTTAAAATGCAAAATGTTTGTGAAGAAAGAACTCACAGTATCTTCAGTACTCACTTGATGGACTTAATAACATTACATAATCAAATACAGTAATAGGGATTTAAGTACTCTTAATAATGGGACTCTAGAAAGGGTTACCTTGGTAACTGGAATAAGAAGAAATGAAGGAAGGAAACCCTGAGCTGGGTTTAATATGGGCAAAAATACATGGTCCCTCAGAAGAGGGAAAGGAATAGGTGTTCCAAAGAGAAGTAATGACATATAGTGATTTAATAGCAGGAAAAAAATGTATAAACTGTATGCTTAGTGTTAGGTGATTGAGATTTAGACCAAACCATGCTTGTTCCTCCTCTCCCCCAAAACATTAATAACATCATTCTCCTAATGAATCAATATTATTTGGTGTCTTTTATGTTCTACATTGCAATTCAGTGTCATGCTCATTTCCTTCTCCATTTCTGTTCTTTTTCAATTTTCCTTTTCTTCAATTCCTCTAAAAAGAATATATATTAATCCAGGAATGGTTTAATCCTTTGTTAAGTGGCTCTCAGATTTCCTTGTTTGTATGTGGTTTTGTACACTGTGATACAGTCTTTCCTTGATTTTTGACTTTTCATATGTGTCTTATTTCTTAATTAAGTTGCAAGTTCTCTGGCTGTATAAGCATGGATCCTGGGATTTTGAACTGCAAGAAATTTTACTACTGCCTACCGAAACCATCTCTTCCTTTTTAGTTACAGACTAATAGCATTGAAAAGTAGGTTATGCCAATCTTTCACACAAACAAAAAATAAAGTCATTGGAGGAATTAGGAAAGGCTTCACAAAGAAGATGGCACTTGAGCTGTGCCTTGAAAAGGCATAAAATCATCAAAAGGATAAATCATGTGAGAAGTGATTACACACATATATTTTTTAAATTAGCATTTTTTACATAATTAATTTCATCCTGTGTTTCTAATTCTTCCTCCAAAAAAATAACCAATTAAGTAATATTTTAGGTATGAAAAGTAGACTGACTATGATGTACTTATTAACAAACCTGGCAAGATCATAGAATGGACTTAAACACAAAAAAGCTAATACCTATCACAGTTATCAGCTTTGGTTATTCCTATATGGGCATAAGTTCAGAAACAGAATTCAGTCAGAATTTAGTAGGTCTATTGAAGGGTGGCAATAAAGACATTTGCCAAACATACTTAAGAATCTCTGAGGAAGGGGAGTGAGAGACTAATTGGTATAGTGAAGGATATATAAATCTGGTTGACATTTTATAAAATGTAAAAACAATGAAATTTAGAGCAAATACAGCTCTTAATATTCAGTATTGAAAAGTAAATGGAGTAAGAAGCTGAAGAAAGATTAGGTGTTTTCCAGAAATAGTGTCTGCTTTTGTAGGGCTAAGTAAAAATAGACCCTTAATCCTTGGATACTAGAGGTCATAATCTAATAATACGTTTTTATTCCTTTAAAAACTTCCATTTTCCTGTGCAAATTTGAAGAAGTGGGCATTCATTTGGATGAGTTATTAAGGGGTCTAATTCAGCAAATGTTTGCTTCATACTGGGGGCAAGGCCTAAGGCTGGTTGTGAGGAGTAAATAAAGTGTAGACCCTGTTTTCAAGTAGGTTATCCTTAACAGATAAGATCAGAGGAATTCCTTCCATTGATACAGACATTAACCCTTTCATACCTTCTCACCTAAAAAGAAGTAAAGAACTTCTGGTCCTTTTCCTATTTCAGAAGTAACAGTGTAGCACTTGTGTTCTCTCTTGTATCATTTTAGCTAAGAAGCTAAACAAGCTTTTGAGCTATCTTTTCTAGCTAGGATGTGGAGAAGGGAAGGTGAGAAAGTTATGTTAGACTAATAATTCCACTATTCCTAAAGGTTGGTAATGAGGGTCAATTCTAAGGGTGTTGGCAATAGAAACAGGAAAGAAGAGGTAGGGTTTGTAGCATAGATACAATTCACACGATATACTAATTACATTTGGAAAATCAAAGTGAAGTCAAAGATGACTGCTCTGAAGAGGAATGTCATAGATAGAAATAGTGAAATTAAGAGAATTTGTAAGGGAAAACATTAAAAAATTTGTTTTTGTACACTCTTCTTGAAATGATAGTCAAGTAGAGGTAGCCTGATAGTATAGTATATGTTCATACAGCAATTGGAAATAATGAGAAATGGGAATAATTTCTGGCATACAGACTTAGAGGAGGGTGGGAAAGAATGGCTTCTTGGAATGAAGGTTGAGGGATTAGCTTTGATAAATATTTTTGTTATTTAGAAGACCTAGAGAGAGAGTACTGATGTCAAGAAAGTTTGAGGAATAGAGGAAAAGTGCTGAGGAAGTTCATACTGTACAGCTTTAGTGCACAGGAAGTTAAATCATATAGTCTTAGTTTTCCCATGTATTGTAAATGAGACATGCAAATGGCAGATTGTGAGATCAATCTACAAATTTGATATGTAATATTGCATTATTAGAGATTTCACAGAAAATGGGGGGGATATTTCAGCTCTTCTAGTTTTTTGTTTATTATAACATAGCATTCAACTTGATTTTTGTTGTTACTGCTGTAATTGTTATAGTAAATATATTTTTCCTCAGTTTTTCTTGCTTGTCTCTATATCATTTCATATAGTGGCTGCTGGATGGCACAGGGATAGAATGCTGAACCTAGAAGATTGAAAAACATGAGTTGAAATGTAACCTCAGATGACTTCCTAACTGTGTGATACTGGACAAATCACTATCTTTGCCTGCCTCAGTTTCTTCAACCAATAGGTTATAAATGGGGATAATAATAGTAGCTATGTTCCAGAGTTCTTGTTAAGATCAAATAAGATAACATGTGTAAATGTGTTTAATTAGTTTAGTGTTTTATACAGGCATTTACTAAATACATGTCACTTCTGTTCTTCTGGTTTATTCATAGTTTTTATTTCTTATAACAGTAATATTATATTACATACATGCACTGTACTTTGTCTATCCATTTCCCAATCAACCTGTTTCCTTAGTTCCTACTTCTTTGTTGGTAAATATCCCTGAAAAAAGCTTCAAATATGTTATCTAATCTCAATTTGACTCCAACCCTTTTTTTATTTTCTAATTGATACTGGACCATACTCTATCCCTCCTTGTAATTGTTTCAAATCTTCTCTCTTTTCCCTGAGTTCTTATACAACTTTCTCACCATCTTTTCTCAACAAAATACTTTTTTTTCTCTACTCCTGAAAAAACCCAAGATCAAACATTGAGTTTTCTATTTCTTCCTCTTTTTCAAAACTCTTTCATATTATTTCTTTCTTTCCTTCTTTGGTACAATCTCTGAGGAAAAAGTAACCTTTTTTTTTTTTTTTTTCTTCCCCTGAGGTGATTGGGGTTAAGTGACTTGCCCAGGATCACACAGCTAGGCAGTATTAAGTGTCTGAGTTCACATTTGAACTCAGGTTCTCCTGATTAAAGAACTGATGCTTTATTCACTGCTCCACCTAGCTGCACCAAAAATAACCCTTTTCTGTGTAACACCTTTGATCTAATTTTTATCTCCTTCAGGAACTTAACCCTCAATCATTCCATTTCTTGTTTTGGCTTTTTTTTTTTTAAACTTTATTAAATTCTAAACTTAAATACAAAAAATTGAACATTTTTGCATGATAGGATTTTCACGAAACTGCAGGTTTTTTATATTACAGCTTTTAAATATATAATGAATTCAATATCAAAGCTGTCTAGTTGTGATTTTTTCTGATTAGTTCTTGTCTTGCATTCTAGTTTTTACACTAAAAATGCTTATTAATATTGTTTTACATAAGATATACTTACATTGTTCAGCCTTCTCTCTTGCCCTTCCAGAGAGGTTCTTTATAATAAAAAATAGAGGCAGAAGAAAACGGATTATGGAAACTAACCAACATATCAGACATGTCTGACATATGCAGTATCCCAAAGTCATAAATCCTTAAATATATACATATATGATAGGAGAAATAAGGACAATATATTCTCATTTTAAAGTTTATAAATTTTTTCTTTGTTTATCACCCTACATCAGATAATAAGGCTTACTATTTTTCTCCCAAGCCATCACTTTCATCATTTCTCATACTACATTTGTTCAGCTATTCCCCAATTGTTGAGTTGTTGGATACACTTTAGTTTTCATTTCTTAGCTATCACTAAAAGAGCTACTATAAAATTTTTTATACTTAGGACTGTCATCTTCCTTTTTCTTTGATATCATTGGAATATAGGTCTTACAATAAGTTTCACTGGGTCAAAGGGTATATAGTTTATTGCTTTCCAGAATGTCTTATTAATCTCTCCTTATCAATTGTTTTTTTTTTTTTTTCTCTACTGCATGCCAATTATTTCAGGTCTCCCCTATCCACAAACCTTCCTTTAATCTCTTTCATTCTATTCTAACTTATTTTCTATTGTCCTTTTCTCAAGACTAACTCCTAGAAAATCATCACACAATCTTCTTGTTATTCTACTTCTGCTTTCTTCAATCAACATCAGTTCATGTAAGTCTTGCTGGACTTTTCTAAATTTAACCTGTTCATCATTTCTTAAAAAACAGTATTATTCCATTACTTTCATATACAGTAACTATTCAGGTATTTCCCAAATGATTGGCATCTACTCAATTTCTAATTTCTCGCCACTACAAAAAGGACTGCTACAAACATTTTTGTACATGCAGGTTCTTTTTATTTTTCTTTCTTTCTTTTTTTTTTTTTTTTTTTTTTTTTTTTTAATGGTCTCTTTGGGATACAGACCCAGTAAAGACACTGCTGGATCAAAGTATATGCACAATTTGATAGCTATTTAGTCATAGTTCCAAATTATTGTCCAGAATGATTAACTCACTTTACAAATTCACCAGTAGTTCATTATTGTCCCAGTTTTCCCATATCTCCAATATTTATCATTTTTTTCTTGTCATCTTAGGCAATCTGATAGGTGTGAGGTGGTACCTCAAGAGTTGTTTTAATTTGCATTTCTCTAATCAGTAGTGATGTAAAAGCATCTTATTCATGTGATTATAGATGGTTTTAATTTCTTCATCAGAAAATTGTTCATATCCTTTTATCATTTATCAATTGAGGAATAACTTGTATTCTTAAAATTCTTTCTCTGTTTTAGAAATTAGGCTTTTATCAGAAAAACTAGCTGTAAAAATTATTTTTCAGCTTTGTTTCCCTTCTCATCTTGGCTGCATTGGTTTTGTTTGTGTAAAACCTTTTGAATTTAATGTAATCAAAATAATCCATTTTGCATTTCATAATGTTCTCTAGTTCTTTGGTCATAAATTCCTCCCTTCCTCAGATCTGACAGGTAAACTATTCCTTTCTCTCCTAACCCTTTGTGTTTAAAACATAAAATCATCTTGACCTTGCTATAGGGTATCAGATGTTGGTTTATGCCTACTTTCTATTATATAATTTTCCAGTTTTCCCAACAGTTTTTGTCAAGTAGTGAGTTCTTATCCCAGAAGCTGGAGTTGGAAAACTTCTCTTTTTATAGACATGAAGACATTCTTGGAAAATCAAACACATTTAAAAAAAAAGTAAAGGCAGGTCTAGTAGTATCATATCTTAAACTGTATTATATGATGGTAATTATATTTTTTAATTTTTAATTAAAGCTTTTTGTTTTCAAAACATATGCACAGGTAATTTTTCAACATTGATCCTTGCATAGCCTTGTTTTCCCCTCTTTTTTCCCCTCTTTCCCCCACCCCCCAAATGGCAAGTAATCCAATATGTTATACCTGTTAAAATATATATTAAATCAAATCTAGGTAAACATACAATTATCTTGCTGCACAGGAAAGATCAGAACAAAAAGGGAAAAAAATGAGAAAACAAAATGCAAACAACAAAAAAAAAAATGAATGTTATGATCCACACTCAGTTCACATAGTACTCTCTTTGAGTGCAGATGGCTCTTTTCATCATGAGATCATTAAAACTGGCTTCAGTCATCTCATTGTTGGAAAAAGTCATGTCTATCAGAATTGATAATATTGTTATTGCCATGTACAATGATCTCCTGGTGAGTCTCTCCAGGCAGGCATTTCTGAAATCATCCTGCTGATCATTTCTTATAGAACAATAATATTCCATAACATTCATATGATATATGATATAACTTTTGTTATGATATAACTTATTCAGCCATCTTCCAATTGATGGGCATCCACTCTGTTTCTACTTTCTTGCCACTACAAAAAGAACTGCCACATTTTTGCACATGTGCTCAAGGTCCCTTTCCCTCCCTTAAGATCTCTTTGGGATATAAGCCCAGTAGAAACACTGCTGGATCAGAGTATGCACAGTTTGATAATTTTTTGAGCATAGTTCCAAATTGCTCTCCATAATGCCTGGATCTGTACACAGTTTATGGTGGTAATTATCAAAACTATACTGATTAAAAAATTGAATAGTGAATTAGTGAGATATACTACACAGTGGTAAATGATTATAGTAACCTTATGTTTGACAGATATAAAAATTTAAATTTTGGTGATAAGAATTCAATATTTGGTAAATATATATATGGAAAATTGGTAAACAGTCTGGGAGAAACTAGGTGTAGACCAGTATGTCACACCATTTGCCTAGATAAGGTGAAGATTGATACAAAGTGAGATATGGTAAGTAAATTAGAAGGATTGTGCTAGCTGTGTGACCAAAAGGTCATTTAACTCCAATTACCTCATCCCCCCCTCCAAAAAAAAAAAAAAAAAAGATTATGAAACATTATCTACCAAATCTATATAGAAGAAAAATTTGTGAATAAACAAGAGATAGAGAACAAAAATTGATAATTTAATCACATTAAATTAAAAAGGGCTTGTACAAATAAAACCAAGGTAGCCAAAATTAGAAGAAAAGCATAAAATTGGGAAATATTTTTAGAATTTATCAGACAAATCCTCATTTCTCAAATATTTAGAGAACTTTGTCAAATTAATAAGAATATGAATCATTCCCCAATTGATAAAGTATATGAATAGCTAGATTTTGGAGGAAGAAATCAAAGCCATGTATAGATATATGAAAAAATGCTCTAAATCATTATTCACTAGAAAAAGAGAAATTAGAAGAACTTTTGAGATCTTCTAACATATTGGTTAAAATAATAGAAAAAGAATGGCAGATGTTGGAGGGGATGAGGAAAAACTATTGGAACTGTAAATTGGTTTTAATCATTTTGGAAAACAATTTGGAATTTTTAAAACTTCATATACTGCTCTTTTGATCCAGGAATGCCACTATTAGGTCTGTTTCCCAATGTGATCAGGGAAAAAGGAAAAAAAAAACCTGTGTTCTGAAATATTTATAGTAGCTCTCTTAGTGGTGTCAAAGAAGTGAAAATTAAAGATGCCTATCAATTGGGAAATGACCAAATAAATTGTGGCATATGCTTTGATTGATTACTACTATGCCATTAAAAAATGAGGAGCTGGTTTGTTTTAGGAAAATAGCAAGATTTGCATGAAATAATGGAGTGAAATGAGCAGAACCAAGAAAACATTGTATACAGTAACAGCATTATTGTTTGAACTGAATGACAAGGCTACTCTGAATTATGTGAATGTTCAAATCAACTACAAAGGACCTTTGAAGGAAGGTATTCAGAGAAAGAAATATATGAAACTGTATTTTATAATTTCACATTTATATCTGTGTCAATTTGTGGCCTTCTCTAGTGTGGTGCTGGAGGGAAGAAGGAAACAGCCTGGAACTCAGTGCAACCTTTCCCTCCCTGCTTCTCTCCTCTCTCTTTATATATATTATATAAACAACCCTGGGAAGTAGATGCATCATTATTAATATCCCCCATATTACAGATGAAGAAACTGAGGCAGAGATAAATTTGTCCAAAGTTTCACAATACTCGAGGTCTGATTTGACCTAGTATCTTCTGACATTATCCATTGCACCTCTTATCTGCCTCTTAAACATTTCTATATAAAAAGAACAGTAAAAAGATTCCTTATGAAACTGAAAACTTATATTAAAAAATGTATTTTAAATTTAACATGATAGTAACAAAATACCTTTCTTATATGTTAACTTCTGAGACAATTTTTAGTCTCTTCTCTATTTTTAAGGTTTCATTGATGCTCCTGTTTTGTATCACTATCATTCAGCAACTTCTTGCCCCCCACAGATGCTCTTTTCTTCTAACAAGTAGACTTAGTCAAACAAAAAAAATTGAACACTGCAGTCTGAAGCTGTGAGTTTTATTCAGTGCTCTTGCAAGGTCCATTATTTCTTTGCCAAGAGATAAAAAATTTCATAATTAATCTTTTGAAGTCATATATGATTGTTGCATTGATCAGAGTTCTAGAAAGAATTTAAAACATTTGTATCCCTCAATGTAATAATGAATAAAAGTCTTTTCCCCTGTGGTGAACCAGCCCAGTCAGGTTTGTCTAATATATGAAATTACTGAGCAATGATCAGTGAACTAAACAATGCACTTTTACAGAAGGGGTTGTATTGTGCTTATTACCTATAAGAAGAAATCAATATTTATTTATCTTTTTTCCTAGCTTTGTGAAGTGCTGAATCATTTCAAAGATGTTTAATAAATCATTTGGAACTCCCTTTGGGGGTGGCACTGGTGGCTTTGGCACAACTTCAACATTTGGACAGAGTAAGTCAAGATTTTTAAAAATAGTAAATTTACTTAAAATACCCTCAAATAGGGTATTTTGAAGAATAAAAATATATACTAGCTTTGTTTTAAAAATAATCTGTACTTTGGATCTTTATGTTAGAAATTATATGAATTGTATTTTGAAATGAACTTGTTTCCATAACAGTGTAATAATTGGTTAACTTTTTTTAAAGCTAAAGTTGTATTGATGCCTTTTGTTTTTATAATACAATAATTTCCAGATATAATCTTTCTTTTCACTGTCACTTTCTTTGTAACAAAGAAAAACATTTAAGGAAAACCAACCAACAATGATTATATTTTGACAGTGGTTTCTTAGTAATGGCACTTTGTATCAGTTTATGCAAGTCTTCCCAGGTTTCTCCAAAATTCTTTATGTTCATTATGGGAAGATAACTTCTGTGTTGGCCGAATCATGGTAGCTAGATTTATTGAGCTCAAGATGTGAATTATATCTTAGTGATTATCTGGCCCAGATCTCTCATTTTATTTTATTTTTAAAAATTATTTAATTTTATTTATTTTGCTCTCTTCTTTACACAAATGTCATTTCCACATATGTATATAAATACATATGGCTGCCCTCTCTGCTCAGTGAGCCATCTCTTGTAACAAAGAAAAAGGAGGAAAATAGGGAGCAAACAATAAAATTAATCAACCCATGAATAGAGTTCATTAGTTTGTATAAATTTTCCCATTAAACTCCTCATTTTAAAGAGGAAGAAACTAATGCCTAAAGAGGGGTGGTTGTTGAATCAGGGTTCTAGCATTCTCTTCACTGTTTATATATACCACAGCTAAATTCTCAATGATAGGTGTCTTTCAGCAAATAATTGTGGAACAGTTGTTAAATTCTACAAAAAAAAATACAGTGCGCTAAGCATTGATATAGTTTTAACAGTCTTTGAAGTTGGATGTTTCCATCTCAAATAACTAACGAAGTTGGAAAGATGACATCTTGAAATTTTCATGTCTGAGACTTCTGCTATTCCTATATGCATCTCTCTAAATAGTTAACTTGGGACATTTGGTCTTTGTTTTCTCTTTACTAGATTCTTGGAAATCATGGAATCCTTAAGAGGGGATAGAGTTTGTCCATGGACAAATCAGTCAATGAATGTCTATAGATTTAGAATCTAAAATTTCTTACTTTCAGTCTCATAACTCATAAATCAGACTGAACTATTGCAACTCGATTTTGCTTTTGCAGACACTGGTTTTGGTACCACAAGTGGAGGAGCATTTGGAACATCTGCATTTGGTTCCAACAACAATACTGGAGGCCTCTTTGGAAACACACAGAATAAACCAGGTAGGATCATGTATAATTAACTCTGTTGATTGGTCAGTATAGGCATGCTCTTTTAAAAAAAAATAATAAGGCTGTTCCATGTAAATTTAATAAAAGAATCATAGGCATGAGAATATTAATATTGGATTTTGTGACTTTGTAATGGAATTTGATCATAATACTATTATCATTAGAAAATGACATTGATCCAGATATCTCTATAGGGATTATGGTTGTAAATGGTATTTGAATTTGTCTAATGGAAAAAATAATTGCCTTAGAATCATTTTTTTGGCTTGTATTTTCAGGTGGCTTGTTTGGATCAAATTCATTTAGCCAACCAGCCACCTCCTCCACAAGCACTGGCTTTGGATTTGGAACATCAACAGGGACGTCAAATAGCTTGTTTGGAGCTGCTAGCACAGGAGCAAGTCTCTTCTCATCCCAGAACAATGCCTTTGCACAAAATAAACCCACTGGTTTTGGAAGTAAGTAGGACAGTATGACAGTTAAGTAATAGATGGAATGGGGGTTGGGGAGATTTTTTTTTTTAATCAGTGACCTGATAATTAAAGCTAATTATTAGTTTTAATTTGTGTTTTAAACAATTTAGAGATATGTGATCAGAGGAGAATAAAATATAAATGATTAAAAAAATAAATTTGAAGTGGTTTCTTTTGTGTCTCTTTCAAAAAAGCCTTAAATATGCACATAATTATTGCCTTCATAGGTTATTACTTTTATAAATGAGTTTCAATTAATTTTGATTCAGTAAATTTTTATTAACATTTACTGTGAATAGAGCTCTATTTAGGACCATAGAAAATTCTGAATCTTTTATTTCAGAGACTCAGCTACCCCGCCATTTAACATTTCCTTTTCTTTTTTGTAGATTTTGGAACAAGCACTAGCAGTGGAGGTCTATTTGGAACCACAAATACAACTTCCAACCCTTTTGGTGGCACATCCACTTCCCTTTTTGGACCAAGTAGTTTTACAGCAGCTCCTACTGGAACCACCATAAAGTTTAATGTAAGTTTTTTTTTCCCCCCTTTCTCTTTGGAAGAAAGCATTAGAACTTTTGTGTCCTAGGATTACTTTTTAGAATTACCATTTAAAAGTATTTCATGTCTCTGAAGTGCATCATCTATTCTGCCATTCCATTAAATATGAATGTTGACATAGAAATTCACCAAATGAATATACTCTTATCTTAGGTACTAGGTTTCTATTAGAAGATTTATTTATTAATACTAATTGACATTTTAAGTTGAATGTTAACTCACCTCATTGGGACTGTGAAAGTCATGTCTAATTCTTTGCTTTTTGAAAGAATCTGTTCTAGAATGATCCAGCTGCCTCTGTCTTACAAGCCAACTTGTCTTACAAGTCCCTTATTTGGCTAGGGTTTGATTATTCGAAAGTTTTCCTTTGAATATGCCTTTCTTCTTCTTCTTCTTCTTGTGATATATAACTTGCATATTTTTGCCTTCTTTAAATAAGTATTGTCCATGAAGTAGTGAGGTGTCTACTGATTCCTTTTTGCTTCTAGCCATGTATGTTGGCTAGCATTGCAGTTAGAACTCTACAGATTGCAAAATTGAGTGGAAATAAATATATATGTATATATATATATATATATATATATATATATATACACACACATACACACACATAAAATTTTGTTTCACTGAGACTATTGCTACTTTGGTACCTTAAAAAGGTGTATATGTATGTTTGAGAGGCTCTTGTACTACTGTTTCATTTTAATTGATTACTACCTCTAAATTGAAGTCATGGCACTGTTTTTTTTTTTTTTTTTTTTTAGTAGTCATTCTATGTTTATGGGATTGGGGGGGCATATAAGTAATTTTCGAAGAGGTAGGGCAGGGAAGGATAGTTAAGTCATGCAGTCTATAGAGTACCAGTCTTGAAATCAAAAGGATCTGAATTCAACTGTGGCCTTAGATACTTGACATTGACAGGATAACCCTGGCCAAATAACTTAATTCCATTAATCTCAGAAACATATGGGTTCTGAATGGCTAGTCAGTGACTTAATACATTTAAGGATAAAAGAAGAGAAGAAAAGAAAATAGAGAAAAACTCACTTTAGGCACTTTTGTGTGAAGTTCCTTTGAGAAGGATTTGGTATTGTTCCTCAGTATCTGTGACAATTTAAACATGTTTAAATCACTGAAATGACATGAGGTAATTTTTTTTTTTCAGATATGTTGAGTAGAGGATTTCTTTGGAAGAGAGGAGACCACATTTGTTTCTGCACATATATATAATGCCAGGAGATTTTATAAGAAGCAAATGATGTCCAGGATAGGTTTAGAAGATTATCTTAAAATTAGTCTTATATTGTATTAAATAGTATTATTTTGAGCACAATATAAAGGAATAACTCCAGAAAATAATTCAGGCATCACAGTGAATTGAAATTTCTGGATTTGGGATTCTGAATTGAAAGTAAAGTGGAATATAATTGACAAATGTAGAATTCCATTCAGTCAGTTTCTTCAGTAATGTCAGAATCAAATTTGTATATAAGTAATGTTTTAAAAGAATCACAACAATAATAAAATAGTTTGGGGTCAGAAGTTATAAAAGTCAAAATATAGGGTTTTTTAATATAAGTTTTTGACCAGATCTGAAATAGTTTGTGCTATGGAACTAATTATTCCATACATCATAATTTAGTATTTATTAGCTAAACATAAATTTGAATATCCATGTGATGTCTACTAGAGTGGTGCTAATTTTTTTTTTAACATACTATCATGAAAAATACTTGCATACTTGAAAAGATACTTCAAAAGTAGACTATAATTAGTCACTTGTGCTTAATTTCCTTATCTGTAAAATGGAGAAGTAATTTAATTACCTCATAGGATTGTTGTTGTCAGTTGTTATACATGTCACTTGTTAAAATAATGTTCCTATTATTTACAACTAGGCTCTTGGGACAGAATTGCTACAGAAATTGGGAATTGAAATTATGAAAGCACAAGAGAAGAAATAAAGTTTGTTAGAATTTTATGGTTTTTCTTCTTCCATTTATAGCCTCCAACTGGCACAGATACTATGGTCAAAGCTGGAGTTAGCACCAACATTAGTACCAAACACCAATGCATTACTGCTATGAAAGAATATGAAAGCAAATCACTGGAGGTCAGTATTGATAAACTTGACTCTATATCTCTATTCCAAAACAAGTTTTTGTGATATAGCAGAAAGAGCAACGGATCTAAAATTAGAAAAGGTAGGTTTTTGGTATCCATTTTACCTTTTGTTAATCAACCATCTGATTCTGTGAGTATTTTTTCTTCTGTAAAAGGAGAATAATAATGCACTGCATATGAGATTGTTTTGGTAATCAAATGAGATACTTTATATAAATTATACTTTATATAAATTATTTTACAAATGAGCTATTAGCTTTTTATTTCTGGAGTTAAGCTATCAGCTTAAACTTAAAATGAATAAAGTAAGTAGATCTTTTTAAAGAAAACTCTTAAATTTTTTTTGAATTCTGAAATTAGCAAACCAAATAAAGGACCATTTCCTTGAACAGGAAAGGATTATACATGAAATTATGGGTCTCATGGAGCTTGCTTTTATAAGTGTAAAATAAATTTATTGGATAACAATCAAAACTCTCATGTCTTGTTCTGCATTTTCATTGCATTACCTTCCTGTGAATACTGTGCTTCATCCCTGGATGCAATCCTCTGAAATCATGATTGTTTGTTGCATTGACTAGTTTTCTTAAGTCCTTCAAAGTTATTTGCATTTAAAATGTTATTGTTTTATTATAATTTGTTTTCTTAATCCCTGTGTACAAGTCTTCTTAGACTTCTCTGAAATCGTTACCTTCATCATTTCTAACATAGCAGAATAATCTTTATTATGGATATATAGTATCATTCCTCTGCTGGAAATACTAAATTGTTTTTCTGTTGATGTCTGTTGAAGTTTATTATCTTCTAGTTTGCATTCAAAACTTTACATAACCCACTACCACCCTGCCTTTCCATCTTTTTCTCATTATTTTTCCTTTGTACATTCTATGCTTTGGCTAGTTGCTGCAGAGCTCTTGTTATTGAGACTCCTTTGTACTCTTAGCCCTCCATACTATTATTTATGCCTGGAATGACCTCCTTTCCTTTTTTTGCCTGTTAAAATTCCTAGACTTTTTTTGAAGTTCCAATGTCCTTTTATTCTACAAAAATTCCCTGAAGCTGTCATTTCCCATGTGTTATCAACATACCTCCTCAGACCTCACTTCTGACTTGTTTTTGTTACTTTTCTAATGCATTTATCTGTAATTAAAAAAAAAAACTGCATGTTACCTGCATTGGAATCTTCCCCCAGGGCAGAACTTAGTATCTTATCTAAACTTTGAATTTCAATATCAATAATGTTTTCCATACATTTTTTGTTATTGAATTCTTTTAGGAGATCCCTTTGTTCTGCAGTATTATTTTGGAATGAATATAATTTTAATGTCTAGCAGCTGTGTTGTATAATTGGTAGAGTGCCAGGTATGGAGTCAGGACTACCTGGGTTCAAAACCAGCCTCAAGACATACTTAACTAGCTGTGTGACCCTGGACAAGTCATTTTACCTGTGTTTTAGTTTCCTCATTTATAAAATGGGGGTAATAATAGCATCTACCTCTCAGGATTATTGTGAGAATTAAATAAGATAACTGTAAAGCACTTAGTACATGCCTGCCACATAATAGGTGCTATGTAAAAGTATGCTGCTGCTGTATAATTTGCTTTTAGTAATGGGGAAAAATCAGTCATTCCTGTACTTTTATAAGGCACTTATCAAATATTTATTTACCTAGTGTTTCTGTTCTTAGGAACTTCGTTTGGAAGATTATCAAGCTAACAGGAAAGGTCCTCAGAACCAGGTGGGAGCAGGTGCTACCACAGGGCTGTTTGGCTCTTCTACAGCCACCTCCAGCACCACGGGCCTCTTTGGAAACTCCACTACTAATGCAGGTTTTGCATATGGCCCGAATAAAACTGGCTTTGGGACAAGTAAGCATCGAGAATCTTAATTGGGCTATGTTTTCTTTTATATTGAAAATTGGCTCTATGTTTATGTGCTCAGGACAATAATATTGTGTTAAATGAACTGCTTGGTTTCTTTTGTAATTGCTTTACTAAAAATCAACATTGAAGAGCCAGCAGTACAATAGACTAAGCTTGTTTTAGTAATTACTTAAAATTCAATTAATTTTACCACATGAACTAAGAATGTGACACTCATTCCTCTCTTTTCTTCCTAATCAGTTTCTTTGTCCTTTTCTTCTCATTCACTTTTATTTATGGTTAAGGTTGATATGTGTGTGTGTGTGTGTGTGTGTGGTGTGTGTGTGTACCATTCTTAATTTTTTCACTTTGCAGTAGTATCTAAAGGGCTGTAGACACACACAGGTTTTTTTGTTTTGTTTTGTTTTTTTTTTCTTGGTTCTTCATTGATTATATTAAATGTAGTATAATATTTGGATATTTAGGTGGTTTCCAGGTAAGATTTTTTGATGCTGTTTTTCATTTTTACAATTACATATAGTTCAATTAAATCCTGAAAAATTAAGTCAATGAATATAATTATTTATTTTTTTACCACGTATTGTCAGATTACTAAAAAATTTGGCAATACTGCTTATAGAATGTATCTGTTCCTTTATGATACACTAGCATTGTTCCCTTGCTTTTAATTATCTTTGCCAATTTGAAGGCAAAAAAATTAAGAATTTGAAGTACTTCAGAGTTATTTTAATTTGTATTTGTGATTATTAGTGAAGTTAAGCATTTCTCAAGTGGTTACTAGTAATTTGAGTTTCTTCTTTGAAAAAAGTATCCAATATGGGTTAGGGTCTCTTTGCTTTCAAGAATTGGATTCCAACAGTAGAAAGAAAGCTGAATCAGAGAATTTGGATTTGATTCCTCACTTTGCCACTTATTTGGGAAGTTATTTAACCTTTGGGGCCTTAGTTTCCTTATCTCAAAAATGAGAGGATTGGGCAAGATGACCTCAGTTCTAAATTGTTGAATGGGAAGGAGGAAAGGAACAGCATTTATTAAGTTCCTAGTATGTACCTGGCTCCGTCCTAAGCACTTTACAGATACTCTCATTTGATCCTCACAATAACCCTAAGAGATAGATGCCATTTTACATCTCCATTTTACAGTTGAGGAAACTGAGGCATACAACTATATATTTATAGAAAGATAGGTAGATAGATAGTATAATCATATACTAGGAGGTATAAGAGGGTAGATTTGAACTGTTGTTATCACTCCAGGTAAGCTCTCTATCCATTGAACCATCTTGTTCCTTCTTTGCCTTGATTCTATGATTTGAATTCCAGGAGTTTTCCTGGTTTGACTTAAGAAAAGCATATAGCACATTTTAGAAGATTATATAAAATGAGGCAGTCTGCTGGGGTAGAACACAACCAGTAGAATGGAACTCAGGGCAGTTGATCTTAAAGTGATGGCACCACCACAATTTTGGACAAGGCCCTCTCCATATATCTCAGCTTCTTCTTTGGAAAATGTAGAAAATCATTTTACTGCCCATCTGAGGCAAGGTTATGAGATGAGCTATATGAAAAGGAATTAGCTATAAGGGGACTATATTTGTAAGCTCTTACTCATTGAATGCAGGAGTTTACTTCTTGCTGTATATAAGTGATATTCTCTACTTGGAGAAAAAAATCAGGAATGAAATATGTTGTATAAGGTTTCAGTTACCCATGGGCTACTGATATTTTCCCTGAACTTACTTTCTTTTGCCTGAAAGGTACTACTGGATTCGGGACAAATACAGGTAGTCTCTTTGGTCAGCCAACTCAGCCAACCACCAGCCTCTTCAGTAAGCCATTTGGTCCAGCTGCAACCACCCAGAATGCTGGCTTTTCATTTGGGAATACCAACACTCTTGGACAGCCAAATACCAACACGATGGTAAGGAAACATACATAGAACAAGAGCACAGCCTAATAGGAAGGAGCCTAGTGCTGCTGCTACAGTTCTGAAGAGCCAGTCATCTCAGTCCATTAGGCTGCCTGGGAGCTACCTCTGCTTATGGATCTTGAACAAATTTCCCTCTTCTGATAATGCTTAACCTTAGCATTGTGCCTGCCTTTCAAGATTTCCTCCTAAGGAAGTAATCTCTCCCTTATCTAAAGTCACCTTTCTTTGTAACCCTCTTATATTCTGTATTCACATCTATGCCTTTTCTTTTCTACTAAGTACTTTGGAACATAGAAACCTTGTCTTATTTATCTTTGCTTAGTAGAATGTTTTGTACATAGTAGGCATTATTGCAGATGTTTATAGCTTGAATGAATATTTTTCCAGTGTCTGTAGATATAACAACCTAATTCTTAATAATCATGATCATGCTGGTTGTGGTTCCTGTAGAAAAGGAGATTGGATTCTTTATAAATGGTCATTAATTCTTTTGTTGGAAGCAGCTAGGTGTCACAGTGGCTAGTGCTCCAGACCTGGAGTTCTGGAAGACTTGAGTTCAAATGTGACCTCATTTGTCTGTGATGCCAGACAAGTAATTTAACCCTCTTTGCTTCAGTTTTCTCATCTGTAAAGTGAGTTGGAGAAGATCCAGTATCCCTGCTAAGAAAGCCCCAGAAGGGATCACAAAGAGTTGGTCATGGCTAAAATGGCTGAAAAAACGATGGAACATTTTTTTATAAGGGTCAATTCAAAGTTGCATTGAAAAGATTGATTCCCATCTTACCACTTAATGATAATTCATAATAATGAATTAATTATCCTGCTTCTGTGTGTTTCCCCCAAATTATATACAATTTAACTAAGGCACATTATTATAAGTATTTTGCAGTCCAAATCTAATTTTTATCAAACTACTTTTTTTTTTTTTTTTTCCCAATGACACGTTTGGGGGATTTAATGAAGTTTTAAATTGTCTTGGTTTCAGTGGTCTCACTTTCATTGAAAAAATTATATAACTAGTTGCATAATCATCTCAAAAAGTCTAGTTTTTTTTTTTAAGTTTAGTGGTAATAATTAGATCTTTTAACCTTTCTCTTGCTAAAGGAAGTACCTGACCCAAATTAGCACTGCACTATCAACAAATTTACCATCTTTCAGAGTATTTTCTTCTTTGGGTCCTAAAAGCACTGTTTGATACAGCCATAAAAATCTTGTTGATTAACATGCTTGAAGATGCTTCTTACCTTTAGTTGACTATATGGGTATACTGTGGGGCAAATTATAAGACAAACTGGGATTGGCATGCTTGCTTTCAACCTAGATTACTGTTTGCAGGGTTTATTTGGGGGAACCCAAGCCTCATCTGGAAGTCTTTTTGGGACAGCTACAAATACGAGTGCTGCTACCGGATTTGGAACAGGAACAGGCCTCTTTGGGCCAACCAACACAGGATTTGGTGCTGTTGGTTCGGTATGTTTTCAGTGTTGACTATGATTTGAGGGTACATGGATGTAACCTGCCCTTTAAAAATTGATACCGTGACAAGTATTTATGAGGAAAGGCTAATTTTGCCTGTTTGTATCTGTTTCTAGAGAGTGCATTGTGGTTCAATAATAAGAGTTTATTAATTTTATATATGTGACTTTGTGCTTAGTATGCACAGAACTTATTTAATATAGCTCATTAGTTATTAGATGCAGCTACAAGACTCCTTTACCAAAATCTTGGGATTTTGGTTTGACTTTTATTGTTAATGCTTTTAATGTACTCGTGGTAGTCTTGTTCTATTCAAAATATATAATGAACTATACAACATTATTGTTGAGTCTGAATAGAAATGATAAAGCATTCTGTTAGTTTCAAAGCAGACCATGTTCCTTTGCCTAGCAGCACTCATTATGGTGTTTGTAGAGGAGTCTTTTTGGTGATCACCCAGTGTCTGATGGCTTTCATGATGGCAACCAAATTCATTGCTTCCTGCCCACGTAACATTTTAATTGAAGTAGTTTAAATTTTAAAAGAGTCATTGAAATATACATGTGGTCATAATAACTGATAATAATATAGTGCTTTTAGGTTTGCAAAGCATCATTTCGGTAATGAGAATAAATGATATTTTGCTAGTTGTAATAATGGAGTTGACATATAAGCTACAATGTGATATGACATGCATATCTCTCGTATGATACACTGCGACTGGTTGTGACATAGGGATGTGTAGAAAGAGTGCTAAAGTAGATCTGGTTTTCCAGTTTCTTCTTTGATGCTGACCATGAGCATAACTTAACCTGGTGCCACAGTTTCCTTGTCTGTCAAGTATAATTTTATTTGCATTCTATACCTCAGAAAAGTTGTGAAAATAGAATGCTTTGTAAACTATAAAGCACCACATAAATTTGAGTTTGTTATTGTTTCACTTAAAATGAAGAGGGAATTGGGATGGGAAAGTATCAGTTCTGTTACTCTGGAGTTTATATTTTGATAATACTAGCCAGATAAGTCAG
This sequence comes from Sminthopsis crassicaudata, assembly GCF_048593235.1. Taxonomy (NCBI): domain Eukaryota; kingdom Metazoa; phylum Chordata; class Mammalia; order Dasyuromorphia; family Dasyuridae; genus Sminthopsis; species Sminthopsis crassicaudata. Next base: position 580,020,330 of record NC_133619.1, on the reverse strand, counting down.
TTTGAGAGAATTAAGACTTTTCCCAAGATTTTTACAGTGTCTTTGTATGTAATTAACTGTGACTTTGTTTTAGTGGAACATTAATTGTATAAAGTCCATTATAGAAGCCAAGTGTTTTAAGTGCCAGCATAGGTTTCTTCCTTTTCTTCGTTGCTTATATTAATGTTTTTATAGTTTTCTAGATTTTCATATTATGCTCCAAAAGAGCATTCTGCTAATAGTTGGAAGTGTTGATGTGCTTGATTCTACTCATTACCTCTTGTATTAAAGGAAATGCCTCATAATATTTTAATATGAATTATGTTTTCTTCCCTTTTAGACCCTGTTTGGCAGTAACAAGCCTGCTGCATTTGGAACTACTACAACCAGTGCTCCTTCGTTTGGTACAACCAGTAGCGGGCTCTTTGGTAACAAACCAACCCTGACTTTAGGAACCAATACAAACACTTCCAATTTTGGTACATATAAAAAGCAGGGTTAACTCTCTTAAGTTACACTGACTATACTACACTCCAGGTCACCAATCTCCTAATACTAAATGATTTTGAATAATTTAAAATGTTCAGGTAAGCCATGAAAGGTTATGAAAGAGAAATTATATTATGAACAGAGATGAATAAAACTGCCCTATAATTTAAAAAAAAACAAAACAAAAAAACAAAACCCTCATTCTTATAGAATTGAATCCTGTTCATCCTTTCCCAGTCTCCTTCCATCAACTTGGAAGTTAGATTAGAATCTTAAGAAGTTTATTGACTATCTGACATAGTATACCTTTGTATAATGGTTTATTGATCTAAAATGATTATGTGGCATGCCTTACTAAGAGATGTTGTTTTTTGTGTAACTAATCTACTCATAATGTTCTAACATGTGCTAGTCTCATGGCCCTTGCTATTCTTTTCTAAGAGATGTTTTATGGTACCTGAATAATCAATGTATAGTTTTTTTTAATATGGGAATTCAAGAACTGAATCTGGCATACATCCTTAAATTTAATATACCAAATTATCATATGTACTTCTGGAAACTTGTAAATTTCATTACTTGGGAGCATTATCTTCTTTTAAAGGTCTGGTGATAATTCTTGACTGATCCATTTGAATCTTTGCTAGACCCAGATTTTTTGTTTAAGAAAATATAGTCGTCTTTGGGAGATGATAAACTAAGGGACTTGATTAGTATAGATTAGCAATCACAAGTTAAATATCACAGCAAATGTTATTCCCTAACCAGCAGTGAGTTTTTTAAAGCTCTTGTATTGGAGAAGAAGAAAAGTCTGCTAAGATATTGAGGTAAAGATTTCATTTTATGGGAAATCTGAGCTTTATTATCATTATGTTAAGTAACAGCCGTGAGACAGCACCTAGACTGTGATGTATAGCATTTTAATCTTGAATTTATGAATTTGGTGTCAGAGGATATAATATTCACTTCCATTGATTATTTTGGATTTCTGCTTTAAAAAATTTGGTCATAGTTTGTAATGTCCATGTTAACTTTCTGGATGATCTCTGGACGGGCCTTGGTCTTTAGATGGAGAAGTGGTGAAGGCAGGAGAGCCACCACGAGGCTGGTCAAAGATGGAATCAGGAGTCTGGAGTCTTCTCTGTGTCTGTGGCTGAGACTCTCAGATCCCAGTCCTCTCAGCCCTTAAATACCTCAGTACAATTACATCACTACAACAACTGAGCATGTGCCAACTGTAGAACCATTATATCACTATATCACACTAAATATATGCCAACTAGAGTGATTACATCATTACATCACATTATATGTTTAACCAGAGAACAATGATCCCATCAATCAAGCTGAGTAGGTGGTTAACTATAAGCACCTTGCTGTCCTTGATTCAAGTATACCTTTCCAGAATTCTCTGTATTGCCCTCTACATGTCCCTTTTTCTTTTGTTTTAGAACTCAGGTGGTCATGCCCTCCCTGACTTCTCAGGAAGGAAGGTGAAAACACCAAAGGGAAATGAGTCAAATTAGATATTGTTAGCCGGTTTCCTCTGGCCTGAGGGTAACTGAAACAGGTGTACATAAATCCCTCAGCATGGGAGGTATTACACAAGCATATAGTACTCTAACAAACTAGTAGTGATGTAACAAACAGTATAAATCAACATGAGGAATTATACATGTCTATAAGTTCTAGGAGGGTATATAAATAATCACACATACACCTCCTTCAGCAGCTGAGAGATAGTCCATTATTTCATGTCTCAGGGAATCCAATGATTCCTGCAGGTTTTGAAGTCCTGCAACAGTCTCATCAACAATTTTTGATGTTCATGAGTCAATTGCCATAACTGCCATGCTCTTTCAGGGGAGGGCACAGTCAGCGATGGAACCACCCGATGTTTCTTGGGTCTTCGTTTCAAGGGTCATCGCCGTCTCTCTCTCTCCGAAGGACAAGGCGAATACAGCTCGTTGGCAACCATCTGATTCCTTCTCCATCTGTAGAGATACAAGCAAACCCTCTTCCCCAAGCAGTTAACCTATCTGGTCCCTTCCATTCACCACTTTCTGGATCTCTCCACACCACCTGGCGATTATCTAAAGATAGTGGAGCTGTTCGCACTGGACACTGCCCTTCCAGCGGGTTATAAAACCTGTCTGCCGGAGCCAGTGACTCTCTATCAAAAATCAAAAAATTAATAGTGTAAAGAGCTAAATTGAAAAGTTCTCTAGTGTTATCTGTGGCTCCCCTTTCTTTTGTTTTTGGAGGAGCATCTTGATGTCTCTGTTTCTCTTTTCTACTATTGCTTGTTCTTGAGGATTAAAAGGTATGCCAGTGCTGTGTAAAATCTTATACTGTACACAAAAGTGTGCAAAATGTTTAGAAGTATGTGGAGGTCCATTATATGTTTTTATTGCTTGTGGCACACCCATAATTGAAAATGCTTGTATAAGGAATTCAGTAACCACTTGAGCTGTCTCTTTTGCTGCTGGTATTGCAAAAGTAAATCCTGAAAAGGTGTCTACTACAACATGGATAAAAGACAGATGACCAAAAGATTTACAATGGGTCACATCCATATGCCAAATTTTATTGGGTCTAAAACCACAAAGGTTCTTTGCTGAAGGGAGTGTAGGAGCGTGGAAAGGAAGGCAAACTGCATAGGATGTACATGCTTCTAGCTTCCTCTTTTGTTATGCTAAACTGCAAACACAAAGCTTGAACAGCCTGATGATACTTAGAATGAGATTCTTGGGCTGCTTGAAATAAAGGAGTATTGGCTAACATTGTTAGAATGCAATCTGACTTTGAATTTCCACCAAAAATAGGACTTGAAAGTCCACTATGAGAGTGTACATGCAAGATATAAATCTTACCTGGATGCTTTCTCATTTGCTCTTGAAGTTCCTTAAAGAACTGATATATATTGGAAGCTACAAATTTTATTTGGGCTATGGCAATTCTTTGTACCATACCTACTGAAAAGACTGAATCAGATATTTAAATCTCCTGGATAATGAGTAGCATGATTGCATACAATTCATTCTGCTGAGTGGATTGAAAAGGAGTTCTGAGAGTATATAGCACAAATGTTATATTTGAATGTATCTGTAAAGATAGTTGGTCCTTTAAGAGGAACCTTCGAAACCTTTCCTTCAAGAATCCATCACCAATTATGTAATAATCTGCTTATCTTTAATGGAGACCCATGTGTAAAATTTGGAGCCGTGGCCAATAAAATTTGCCACTCTTGGGATGGTTTCACAGCATACATTAATTTGTGCATTGGTATAAAAGGTGTATATCTTGTCAGGTCTTATCCCAGATAATTGTACTGCTCGCTTAATGGCCTTTAATAAAATTCTAGCCACAAGCACTGGGTAAGGAGTAAGGCTTTGTTCTGGTCGTGCTGGGAGGGTCACCCACTCTATCACACTGTCTCCTTGATGAAGGACTGCTGTGGGTGCCTCTTGTGTAGCAAAAACTGGTATTTCCAAGGATTTTTTGAGTGACTCAACCACATTGGATAAAGCCAGTTCAACTTCTCAAAGCCTCTTGAGCTTCTTTTGTAAGCTGGCGTTGTGAACTTAAAGCACTGTCTCCCCTTAAAATTTCATATAATGGTTCTAATTAATAGGTAGTTAAGCCTAACACTGGACACATCCATTTAATATCTCCTATCAATTTCTGAAAATCATTTAAGATGTTCAACTTCTCTGGTGTTAAAGAAAGTACTGCAAGCACCTTAGGGTATACTTCATATCCTAAATATTGAAAAAGGAGCATATCTTTGAATTTTTCCTGGAACTATATGCAATTTGTAGTTCCTTAAAGTGTTTTTATGGTAGACATGCTCCTCAAGTGCACACCCCAAGATATCCATATAATATAATAACATTACTTTTGGAAATGCTTTTCTTACTGGAGTAAGAGAACCAGCCACATACATTTGACACATAGTAGGGCTATTTTTCAATCCCTATGGCAAAACTGTCCATATCTTTTATAAGGCTCAGCTATATTAACACTTAGCACTGAAAAGGCAAATCTTTTCATATCCTCCTTATCTAGAGGGATAGAATAGAAACAATCCCTAATGTCTACAACCCAAAGAGGCCATTGTCTAGGCAATTGAGTAGGAGATGGAAGTCTAGGCTGAAGAGTTCCCATAGTTCATTTATTTTTCTCAGACCAGTCAACATCCCCCATTTTCCAGATTTCTTTTTTACAACAAATACAGAGGAATTCCAAGGACTTAGTTCCAAGGTTGTAAGTGTCCTTGGTCAAGTTGCTCCTGCACTATATCTAATAAGGCCTAGTTTTTTCATTAGCTAAGGGCCACTGTTTTACCCACACTGGTGTAACAGTTTTCCATTGAATAGAAATAGGTGAGAGTGAAGGCAGGCCTTCAACAGCAGCCCTGCCTAAAAAAACCGAAGTAGTCATTTGTAATCCTAAGTGTTGAAAGATGTCTTCCCCCCCAGATTGATGGGGATTTTTTCAACTATAAAAGGAGTAAAAACTCCTGTTTCACTTTCAAATGTCCATCTCAAAGGGGCAGCACTAACTTCAGCTGCTATTGATCCCCCTACGCCAAACATGTAGGTGTCTGCCTTAATATTTGGCCAATGACTGGGCCAGCTGGCACCTCTCGTGTTACAATCTGCACCCATGTCTACCAATCCTTTCAATGGTATGCCACTTACATAAATAGTAATAGTTAGACAGTTATTTATATTTTTATTTATTTATACATATTTATACATATTATGGTCAGCTGCAGTCCAGAATATTCCTGGATTTTGTTGCTTGGAGTCAGAATCTGGGCAACAATCACCAGATTGCCTATTAGGAGTCTGTATCGGTAAACCTGATGCTACCACTTCTCCTGGTTGATAAATCACACATTGTCTACCTGTATTAGTGACTGGGATATTAGCTACACATTCCCCAGTTTCCCACATCAGTGAATGGATGAATACTGTTTTGTAAGCACTCTTAGGAGGTGAAATATTCAAGCCTACTGTGCCTAAAGGCACGGGATCCATAGGCCAGACAGGGACAGATTTCAACTCTCCAGGGGATATCTCAATAGTCCCAGCTGCATACAACTGGAGGATCTGGGCCTTGGTCTTTAGGTGGAGAATTTATGAAGGCAAGAGAGCCACCACAGGCTGGTTAAAGGTGGAGTCTGGAGTTTTCTCTGTGTCTGTGTCTAAACCTCCCAGTTCCCAGTCCTCTCAGCCCTTAAATACCTCAGTAGCATTACATCACTACAGCCACTGAGCATGTGCCCACTGTCACCAAATCACACTAAATATATGCCAACTAGAGTGATTACATATGTTCAACTAGAGAACTATTATCCCATCAATCACACTGAGTAGGTGCTTAACTAGTAGCACTTTGCTGTCCTTAATTCAAGTATACCTTTCCAGAGGCTCATCCATGGATGTCACACCTTTGCAAAAGAGGGGGGTGGGATGTCTTCTCATCTTTCCTATTCAGAGTACCCGTGTTCTGTCTCATTTTGCAATAGTCACTTTCGTGGTTTGAGGGTTCTTGTCTTGCTAAATAAAATTGGATCAATTCCCTTAACTAGGCAAATGTTCCCAAAGAAGTTGAAGATAGGAGTATGATAAAAAATCTCTCAGCCTTTTTTTTCAAGTGGTACCAAAAGTGGGGAAAAAAGTGATTGCCATTAGAAGACTAGCCAGAGAGTGACACATAAATATCATCTTATTGTGTCTCTGTCATCACTTCTGTTCTGTGTCTATTTCATTCCTGTGTCATTGTTGTCCCAATCATGGAAATCATCAGTTATCAATTGTTATCAATGTTATCACTATCACTGACATTAGTATTATATTTTTAGTATGGTTTGACACAATTATAACTATCAAGAGTGTCAGCATTAGAATGGTGATCAGTATACCCCAACTTTTTATATCATCATCATTATGGGTATCACCATTACTGAAGTTATTGTCTTTATCCTCATTGCTACTCCTATCATTACTTTTACTTTTATCAAAAAGGCTGTCACCATTCCCATTTTTTACTTCAACATTGTCACCAGTTCTGTCTCCAACATTGTTGCTGATAACACAGTTTTATCAATATTTCTATCATGATTATTGGAACTTTTTTTTTCATCATCATGGCTGTCAATACCCCTGCTTCCATCATCATAAGGGATGTCACTAAATATGTTAAGGCCTTTATCATCTTGAGTATAACCATCAATAGTTTTTTTGGTGTTATCATCATAGCTATTGTCATCATAATTCTTAACAGTTATCAATCACTTCAGGTTTCTTATGCTGGAACTTAGAATTGTCCTAGATATCAATAGCATCCTTCTATTGGTTGTCATCATAGTTAGAGGGGACTTCATAATTCACTGCAGGCCGAGGGCTATGTCTATTATCCTATATAGCTATTATGATGAGGACCTTATATTGGGCAAAAGCTGATTCCTTACACTAGGAGATTTAGGGCTTGAAAAATCTACCCTCTATTTGGGCATAGGGGAGTAGCAAGTCCTGGGTGCAAATGGCATGTTAGAGAGTAGAAAATAACGTATCTAGAAAGATTTCGAGACAGATGGGGGGGAGGGAATTAATTAAGGGATGGTATGACGTGATATGCTGCATAATTAGGGTCATGTTGGGAGAGGGGCCAGCTGTCCTCTCTGACAAATGAAAAAAAAATAATGGCCCTTTTGTACAGAGGCTAGCCACTCCTGCCCCTAATAAGTCATGAAGCTTCTCCTACATATGTGACCTGAGATGGAGCTGTGAGATATCTACAGCAGTACCCCAACTGTTATTTCCATTTATAGATCTGAAAAGAATATTTCTTATTTTCTCTCAGGAAAGTCTTGTAAAAGATACATTTGTTAGAAGTAGTAAGTTAACTAGTATGTTTCTTGGATTGAGTCTAGTTTTCTGAATGTTGATTTGAAGTACATTGAATTCACAATCTATAATCTTTGAATTACCACCTATATAATATTTATAAAAGCACCTCTTAGGAAGTTAGCAAATTCTTTATCAGTATTACAAATTGATAATATATAAATAGTATAATGCATTTTTTTTTCCCATTTAAGTCAGTTTATATTTTGTTTTTCTGCCAAATGATGAGCAGGAAGCACATTTTTGGAGTAGAATCTGGAACTTAATAATTAGTCTTGATAATTAGCTGAATTAGAAGAATTATCTTCAGTTCATTTCACTGCACTTCTAATCTATTCTCATATATACTTAGAGTCCTGCTTCTTACCCTTCTCACCCCTTTTTATTTGCTATATTTTGTCAATAGTCTATTCCTTGTTTATGAGCTATAATGTTGTCACATACATACATACTTTGCATTTCAAATGGCATTAAAGGGTCAGCCATCTTTTTAAAAATTCCTTAACTTTCTTGAAAATAGTGTTTCTTGACTTTTCAACAATGAAAAGATAAATCCTAGCATTATGTTTCATGAGCCATATTATAACAAAACAATAATAGCTAGCATTTAGATAGCTCCTATATAGGCCATGCATTTTGTAAATACTATAGCAATCCTCACAAAAACCTCAGGAGGTAGGGGCTGTCATTCCCATATCACAGTTGAGGAAAATGCAGCAAACAGAGGTTAGGTGATAAGTTCACCTTATCTCTTATTTAAGTTTGAACTCAAGTCTTGACTCCAGGCCCAACTCTCTATCTGGTGCATGACCTAGCTTCCATATTCTGTGTCCTTAATTGATCTCATATGTCATAGACACACTCATTGTTCTTTTCCTTTCCCTTTGATATGCTCGGAAGGCCTTTTTCTCTTACCTTGTTTCTAATCCAAAATTAACCTTGTTCTCTTTCTACGAGGGCATTTCATTGACTTTGATTGAATTGATTTTGTGTTGCTAAAGAACATGAAACAGCAAGAATCTTGGGAAGGTGAACATGTAGAAGGCAGAGTAATGTAGAGGTATCTTTGAACATGGTTAAGGATTTTAAGGGAAAATCTAGTAAGGTTTTCTTTCATTAAATGATTTATCAGTGAAGAAAGGGACATTGATGAATTTTCAGTCATTTTTGTTAATTGAGAACTGAGGAGGCATCTTTGCCTACTGTGTTACAAGCATGTTTATGTCAGTTGATACTTTCACACATACTCAGACACAGGCACAATGCTCATGCCTATCTGCCTCTGAACTGGACAAACCCCCATGTATATTGATGGAGCAGAAATTTTAATTAGAGAAATTAAAGCTACATATTTGACAACAGCTGATTGTGAACTGTATACTTTGGCATAGATTGGGAAGGTCACACGTTGGCAGTGTTATAAGCCTCCAAAGAAGGATGTCCTTAAAATGAAGTAACTATGATGCTTTTCTATTTCCCTCCTCAGTGAAAAAATATTGTCTTTACAGATCTGAAGATTTAAGGAAATCATTCAGAAGCCCATTTTCTATGTCACATAGAGAATTCAGTAGGATAATTGACTCCCAAATTTGAAAGCTGAAATCAGTTATTAAATGAAACAATTTCAGGCTTTGGCCATATTTTTTTGTGTATGATAGATTATCTCATAGGGCAAATTGGTTACCTTAAGAGCACAGTCATCAATTTCCTTTGTTCTTTCAGGTTTTGGTGGAAGCAATAGTGGGAGTAGTATTTTTGGAAGTAAACCTGCACCTGGTACTCTTGGAACAGGACTTGGAACAGGCTTTGGGACAGGTAACTAATACGAGCACATGGGAAAAGTTCCTAAAGGGAGGACTGTTTGTCTCTGCCTTCAATTTGGCTTTCATGCTTTCGTTCCTTATTGTGTTAGGACACTAGAGGTAAGAGAATCAGATTTCCATTTTCACAGAAAAGATACTAAAAGCATTTTATTTTGTTTGTCTTTTAACTACCTACTTTGGAGTTCATTAACTTATTTGTACAAGAGGCCCTTAAGCTTCCTTTCTTACTAGTTTTTGATAATTTGTAAGACATGCTAAACATTGTGTGATGGGGTGGTAGCATCGAGAGGAGTGTGGACCTTAGTACACATGCTGGGCAGATGATTCTATTGCAAATTTTTTTTTAGCCATTTTGTCAACTAGATCTATCTCTGTTTAATTTATATGTGAATAAAAAAGCTCAGTAACCAGCAAGTGCCAGCAAAAATTCTATAACATTTAAAAGAACAAATTAGTTGGATTTTGTGGCAGTACAGTTTACATATTCAGAAATGCAAAACTTACTTATGGATTGGTTAGCTTTGGAAATACTTGTTTAATACACAGAAATTTTTCTTTGCCTTGAAATGAGTGATAATTTTAAAGAATCGTAAAAAAAATTATTGTAATCTAAGTCACTTGAATCCATTACAGCCCTCAAAAGAGACTATTTTTAACTGACAGATCTTTTCCCTTCCCTCTTCCCATAGCTCTTGGGGCTGGGCAGGCATCTTTATTCGGAACTAACCAGCCCAAGATAGGGGCAGGGACCTTGGGCACAGGAGCTTTTGGAACCCCTGGATTTAGTGCTTCCACAGCCACCTTGGGTTTTGGTGCTCCTCAGGCTCCTGTAGGTAAGTACTATGCTTTTGAAAAGTTTTCTCAAGTACTTTTGCATCATATCACCCTACTGATCTTCAAGTCAGTCAACATAACATTTCTAGTTATCTAGTCTAAAATATTAGAGATAATCACTTTCCTGTATAGTCTTTTCCTGTTCTATATTTTTTGTAAAAATTCTAATTTGATGTTTATACTTAAAAAAAAAAAGTCAGAAATTATTGCCATATGGAACTTGAAAATCTTGGTATGCCTTGTTTCTCTTTCCTAAATACCATTGCTTTTTTCCTAGATTTACCTACATCTAATATCCACTAGGACAGCCTTTATAAGGAAAATTTTCTAGTTGCGTAATTGGTTAGAGGATGAGCTCTCCTGAAAGCAATGCTCTCTATTACTAACATGGAACAGGCCATTAGCTTTGATGGAATATATGTGCCACATTGCACAGGAAACTTATTTTGCTTTTTCTTTGATTTTATGAAGCTTTGACAGATCCGAATGCTTCTGCTGCCCAGCAAGCTGTTCTCCAGCAGCATATCAATAGTCTGACATACTCACCATTTGGAGACTCTCCTCTCTTCCGGAATCCCATGTCAGACCCCAAGAAGAAAGAAGAAGTAAGTTAGAAACATTTAGGGATTTGTATAGGAAATTCCTTGTCAAGGAAGGATACTTTGTAGACATACATCACTGTCATACTATTTGGAGTAATAGTCTAGGATAGTGGGACTATCACTGTTCTTGATCTGGCTATTACTATTAACATACCAAAGGTGGCAATAGCTCTTTTTAAAAAATTTTAATAGTATTGTAAGATGTGCAAAGATGTTTTTCAACATTCATCTTTGCAGAAGCTTATGTTCTAAATTTTTTTACCTTCTCTCCTCCCCAAGACAGCAAACAATCTGATATAGGTTAAACATGTACAGTTCTTCTAAACATATTTCCATATTCATTGTGCTGTGGGGGAAAAAAAAATCAGATAAAAAGGGGAAAAAAACCAGGCAAAACAACAACAAAAGTGAAAATATTAGACTTTGATCCACATTCAGACTCAATAATTTTCTGTCTGGATGTGGATGGTACTTTCCATCCCAAGTCTGTTGGAGTTGGCCTTATTGAAAAGATCCAAGTCCATCACAGTTAATCATCACATAATCTTGTTGCTGTGTACAATGATCTCTTGCTCACTTTACTTAGCATCAATTCATGTAAGTCTTTCGAGGCTTTTCTGAAATCAACCTCCTTATCATTTCTTACAGAAAAATAATAATCCATTCCATTCATGTACCATAATATATTCAGCCATTCCCCAGCTGATGGTATCCCACTTAGTTTTCAATTCCTTGCCACTATAAAAAGGGTTGGGCATTATTAAAAGCTTCTTAATAACACCATTGTGCTGTTGACTCATTTAAAACCTTTTCCCCCCATCCTTTAATTATATCATTGTTTTTAAAGCCTTAATATGTGGCTTTTCATGTATCCCCAAAAGATTTAACTTTTTCTAGCCTGTCTAATTTAATTTTTTTTTCTTTTTCTGATTTAATTTTTAATTTAAATTTGTGTCCTTTTAATAAAGATAGCCTATGTTTTTTATCCAGTGCTGATAGAGGTTGTGGGGCTGGGCAAAGAAATACAATGGTTCACTACCAAAGAACTCCATCTTAGGTTTTCCCCTCATTCTTAACATTTTTTTTTGCTCTCTTATCTGAATTATCTCTGAGTTATCTGAGAACCACCAAATTTTGTTATCCTATATATTTCTCATAATGTGAGGATATTGCTGCCATACTTGACTAAATAGACGTGGGATACAATATGCCACAGTTATTAACCTTTTGGTATTTGTATACTGTTTAATAATTTAGATTACATTCTGTAGTAAAAGGTTCTTTAGATGTCCTTGTATCATATGGAAGATGAAGATAGGGTGCTTGCACTGGTTGCTTGTCTCTTTAGTAAACCATGTTGAAGCTGAAATTAGTCCTTGATAGATTTTGAAACTGAATCCTCACTTTTTGAAGCAGAGAGTTTACAAATTTTCTTGTTCTATGCTTGTCACTTAACTTGGGCTCAATGTTGTATGGATATATAAATGTTATATTACCATCTTTCACATTATGTCGTAATCTTGTGAATGAGTTCCTTTTGGTTAATAGAAACAAAAATAAGATAACAAGAATTATACTTAATGCTTCTTGGCTTACTTTTGCAGCGCTTGAAACCCACAAATCCAGCTGCACAGAAGGCTCTGACCACCCCTACTCACTATAAACTGACTCCTCGCCCTGCCACGAGAGTCCGACCCAAGGCTCTTCAGACAACAGGGACTGCCAAATCCCATCTGTTTGATGGATTAGATGATGATGAGCCATCTCTAGCCAATGGAGCTTTCATGCCCAAGTTAGTTTGAACACTTTAACATATTATGAATTTTGAAAGAACAAAATTGTCACTGTTATAATCTTTATTTCTCTGTAAGCCTTTCTGTTCCCTTATTTCTTTTTTTGTTTAGGTGTTCTTTGTATGTTCTTAATTCTATATGTGTGCTTCCTTAATGGGTTTTTTTGTGTCTGTGTTCATAATATAAATTTGGTATCATGGAAATCTTAAGTGGATTGTTTCCCTCCTCTCTCCATCTTCCCATCCTCCCCAAAAAGCCAAAACTCCTTCGGTGTTTTGAATAATTGGTTGTAAATTTGTTTTTCCTTTTTATTAAGGATTATTTAAATATCCAAAACTTTAGCTTTTGAAGCACATTTTATTTTGATGTTTATATTTTTCTTTTTTTTCCTAAATTTTTATTAAGGCAGTCATTTAAAAAACTTTTATTTTCCTTTAAAAGTTGCATGATTTAAAAAAAAACACAAAAAAACCTTGTTAGATTGTGTCTTGATAATAGGGGAGTTAGGGAGAATCCAAAATTTGTTCATTCTCTTGAAACTTCATATGTTCAGCTTATGAAGTATTGGATTTAACAATATTTAGAAAACATTTGTTCTAAAAATAAAATGTAGTAGTAGTGAATCCTGCAAGTTAAAGGAAATTTTAGTTTATTAGGGATCAACAATTCAGTTAATGGCTAGCCATAAAGCAACTGATGCTATGGTAAGTGTCTATTAGTCACAAAGTCCCTGATTTTTAAGAACTTTGTAATACAGGAATGTTCTGATTTAATCCAACCTATTATCTAACATATAGAACACAAAAAGATAAATTAAGAGCTGATTATATAAATTCCAGGCCTTACAACATGAGTAATTCCAGACTTTATTTGTATTTTATTAAACTACAATTTTTTTTAATTAAAAAAATCAATTTTCTCTACTTCACAATCTCCCAATAAAAAAAGGACCAAATTGATCTAATAAGTATGTGTATTCGAATAAAAGTAATTATTGCATTGGTCATGTCCAAAATAATGTTTCATTCTTTGTACTCTCAGACTATCTTCTCTCTGTAGAAGGTGGTTAACTTGCTTCATCATTTGGTCCTCTGAAATTGTGATCAGTCATTCTGTTAGTAAGAATTCCTAAGTCTTTAAAAATTGGTTGTTTTTGTGTAAATTGCACTATTATTTCTGTACACTTAACTCTTCATTGCTTCATAAAAATCTTCTTAGTTTCATTGAAAATGTCCTTTTCATCATTTGTTATGGAACAATAGTATTCTCTTACATTATACCAAAAATTGTTGAGTCATTTTCCCAATTGATGGTGGACACTCCTCCCAAGTTGCTTATAAAAATAAACTTTACCTCCACTTAAGAGGATGAGTAAATGCAATCATTCTGGAAAAAACATTGCATAGTTCTTGAAAATCTGTGGAATTGAATTAGGTTAAACCAGTAGGCATGTAGCTTTATTAGATTATGGCTAGAGACTGCCAAGATCAAAACAGGATTTATATTCTTAGATTTCCCTCAAGGTCTATTTTTTCTTTCCTTAAAATGAAACTATGAAATGGGGCATAATTTTTCTCATTCTGCTCTGATTCCAGTTTTAATCAATACAATGTTGATTTATATAATTTTAAAAATTTCCTTGGTACATTTTAAAAACTGTACAAAACTGTCTTTATATGTTGGGTGGAAAAATATAAAATGTATTAAAAGCACTGGAATTGAAATCAGGAAGGACCTGGGTTTAAATACCAATTTTGATACTTCCTAGTTATGCAATGTTAAGCAAATTATTTTATTTTTTTTAAGTCTTACTTTCCTCACTTGTAAAAGTGAAATGATACATATTCTAACTCATTATATTTGCAATGGAAGCACTTTGTAAACTTTCAAATGTGTTATTCATTAATGTGTAAGTCATAATGCAAGTTAATTTTATTAGGTAAACTTTTGTGCAAAGTAGGATATTTATATTCATATATCTTATTATACACACACATGAGTTGATAGGTATAAATATTTATATCTATAATATGATTTAATAAATATATGTACATATGTATTGTATATAGTAGGATATATTTGAATATGTGTATATTATTTATACAGTATGTATTTATGCAGTGTAAGTTTGCCCAATAAAATATACTCATTATTAGAAAAATAGATGGATAGAGATTTTCAGACACAATCTGATTTTTTTTTTTTTTTGTCTCATTTTGTGTGTCTTTTTAGCATTTATATTTTGACTGCTATTGACTGCTTTCCTTCCTCTCAGCTATAGTCTTTGCCTTCCTGTACTTGTTTTCTCACATATACACTAACGAGGTTAAACTAGATGGCCCTTTCAGCCCCTTCCACCTCTTGAGTGATCATATGATTGAAACTGAGAGGAATATATATTTAACAGTTTTTCTAGCAGCTTAAAACAGTTTTTATATTTAGTCAAAGGAATATTTTATATCTACAACCTGCTACTCCATGTTGTTTAAGCAATTAAAGAAGATAGAATGACAACTTCAAGTTCTCAGGTTTCTGTCTTTTTTCTCTCTGAAAATTGTCATCTTCATTTCTTTTGCAGGAAGAGTATCAAGAAGTTGGTTTTAAAGAATCTCAACAATAGTAACCTCTTTTCTCCTGTTAGTCGGGAAGCTGAAGATCTGGCCTCACCATCAGATTATCCAGAGAATGGGGAAAGGTATGTTGAGTTATACTGAATTGTTAAGCAGTGAAAAGAAGACTATAAAACTTGAGTTAAATATAACCTCCTTCAGGTTTTTAGCTCAGAGGCTTGCCATCTGCCTATAGGAGGTGGGAGAGCAGAGGCTTTGCCTATCTTTTGTTAAATCTTCCTGTGTCAAGGAGGGTCCCCATAGGGAGTGACTTGGCCCAAACGTGTAGTAATAATTCATTACATTTACCATATCTTCATGTCTTAGGTTACCTAACTGGATAATGGCTATTTGTCCAATCATTACAGGCATATCTCAGAGATCTCATGGACTCTAGATTACCTGAGTAAAGCAAATGTCTCAATAAAGGGAATCATGTGAATTTTTTGGTTTCTCAGTGATTGTAAGAATTATTGTTTACACAATACTGTGGTCTATTAAGAGTGTAAATAGTATTGTCTCAAAAAACATTGTACATTATTTACTTTATATCAGATTGCTTGCTGTCTTGAAAAGAGGAGAGGTAAGGAAGGGGAGGGAAGGAAAGAGATTTAGAAATCAAAATTTTTACAAAAATGCATATTTTTACATGTAATTAGACAAAATACTATTAAAAACTTGGGATGAGTCAAAGCAGTACAACTTAATAGGTGTGTAGCATTAAGCTTATATCTGGCTCTAAATTTATTTATAAAATGAATTAGTTGAATTATTAAGTTTTCTTTCAATTGTGGCATACAATGAATTCTTACATTTTAGTATAGTATTTGTCTTCATGTCATTCAAGTCATCCAGCTTTTATTAAACATTTGGTATGTGTCACACATTGTATTAAGTACCAGAGGTATAAAACAAGGATTAAAACACTGTCCTTAGCCTCAAGGAACTTACATTCTTTCTAAATGAGAGGAAAACAGCTATACATACATACAATGCAGAGGAAAGTCAATCTTTAAAGATATTAAGAGGTGCAGTACATAGAGCATTGGATCCAGAATCGGGAAGACCTGAGTTAAAATGGCAAGTCACTTCTTTTTGCTTTTTCTCATCTGTAAAATGGTGCACTTCCCTCACAGGGTTGTTGTGAAGGTCAAATGTGATAGTTGTAATATGTAAAGCAACTATGTAAATGCTAACACTCATTCTTAACATTATTATTAATCTCAGATGGAAGTTAGCAGTAAGAGTCAGGGCAGTCTAGAGACTTCTTGCAGAAGTGGTTTTGACCTTAGTTTCAAGTGAGGTTGTCAAAGTGAGGAAGGAGAGCATTCTAGACATTGAAAAGGCATGGTGTCTGAATATTGTGTCTGACATAGAGCAAGAAGAGCAATTTCATGCAATCAGAGTATACAGAGAAAGCAAATTCTATGCAAGCTGGAAAGGTAGGAATGGGCCAGATTATGATGGACTTTAAACAAGAAATGGAGGATTTTATATTAATCCTAGAGGTAATAACACTCTTAGGGATTTATCAGAGAGGTGATATGTTCAGACCTCTTGTTGAGGAGTTGTAATATGGACTAACACTTAGGCTTTAGTCTTTGACCTGGGGATCAAGGGAAGGAACTAAGATTAATGGATAGAAATTGGAAGGAGATAGTTTTAAGAAAAGATCATTAAAGCCATACTAAGAATGAATGGCACGATTAGGAAAGTACCCATCATAGTAGAGATTAGCCCTTGAAACCAGGAAAACTTGGGTTTAAGGCTTTTATCTGAAATATAGTGGCTATATGACCCTTATTAGTAAGCTTACTTAACATGTCAGTAAAGTGCTGTCTTGATTTGGTAGGTGGAGTTTCTTTATCCAGGAGATCCTACATTAGGGAAGTCATAGTTCTCATTCCAATTATTAAGTACAGGATGACTGGCCAACTCCATATTCTGGAGGACAGGAGTTCATGCTTTTTGAGAATTGGACTAACATAATTTTTTTGTTTACAAAATTAAGGAGTTGACAAACATTTTCTAAGACAGTTCTATAATTTTAATATTCCCCTTCTGTTTTTAGTATTTTTTCTAAGTATTTTAAGCTCAAATTTATTCAATTCTTTAATTCAATATCTTCAGAGGGAAAGTACTCTGAGACGTGACTGGGAATATTGCTGACCACATGTTTAAAAATACTCCAAATGATTAATTTTCTTATTTATGACTTTTGAGCACATAATATTTATATTTCAAAAGAAATCATATCCTCATGTCATTTTTGAATATTATTTGGCTTTCTTTAATATGCGTCCTGACAGTCTTGACTAGAAGGGAGATGTAGCCATTAAAATCTACTTACTTGCCATTTATCATGAAAGTTAATTGGCATATAGTTGGCTACAAACTGTCTTGTTCCAATTAGAGTGTTCATAAGATATATTGTTTATAAGACTAGGTCACAACAGAGATTCATTTTAAATCAAACATGTTAAATTGATTTCATTTTTTTTCTATAGATTTAGTTTTCTCAGCAAAGCTGTTGATGAGAATCATCAACAGGATGGGGATGATGACTCTCTTGTGTCACGTTTCTACACTAACCCCATTGCCAAACCTATCCCACAAACCCCTGAGAATGCAGTAAATAAACACCACAGCAGTGTGGATGATTCCATTGTCGTGTTGAATATGCGTGGTGCCTTACGAAATGGCCTGGAAGGAAGCAGTGAAGAGGCCTCTTTCCATGATGAGTCTTTGCAGGATGATCGAGAAGAAGAAGAGGAAAGTACTTATCAGATCCATCCAGCAGGTCAGTCAAATTAAAACAACGTGCTGTCTTGCTATATAGTTAGTTGAAGTACCTTTGACCATCATAGACTGATAGTCCATGTAATAAAACATGTTGGTAGAACCTGTACTTTCTCTGTTATTGCTTCCATTTGATGTACTTCACAGGATCCTAACCACTCTTCTATTGCACATGCTAAACTGCACATCTTTTTATGGTTTACATTTAAGATGTAAGATGAATTCTGATAAAATTGTTACTTTGTTTCCTATTTAGGGGCTTAGTACTTGTGAGAGGAAGGAATATCTCTTGAAAAATCATTGCCTTGATATTGGATGTCTACACTTCAGTAGCACTAAGTCCCTAATATCTTAATTTTCAGCTATATATTAAATCACTAGGCCATACAAAAGATGGAAAAGATTTATTCATCTTCACCAGAAGACCTTTTGCATGGTCCTTCCTGTTGTAGATAATGCTTGAACAATGCCTTACTGGCTAATGTCAGCAGATCCTGAATTTAACTATAATGGTTCTGGTTATATATTCAATTGTCTTGTTACCATGAGATGTGTTCTCCATCATTTTATGGTATCCTAATTGCTACTTTCTTTAAATAAATAAGGTAAATTAAGGACAATATAATATATAAAATCTGCTTATTATATAGCCTAGCATACCTTTTTTGTGCCTTTTAGCAATTTCACTCTTCAACTTTCCTTTTACTATGATAAAATTACATGTAATCTTCTAAATTTCTTTTCATTTCAGAACCTCAAGGATTTGTGAGTCTTTCAGTTTCAGTAATCATTCTGTTAATGTAGATTTTAATCCCTCATCATCCAGAAGCCACTCTCCTGGTGAAGACTTTTTCAGACATAGTTAGACTAATCCTCAGAAAACATCCTTTTTAGTTTGGTAGGACTAAATTTTTGTTCTATTGATGGAAACTGAGGTCACTTTATGCAGTGATATTTGATCAGAGGAGGGCTTTAGTGTAGCAGAGCAAATTTCTCATATCAGTCTAGCTATTGTGTTTCAGTGGAAAGAGAAGTTGATTTAGAGGCAGAGTATCTTAATATATATAGTAACTCTTCTCCTTATTACCTCTGTAATTTACTTTGGAGAAGTCACTGAGCCTCAATTTCCTCATTTGTAAAATGAAGGGGTTGTACTAGATACCTTTTAAAAGTTCTTCTGTTCTAAATCTCTGATTTTGGTGTTCCTATTTGGAGAGATCTGCAGATAGGTATTGTCAGTGGTATGATAGGAGTAGGGATAACTACTGGTTCTCCTGGCTCTTAGTTGTGAGTGGAGCTTGGAGTAGTCTTCATCATAAAATCGTCCAAATTTTGCTTTCTTTCTATATTTCTACTGTACTCTTTGAAGCTTATTTCTTGTGTTATCCTGACCAAGATAGATACAACCAAAGGCCATGAAACATGATACAATTTAACTTGTCTGAGGATAAAGAGTAATATACAGTATCCTGGAAGTCTTAATGCAAATTTAAGTGACAATTAAGTTTAGCTGTGGACAGAGTACTATCTGGAAGCTTGCCATAGAAAAATGGGATTTTAAAAATAAGAGATTTGTAGGAAGCATTGTATTATCTGGGCTTACAGTGACCCTGTTACAGACTGGTTGTGTCGCTTTGGGCACCTTATTTTCCCCCTTTCTGTTTTTCCTTGTCTTTTTTTCATTGAAATGAGAGGCACTGAAACAAGAGATCACTTTCAGACTTTAATGTTCCATTGTTCAAAAATTAAATTGGGTGGTGAGACTGCTCTGGAGAGCAGAACTGGAGTTTAAAATTGTGTTTATATCATTAAATACAATAACATTTTTATTAAAAAAATATATATTCTTAGCTTAATGGATACAAACCCAGTTTTCTGACCCCTTAAATGAATGAAGTGATATTTACTGCTTAGCCCCAGTCAGATTTTTTTATCTTGTTTCCCATTTCTGTCATAGGCATTATTCTCACCAGAGTTGGCTATTATACAATACCTTCTATGGATGACCTAGCCAAAATTACCAATGAAAAGGGAGAGTGTATTGTAACAGATTTCACCATAGGTCGAAAAGGTGAGTTTACTTTGTATTAATGTATGACTTCTAGAGATGAGATATATAGGGTCTTTTCTCTCTCGTGTGAACAATTAATATCTTGCAGGCCTTGGTTTTTGTTGTTGTTTTTAATGAGCCAGATCATTAAACATTGGTCTATCAGTAGGGTGCATGGAGTGACTCTGCTGCCAGAAAGTATGTTCAGATCTTGGGATCACTGAAGGTAACTTTTGTGGTGTCACTAGAAAACTCTGGATATAGCTGGAACTTTCTGATTGTGAATGGGAAGGCCAAAGTTATCCTTGCCTATGTGGCCATTTTGTGGATCTTTGTGTTCTTTTTGGAACTATATCAAAAGTAATAATTCTGTGTGTGAGGCTTATTTTTCTTCCAACATATGGAAAAATGGGAAGATTAGGAAACCTCAAATGAGAGGGGAAATCTAAAAATTAGCAAGAAAAAATCCCATTGAAAACTTTATAGAGGTTTGAGGATAGCATTTGAAAAGGAGCTGCTGAATTATTTGTGGGATTGTGAACTAATTCAACCATTCTAAAGAGCTATAAAACTCTATATATTGATCCAGCAGTGTCACTACTGGGTCTATATCCCAAAGAGATCATCAGATGGAAAAGAACCCACCTGTGAAAAAAATTTTGTAGCAGCTCTTTTTGTCATGGTAAAGAATTAGAAAATGAGTGGCTGCTTATCAGTTGGGGAATGGCTGAATAAGTTATTATATATGAAAGTAATGGAATATTTTATAAATGATGAACAGGCTGATTTCAGAAAATCCTGGAAAGACTTATGTAACCTGATGCTGAGTGAAACAAGCAGAATTAGGAAAACATTGTTTACAGCAATACATCATTGTATGGTAATCAGTTATGTGATAATCAATTATTAATTAGTTCTCAGCAATTGCAGGGCAATTCCAATGAACATTGGATGGAAAATGCCATCTGCGTTCAGAGAGAGAACTATGGAGACTGAATTCGTATTGAAACATAGTCTTTTTTTCACCTTTTTATGCTTTTTTCATAGTTTTTCTCCTTTATTCTGATTTTTCTCTCCCAATATGACTTAGATGGAAATATCTTAGATGGAAATATGTAAAAAAATAAATGTACATATATACCTTTTTTTTTTTTTTAAGAAAAAGATCTGCTAAAAATTGAATGTTTTAGATATCACCACCAAGGCTTCAAAAATAGTTGTATTTTTTGGTTTTGTTGTTGTTTTTTTTTTTTTTTTTTTTTTTTTTCTCAATTAAAATAGGATTATAATATGGAGGTAAGCATGTAGCATGGTTAGCAGAAAAGCTAGTGGAATTTATCTTGAAGGAAATGAGGCTTTATGTATCTTTGAAGAAACATTTGTACTCAAATCATCCACACACAAAAAATTACCATTAAATTCTTTTAATAAGAAAGTACAGAAAAATTAAAGTTTAAATACTGTAAATTGGTGATTTAATTGGTTTATCATGAGGATTTTTTATTTGTCCATCTGAAAACCTGACAGAGCTCTTACGTGATACTTTTTATGTCCAGGCTGAAAGTGAAAAGTGTCAGCAAGTGCTGAAGATGGGATTCTTTGTTATTTTGTCCCACTTAGAATAAGTTAGAGTTAGGTCACTAAGTAAGCAGCAACAAAAATTCTACAAGACAAGTATTTATTGCTATGGAATTGATTCATTGAACTATATTAGTTGAGAATTATGGAAAAGAAGATCTCAAATTCCACAACAAATATTTTTAGTTATTCAAAAAAATGTAAAAACAAAAAGATAGAAAGACCTGAGAAACAAGATTGTGGAACATTATAATAGAAAATGTCCATGTTTTATACCACTATGTCAATAAATGGGAATGACCCAACTTTCTGGATCTTTCTGTTGATGAATTGGAAATGATTCTTTTAAACTTAGTGCTAAAATAGGTTAAAAGGAAATAACAAGTTTCAGAAACTGAAAAACCCAAATTACTTAATAACTGAGCCCAGAAACTGAACTCATTATAGCAAAAGACATAATATGTAATTTATATTATGATGGACTTAATATGCTAATGATTTTTTAAAAGCAAATTATTTAAGTGACCTGTTTCCTTTTTTTCCCTGTTATTTCCTTTTCCCTTGTCTATAATTGAAAACATAAGTAATAGTGTATAACATCATTTGAACATTATTTGCATGGTTTCATTTTAACTGTTTAGTTTTATTTTTGCATTTGATATTGTATTTTAACTTTATTTGTTGAAAATGCTTTTAGTAAATTGTCATTTGTTTTCATCCAACTAACAACTGTAATTTGAAAAACACTATACAAGAAAAAAAGGAGAGCATCAACGTGGTATTGTTAAAAGGGTGATTCGTTGGTGAACCATCAAAGCTAATAGGTGATGATGTGAAATTTCTGTGATTGTGGTGCAGAGGATGGGTTTTAACTGTTGGCTTTGACTTTAGGTTATGGCTCAATATATTTTGAAGGAGTGGTGAATTTAACTAACCTCAACTTGGATGAAATTGTACATATTCGTAGAAAAGAAGTCATTGTCTATCTGGATGATGAGCTGAAACCTCCTGTGGGAGAAGGCCTAAATAGGTAATGAAAGCTTTTTTTTCCCCCCAGCTTAATGAGAGGGTAGTAGGAAATAATTCAATTCACACGCCCACTGTTTCCTTTTAGTACTCCCTGTGCCCCATGTTAGAGATAAAGATCCTTTAGAACACAAACCTCTCTAGGAACTTGCATTCTATTGGGAACAGCCATGTGTGCAAATAACTTACCTCAGAAAGAGTAAAAAGTGAAATGTAGAGATCAAGGACTAGTGCTTGAAGAAAGGTCAATTTCTTCATATAGGGTAAGGATTAAAGTTAGAGAAATATTCATCAGAGAGATGGCATTTGAATTATACCTTGGCAAAAAGGACGAACAGGTGGCTTTGACATGACATGGACAGAACTGAGAATGAAATAAAGAAAGCGTTTTCATTTTTAAATTATATTAAATTTAAAATTATCTTTTTTATTATGAATTTAGCAAACATAATGAATATATACAAGGTTAGGAAAAAAAGGATTTTACATTAAGCCATTAATCTTTTTTATTAATATATGTAGTAAAATTACCATATATTATAAGGACTGTCTATAACTGTTTTCTTTTGAACATCCTTCTGCTATCATGTGTTTTAAAAATCTTGCATCTGGCAAGAATACTAGAATACTTGAGTTTTTGATCTTTCCCATCCAGTCCTAGAACTCATACTTTAGGCATTTACTCACTTTTTATGAAACATTTATTAATCACCATTATATACACATTATATGAAATGCTATGGGGTGAGCAGAGTATTTGGTACCTGTCTTTAATAGTTTTTGGTGTAATCAGGAGAAACATCTGGGAAAGGGGAAATTTTGAAAGCAGTGTGTGACTAATTTATCTTTGGTTTGTGTGTAACTTTTGTTTAGCTTTGAGAGCTAAAATTTGAAACACTTAAACTTGACTTTGTATTTAATAGGCGGGCAGAAGTTACTTTGGATGGAGTTTGGCCAACTGACAAAACTTCTCGTTGCTTAATAAAGAGTCCTGAACGATTAGCTGATATCAACTATGAGGGCAGGTTAGAAGCTGTTTCACGAAAACAAGGTGCCCAATTCAAGGAATATCGACCAGAGACTGGTTCTTGGGTGTTTAAGGTACTAGTATCTTGTTATTTTTGGCTTTATTAACTGGATTTTGACCAAAAGCAAAACCTTCCTAGCCATGTTTTACAAAATTACAGGGGTCCCATTGCATGGGAAAATTGTCTTAGTTTTAAAAAGAAAAAATTGAATGACTTACCTTGTCAAAAGTTACATAACTGTAACTAAGATCTGATTTGATTACACTGAAGGACAGTGTTAGAAAAGGATCAGTTGAAGAATTTGTAGATATTCAGTTAAAAGAAGGCTTGAGAAGCCTTTTGGAGGGAAACAAAATTCATGCCTTCAGGATTACATATAGGAGAAGGAGTAGATTTACTCTAACTGGAATGCTAGGACAGAACTTAAAAGGAGTAGAATAGAAAGATAAAACAAGAGTTAAAAGAAGAATGTTGAAAAAAGAATTTATATGTAGCCTGATATGAGCTAAACCTTGGGGCTACAGAGACAAATAAATAACCATAGACTTTTAGGTTCATGGATTTTACATTTTACTGTGAGGAGGCAAATTGGTAAATATATATTCATAGTAAGTTCTCACTATTTTAGTGGGTGGATTCGGGGAGTAGGAAATAAATACAAATAAGGTAATCAGGAATAATCCATAGGGGGTTGCACTTAAGGTAGCCTTGAAATGAATTAAGGATTCCAAGAATCACAGGTAATGAGAGGGGGCAATATTGCAGGCAAGAAGGTAGGCCTATTCCATAGCATGAAAGTTGGTTGACTAGAACATTCAGAAGAAAGAATACAAAGAAATAATGTGAAATCGTTTAGGAAACAGTTTTAAGCTAGATTTTGAAGGGGTTTAAATATGAAAGAATAAAATTTGTATCTTTTATAGACAAGAGCCTATAGACGTTTGGTGTTTGTTTTAAAGTGTTTTTAAAAGCACTGGGTATATGAGTTGTAACTAAGACTAATCAGCAGAAGTCATAGGGAAGCAGTTATTGGTTCAATAGGACAACTTCTTGACAATATGGTGGGGCTGGTATACTATGAGATATCTGGATACAATTTTATAACCCTTGGTTACATTGAGTTCTTCTGTTTTCTAGGTTTCTCACTTTTCAAAGTATGGCCTACAGGATTCTGATGAGGATGAGGAGGAGCATCAATGTAAAGCAGAAGCCAAGAAGTTGAAAACAGCTCCCATGCCTCCTGTAGGCCAACCAGTACCAGTACAAATGGCTCTCAGTGGCAAACCTGCTCTTCCATCCCAGGTAGAAACTGGACAGTGAATTTGAACAGAACCGGTGAAATGGAAGTTGAGCAAAAGCCAGTCGGCTAATGCAAACCTGTTATGTGACCACTTGGAGACCGAAGAGTCCAGAAGTGTTGGGAATCAAGTTGAGACAAATGGACGGGGGACAGGGAGGGTGGTAGGGTGGGTATCTGTTCCCTTGAGGGATTTGGAGGATCTTTTGGTAAATTGAAATTTTCCTCTGTGTCCCTGCAGAGAGTCAATTCCCCCTCCTGAATAGATAATTTTACTGAATTCTATGTTTGTCCTTATACATAAGACATAGATATTGTCTGCCTTGGCTCATGCAAAACAAATCCTATCTTGGTCAACATTTCTGAATATGTGCAACATACTCCTTGCTCTTTACTCCTCTATTTGAAAAATGTAATTTGCCCTGGGTAAAGATCTTTAAATAGTTTGTTTTGTTGTTTTTTCCCCCAGGTGTTTGCCTATTCCTCAAGCAAACATGTATATTTGTATTTTAAGAAGGTGCATTCTATTTTTATGGAAAAAATACAAAATGTAATTTTTGACAGTTTACTTTGGTGCAGAGAAATTATTTGGTTTTGGAAGTTGGGAGGGGCAGAGGGTTAGAGGGGGGACATGATGTGTTATTTGAGTTACCTGAGAGTTGTTGCATTTGTTTTGTATCACAATGGTCTTTACCAGGATAAATAAGCCTTCTTTCTTGTAGAACAAAAGGTAAAATTTTTGTATTTTAAACTGCTATAATATCTTGGTATATGCTATAATATCTTGGTATAACAAGAGTTTAGCTTTGTCTGGGTAATGTTTGAACAAAATAAAAAAATGTTATTCTTTGTTGGGGGGGAGAGTGAGTGGAAAGTTTTAATACGAGTTTTCTCCTTTTAAGTGCTCAGATAATGAAATGTGTTTCTATGGGTATTTTACATGCTAAATAATTGGGGATGAGTGTGGGTGTGTATGTGTGGATGTGGGTGCGTGTGGGGGGGGTGTAGATGAAATAAAGGCATGTTGTAACTCAGCGGGATGTGCTCTCTTTGCAATATCCTTCCTCACAAAGACTTTGGTAATTGCTATGTAAGCAAAGTGGAGTAATAAGGATTTAGAGAGTGGGATATCACTGATCCACTTTGATGCTTGAGAATGAGTGTTTGCGTGCTTGTCCTTGTCCATTTTGTCATAAGCATCTGTTTCCCCTTTCTGTTATCCAAAGTGTTGTTTTTTTTTTTTTTTATTTTTTTTTTTTTTATTTTCTGGAACATATTTCTTATGGAGCAAGACAGGGGAATAGGGGAATGCTAAATCATTACTGGTAATAAGAGAATACTCCAATCCTTATGGAAAAGAAGTACTTTCTCTATGGACAAATAGCAGGAGCTAACTAGTAAATGTTGTGCCATTAGATTTTCTTGGTTGTCTCCCAGCTCTTTTTAATTTAGTATTTTATTTTCCCCTTATTTGTAAAATCAATTTTTAACATTCTTTTTTAAAACTTGAAAAAAAAATGACCAAATTCTCTCCTTTCCTCCTTTCCCAATTGCCCCTTGAGAAAGCAAGCAGTTTGAAATGTTATACATGTGTAGTCAGGCCCAAAATATTTCCATATTAGTCATGCTGTGAAAGAAAACACAGGACCTGCCCCCCCGCCAAAAATAAAAATAAAAATAATAAGGAATAAAGTAAAAAATGTATGCTTCAGTCTGAGGATGAATAGCATTTTTCATCATAAAGTCCCTAAAAATTGTCTTGGGTCATTGGGTTGCTGAGAATCATTCACACCTAATCATCTTAAAATATTTCTATTACTTTGTACAGGGTAAATTTCACTTTGTATTGGCTCATGTAAGTCTTTCAAAGTTTTTCTGAGCACATCCTGCTCATCATTTCTTACAGCACAAGAGAATTCCATTATAGTCACATACTACATTTGTTTAGCCATTCCCTAATTAAAGGGGATCCCCTCAATTTCCAATTCCTTACCACTAGAAAAGAGCTGCTATAAATAGTTTTGTACATATATTTTTCCTTTGTGTTTTTAAATAGTTTTTTGAATACAGACCTAAGGGATATTTCTAGACAAAGGGGTCTGCATGTTTTTATAGCCCTTTGGGCATTGTTTCAAATTGCTCCTTGGAATGCTTAAATCAGTTCATAACTTCACCAATAGTGCATTAATGTCTCATTTTTCCAACATCCCCTCAAGCATTTATTTTACTTTTCTGATCTATTAGTCTATCTAATAGGTTTGAGACAGTACCTCAGAGTTGTTTTAATTTGCATTTCTTGAATCAGTAGTGATTCAGAGCATTTTTTCATATGGCTATGGATAGTTTTGATTACTTTATATGAAAACAGGTTCATATCTTTTGATAATTTATCAATTGGGAAATGATTCATTTTTTAAAGTTGACTCGGTTCTCTACATGTATAAAAAATGAGGCCTTTCTTTATCAGAAAAACTTGTTTTGTTACTGTTGCTAACTGTATTTTCCTCCATCCTATTCTCTCTTACCTCCCATTTACTTTATCCTCTCTTTCCTTTACTCTGTCCCTATTCAAGTGTTTTTTCTAACACCTACCTCAGTCTGCTTTCTTTCTACCACTCCACTCCCTTTTCTTATTGTCTTCTCCTTCCATGTAGGATAAGAAAGGTAATTTCAACCCATTTTAGTATGAATGTTACCCCTCTTTGAGCCAATTCTTATGAGAGTCAGGTTTACTCACTACCCTGCCCCTTTCACTTTCCCCTCCATTTTAAAAGCTGTTTTTTGCCTCTTTTATGGCAAATAATTTGCACCACTCTACCTCTTTCCCTCTCTCCCAATGAATTACTCTCTTACCCTTTAATTTCATTTTTTGAAGATATCATCCCTTTATATTCAACTTCTACCTGTCACACACACACACCCATCCACCATCTCTCTCTCTCTCTCTCTCTCTCTCTCTCTCTCTCTCTCTCTCTCTCTCTCTCTCTCTCTCTCTCTCTCTCTCTCTCTCTCTCTCTCTCTTCTCTCTCTCTCTCTCTCTCTCTCTCTCTCTCTCTCTCTCTCTCTCTCTCTATATATATATATATATATATATATATATATATATATATATATATATATATATATATCCCTTCCTCCCCTGCCCTAATTATGAGAAAGTTCTAATGAGTTACAAGTATCATCTTCCCATGTAGGAATGTAAACAATTTAACCTTACTAAATCATTTTCTTAATTCCTTTTTTATCCTTCCCTAGAATCTTATATTTGAAAAATCAGATTTTCTGGACAGCTATGATCTTTTTATCAAGACTGCTTGAAAGTCCTTTATTGCTTTTCTCTCCTGGAAGGATTAAACTCAGTTTTACTGGGTAGGTGATTTTTGGTTGTAATCCTAGCTCCTTTGATCTCTGGAAAATCATATTCCAAGGTCTCCAGATCCTTGAATGTAGAAGCTGCTAAATCTTGTTTTATCCTGACAATGACTCCATGATACTTGAATTGTTTCTCCTTGACCTTGGAGCTCTGAAATTTGGCTATAATATTCCTTAGTTTTCATTTTAGGTTCTCTTTTCAAGGAGGTGATCAGTGGGATTTTTTGAATTTCTATTTTACCCCCTGGTTCTATAGTATTTGTGCAGTTTTCCCAGATAATTTCTTGAAAAATGATGTCTTTTTTGATAAGTTCCTTTCTGATCATGTTTTTAGATAGTCCAATAATTTTTAAAAATTATCTCTCCTGCATCTATTTTCCAGCGAGATCTTTTTTGTTGCTATTCTTTTGGTTTTGTTTTATTCTTGGATTTCTTAATTAGCTTCCATTTGTTCAATTCTAATTTTTTATCGAAGCATTTCCTTCAGTGTGCTTTCATATGTCTGTTTCCATTTATCCAGTTCTACTTTTTAAGGAGTTTTTTTCCCAGTGAATTTATGTACCTTTCTTGCCATTTGGCCAGTTTTGCTTTTTAGGGCATTCTTTTCCCCAATGACTTTTTTCATTTTTTGTTTGCCTACTCTGTTTTTTAAGATGTTATTTTCTTCAGTCTATTTTTGTGTCTTCTTTACCAAGCTGTTGACTCGTTTTTCTGATTTTCTTGCATCATTCTAATTTTTCTTCTAAATTTTTTCTCTACTTTTTTTTTTTCCCCTAAAAAATCCTTTTTGAGCTCTTCCATGGCCTGAGACCTGTTGTTTAAACAGAGGTTTTGGGGAGAGCTCAGGTAAGTTGCTGCCTTTTTTCCATTATCTTGGCTCTGCCCTCTTTTACCCAGCTCTTATAAGGGTGAAATCATGAAACAAGCAGTATTTGTTGCCTAGCATTGCTATAGAAACATTAGGAACATGAGCTTATGAGAAAGGGAGTATTCTAGGAAGAGAAGGGACAGGTAGGTAGATTTGTGAACTTCTCCATTTTTTGTGCCTGCACTTTGTAACTGCTGCTTTTTATGTTTTGGGGTATTAAAGATGTGTTCAGACCTGACTGATAAGCACTGCAGGATGTGGCTTTGTGTTCAGGTGTAGTGCAGAGATGAAGACAAAAGACAGAAAGTACTTGTCTTTGTAGATTATTGGTAGTTACTAATCAGGAAGGACTCCAAATTTGCTTTATTGGGATAACCACCTTCTTTCCCCTTAGTTGATTGGAGGGGAGGGGAGGGCTGTGTACATAGATTACTCTTCAGCGCAAGATTTTTAAGTATCACAGTCACTTGGGCAAATGTGAAGCTTATCTCTTGTGGATATGTTCCATACACCTTCCCTGAATTTTCTCTCTCCTCTCCAATACCTCTGAAAGTATCCATAATTCCAAACTCTCTGGACATGTAAAGACTCAAGCGAATCTGAGCAGTTACAAGATAAGCCTTCTTCCTCCACTAGTTAGAATTCCTCTGAAGTATACCTTAGTAGTCACACAATGAAACTAAGGCATTTGTAGAAAGTTTTTTGATGTCTTGATTCTGACAGATACAGAATAATATGGCTTTTGACCCCAATCATACATTAGAGAGACACATAATTGGAACTTATGTGATCAGTTTTAATTCTTCAAAATAGAAAATGCTCAGACACTAATAAGTTTTTCTTAAAAAACTTTTGGGTTTTTTTTTTTTTTTTTCCTTTTTGGTCTTTTTTTTTGTTTTGTTTTGTTTTGTTGTTGTTTTTTTTTGACTTAAAATGAAACAGCAACTGTCCAACTGTCTTCATTTTTTGAAGTTTTTTAGAAGTAAAATCACAGATATAATAGTTTGCTTATTGCTTTTTTCCTTGTTTTGTGCATAGTAGTTGTTTGTAAAGTTCTTGATAGAATTTAAAGTCTATATTTCATGTCTTACCAACTTTGAATGTAGATAAGGAAAATATAAGATCATAGAATTTATAATAGGAAGAGACATTAGAGATCATCTACTGCCAGGGATCTCGATCTGGGAGATTAACTAGATTTCTTAAGATCTTTGCCCTTTAATGGGGAAAATATCTACATCTTCATTTACACTAACTTTTTACTGTAATTTATCATTTTTTTTTTTTTTTGTTACAAATGTAGGGCAGCAAAACATTCCAAGAAACAATCTATAGACACACACAAAAGGTTGAGAACCACTGATCTAGTCTTATCTATTCATTTTACAGATGAAAAAATTAAAGCACAAAGAGAAAATACTTTATCTCCCATCATCACATATAGGCTGCTGAACAACAGAGCTAAGATTTGGTCCTTATATCTCTTAAGTGATACACTTTTTCTATTCACCGTAGAATACTTGAAACTTTATTCTGGAAACATATATTTTTTGGAAAGCCTTTTTAATACTAATACTGTAAGAAAATCATAGGCCCAGCTTTATAAAATCAACATTTTCAGATCTGGAATCATGTGAAATTTTGTCATTTTTACCAGCATCATTGTCACTTAACTGATCATCCCTTGGGGAAAAAAATGTAATTTTTAAAATTCTGTTACTTAATTTAAATCACTGTTTACTTTTGGGTAACTCATTCCATTTTTTATCTATTTTTTGTTGTTGTTGTTATAAAGCAGGTAAAGCTGTATTTCATTTAAGCAGTAATTGAGCAATTGTGCCATTTGAAGTTTCTCTTTTGAGAATATTGCACCCTTAAAAAAGAAATTCTCAAATGGGATGTATAGAAACTGATCCTTCTGTTCTTCCTGACTTCTCCAATTAAAGATAGGATTAAATTCTCCCAGTTTATATTCTTGGTTAATTTGTGGCTGTTTAGAGAGTTCAGAGACAAAAAGCTTTTTCTAAGTTTAGGGCAGATGTTTAGTTTGAAAAGAATTGATCTGTCAGAAACTACAGTATTATATTTATTTTGCATATTGTGCCTCATTACTTTATATTGTTTGTTAAATAAGGAAGATGAAGTGTATGATCTTGTTGCTCAATTTATGATGCTATAGCTGAGAAAAATAGGAATATAAATTCCAAGGTTTTCTCACAAGCTTCAAAGCATTCAGCATTCAAATAATTCGAAGTCATCATATTTTTCTTTCATTGCTTCTACACCTCAGTTATGGTGTAATATTTAGATGTTAGGGTTACAGCTGTAGAGGTGAACTGTTACCTATTCCAACCCCCTTTGTTTTTAGAGAGATCACAAATGGGACTTTTTTGTGATAGAAGATAGTAAATAGCAGTACAAAGTAGAAAATCTAGCATACTTTTGGAGTGCATTAGTCTGCCTTCTCTTTGCTTTGTCCGGAATTTTTTGTTCTAACCTCCGTACATTACTTAGCTGTTGCACATCTCTTCTTTTCTGTACCTGAAATTAAGAGATCACACATCCTTTTAGTGGAATAGTAAAGAAAGTTCAGAGTGATAATATTTAATATGCCCATTTAGGCCTATCTTTAAAGTTACAGGGCCCAAGAGATCAAGATCACATTTTATCAAAATCATGAAAAATTTTTTTGCTATTCATTTATGTGTAATGTCACTCATTTGGGGCTTAACATGAATGATGGCGACTTACTACTAAAGAACAATCAAAAACTTTGTGAAAGTAAAATTCAGAAAACTTGCTATAGTGAAATGAAAAATAATTGGTAGTTTATTGTTGTGAAAATGTCTGTTAATGGGTTGATTGATTTTATTAGCATAATATAAAGTCAGGTCCCAGTTTATGGGATGTATTTGAGGAATGTGTGCCAAGTCAGTGATAAATGTACATTTTATTTTGTGAATGTTTTATCGTTCTACACTGTAAACTGTTGTTCATGTTTATCACTAAAACTTCTTAATAAAAGTACAAAAAATTTTCTATTGTCTTGATGTTTTTAAATGCAACAGGACAATTTCCACAGTTGTAGTAGTATTTCTCATTTCTCTTTTGAAGAAATAGTAGACTTAATTCATGTCTCATTACGCTTATGGTACACATGATCTATAGATGTTTTTTGGTTGACTAATAGGAAATTTTAGATATCTAACCATTTTATACCAATAACTTCCTTCTCTAACACAATCTATGGTAAATTTAAAACTCTGGGTTAACAAGTTTCTGCTGCTTCTTCCAAATCAGCTGTATTATAACTGTGACTTTGGACTGTGAGAATGTAGAGGTACCATATGAAGTGTAGCAATAATTACATATCCTAGATTTTCAAGGTGCTTTCATAACTAGTCTGTTGGCATTTAAGAGCAGCGGAGTTGTTGCCATGGGCAGGGGCATAAATTTATGCTCTTAAGTTCCCATATAAGAACTACCCTTGTTCTAGGGCTTTGATTCCAAGAGTCCTTAGGAAGATATTGTCAGTATGGTTTGGAGGTCCTTGCTGAACCCTTGTGAACTGAATAAATAGGCTTTGAAATTTTGAAAGTTTAAACTTATGCAGCATCATTAAATATCATTTCTCCATCTTTCTAATGTCTACAGAGCCAAAGCCCAGAGGTGGAACAGCTAGGGAGGGTTGTAGAACTGGACAGCGATATGATAGATATCACTCAGGAGCCAGTTTTGGATTCCATAGTAGAAGAAATCATCCCTGAAGAACAAGAGCCTGTATCTGCTTCAACACACATTGCATCTTCACTGGGTATTAATCCACATGTCTTACAGGTAAGTTTCTTATACCCACTTTAAAAGTGGGGTAGAAGGTCAGCATGACTTCCCCTTTAATCAAACTTAGGCCACTTCCTTATTTTGATCTGATAGAATACCACCAGTATGTACAGTTTTATAAGTGAGACAGAATATAGTCCGTGTCTTAAACTTAAACTTTTTTACCTCTGAGAGGACTTTATGAGGAGTCAAAGAATTGCCCTTCTTCTATGAACTTGTCAAAATGTAGGCAAAGGATGAAAGGGATTGATTCAAGGTTCTGTAGCAGATTAGTAGTAGAGCCAGCATTCTCCTCCTCCCTTCAATTCACTGATCAGTCCAAGGTTCCCAATCCTTTCTTACTCTGCACATTACCTCATTTCCAGTGAAGACCAAAGGCATCATTATATATAATTGATTTCCAGTTGATTGTATCAACTAGGTCTTGAGATATTTATGGGGAAGAATAGGTCTGGAGTCTAATAAATTAATTGTCTTAATGACCTCGGAGACTCTAGAGGAACAAACTTAATTCTTTGGCATTGCTCTTTTAGATCATGAAAGCATCTTTGCTTGCTGAGGAAGAAGATTCAGATTGGGTCCTTGATCAGCGCTTTGGCAAGCTTCCTTCCAAAGTTGACTCTTCTCAAGAAATCTGTTCTCCTAGACTTCCCATTTCATCAGCACACCCACCAAAATCCCGAACATTAGGTATGGTAAGAATAATGATATAAGTAGGAAGATAATTTCATAAAAACCTGAGAACATAATGATTTGCTTTCATATAGAGCTTTCTTTGGGCATCACATAAGCTCCCTCAGATAAGCTCCATCTTTTTGTTTTTTCATGTTTCCAATTTTTCTGTGCTTTTTAAAAAAATTATCTCTTTTGTCTCAGAACTCTTAAGCATCCCATTCTTACTCTCACCTCTAATAAAAGAATGGGAAGTGAATTCTTCCTGATACATCACATTTTGTAAACCATATTCTAATTTGTATTCTTTGTTTGTGAACAAGTATTATTTCCTGTACTAGATTTTAAGGACCTTGTAGGCAGGAATTATGTTTAACTTCATCTTTGTATTTTTAGTACTTTGCATTGAACTTTAGGTACAGAGAGATATTTTTTAAAATAATGTGATTTAAGATACTCCAGAATTAGAAAGTGACCCTTTCTGAATGTCTAGTTTCTGGTTGACTTCACCAGAAAACATTTGATTTTGAAATGCATTATGCTACACCAATTCTTGTGAGAGAAGCATATATAAAACATAAGATCTCTTTGTGTAAGCATAAAGATATTTGTTATTTGCCTCCTTTGGGGGGAGGGTAGCTAATAGTATGAAGTAGGTCATTAAGTATATACATGCAAAACTGCTCCCACTGGTGTGGTTTTTTTTTTTTTTTTTTTTCAGTAACATTAATAATGTAGTCAGATTCCTGTGCTTTGTGACAATCCTATGATAATGTTGGTTGATTAAATGTCTGAGATGGAAAGGACATGATTGGTATTCATTCATACTAATAACTTGAATTTCAATCATTTTAACATCTCTGAATATCAACTCTGCTTCTGAGTACTGAAATTCTTTACTGTAAAGTAACTTAGTAGAAATTAAATTTTATCCCATCCCAGCACCCAAGAAATAATTTGTGATTAATCTAGTGAATCTAATGCCATTGTGAGCTACTTTTTTTTTTCTTAAAGGATTAATAGACCAATTGTGCTTTTTCTTAATATTTTTTCCCTTCCCTTAGCTGGTGGTTTACTACAGTCTAAGTTTACAAGTGGAGCTTTTCTCTCTCCAAGTGCCTCTGTGCCAGAATGTCGAAATCTCAGAGCTTCAGCTTTAACAAGTGCTCCTTCTACATCTCCTTGGTCAGTCCCTCCACCACTGGCCCCTGTGTTTGCAGTGCCCACCCCAGCACCTGAGGTTCAGTTAAAAACTGTGGGTGTTCGAAGACAGCCAGGTCTTGTTCCCCTGGAAAAATCTGTCACCTGTGGCAAAGGAAAACTCTTGATGGATATGGCACTCTTCATGGGACGTTCATTCAGAGTTGGCTGGGGCCCCAACTGGACCTTTGTGAATAGCGGTGATCAACTGAGTGGATGTCAGGAAACTGGAGATCATCACAACACTGAATCTATGGAATATGGATTCCTGCCTAATCCAATAACTGTCAAATCGTGAGCAATGTTTCTCAAATCATTCACCATGCTTTTTTGGGGAGAAAAGGGTTAGATTGAGAGGCAATTGAAAAGGCTATGGACAAGATCAGGAGGTCACATTATTATTATTTTGTTTGCCTACTTGTTTGGCTTTGGCCTGATTGCATTCTCAAGGAATTTTAGACAGAAGATGTATATGAATAATTCATGAGATCAGGTTTCTCCTACCCTTGAATCATTACTATTGTATAGGATTTAACTTGAGTTACATGAGGCAGTGTGATATATTGAAAAGAGAGATGGAATTTGGGACATCTTTAGTCATTTTTATTTCTTTAGATCTTGGTTTCCTTTTCTTAAAGTGGTTGGACTAGGTAACTCCTGTCTTCCAGCTCTAATAACTCCCATAACTTCTAAATTGAATCATGGTTATACTGAGTTCTTGTTCATGTATGTTAATTAGCTGTTGATCTTTTTAATATAAAATACATAATTGTCATTATTGAAATTTCATAGTACCTATAAGTGTTGTGTATTAGTATTGATGGAAGTAGTGTCCCACAGAAAAAGTGGTGTGTGCTCTGAAGTAGTCAAAACCTTCCAAATTTATGTTCAATTCCTGATATCACACTTTATCACAGAACAACAAATCAGAGAATATACAAGGGAGAGCAATCAGGATGGTCAAGATTGTGAGTGGTTTTGAGTTGTACCTCCATTGTGGGATGGAAGAGTGGAGGAGGGGTTGAAAAACATAGCCTTTGACTACAAATATATAATCAAGCAACATTTCTGTGATCAAGAGTTTTGAAACCAATGTTACAGAAAAAAATTTGATTAGAAGAAGTGGGTAAGGGGGGAAAAACAAAATACCTGGACTGGGGATTACAATGAAAAGATCAGTCTGCAAATACTATTATTAGGCAAAAAAAAAAAAAAATAGACTTGTTCTTTTTGGGCCCAGAGGGAAGAGCTCCAGGATATATGAGACAAAGCTACAAAGGGTATATTTTTCTTCAATGTAAGAACTTCAGTGCAATACCAGAAATAGAGTATTCCAAAATAAATGGACTGGCTCCTTATTGTAGTTCCTTATAATTATAGTTGTCTAAGAATGATATATCACCACTTGTCAGGATGCTATAGAGGGTAGTCATGGTTGAGGATTGGGGTTAGCTAGTTGACATTTGAACTTTCTTATTTTACCCAGATCAGCTTTCTAAGCTTAGAAACCTGGCTAGTAGTCCTATTTGATGTCCCATAATATTTTGATTACTTTTTGGGGGTGTGGGTGTGAAGGGGCCAAGGAAGTTGGATTAAATGACTAGTCTAGGGTTCCTCAACTAGTAAATGTTAAGTGTTTGAGGCTGAATTTGAACTCAGATTCCTCCTGACTTCAGGTCAGGCTCTATCAACTGCACCATCGTGCTATTCATTGTCCCATAATATCTTAATAGAACCTTCCCTGCTTTGGAATGAGACAATCAGTCTGAAATCTCATTGAACCAGTGTTTATGACTGAACTATAAACCGTTTTACTTCTGAGAGCAGCCAAAGCATAAGCATGATTTAATTCTAAGAAAATGGGTGTAATGGGTTTTTTTTTCCTACATTATAACTGAGTTCTTTACTGTTTGACCATAGTGTTCTAAATTTCTTTAAACTATAGGTTGTGTGAAATAATATCCCTCAATCTTAAAATGCAGCAGTGCCTTCATGTATTTAATACTTGTTCCATATTCTTATACTGACCTAATTTCTTACTTTTTAGCTTAACAGAGTCCCCATTCAAAGTCCACGTGGAAAAACTGAGCTTGAGGCAAAGGAGGATGGATAGAGATTTACAGTTATACCAGACTCCCTTGGAGATCAAACTTAAGCATAGCACTGTTCATGTAGATGAGCTGTGTCCTCTTGTGGTCCCCAATCCTGGAGTAGCCGTCATTCATGACTATGCAGACTGGGTGAAAGAAATATCAGGAGACTTAGCAGAATCAGAAAGTGAGTATTCATTCTGGCTACCCCAACCCAGTTGGTGTCAGAACATGGGAAATAGAATGTAAAGATCTGAAAGGAAATGTTTTCGTACTCTAATAATCTTTGGTGAAATGAATAGATGCAGATACCAGTATAAGAAAGACCTTAGAGTCTAGTCTAAAATAAGATCCAGAGGGCAAGACTTATCCAAGGTTACATCTACTAATTGGTTCATGAAATTTTTACTTTGAATTAAAAATGGTCATCTTATCTTTTTTATTTTCTTTGCTTTGTGATGGTATACTTGTACTGCTTCAATTGTCATAGCTGGTTCTTTGGAGGTATTACTAAATTCAGGTCCTTCCAGTATTTAGCACCTTTTACACACCAGACACTTTGATGGACTTTGGGGATAAAAAGAATGCCAAGAATGAAGCAGTCTCAGGGAGACTTTTATTCTTTTGCTGAAGAAAACATGTCTGCAGATACATATGTAATGCATTCTAGGTAGCCTTGATGGGAAAAGTGTCTCTTGAGCAACATATTAAAAAAGACAAGGATAAGGAAATATATTCTTCATCTTTTTTTTTTTTTGCTGAGGCATTTGGGATTAAGTGGGTCACACAGCTAGGAAGTATTAAGCATTGAGGCCAGATTTGAACTCAGGTCCTCCTGACTTCAGGGCTGGTGTTCTATTCACTGTGCCACCATTCTAGCTATACAAAGGCACATAGATGGACTATATGTGAGCAACAGAAAAGAATTTTTGTTTGGCTAGGCCGTGACATACAGGATGAGGAGCATTGTATGATAAAGGTGGAAATTGTTTCGGTATGAATTGTGAAGGACTTTAAAAGTCAAATAGGAATTTTACATTTTGTCCTACTGAAAATAGGAGCCATATGGCATTTGTTGAGAAGGGGAAGAAGAGAAAGCATTCAAATCATTGGAATAGTCCAAGAAAGAGATAATGAGGGCATGAACTAAGATGGTTCCATGTGCAAGAGATCTTAACAGAAGTAGGAAGTGGTAAGATTTGGCAACTGATGGGATGTCTGCAGTGAGTGATATGTCTTTAATTTGTATATTTAGGAATCATAGTTGGGGAGGGAGAACTGATAAACTCACCAAGTGAGAATATACAGAGAATGGGGCCAGGAGAGAGCTTTGAAAAACACCCACAGTTGTTGTGGTATGAATCATTACTAAGTTTAAAAAAAAAAAAAAGGCTGGGTGAAAGAACAGTCAAATGAATAGTAGGTGTTTCCATGGAAATTTGAATTCTAATAATGATAATCTGGAGTTCTATCAAAAACCTAGATCTTACAACCTCAAAATCTAGTTCGCTCTAAAAAAGCAATATTACATTTTTATAAATGTTTCCTGCCACCCACCAAAAATAGCAGCTTTCTGGTGCCATTCATGAAATATTTAAATTAGGAAGGACCTGAAAAGTCATGTAATCTCCTGCACCATATAGTGATGTCCTTTATACAGTGTCATTGACAAGTGGTCATCTAACTTAAGAAGGCTGTTAGTGAGTTCACTAAGTATTTGACTTTTAGTTCTTTCCTTTGCCTTTTTTGATAGTATATCTATTCTTAAAGGATGAACTCAAGTTCAGCTTTTTTTGTACAGTTTTCTGTTTTTCTGACAGTGCTAAATCTCTTCCCTTCCTAGATTACCATAACACCTATTTTCTTTATGTTACACCTTTAGACATTTGATTATATTATCTCTTCTTGTATTGCCTTAATAGTTTTTAGTACAGTTCTAGGAATTATGTGATCATTTCTCCACAATTTGTCCAAGTGCTATGAGTAATGATTTGTATAATCCTTTTCAAAACATCTTCAGTTATTTTTTATTGACTTAGAAGAATTTTTATGGTTCTTGTCCTCAGAGAATTTATCTTCTAATCAGTAACTCAATTTAAGTATATGTTTTGTATGGGTCCTTTTGTTCAGCAATGGGGAAAACCTGAGGAAAAATAGTCTCCCTACCTTCATTGAGCTTAGTGTCTGTCATGAGATTTGATATAAGTGAAAAAATGAACATTGAAACTACCTGACTCTATATCAGTACCACCTTGACCTTTCTTTAATTTTTTTCCCCAGTTACATGTAAAACAATTTTGACATTTATTTTTAAAATGTTTTTAAGATTTGTTTTTAAAATGAGTCCCTCATTAAGAAGGCACATGTAAAGTTAAACAAAGCAAGGATTGGACTAAAAAATGTTATCTTCCAGCTGGACAGAGGCAGAAAAGATTTTTAAAATTAAACAGGAATATGCAAATATAGATATCACAACCACAGACATTATCTTACCAGATTTCCTGAACTGGGAGAACTTGTAATGATTAGTACAACTTAATGAAATGTACAGTGTACAGTGAAGACAGAGCATATAAAAAAGTATAAAGTATAGACCCAATAGGAATATTAGTGGGACACGCAGTGATTGTAGCATTGGATTCTGATTTGAAAACAAAATGATCGTTTTATGATATATGAATAGTTTTTTCAGTGAGGAAGTAGGAACTTAAGTGTTTAGGTAGAAGCAGCTCGAGCTGCTTTGGTTTATTTTAGGCAAGCCAATCCTAGGACATGTTTCTATACTTAAGATTTTGGTGCCTTTCCATTAGCTGTAGTAAAGCACTGGAGCCTGACATGGACACTGTGTGAAGCCATCTGGGGTCACCTGAAAGAACTAGAGGATCAGCTGGATGAACCCAGCGAGTATGTGCAGAGCCTAGAGCGCCGAAGGGCTTTCTCCCGTTGGCTGTCACAGACGGCGGCTGATCGCATTGAAGAGGAAGTGGCCCTGTCCCGACAAGACAGTCCCATCGAGGCAGTTTTCAGCTACCTCACTGGCAGGAGAATCAGTGAGGCCTGTCGCTTGGCCCAGCAGACAGGTAAGAGACCCATAGTCCACTTCAGCAATTAAGGTCTCTATCAATAATTTTGTTATAATTACAAAGTATTTCTTGTGATCTCTGGGTTCTCTGATTGTTTTCTCTAATCTTCCTATTGAGTCTTTAAGCTTCCGGAAGGCAGTATTTGTCACCTCATAGTGTCTTGGATATGAGGGTAATGTTAAGGCAGATAGATGTCTCAGAAAAATTTCCTGAATAGTTATGTATTCTGTCTCATAATAATTATATGATAATAAAAAGAGGAATAGCCTCTGAGGTTTCACATACATAAATCTGGGCTCCAACATGTCACTTTCATGATGATTGTAGAATGGAATAGTAAGATATAGTTAGAATGTACTGTTCACCTCTGAAAAGAAATCACAAACTGAAACATACAAGAATGTCATATCCCAAATCCCAGATATCCCCCCAAAAAGAAAATCCCCCCAAAAAACCTGCAAGTAGCTTCAAGTAGTGGAAATAAACATTTAGTTTGACATAAAATCATTCTGAAAATATAAAAGGAAATCCTTGCACATATTCCAAAAAGCAAACTTAGCCTGCCCATACTGAATATAATCTAATTAGAAAAGAGAACTTCTTAACATTCCTGGTGAAAAGACTAAAACTGAGTAGAAGTTTTAAAAAATGCAAACACAGGAGTCAAGATGAATACATTTCAGCAGTTGGAGGAAGCTAAACTGTAACGAAAAGTTTACATTTCAGTAGGCAGGGACACAGAGGAAGTTAAATAACACATAGGGATTGAGTTTGTTTGTTTTAAGGAAGGAAAGAAAAAGGAACATAATAGGGAATTAAGGAGGAATAACATTAAAAGATGTAACTGGGGTGCTAGGAGGAATTAGAAAAATTAGAGGATTAGGAAGAAACAGAAAGGGAATTAACAACATACACCTTTAAAATGGACCCTATGTCAAAGGATATGAACAGGCAATTTTCAAATGAAGAAATTAAAATCATTTCTAATCATATGAAAAGATGCTCTAAATCATTGATCAGAAAAATGCACATTAAAACGACTCTGAGGTAACCCTATACACCCATCAGATTGGCTAAACTGACAGAAAAGATGATGACAAATGTTGGAGAGAATGTGGGGAAATGTAGTTGCAAACTGATCCAACCATTCTGGAGATCAATTTGGAACTATGCCCAAAGGGCTATCAAACTGTGCATACCCTTTGATCCAGCAGTGTTTCTACTGAGCTTTTATCCTAAAGAGACCATAAAGGAGGTAAAGGGAGTCAAATGTACAAAAGTGTTTGTGGCAGCCCTTTTTATAGTGGTAAGAAACTGGAAACCGAGTGGATGCCCATCAGTTGGAGAATGACTGAACAATTTATTGTATATGAATGTTATGGAATATTATTGTTCTATAAATAATGATCAGCAGGATGATTTCTAAAGAGGCCTGGAGAGACTTATATGAACTTATGCTAAGTGAAGTGAGCAGAACCAGGAGATCATTTTATATGTCAACAGCAAGAATGTATGATGATCAATTCATGTTGAACATGGGTCTTGTTAACAATGAGATGATTTAGATCAGTTCCAATGGTCTTGTGATGAAGAGAGCCATCTGCATTCAGAAAGTATGTAGTGGGAATTGAATGTAGATCACAACATAGAATTTTGCACTCCTTTTGTTGTTTGATTGCGTTTTGTTTTCTTTCTCATTTTTTTTTTCCTTTTTGATCTGGCTTTTCTTGTGTACATAATATTTGTGGAAATGTGAATTGTACATGTTTAACATATATTGGATCACTTGCCAACTGGAGGGGGAAGGGGAAGGGAGGGAAAAAAATTAGAACACGGGGTTTTGTAGAGGTGAATATTGAAAATTATCCATGTATATATTTTGAAAATAAAAAGTTGTAAATAAAAAAAGAGAGAGAATGCACCATATGGAAATTAATGATTTCCATAAGACAAGAAGATATAGTAAAATAAAATCAAAAGACAGGGGGAAAAATAGATTATCTCATTAAAAAGTAATTGACCTTCTAAAACAGATCAAGGAGAGATAATTTAAAAACCACTGGACTACTTGATAATCATGACCATAAAAAAGACCATGGATACCAAATTTCAAGAAATCATAAAAGAAAATCTTTCAGATTTCTTAGAACCAGATAGCAAAGTAAAAATAGAAAGCACCAATTACGTCCTGAAAGAAACTCCTATTTCAAAATTCTTAGCAACCTTCTACCGAAAATCCAAAGCCTCCACATCAAAAAACAGTAACAACAACAACCAAAAAAAAAAAAAAAAAAAAAGAAAGAAAAAAGAAAACCACAAGCAGCCTGAAAGAATGAAATTAAGTCCCAAGAAGCCAATCGGGATTAAAAAATATAACAGCCAACACTGTAAACTATTTATATTGCAAGATGAGATGATACATGTGTCTTCACAGGACATTATCATTGTCCAGTGGTTCATAGAGGCTTGGGAGTGGTTTTGTTGATCTTGAAAAAGGGGGGGGGGAAAGGAATACACTGGAAGAGGGGAAGTTATATATTTGGGGGATACATAGTAGAAAACTACAGATAAAGAGGATTAGATGAGAGAGGAGTGGGTGTCTTTTAATATCTTTATCTCAACTTGGTCATAGGAGGCAAGAATAGTCACAAACAATTAATTACAGAAGTACCTCTCATTCACCAGGGAAACAAAAGGAGGATTGAACCAAGGCAAAAAGAGATATTACACCCACGCAGAACAATCTGTTCCTTGTGTAAAGGAGTAGGAACAGGTGCCAACTAATAACTCTGTTGCTCCCTATCTATGACTGGCTCATAGATGAATGATGGGCTGAGGAGTCAATCCATTCCTAGAAGCAACAGTTCAGGATGAGGATCATTCATTGTCCTTAGGTTGTATATTAAGTGAGAAGCTAAGTCTAGAAGTAAAAAACAGTAAGGAGCAGGGTTTATTAAAAGATGAATTAGGTCTAAACAAAACAGATTCTAACTATATTTCCATCTAAGTGTGATATAATACTATTGTAAGAAATAATGAAGGGAATATTTTCAGAGAAACCTGGGAAGACTTGTATGAATTGATAGAGTGAAGTGAGCAGAACCAGGAGAACACTTTATGCAGTGACAACAATATTATAAAGATAAATAGCTCGGAAGAACTTATGAAGTCAGATCAATGCAATGATAAACCATGGTTCCAACAGATTCAAAATGAAGCATGCTACCTCCTGATAGAGAAGTGAAAAACTCAGTTTTATTTGACTCTCCATACAATGGTTTTGTTTTCCTTTTTAAAAGGATAGGGAAAGGTGAGAGAAAGAACACAGATTTTCATTATTTGAAAAATGTTAAAAGAAACAATTTTAAAATTTCTGGCAATTGCTAAATAAAAATATGAAAGAATAGGCATTTTCTCAACTATTCTGTCATCTTTACAAAAATTGAACATAAGCTAGGGTATTTTTTA
Source organism: Sminthopsis crassicaudata (assembly GCF_048593235.1). Classification (NCBI taxonomy): domain Eukaryota; kingdom Metazoa; phylum Chordata; class Mammalia; order Dasyuromorphia; family Dasyuridae; genus Sminthopsis; species Sminthopsis crassicaudata. The sequence continues at coordinate 579,976,913 of NC_133619.1, read as the reverse complement.
AAAACTCATAAATACAGAAAAGCAAGCATAAATATGGCTTTATTGAACATAGTAATGAAAATTAGAAATAGTAAAATAAAAGGATTTTGAAGAAAAAATTACAATTTAAATCACAACTAATTACTTAGTCTTAAAGAATTGATGGGTCAAAGAACTAGTCATAAAATTAATAGATAATCTCAAAAGAAATTGAAGCACAAAATAGATCCTTTGGAATATAACAAAAGCAATACTTAGGCAAAATTTTATCTGCACTTTCATCAGCAAAAGAGGAGGGCAGTTCAAGAAATTAAAAGCATAATTTAAGAAAAACATTTTTTTAAGGCAACTAATGAAAAATAAAAAAATTTGAAAATCAAAGAAGATAAAAGTTGAAATATTGAAGTAATAAAAATTGAAAATGCTTCCCTTTCCCTTCCCCTAATAAAATAGGTAAGGTATTGATAAACTGATCAGAAAAAAAAAAAAAAAAAGGAAAACTAAGTTGTCAGTATGAAAAACAGAAAGAATGTAAAGGACTTAAACTCTTAAAAGGTGTGCTTGAATCAGACAACCAGACACTTACAGCTAATTACCTATTGGACAATGACTTTATTAGTATATGTTTGGAAAAATGGCCCTTCTTACTGTTTAGAGCTTATTGTTTGGTGTATACAGATAAGGTGGGGTCAAACAAGTCAGACTTCACTTTGTGGCAGGACTAGGAGAAGAGAAGTTGGTGGCAAGCCTCATTGCGGTTTGTCTGCCAACAAAACTGAAAACTTTTTAAAATAATAGTTTTTAAATGATATCTATTTATTTGATATCACCAATATTTCCCCTATTTCTGCTAGGAAGCCTTCCTTTATAAGTTTTCTTGGGGAGTAAATTAATTGGGGAGGAATTAGCAAAATTAATGAATGCATCACCCAAAAAAAAAAAAAAAAAAAGCTTACATTATTATACAGTGTTCCATACCCATAGACACTATTCATCCTTGCCACTTCTCTGCTGAAGAGATGGGTTTTGGGGGAAAGAGGTGTCTTTTCATATCTCTTTGAGGTCAAGCTTATATTTTCAACACATTTGTTTTCAGATGCAATGTTTTTAAGTCAAGTGAACAGATATTTACAAGAAATATAAAATGCTTAGTTCAATGAAACAAATAATTTTCCAATCTATGAAAAGAAATTTTCCATAAAGGAACTCCCAAAGGGAGGGGAATAGCCAAAACCAGGTGGATTTACATATAATTTCTACCAAACATGCAATCATTAATTTACATTGAATTTTTTTTTCAAAAATAAGAAAATAAATCCTAGTAAACTACTGTAATAAGATAAAACATGGACCAAGGAAAGGCATAGACCAATGTCTTTGAATATCAAAGATGCTATAACAACATATTTAAAAGGTTATATATTATGGCCAAGTTGGATTTTTATGGGGAATCCCAGGTTGTTTCAATTTTGTTTCTATGTCGTAAATCCAAAAGAAAATCACCATAATTATATTAATAGGTACAGAAAAGTTTTGATTATATACAATTAAAAAAAATTTTTACACAAATCCATCACTCTTTGATGGACTTCAAAGATATATATCAAATGTTTTCACATTTATAGGAACAAGTGACATTTCTTAATAGATAAAATGTTCAGAGAACATGAACAGGTTGTTTTCACAAAGGAAGAAATTCAAGCTAGCAACAGTAATATGAAAAAATATCTCCAAACAATATTAATGAGAGGCAAATTACAACAACTAAAGTTTTGTTTTATATGATCAAATTAGCAAAGATGACCAAAACAATTGTTAGGATGACTTTAGGAGGACAGGCTTATAAATGAACTGCTAATAGGATTACAAATTGATCTAAACATTCTAGAAAGCAATTTGAATTGTACCCAAAAAGTCATTCAAGTTATTTTTATCATCCTTTCATTCAGCAATACATTACCACTGCTAGGCAAAGAGATCAAAGAAGGAAACAGCCAATTGATTTGTTTTGTTTAACTTTATTAATTTTTTTAAGAGAGAAGAGTATTAACTAGTAATAATTATTTTTTAAAAAGAAAAGATTAAGGAGTGCCAATGAAACGTTAGAAAAAGATGTTCAGAGAAGAGAACAGAAGTGATTTCTAAAAGAGACATAATATTAGATACTATCATAGTATTATAGATATGAGATATTAATAATCACTCTAAAAAAACAAGTTATGTATAGTGATTCAGTCTCATATTCAACCCTTCTTTCTGTTCTTTGTATAAGAAATAATAATGATAGCAAGTTAATAATAATAATTAAAATATTTTTAAAAGTCATAGCTTATAATAAAGCATATATACTAGGACCAGTACTTGTTCAGCCTGATCTCAGCCCCATCTGTGACTTCTGCTTGAGAAGAAAAACTGAAAAACTGTCATCAGAGTGAAATATCAATAGTCATATTATAATCACAAAACAGGTAAGTATTGCGGAATTTTTGAGAATGGCAGTAGGAAATGAGAAGCTTTTCCTAAAAGTTGTTTTGTTTGTTTTTTTGTTTGTTTGTTTGTTTTGTTTTAGCTTTTGAAGAGCACATTTTATTCAATCTAAAAGTTCTTTTAACCAATATCCATTAACCAGAATTGTCATGAATGTGACTTCCATATTGAAAAATTATAACTGTTTCCCCTGGAACAAACTATCTTCTGAAGAATACCTGCCATTTCAAAATAGAGGTGCTATTATCAGGCTAGTTGATGATCTATTTGTCTTGCAGTTTACAGAACAATGTAAGATTTTGCCTGGGTGTGATGGTAGATAATGAATGATACACATTCTTTAATAGTTATATAGCTAGTACTTTAAAAGTTTGCAGAGTATTTTATAAATACTTTTTGTCCTTATAGCAATTTTTGGGAGGTATGCTGTTAATTGGTATTCTCATTTTATAGAATTGGAAATGGATATTAAATAACTTGCCTAGAGTTAGTTATTGAGTGTCTGACACTGATCTTGACTCTAGGTCCAGCATTCCCTACACTGTACCAGCTATCTACCTGTATTTATTTTCATGAATCTTAACTTCATTTATTTATTTATTTTGATTTGAGATTAAACCATAAGAGTTCAGATTTAGAGCTGGAAGGGACTAATCTTAGTCCAATCCCCTGATATTGCAATTGGGGAAATAGAAACTTAGGCAGGTTAAGTAATTTGTTCCAAGATTATGGTATTTGAGCCTAAGTTCTGTATTCAAATCCAGCACACTATTTATTGTGAAATCTACATATGTCCTGATGCAACATAGAAAAGTAAGGAGATCTGAGTGTTTACATAGGAAATTTCTCTTAAAGAAATTTAAGAGTTAAAGAAAAGTATGAGAGTACTTCAAAGAGAATAGACAGTATAGTGTGGTATAAAAGATACTAGTTTCCTTCTGTCTAAAATAGAGATAATAAGTATAGCACTGCCTATCAATGGGGTTGTTGCAGTCTACCTTTTAAGAGCTAGAAGAATGTTAGGTATAATAGGTTTCATGTAGCCCCAGATCTTACTGATTATACCTGAGATGGACTTGTGGAACTAATAATATAATAATAATTGCCTTTTTCTTTTAGGTGATCACCGACTTGCCCTTCTTCTGTCTCAGCTTGGGGGCAGCCAGCCAGTGCGGGAGCTACTCACCATGCAGCTTGTAGATTGGCACCGGCTCCAAGCAGATTGCTTTATCCAAGAGGATCGACTACGCATTTTTACTCTTTTAGCTGGAAAACCAGTATGTTCTTTCCTCCAATTTTTCAGATAGTTAAGACTTCCCATGCTTGAATTAAATGTTAATCACAAGTTTTGACAACAAGAATGTTTATCTCTAAAAATGACTTTCTAATGTTGAACATCTCGTACATAGGTGTTATATAAATATTTGTCAGTCAGAAAACAGTTTGAGTAGTCTTCTGAAACAGATTGGTGACCTTTAAGAGATCATATCTATGTATACTAAGGTACTTGGAGCTGATCATCCCAGAAGGTCCTCATCATGTCTTTATTCTTCTGGGTCTTTAAAGACTCTGCATTTTTAATGGCTTTTTTAGTTTAATGAAATTTAGCATCTTTTCTTCTACTCATATACAGAAATAATTTGCAGAAGTTAACTGATAGGAGACCTGGGAATGGGAGGTCATCAGCAATAAGGAAAAAGTGCATTGATAAGGGATAAGTTGTGAGCCCCATTGAGAAAGTACTTTTTCTGACCATGCCAACTCAGACATATTATATCACCTTTGTCATATCTAGCATGATTACTAAAATACTCTTAAATCTTTATCTTTCTGCCTCCTTATCCTAAAATAATGCAAAACAAGATTTCTCAACCTGTTTAAATCACATTGTGTATTTAAATTCCTTCGTAATTTGGCTTCAGCATACTTAATAGGTTATTCTCCTACATATTTTCTTTGGTCCAACTAAACTGGCATACAGTGTCCGTCTCTCCTGTCTTTGTGTCTTTTCACGTACTATGTTTTGTGTTTGGAATGTTCTCTCTTATCTTCATCATTTAGAATATTCATTTTCTTTCAAAATTCAAGTCAGATTCTATTTCATGAAGTCTTCTAACTCTTTATTGTTTACCCCTCCCTCTGCCAAAAAAAAATTATATATATTTTTACTTATATACTTATGTGTGCTAATTAGTATAAGCTTTTTGAAGGCAAGGACTTTTTTTTTTTTTTTTAATTACTCATATCTAAAACATAATGTCTGAAACAAAGTCAGAGCTTAACATCCTTGCTGCTTAGCTTATTACACATCACAAATTTCTTTGTAAATCCTTTCAGCTGATACTAAAGTAAATCTTGATGGAGAAAAAGTAGAAAAACTAAAGATTAATATAAGGTCACGTACAAGCTTTGCCATTCATGTTTATTGCCCCTGACAGGTGTGGCGACTCTCAGAACAGAAGAGTATCAACGTATGTTCCCAGCTAGATTGGAAGCGCTCAATTGCAATCCATTTTTGGTATCTCCTTCCTCCTACTGCTTCCATTTCCCAGGCTCTTAGCATGTATGAGGAAGCATTTCAGGTAAGGAGTATCAGATAGACCTAAGCCAAAAAAAAAATTCAAGAGTCAGAATGGACAAGTGTAAGGGATGAACTTGTTTCTATAGTCTAGTCCTTTGCCTCTGGGAAGGTTAGGTTGAAACCCTTCCAAAAACATAAAATAAATCTCCATATTGTCCTTATATTGATATTATCTGGCCAGAATTTCTCAAGTCTGGCTTTGTTTAGGAATGCTCCTTAGTGATATCCAAATCTGGAACCCTGTTATGGAAGGAGGATCCAGACATTCATAAATGTTCTACTTATTTTTATCTTAATCCTTATTTAAGTTAGGATATTAATTTTGATAACATGAATGTTGACGTTTCTTGATTATTCTCTTGTCATATCTCTATTATTGGTGTGAGCCATATTCCCTTTATCATTAAAAAATATTTAAATGTCAGGGACAGTAGAGGCATGGAGCCAGGAAAATAACAAAAATGACAGGTCATAGAAGTTGTTTGAAAGACCTGAATCATATATATCTATTTCATTAAACCAAGGATGCCCATTTTAAAAGAGTATGGTTCTGATATAACCTTCTGAAATCTTAAGAATATTTTTTAGTCCTTTATATTCCTATCCTGCCCTTACCTTAAAAATCAAAATGGGGCTAGTTTCTAACTGGAGAATGGATGAAAGCAGTTGTCTATAGTCTTAATATTCTTTCTCTGCAGAACACCTCTGAAAGTGAAAAATATGCTTGTAGTCCCTTGCCTTCATACCTTGAAGACTCTGGCTGTGTCTTGGAAGATGATGATACTAAGAGACCTCTCAGAGATGTGTGCTTTCACCTGCTCAAGCTCTATAGTGATAGGTGAGTATAATTTATTTTGCCCTAGAGGATCTCCCCCTAGCCTTGCTGCTGGCACTTTGCTCTTGTGAATACTACTTAGCAATTGAAAGCTAAAGAAAGCTATGATTAAATAATAACAGTTGACATTTATATAGTAATTTCATATACATTAATTGATTTGATACTCATATATTTAGACAGCAAGAAGATAAAATAATTATATCCTACTAGACTAAGAGAACATGAGTTCAAATCAGTATTCTTCTTTGAGTGATTTTGGGCAAGATCTCTTCTTGGGCTGTAAAATGAGTTGCTGTAAAAATGAGTTGACTTATTAAATATCTGTAAGGTTTTTTCAGCTGTCTACACTATGGATAGATACTTTTCATCAAGTATAAAAAATCAATGTATTAGGAAGTATTAGATTTGTTCAGTTTTTGTCAAATTACCAATAATAAGAAAAATGTAAATCAAAACAATCCTAAGAGTTCACTTCACACTTAGCACACATTTATATATAACAAATTAATAGAAATGGGTTTTGTGGGAAGATGGGCACATTACTATGTTGTTGGTGTAGCTGTGAATCAGTACAAGCATTTTGGAATACAGTTTAGAATTATGCAAATAAAGTGACTAAAGTGTTCATAACCTTTTGACCCAGAAATTCTACTACTTACGCAAGATCCCAAGGAACTTAATGATAAGATAAAAGTCTTCATATACACCAAAATATTTATAGTAGCACATTATGTGATAACAAAGAACTGAAAGCAATGGAGATGCCCATTGACTGGCTAAAACAAGTTGTGCCACGTAAATGTAATATTATGCTGTAAGAAATAATATGAATACAGAGAAGCATGGAAAGATTGATACAATCTAACTCAGAATGAAGCAAGCATAACCTCACTCCATCCCCAAAATATAAACATCCACTATGATTACAATAATATAAATGGAAAATATAACTACAAAATAACTAAAAGTGAATATTTACAAAATTTAAAAGAACAACCAGGGCTTTAAAGATGAAAAGATATCTTCATTCCTTTGCAGAAGTAGTCCAAAGGTATGTTATTTTAAATAAGTTTTTAAAAGACTTTGATACATTGATAAGTTTTGACAGAATGGGAATGTAGTGGGATGGAAGCCATAGGTCTCTTTAATTTTTATTATAAGGGATATTTTTTTGGGAAGGATACAGGGTAGAGATACTGGAAGAAATCCTGGTGAAGTTAGGAAAACAAAAGATCAATAAAAATTTATTTTTTGAAAAAGATAAAAAGCTAGGGAGATATCTAGCTTCATGGACAAAAGCAAGACCAATCCTACTCTTATAAAGCCTGAACTTCATATCCAATCAAGTAATGATCAAGAAATCCAATAAGAAACTATAGTAACCACCTGAATTGCACCCTAAGCCAGCTAGGAGCCCGTTAATAATAGGAAACATATCTACCATCAAAGCTATTATCGTTCTAGGCATCCAGGCCCAGCAGCCTCCCAGCAAGACCAGAGGTGAACTAGAGACACATGCAACTTATAATATTGTGCACAGGCAGCAAGATTAGGAGTTTCCTTCAAATTAGAGAATGTTTAAAAACCTCAAAGTCTGGTTCTTGGAAGACTCAAAGAATGGCAGGGACCAGTATGGCCAGTCATAAACATAGACAGGAATGGAGTTTGACCATCCTATACAACTTAAATTCAAGAATCGAGTTAGAGAGATAAGTAGAGAGTGATCAAAAAATTATTTTAAATCTAGAGGTTCTCCCCCCAAAAGGGGGTTAATTCTGTAATAATAAGTAAAAATCTGTAATAAGTACAAATAGAAACTTGAAGAAAAAGTAAATTTTCTACAAGGACTACATGAATATCTAGACAAAAATGAAGATATAAGAAAAGCTTTGGAATAAAGAACTGGAAGAACAAGTTTTAGAAGAAAACTGATAAATCTTTTTGAGTGTAACAGACTCCTCAAAAATATGGGCTTAGATCCACACTGAAATTAGTGATTGCATGAAGCAGCAAGAAATAATAGAACAAAATCCAAAGATTGAAAAAAGTAGAAGAAAATGTAAAATATCTGATAATCAGAAAAAAAAGTATAAAACAGGTCAAAGAGATAATTTAAGAACCACAGGACTCCCTGAAAAATTATGAAATGTTTGAACACCATATTTCAATAAATCATAAAGGAAAACTACCCAGATATTTTAGAACCTTATGGAAAAGTGGAATCCATTAAATAACCCCTTGACTTAGAGATACTACTATTCTTCTGTGCTGCAAACTCACTCAATAAAAGCCACAAGGTTATAGAAAAAATGAGATTAGATATGTGCTTAAAAACTTCATCAGTGACATTTTTTAAAGATAAAAACTCAATAAAAGTGGGGGCATGGTCATATACTTGTTTAAAGCATTAAGGAATGGGATAAAAATTACAATTGTTTACATTTCCAAATCTAAGCCATGGGGGATAGAGATGGGGGTGGTATGGACTAATCTTTCTCTGCATATGACTCCTATTCTGACAAAGACGTGGTACAGGCTTCTGGGAATTGGCCCTGGAAGGGCCACAATTGGTGAATTTCTGTGAGGTGGTGCAGCTTTCTGCAAGTGACCTCTCTTGAGAAACTGCACAGAAGCAAGATCAAAATGCAAGGTATGCTTAAAATGTTTCCTCAGAGGTCAATTCCATTGAAAAAAAAGTTGCTTTTTTGAAACATGAATTGTAGAAACTGATTATACATTGAAAGACTTAGGATTCCGATCAGTGCAGTAACCAACCATAATTCAAAGGACTGATGATGAACAATAACTGATAGAGAGGCAAGGTGCTTTGAATGAAATGTATATTTTTTGCATATGGCCAAAGTGGGAATTTATTTTATTTGGCCATTCATATTTGTACAAGAATTTGGGGGCTTTTTTGTTGATTTTTCAGTGAAGGAAAGTAGTGAGGAGAGAACTGATATTTTTTAATTGAAAAAATGGAGTTTGAATTTTTAAATCTTTTCATATTTCCTTAAAGGAATTCCAAAAGTCTCCAGAAATGTCATAGCCAAATTCCAAAGCTCAACCGAAAAAAGCAACAACATCCCATACCAAAAATTATATAAGACCTGCCAGCAGTTTCTTCTAATATAAACAAGAGGAGATCTTGTAATATAATATTCCAAAAAGCAAAAATATAACTTTACCATGAAGGATAACTTGTCCTCCAGAACTGAGTATAATGCTGCAAAGAAGGGAGAGGGAGGAATAGATGTTTAATGGAATAGAAGACTTTTCATGCATTCCTGATGAAAAGACCAGACTTAAAAAATAGAAACTTTGAAATACATAACAGAAGTTATGGTAAGTTTTTTGAAGCAGTTAAAAGGTAATTTGTGATAATGTAGAGTTGATATTCTAACAGGAAGAGTGTCTCTTCAGAACTTTAATCATTTAATTTTTTAAATTAAAGCTTTTTGTTTTCAAAACATGTAATTTTTATACATCACTAACAAAATCCACAGCAAGAGATACAAAGAGAAATTCCATTTAAAATAATCATCAATGGTATAAAATATTTGGGAATCCATCTGCCAAGAGAAAGTCAGGAACTATATGAGCAAAACTACAAAACACTTTACACACAAATAAAGTCATATCTAAACAATTGGAAAAATATCAAGTGCTCTTGGATAGGTCAAGCAAATATAATAAAATCGCAATACTACCTAAACTAATCTATTTATTTAGTGCTATACCAAACTCCCAAGAAACTATTTTACTGACTTAGAAAAAATAACAAAATTCATCTGGAAGAACAAAAGGTCAAGAATTTAAACGAAACTAATGAAAAAAAAATGGAAATGAAGGTGGCTTAGCTGTACCAGGTCTAACAATAAAACAATGGTCATCAAAACCATTTGATATTGAGTAAGAAATAGAGAAGTTGATCAGTAGAATAGTTTAGATTCACAGGACAAAATAATCAATGACTAATGTTTGAGAAACCCAAAGACCCCAGCTTTTGGGAAAAGAATTCACTATTTGACAAAAACTGCTGGGAAAATTGGAAACTAGTATGGCTGAAACTAGACATTGACCCATACCTTACACCATGTACCAAGATAAGGTTGAAATGGGTTTATGCTGTAGACATAAAGAATGATATAAAAAAATTAGAAAACATAGGATTGTTTACCTCTCAGATCTATGGAAAAGGAAAGAATTTGTGAAGAACTGGAAATCATTATTAATCACAATAGATAATTTTGATTATCTTAAAGTTTTTGTACAAACTAATGCAGGCAAAATTAGAAGGGAAGCAATAAATTCGAAAAAGATTTTTACATTCAAAGGGTCTGATAAAGGTCTTCTAAAAATATGTAGAGAATTGACTCAAATTTATAAAAATTCAAGCCATTCTCCAATTGATAAATGGTCAAAGGATATGAATAGACAATTTTCAGATGATGAAATTGAAACTATTTCCACTCATATGAAAGAATGTTCCAAATCACTATTGATCAGAGAAATGCAAATTAAGACAACTCTGAGATATCACTACATACCTGTCAGATTGCTAAGATGACAGGAAAAGATAATGACAAATGTTGCAGGGGGTGTGGGAAAACTGGGACACTGATACATTGTTAGTGGAGTTGTGAACGAATCCAACCATTCTGGAGAATAATTCAGAACTATGCCCAAAGGTCTATTAAAATGTGCAAATGCTTTGATCCAACAGTGTTTCTACTGGGCTTATATCCCAAAGAGATCTTAAAGAAGGGAAAGGGACCTGTATGTACAAGAATGTTTGTGGCAGCCCTCTTTGTTGTAGCAAGAAACTGGAAACTAATGAATGCCCATTAGTTGGAGAATGGCTGCATAAAATATGGCAAATGAATGTTATGGAATATTAATGTTTTGTAAGAAATGATCAGGAGGATGATTTCAGAAAAGCCTGGAGAGACCTACATGAACTGATGCTAAGTGAAATGAGCAGAAACAGGAGACTATATGATGATCTATTCTGGTGGACATGGCTCTCTTCAACAATGAGATGATTCAAACCAGTTCCAATTGTTCAGTGATGAAAAGAGCCATCTGCACCCAGAGAGAAGCCTGTGGGAACTGAGTGTGATTCACAACATAGCATTTTCACTCTTTTTTTTGTTGTTTGCTTGCATTCTATTTGCTTCTTTATCTCCTTTTTTTTTTTTTTTTTTTTTGGTGATTTGATTTGATTTTTCTTGTGTAACATGATAATTGTATAAATATGCATATGTTGTGTTTAATATATATTTCTACCATGTTTAACATATATTGGACTACTTGCCATCTAGGGGAGGGTGTAGGGGAAAGAAGGGAAAATTAGAAGACAAGGTTTTGCAAGGGCTAATGTTGAAGAATTGCCTATGCATATGTTTTGAAAAATAAAAAGCTTCAATTTAAAAAAAAAATTTTAACTATGCATAATTTTCAACATTTATCCTTGCAAAACCTTGTATTCCAAATTTTTTCCTTTCCTTCTCCCTACCCCTTTCCTAGACAGCTAGTAATCCAATATATGTTAAACATGCAGTTCTTATATATATATATATATATATATATATATATATATATATATATATATATATATTTCCATAATTATCATGCTTCACACACACAAAAAAAAAATCAAGATCAAAAAGGAAAAAAACTGAGAAAGAAAACAAAAAACAAGCAAACAACAAAAAAAGTGAAAATAATATGTTATTTCACACTCAGTCCCCACAGTCCTTTTTTCTGGGTCCAGATGTCTTTTTTTTTTTATCACAAGACCATTGGAACTGGCCTGAACCCTTGCATTTAAAAGAACCACATCCATCAGAATTAATTATCGTATAATCTTGCTATTGCTATGTACAATGTTCTCCTGATTCTACTTACTTTACTGAGCATCAGAAACTTTAATATCTTGAAATGGTATTGAGAAAGCTAAATAAAAGCAACAGAAGAAGTGAAGATTGGTTGGTCCTCTTCAGGGGGTTGGAGACAAAAGAAAGAAAGGTGTTTTAAAAAAAAAAAGATTCTATTAACATAGAATAGAAGATTTAAGACGTAGACCTTACTATTTCTCACATTGTGGTGTATGAAAAGAGGAGAAAGCATGCAGTAGAAGGAATGGGATGAGTAGGCATCAGGGGAACCTACCCCTTACTGGAAACAAACAGGATGACTGAACATTATATACATACACACAGAATATGGTGTGGAAAGACATCAGACTGAACAGGGAAGTGAGCAGCCACAGGGATGATAGAAAAGTGACTAAATGTATATATTTGAATTAATAGAATGCTATTTCATCATAAAAAAAAAAAAAGACAGTAATAGGGAATCTTGAGTAGTTTGAACTGTCCTTGTATTGTCAAATCAGGAAACAAGCATTTATTAAATATCTAACACAGCACCTTACAATTATTTCATTGAATCCTCACAACTACCTTGAAAGGTAGAAGCTCATTTTACAATTGAAGGAACTGAAGCAAACAGGTTAAACGATTTGCCCAGGATTATACAGCTTGCAAGTGTCTTGATGCTAGATTTTGACTCCCAGTCCAACATTCTTTCCACTATGCCCTATAGCTTATCTTTAGATCATTTTATTCAAATTCAGATATAGCAACATTGTAAAGAAGAGCATCTTTGAAAGACTTAAGAAGTACAGATGACTAGTCATGTTTTTTCAGAGCACTTAAAGTATGTTAGTCACCAGGAGGAGAGAGAAGAAAAAGGCATGTGTTTTCTGGATATGGCTACTATGTTGTTTTTATTTTCAGCATTTTACACATTGCCTAACTGTAGTAGGCACTTAATAAATTTTTATTTATTGATTCATATAGAATGTTCTCTTTTAAAAGAGAGCCAGGTCCCAGTGCTATTAATTCTTAGACATTTGTAGAGGGTTGTTTTTGTTTTTAATTTCCAAGGGAGATAAATAGAAGTAAAAACTCCAGATATCAGCCTGTTACTTATATAATATACAGCATAGTTAATATGAAGATCAAGAGAGAATAATTGATGTAAAACACTTTGTAACATGTGTTTTTATTGTTTATCTTTATCATAGGACCACAAATGATGTTAAGCTAGCTGTATTTGCACTTAATACATTACATTTTGCCATTTTAGATAATTTTATAATCTTTTTTAGACAGAAGTAGGTGTGTGCTTAGGCATGTAATCAACTGGTTTTTTTTTTTTGTTTGTTTGTTTGTTTTTTTAAGAATTCTATAAAACATGACCTAGGCATAAAGAATGAGATTATAAATAAATTAGAGGAACATAAGATAGTTTACCTCTCAGACCTATGGAAGAGGAATAAATTTATGTCCAAAGAACTAGAGATCATTATTGACCACAAAGTAGAAACCTTTGATTATATAAAATTGAAAAGTTTTTATATAAACAAAACTAATGCAGATAAGATTAGAAGGGAAATAATAAACTGGGAAAACATTTTTACAGTCAAAAGTTCTGATAAAGGCCTCATTTCTAAAATATATAGAGAATTGATTCTATAAGAAATCAAGCCATTCTCCAATTGATAAATGGTCAAAGGATATGAATAGACAATTCTCAGATGAAGGAACTGAAACTATTTCTAGCCATATGAAAAGATGCTCCAAGTCATTATTAATCAGAGAAATGCAAATTAAGACAATTCTGAGATACTATTACACACCTGTCAGATTGTCTAGAATGACAGGGAAAGATAATGCAGAATGTTGGAGAGGATATGGGAAAACACGAACATTGATACATTGTTGGTGGAATTGTGAATACATCCAGCCATTCTGGAGAGCAATTTGGAACTATGCTCAAAATCAAATTGTGCATACCCTTTGACCCAGCAGTGTTACTACTGGGCTTCTATCCCAAAGAGATCTTAAAGAAGGGAAAGGGACCTGTATGTGCAAGAATGTTTGTGGCAGTCCTCTTTGTAGTGGCCAGAAACTGGAAACTACATGGATGTCCATCAATTGGAGAATGGCTGAATAAATTGTGGTATATGAATATTATGGAATATTATTGTTCTGTAAGGAGTTAACAACAGGATGATTTCAGAAAGGCCTGGAGAGACTTACATGAACTGATGCTGAGTGAAATGAGCAGGACCAGGAGATCATTATATACTTCAACAACAATACTATATGATGATCAATTCTGATGGATGTGGCCGTTTTCAGCAATGAGATGAACCAAATCAGTTCCATTAGAGCAGTAATGAACTGAACCAGCTACACCCAGCAAAAGAACTCTGGGAGATGATTATGAACCACTACATAGAATTCCTAGTCCCTCTAATTTTGTCTACCTGCATTTTGGATTTCTTTCACAGGCTAATTGTACACTATTTCAAAGTCCAATTTTTTTGGGGGGCAGCAAAACAACTGTTTTGTCATGTATACATATATTGTATTTGATTTATACTTAAACATATTGAACATGTATTGGTCAACCTGCCATCTTGGGGGGGGGGCGGTAAAGAAGGTGGGGAAAAATTGGAACAAAAGGTTTGGCAATTGTCAGTGTTGTAAAATTACCCATGCATATATCTGGTAAATAAAAACTATTTAAAAAAAAAAATACTCTATAAAACTTAAAATCAGATGCCAGAAGAATTCTGGTTGCAAATCCATAGAACAAAAAAACTTTTGTTGTTTTTTAATGGGGATATAAAGACATAACCGAAAACGCCAAATTCTTATTATAGCAGACAACTTAAACAACTTACTTAGTATGATTATAGTGTTGACCGTGAATGTCTGTGACTGGGAAAATATCTTTTTATATGACATAGAATTTTGGGGACAAATAATTATTTGTCTAAGCTCATGAAACTTTGATTTGCTTTCTGTGTTTAGATTATCTTTTTGCATGGCTGCTAAGGCAGCACAAAGTACGAAATTCATGGAAGACTTAGTGGTTCATAACTTATTTCTTATCTCCTCCCCACATGTCTCCCCATACACCCATTCTTCACCTCTTTCTCCTCACTTTTCTCTTGTAGACATTATGATCTGAATCAACTTTTGGATCCCCGGAGTATAACCTCTGATCCTTTGGACTATCGCTTGAGCTGGCACCTCTGGGAAGTCCTGCAGTCCCTAAATTATACCCACCTGTCAGAGCAGTGTGAGGGTGTGCTGCATGCCAGCTATGCTGCTCAGCTTGAGAGTGAAGGACTGTGGGAATGGGCTATTTTTGTCCTACTGCATATCACCAACACAAGGTGAGTGAAAGGCAACCCCTATGACTTGCTTCAGATGTCAAAAAGTAATACTCAGGAAATAAGATAATTTTCATTACTTTGTTTTAATTCAGAAAATGTATCTTTAAATGCTTTGTAAACAATCAGGCCCTTTGTGGGCATTCTAGGAAAGGGACAACTTAAAATTGCTGCTGTCAGGGATTTTATAGTGCAGTAGATTGATTGTAGTAGGCAGGATTCACTCTTATCTGCAACAGAATAATGTATAGTGCTTCCACTAAAACTTGGCTTCTTGAATATGATATCAATGCAATACAAGTTTTAGAAGGTCCTAGCTTCAAGCCCAATGATAGGGATTGTGAGCTTGAAAATTGAGGATCACTCTAGTGAAATTATATGATACTTTTAAAATATTAAAAAGACAATTATTAAGTACTAGGTCTTGAGCTAGAAACTGGAAAATCAAAGACAAAAAAAACTATCTCTACTCTTAACAGAATTTATATTTTACTGGGGGATCTGGGCTGATAATTTTGGGGTAGGGTATGGTAGGAAGGAGCATATTAGCAACTGGGAGAATCAAAATAGGATTCTAGAAAGAAGCTCACTTTAAGAAATCTCAAAGGCATGAAGGAGAAGGGATAGACTTATGGTAGAGAAACCATTTTTTGCCATAATGCAGGCGCATTAGATGATAACTTTTTGAGAGAGAGTCTTTTTTTTTTTTTTTTATTTTCCCCCACTTGTAAAAATCCATTTTTTTTTAAAGTTATACATGTACATTTTTAAAAATATGTTTTCTTATAGAAAATGTTGGCAGAGAAAAATTGGTTACGCATAAAAACAGTTGGGTTTTTTTTAAACATATTTCCTCAGGAATCAAAAAATTGGAACAAAAGAGAAAAGTCATGAGAGAGGGATAAAAGGTGGGGGGGAGTGAACATAGCATGTATTGATTTGGATTCAATCTGAATAGTTCTCTTTCTGAATATGGATGACATTTTCCCTTCAAAGTTTATAGAATCACTTAGAATCACTGAATTGCTGAGAAGAACCGAGTGTCTTGTAGTTGATCATTGCACAATTTTGCTATAGCTGTGTACAGTGTTTTCCTGGTTTTGTTTAGTTTTGGTTTTTTTGCTCAGCCTCAATTCATGCAAATCTTTCCAGGCTTTTCTAAAATCAGTTTGTTCTCTCTCTTTTTTTTTTTTTTTTCTTTTTTTCTTCTTTTTTTTCCTTTTGTTCTTCTTCTTTTTTTTTTTTTTTTTTTTTTTTTTTTTTCCCTCCTGAGGCAATTGGGGTTAAGTGACTTGCCCAGGATCACACAGCTAGGAAGTGTTAAATGTCTGAGGTCAGATTTAAACTCAGGTCCTCCTGGCTTCAGGACTGATGCTCTATCCAATGTGCCACCTACTTGCCCTTATCATTTTTTTTAATAGAACAATAATCTATTACTTTCATGTACCATAACTTTATCAGTTATTCCACAATTGATGGGCATCTAGTCATTTTCCAATTCTTTTCCCCCATAAGCTGCTACAAATATTTTTGCATATGTGGGTCCTTTTCCTTCTTTTATGGTTTCTTTGGGATACAGACCTGGTACAAGCACTAGTGGATCAAAGAGTATAGTATGCACAGTTGGATAATCTTTTAGGCATAGTTTTAAATTGTTCTCCAGAAAATGTTTGGATCATTTTACAACTGAGTAGAGAGAATTTGATGGATGCAATAGATACTGTGAAGAGGAAGTTGACAAGACTTGATAATTGATGATGGAGAATGAGAAGTGGAAAATGACTGAGATTTTAGATCTGGGTGACTGGAAAATGTAGTACTTGAGGAAGGAAGAGAGGAAATTAATGAATCCTACTTTGGATGTTTTGAGATACCTATGGGAATCAAGTAGAAATGTCCAATAAACAGCTAGTAATAGAGGCCTGGAATTCAGGAGTAAGATAAAGGCTGGATATATAAATTTAAGAGATTATATGGATTATTTAAATAGTGCATAGATTATAGTTTTACTCATGAGATTGCCTAGGGATAGAAAAGAAAGCCCAGAACAACACTGGAAAGGGACTGGGACATACTGAATAAAGAAAACAAAGAGGAAGAACTCCACCATTAGTTATAACAGAAGTTACAAAGACTCAATTTTTGTTTTCATGGATTTTATAGTCTCCATGAGCCTGAGACACGAAAATATCAATGTGGAAAATAAACAAAAGGTCTATAAACAAATTGTCCTCAAGGAATATCTCATGGAATAAGTAGCATTTGGGAAACTCATCACTAGATTGGTCTGTGGGCAATGAATTTCCTTAGCCACATCAGCATGTAGATAGTTTCTGTAGGAATGAAGGAATTGGGATCTGCACCAGCAGAAAGAGCCTATCAACAAAAGTGCATAGTTCCTTGAAGTATTTGTTGGAAAAAACAGTAGATTTATTATTAGGTATACTAGGAATATATTTGAGCTATATTATTTAAAAATGTATTGGCTATGTGGTCTGAGGTGACTGAGTTATTCTCTAAATCTGTTCCCTCATTTGTAAAATAGGGATGAAACTTAAATTATTAATTCACAGGGTGGATATGAGAAAAATAATTTGTAAGTAGTAAAGCATCATAGAAATATAAACTGCTACAGTTTACTATTGTCTAGGCTGGAATCAAGGGGAGCCCAGGGTTCTGAATTTCTTTCTTGTTCATTTTGTCAAACATGCTCTGCTTTCAGACTTAGAAGAGACTCCTTTATCTGAAAAAGTGCATATTTCTTTCGAATGTCTAGAGTTTCATTTTAGAAAAGGCTCTCCCAACTAAGGTCTAGACTAAGGTCTAATCTTTTTATCTTCTATGTGATGATTATGGGAAATTAATCCCAAGGAAGCAATGCTAAAAATTCAGCTTGGGGCAGGTAAGGATCATGCTGTCTTGGGGAAAGCATCTCATCCTTATTTCTCTGTTCTCCCTTTCCAGTATGCGTGAGAAGGCAGTAAGGGAGCTACTCACTCGGCACTGCAGGCTGTCAGAAACCCCTGAATCCTGGGCCAAGGAGTCCTTCTTGACCCAAAAACTGTGTGTGCCTGCTGAGTGGATTCATGAGGCCAAGGCTGTGCGTGCGCACATGGAATGTGACCAGCACCTGGAGGCCCTCTACCTGTTTAAGGCTGGACACTGGAACCACTGCCACAAACTTGTGATCAGGCACTTGGCCTCTGGTGAGTTGGAGTTTCTTGGCCTTAATTGGTACCAAGCTAGAAGAGCTCTGATAGAGACCAAAGATGGGATTTTTTCTCAGGTCATCCCATTTTGAAAGTAAGCTGACTCTGTGTGGATGAAAGAATAATTTTGGGATAAGAATAAGAAATACAAAGTGGTAAGGCTGACTTAGTTTTCCAGCAATGTTTCTTCTTCGTAGTAACATAGCTACACCTAAAGACTTTATTTGTCTTATCTACATGAAACCACTGTTCCTTATATGTCATTTGTAGAATTTCAAGAAATGAAGTTGTGATTAACTTCTTTATTCCTTCTTTGGATGTTCCCCTTTAATCTTTTTCTTCATCTTGGATGCGTGACTGGTATGTTTTATTCTTGTTTTCCTCAGATGCCATTATTAATGAAAACTACAGCTACCTAAAAGGATTCCTGGAAGACTTATCCCCTCCAGAGCGCAGCAGCCTTATTCAGGACTGGGAAACAACTGGACTAGTTTATCTGGATTACATCCGGGTCATTGAAATGCTCAGCCAAATTCAACAAGTAAGCTAGCTGATGCCAAAAGTTCACAAAAGCTCAGTTCACAAAAAGCCTTTCTGTGACCACTCTGTGTATAGCAAAGAACTTTTTCCCTTTCAAGATGATTATAGTCTAGTTGTGATGAGACAGAATGAATCAGTAAACATATTAGTGGAAGTATTTGTCAAGTTTTTTAAGTCTTAACAAGAAATTATGGCAATTAACTAAAGAAATGAAAGCAGGAAAAGTGGTGGAGGGGTGCCAGGCTTATATGTCCATCTGTACCTCATCCACATATAATCAAGAAACTTCCTTGAAGAGGTGTAGCTTGAATGATGAGAGCAATAGCAATTATATTGGTATGAATTGAGAGGGCCTGCAGAATACACAAATTGGAAGGCAGTGAGTCAGCATATCTGAGTTCACATAATGAACCAGACTAGCAAGATCTTGAGATCTCTCTTCTCTTCTCTCCCTTCCTGCAGCCCCTCTCTCCTTCCCCCAGTGTTGCTTTGGTGTTCAAGGTATATGTTCTGCTCAGATGGTTGTTTTAGGGTGAGAGTGACCAGATTAAAAATGTTTTAGATATGAGGAAGTAATCTCAAGACAGAGTAGTCCATAAGTAGTCCTTAAGTCCAATTTGGAAGCATAGCAAGAAGTAGTTTTGTAGGGAGGACATATGGTTTTTGCTTCTAATCTTTTGTTCTCACCATATCCAGGCTTCCAACTCTCATACTTGACCCTCCAGCTGAACTTTAGCCACATAAGAGTGTCCTTTTCATATAGGATGAACTTTTTTTATAAAAATCATTGATTCTTCTCAGTGGAGGTAATAGAAGCTCAGAAAGATGACATGACTTGGTCAGGATAATGTAGCATGTTGAGGTTAGAAACTGGATTAGACTCCAGGTCTCCTGATTCTGGGAGATATCTATCTTGGGGAGGAAGGTATCTATGGGCATGAGCCTCCTGAGACTGACCCTTTCCTCTTGTCAGCTCGATTGTCCAGGCTATGAATTAGAGAAATTGCATACCAAAGTGACCTCACTTTGTAACCGGATAGAGCAGATTCATTGCTCCAACGCCAAGGACCGACTGGCCCAGTCAGGTAAATTTTCATTTGTGTATCCTTCCATCCATCCAGGTTCTGTATTAAGCTCTTGTCTCTGGTTTTTTTGTCAGGGGCAGCAAGGCACATTTAACAGTTTTATTTCTATCTTCCAGATATGGCCAAGCGTGTGGCCAATATCCTTCGGGTTGTTTTGAGCCTTCAGCAGGCCCCAGAAGGAGCCCTGGATTCACCTGCAGACCTGCAGCGTGTCCCTCTGCGTTTACTGGCTCCCCACATTGGCCGGCTCCCCATGCCTGAGGACTATGCCTTAGAGGAGCTGCGTAGCCTCACACAGTCCTACCTCCGAGAACTGACTGTGGGGAGCCAGTGAGCCCCCGGGCCTCTGCCCCACCCCACCCCATCCGCTTCTTGTGCAAATGCTGGTGCGTGTTCTGTTTGGATAATTCATTCATTTGCCATTCTCCTGGTCTGGGAAAGGGAGATGTGATGTTGCCCCCACTTCCCATCCCCCTACTGTGCACAATGTCCTCCAGGGCCCACCACGGCCATTTTCTGGGGGTCGGGAGCAGCAGTGGGGTTTTTAGAGCCCCAGTTGGGAGTTCAAATATCCAGTGAGGTCACAGGCGCTATTGTTTTGTTGTGTTGGGTTCTTAAATGGTCAATAAAGCACCTTGAGCAGACTCCCCTCAACAAGCAGGGGGCCCCTCCAACTCCAAGCTTTCATTTCCATTCGCTATGGGTCCTGTGTCCTTTAGGGATGGGGAAACCTTGCTCTCCAAGGAATCATTTGTCCTGTCTCTCATTCCACCACACCCCATGCATTGTTGACCTCCTGCAGCTTGGGAACTATCTCGAGGTTGTTTCTTTTTAAACACTGAGACTGTCGAGCTTGTGGGCTAGAACAGGTTGGGTAAAGGAATTGAACATGAATCCTCTCTGATCTCAGCACAGTACAGGGGCTAAGTCCTGCAGTGGCTCCTTGGGCATGGGCTATATTGTCATCTTGGCACCAGTCTGGGAATGGAGTCCCACCCTTGTGGCCTAGAGGTTCAGATTGTCAGTCATAATCCTTGACAGCTCTGGGGAAATTCTCTCTCATCCACCCCCATGTGTCTTTATCCCTAGCAGGTCCTTGTAAACCAGCCAGCCACTCTTGTTTTCTCATACACTTTAGAAGCTTGTCAGGTGGCCTTCACCCCAATTCATCCTCCCCACTTGCTGAATGTATCAATGTGTAATATGTCTGCTGGACCTCTTGCCAAAGCAGGGAATCATTAGAAGGTGGGGGAGCCTGGAAACCAGAAACTTGCCCACTGTCCTCTCCACACCCACCCACACACACTCACACACACATCCGACCAACTTGTGACTGACTGCCTCTCCCATCTACATGTAGACTGGTCCCTCCATCTAGTAGCATCTGAAGTCAAATGAAGACTGTATGTGCCGTACCCTTAGGGGAGGAGAGGAGGCCCCTGTCAGACAGCTGCTGGCCCATGGGAAATCCCAAATAACAGACTGGGGTATCTGGTGTCAGGTACTGCTGTGAATAGCAGCTTTACCCAGGGTCTTTATGCATGAGGATTATGTAAAGGTTTTTATTAAAACATATATATATATATATAAATAAATGATCTAGATTATTTTCCTGTCTGTTTTTCTGAAGCTACTTTCTTAAAAAAATAAATAAATAAATAAATAAAATGTTTATCACATTCCTGGAGCTAGTTTTGCCTTTGCATTTTTGAGTGAATTTAAACCAGACTAGAAGAGTGGTTTTAAGATTGCTTCTGAAGAAAAGAAAACTTTGTTAGAATTGTTTCAATTAAATATGACTTTTTTAGTCCATTTGGAATTTTCTTGGCAAAACTACTACACTGGTTTGCCATTTCCTCCTCAGCTTATTTTATAGATGAGGAAACTGAGGCAAACAGGGTTAAGTGAGTTACCCATGGTCACACAGCTCCAGTGAGTGAGACTGGATTTGACCAGTCTTAACTGAAAAATTTGACTTGCTCTTAAGATGTTATCTACCAAAGTGAAGTTTGATATTTAAATGTACCCTCTGGTTCTTTACTGGTAGGCCTTAGAGCTAAGGGTCATAATGTTCCTGGCCATAACTGTATTTGTTTCCAGAGTTTTCATTTAATATTTACTCATAAGTCTCTCCTTTTTCCCCTTCTCTTAGAACAGATTTAATTAATCACTTAAAATGGCAGAACTTTGTTTTGACATTGTACTATAAGGAATTCCGCCTGCTCAATAATTTTCTAAATATCAGTCATCCTGTTTTAAGTGTGAGGAAATGAGCATGACTGACAATGATATATCTGATTTCAACTTGGAAGAAATGATTGGATTTTTATAAATAGCTACAAGGAGAATTTTGTAGGAAGTAGATGGTGAGGGAGAATAGAAAAACAACCAGACCACTAACTAGGTTGTAGAACCCCTTTCAGTAAATCTGTGGATATTCTTGATAATTAATAGGAACAAAAAACTTAATGCTAACCAATCTCCTCATCAGAAGTGGCAAAAATTGGTTTCTATCCAAGGAACTAACTTTTTAGAAGCAGGTTAGATAGCCTACCCCTAGACCACCACTATAATTTTGGTAGGGAGTTTAATTCTTAATTTCCTTTCACAAAATGGACTTTATCTCTTAAGTTACTTATTCACATTCCAAAGTTTTAGAATGAATTGAGGTAGTACTTTAAAAGAGTCCACTAAAAATTCCAGTTAATCTTGAATAATGGCAATAAAAATTAGTCCAAAGGAATCTCTTTCACAGGCAGTTATTGTCATATGGTATTGTTATCATTAGATTGTAAGATCCTTTAAGGACATGGACTATGTTCTGCTTCTTTTTTGTACAACCAGCACATAGCATATAACATGTTAAATAAATGTTTGAGGATGGATGATGATGATACATTCAATGGCACTTCGCAAATGAGAACATATGGGGAGCTTTCATCTCAATCTCAAATTCTCAAGTAAGGAGACAAAAAGAATGGGAAATTGAAAGGATGCCCATAAATTGGGGAATGGCTGAACACTTTGTGGTATATGAAGTAATGGAATACTGTTTGGCCTAAGAAATGATGAAATCCTTTGATTCAGCAATACCACAAGGACTTGGGATGAAATTCAGAGAGAGAACTGAATGTGGATCAAAGCATACATAGGATTGTATTTTCATCTTTTTTTGTTTTGTTTGTTTTTCTCTTGGTTTTTTCCCCTTTTAGTGGAATTTTCCTTGCACAACATGACAAATATGGAAATATGTTTAAAAGGATTGCACATGTATAACATCAGATTGCTTGGGGAGGGTGAAGGTAAGGGAGGAAGGGAGAAAAAAATTTGGAACACAAAAGTATTACAAAAATGAATACTGAAAAACTTTCTTTACATGTATTTGTAAAAATAAAGTATTATGGGGAAAGGAGGGGAGAGAGAAAATACCACTACTAGGTATGTATCCAAACAAATCATAAAAAAGAAAAGAAACTATATATGCAAAAATATTTATAGCAGTCCTTTTCGTGTTGGTAAAATACTGGAAATTAAGGGGATGTCCATAAGTTGGGGAATGTCTGAACAAATAGGTATTTATATGTAATGGAATAAATACTATTATGCATTAAAAAATGATGAACAGGCAGATTTCAGAAAAACCCAGAAAGACTTGTGCAAATTTGGAAAGTAAAATGAGCAGAACCAGGAAAACATTGTCCAAAGTATCAGAAATATTATGTGATTATCCACTATGAATAATTCAGGTTTTCAGCAACACAATAATTCAAGACAAGTACCAAGGACTCACAAAGGAAAATGCTATCCCCACATTCAGATAAACTATTCCACTCTGAATGCAGATCGAAGCATATTTTCTTTTACTTTATTCCTTTTTGTGTTTTTTTTTTCCTTTGGCTATATTTTTTCTTTCGCAACTGTGATAAATATATGATAGCACATGTATGACCTATATTAAACTGCGTATGGGAGGAAAGGAGAAAAAACTTTGGAATTCAAAATTTTATAAAAATGAGTTGTAAAAATTAATGTGTAATGGGGAAAAAAGTTTAATACTCTTGCCATTATAAAAAATACTAGAATTTTGTTTTTTTTCTGAAATCAAATTAATATAATGGATTTTTAATTTTGTCTAAAAAAATAAGGTCGTTTGCCCGACTATCTTTTATCAGCTCTATAATTACCACAATTCCTCCCCCCAAATAAAGTACAAATAAAGCAGGGGGAAGAAAGAAATGTGCAAGATGATTTCAGAAAAAGTGCAAAGAAAGATTTACTTGGGAAGACATGAACTGAGGCACAGTGAAGTGAGTAGAACCAGGAAAACATTGTACATAACAGCAATAACGAATGATAAACAAATACTATGATTCAAGAGAACTCCAAAGGACTCAATGATGAAAAAAATGCTATTGGCCTTCTAAGAAAGATGGTGGAGTTGGACTGCAGATCAAAGCATGCTATTTTTCCATTTCCTTTTTTCTTGGGGGCAGGGAGTTGCATCTTTTACAACATGATTAATATGGAAAACAATTTAACTGATTGCACTTGTATATCCTGTATCAAATTGTTTACTTGGGGAGAGGAAAGAGAATTTGGAATTCAATTTTTTAAAAAAGTGTTAAAAAATGATTTTATACATAATAGGGAAAAATAATATTAAGAAATAAGGAGCTAATCAGAATTAGAGAATTCTCTACCTAGAGAAAGCAGAAATGTGCTTATGTAATACTGTAGAATACTTAACACACTAGAAACTTGCTCAAGACAAAATGCATCATTCTGAGTCAAGTAGATGCATCATTTTTTTGTTTAACTTGGCCATACTAATGAATTCTGAAAATGATTTCATGTAGGTCTGGTCCAGGAAGTAGTAAAAAAGTCACAATCATGTACATGAAGGATTGTAGACCTGCCTGATCCAGGCAACTTCAGCAAAAGAATTGTGCTCCTGAAGTAAATTTTAGTTTTTTATGTGAAGAGGCATCTCTACCAGCAAATGGTTCTTAGCCATTTCTTGTTTACTGTACATTTCGTGGAATCTGCTATTATTGCCCATTACTCTGATCATTGGAACCAAAGATTCTAGGAGCAAGAATGGGTACAAGGTGGTCAGCCAGGCAGGAAATCATAAGAAGAAAATACCAGGCTTTCCTGATGAATCTTAAGTAACAAATCAAAGAGGACACCAAAGAAACAAGTGGAAAACTAGTTTTCTCCCATCCAAAGCTTTTATCAGCTACCAACATCACTTCTCCATCCTTGCCACTCTTCTAGTGATTAAAGTCACTGTGGCCAGCATGCGACTGCTGTCCCTTCTCTGCCAGTTCTCAAGCCTTCTGGGAGCACTGCTACCAATCCTTAGAAAAAGAAACCACAATCCAGTTTTTCATGGGATCCTCAATTCAGGTTTTCTTAAAAAAGGACAGGAAGTTGTACTCCGACTAATAGAGAGGAGGATGTTGTTGGTCTGTAACATCTCTGAATCCTCAGGAGTATTACCTCTCCAAAGTACATTCCCTCAAAGGCCTGGAGGGTGCAGTTAAGATCTGCTCTAATTTTGTAATCAGTGTCAATTCAAAACCAACTATGTTTTTGTCAAGTGACAACTTCACCTAGCTTCATTTTTCCCATTTGTTTAAAAAAAAGGGTTGGGTGGTGGGGTGGGGAATGGGTGTGTAGTTTTAAGACAAAAGTAAGTTTAGAAATCTATAGAGACCATTAATGATATTACTCATATGTAAACTGAGTTGAAAGTCATAAAGGCAAATCTACTCCTGAATAAGCATGTCTTCTACAATTATTTAGCCTTTGCTTAAAGTGCTCCAGAGTTTAAAAAAAAAAAAATTTTACTATGGCAGCCTGTCCCACTTTTGGATGACTAATCTTTCTATCAAGCTGAGTTCTGTGCTTCTGCAAATCCCACCCATTGTTAATGACTGCCATTGAGAACTAATGACAACTATAATTCCCCTTCCTTGGGGCAGTCTTTGACTGGGCTTCTAAAATTTCTCTCCCTCTGGCTAAATATCTTTAGTCCCACTAATTCTTTTTTCTAGACATGCTGAATTTTGTTAGTGTCTTCCCTAAAATATCTTCCCAGAACTAAACAATTTTGCTATGTGATCTGACCAGGGCAGAGGACAGTAAGACTTATCACCCTTCCATCATTTTAAAGCATGCTTATTTTAAATAGTCTAAAAATCACATTAGCTCTTCCAGCAGCTGTTAATTCTTGAGGTTGTATTCCCTAATCCTGTGGGGTTGCAATTGTTTTTTTGTTTGTTTTATCCCAAGTATAGAACTTTATATTGTATTTAACTCCATGTTAGTAATTTCATCCTCTTTTAAGGCTGTCTAATTGTTCTCCATTGTATTAGCTAATCCATATTAGCTCAGCGTCACTTGCACATTTTGGTAAGTATATATATCATCTGTGCCTTCATCAATCTTTAATAAAAATGTTGAATATGGAGGTCAGAAGGCAAATCATGGGAACACTATTGTCTATTAATAGATGGCCATAAAAGTTGATGCCAGTCTATCTCAGTTCTGTCTACACAGCATGACAGACTTTGTCAAATATTTTGCTGAAATTGAAATACATTATGCCTCTGATAATCCCCTCATAGCCTAGTGACCCTGTCAAAAAAGGAAATAAGATCCGGTTTGAATGATGTTAATGAACCCATAATGGTTCTGAATTATAACTTTCCCTTTTTAAAAAAACTGGCATCAACTTGGAACTGCCCCAAAAGATGTCAAAGCATACCCTTTCATCCAGTAGTGTTTCTACTATGCTTGTATCCCAAAGAGAATTTAAAGAAGGGAAAGTGATCCACATGTGTAAAAATGTTTGTGGCAGCTCTTTTTGTAGAGGCAAGAGACTGGAAACTGAGTGGATGCTCATCAATTGGAGAATGCCTGAATAAATTGTGGCATATGAATGTTATGGAATATTATTGTTCTGTAAGATATGACCAACAGGATGATTTCAGAAAGACCTGGAGAGACTTACATGAACTGATGCCAAGTGAAATGAGCTGAAGGAAATCATTGTACATGGCAACAAGAAGATCACACGATTAATTCTGATGGACATGGCTCTTCTCAACAAAAGATGATTCAGGCCAATTCCAATAGACTTGTGATGGAGAGAGCCAGTTGCATTCAAAAGAGGTCTATGGGGACTGAGTGTGGACCACAACATAGCATTTTCACCTTTTTATTGTTTGATTGCTTTTTTCCCCCCTTTTTGATCTGATTTTTCTTGTGCAGCATGATGAATGTGGAAATATGTATTAGAAGAATTGCACAAGTTTAACATAGATTACTTGTTGTCTAGGGGAGGAGTTGGGAAGAAGGGAGGGAGAAAAATTTGGAACACAAGGTTCTGAAGGGTGAATGTTAACTATCTTTGCATGCATTTTGAAAATAAAAAGCTATTATTAAATTTTAGAAAATAAAAAACTGGTATTTTCTGTTTTTATATCACTTTGATTTGCATATTCCTCTTCCTTATAATATTCCTTATAACCAAAAATTGTTAAGAGAAAAAAAAAAAAAAACTCAGTGAAACTAACCAGAATCTCAGAATGTGAAATTATATACAGTGTTCCACAACCTTAGTCTCCCACCTCTGCAAAGAACCTGGGAGAGATGTTTTCTCGTTTTGCTTCTTTTGGGTCAAGTTTTGTCATAATTTTCCAGCATTCAATTGTAATTGTTTTGTTGGGTTTTTTCCCTTTTACACTGGTGTAATCATCATACATTGTTTTCCTAAATCTTCTATTTCGCTTTGCTGTACTTTACTCAGTCCTATAAATTTTTGTTTCTCTACATAATCATTTCTTACAATAATTTTCCATTACATTAATATACATAACATGTTTTACCACTCCCCAAAAGGATGAACATCTCCTTTATTTCCAGTTTTTTGCTATTATAAAAATCAGTAACTGATTGAAGAATCAATAAACCTTAAAGTGCCTTCTATGTGCCAGGCACTGTACTAAATGCTACAAAAAATGTTGCTAAAATATTTTTATAGATGTGGCATATATTTTTATTTTACGTCCTCAGAATAGATATCTGAGTATGAAATCTCTTGGCCAAAGAATGTGATATTTAGTTACCTTCAAATAGTTTTAAATTTCTCTTCAGTATAATTTGACCAATTTTACTACTCTACCAACAATATTTTTACTGTGCCTATCTTTCTACAATGTCTCTAAAAGCAATTACTTCTATGTTTCATCTTTGACAATTTACTGGGAGGGAGGCGAAACCTCAGAAGTATTTTGATTTGCATTTTCTTAAGAATGATTTGGCACACATAAATCATTTTTATGCATTTTTACTACATCACTAAAAAAATCCAAAAGTAAGAAATAGAAAGAGAAATTCCATTTAAAATAACTATTGATAGTATAAAATATTTGGGAATCCATCTGCTAAGAGAAAGTCAGGAACTATGTGAGCAAACT
Organism: Sminthopsis crassicaudata; assembly: GCF_048593235.1. Classification (NCBI taxonomy): domain Eukaryota; kingdom Metazoa; phylum Chordata; class Mammalia; order Dasyuromorphia; family Dasyuridae; genus Sminthopsis; species Sminthopsis crassicaudata. The sequence goes on along the minus strand of NC_133619.1, from coordinate 579,948,452 downwards.
ACAAAACATTTTCCACACAAAGTCAGATCTAAACAATTGGAAAAATATCAAGTGCTCTTGGATAGGTCAAGCTAAAGAAGACAGTACTGCCTAAACTAATCTATTTACTTAGTGCTATAACAAACTCCCAAGAAACTATTTTAATGATCTAAAAATAATAATAAAATTCATCTGGAAGAACCAAAAGTTAAGAATTTCAAGGTAATTAATGTGGAAAAAAAAGAATCAAATGAAGATAACCTAGCTGTACCACTATATTATAAAGCAGAGGTCATCAAAACCATTTGGTACTGGCTAAGAAATAGACTAATTGATCAGTGGTTCAAAGAACAAAATAGTCAATAACTATGGCAATCTATTATTTGACAAACCCCAAGACCCCAGCATTTAGAATAAGAATTCACTATTTGACAAAAACTGCTGGGAAAATTGGAAATTTGTATGGCAGAAACAAGACATTGACCCACACTTAAAACCATAAACCAAGATAAAGTCTAAATAGGTTCATGATCAAGACAAAAAAGAATGAGATTAGAACATAGGATCATTTACCTCTCAGACCTGTGAAGGAGGAAGGAATTTATTACCAAAGAAGAACTAGAGATCATTATTAATCACAAAATAGAAAATTTTGATCATATTAAGTTAAAAAGTTTCTGTAGAAACAAAACTAATACAGACAAGATTGGAAGGGAGCAATAAACTGGGAAAACATTTTTACAGTTAAAGGTTCTGGTAAAGGCCTCATTTCTAAAATATATAGGGAATTAACTCAAATTTTAAAAATTCAAGCCATTCTCCAATTGATAAATGGTCAAAAGATATGAACAGACAATTTTCAGATGAAATTAAAACCATTTCTATTCATATAAAAAGATGCTCTAAATCACTATTGATCAGAAAAATGCAAATTAAATGTCTCAGATTGGTTAAGATGACAGGGAAAGATAATGGTTGGTGAAATTGTGACCTGACAAAACCATTCTGGACAGCAATTTGGAACTATGCTCAAAGGGCTATCAAACTGCACACCTTTAGATCCAGCAGTGCTTCTGGGCTTGTAACCCAAAGAGATCTTAAATGAGGGAAAGGGACCGACATTTGCAAAAATATTTGTGGCATTCCTCTTTGTTGTGACCAAAAACTGGAAAATGAGTGGATGCCCATGAGGTGGAGAATGGCTGAATAAGTTGTGGTATATGAATGTTATGGAATATTACTGTTCTGTAAGAAAGGATCATAGAGAAGCTTGGAGAGACTTAACATGAACTGATGCTGAGTGAAAGGAACAGAACCAGGAGACCATTATACACAGGAACAACAATACTGATGATCAATTCTGATGGACATGACTCTCCAACAATGAGATGATTCAGATCAGTTCCAGTTGTTCAGTGATGAAGAGAATCAGCTACACCAAGAGAGAGAACCATGGGAACAGTGTGTTCTTTACTTGCATTTTGTTTTCTTTCTCATTTTTTCTTCTTTCTTAATCTGATTTTTTCTTGTGCAGCAAGATAACTATATAAATATGTATACATATATTGTATTTAACATATGCTTTAACATATTTAAGATGTATTGGACTATCTGCCATCTAAGGGGGGGAAGGAGGGAGGAGGAGGGAAAAATTTGGAACAGAAAATTTTTCAAGGGCTAATGTTGAAAAATTACTCATGCATATGTTTTGTAAATAAAAAACTTTAATAAAAAAGGAGTGATTTGGCACTATAAAAAGAGTCACTCTAAATATTTTTGTATATGTGAGCCCTTTTTACTTTTTTATGATCTCTTCAGGCTACAGACCTAGTAGTGATATTGCTGGATCAAAGGGAACTCAGAATTTTATGGCCCTTAGGACACAGTTCCAAAATGCTGTCCAGAATGTTTGGATTAGTTCACAACTTCACCAAAAATGCCTTAGTGTCCCAATTTTCCCACACTTCCAACATTTACCATTTTTCTTTTTTGTCCTATTAGCCAATCTGATAGGTGGGATGTAGTACCTCAAAGCAGTTTTAATTTGCATTTCTTTAATAAACAGTGATTTAGAAAATTACCTTTTTATATCCTTCAATCATGTTCAATTGGAGAATGACTTGTATTCTTATAAATTTGAATCAGTTCTCTATACATTGAGAAATGAGGGCTTTCTCAGAAACACTGGCTGTAAAATTGTTTCCCATCTTTCTGCATTACTTCTAATCTTGGTTGCATTGACTTTGTGGTGGCAAAGAATTGGAAATTGAGAGGATGTCCATCAGTTGGAGAATGGCTGAATAAGATGTAGTATATGAATGTAGTGGAATACTATTTTGCTATAGAAAGCATGAGCAGGCAGATTTGAAAACAGATTGAAAAACCTAGAAAAGAACAGGAGAATATTGTACACAGTAAGAACATTTAACTCTGATAGACTTAGCTCTTCTCAGCAACACAATGCTCCAAGACAATTCCAAAAGACTCATGATAGAAAATGCTGTCCACATCCAGAGTCTGAAAGCAGCTTAGAGCACACTATTTTCACTTTTTTTCTCTCTTGGTTTTTCTCTTTTGTTCTGCTTCTTTCACAGCAAGACTATTGTGGAAATTCTTATAATATGATTGTACATGTATAACCTATATCAGATTGCTTGCTGGCTTGAGTAGAGGAAAGGGGAATGAGGGAGAAAACAAAAACAAAATAAACAAATTGGAACTCAGGAACTTATAAAAGTGAATGCTGAAAACCACCTTTACAGGTAATTAGAAAAAAGAAAAGAAAGTGCTATTAATTGAGGGGCTGGGGGAGAATAATTTGAAACATTCTTTCACAGGATTGTTAATAACTTGGTACTCTTTTGAAAACTGCTTATTGATGTTCCTTGGCAATTTCTATATTGGGGAATAGTTTTTTTTAATCTGAATACTTTTGATAATCATCTCTCTGTCTTGGATAGAAGACTCTTATTAAGGATTTTTGATACAATTATTTTTTATTTCCCAGGCAAATACTTCTCTTCTTATCTTGACTAGATTAATTTTATTCATACCAAAGCCTTTTCAATTTTATATGATTGAATTTAATTTTTTGTAACACTATCCCTTAATTAATTAAGAATTGATTCCTCCTTCCTCCAATCATAGCTGTGAAAGTACCTGATCCCAGTTCTCTTTTAGTTTTTTATATTATTACCTTTAGTATTTAAGCAATGTATCAATTTTGAATTTATTGTGGTATGAGGCATTGGTTGAAGCCAGGACTTCCTAATCAGGAGCTCATGTATATAAATTTCAGGTGGTCTGTGAAATTGAATAAAATTCAGTAGGAAAATTCAATAAAAATAAAAATAATTCAATAAAAATAAAAATTCAATAAAATTCAATAGGAAAAAATACATTTTAATTTTCATTAACCTCTAGTTAAAATTTAGCATTTATTTCCTTGCATATCACAATAATATGAGAGAAAAATAGGAACAAAAAAAAAAGTGAGGAGGAGAGAACAGATAATTTATTAAGTGTTTATTATATTCCAGGAAATGGGTTTAGTATAGTCCCCAGGACATAGTAGGTGCTTAATAAATATTCATTGATTTGCTAAGTGCAAATATATAAATATAATACCAATGCACATTTATATGAATATAGTAGAATATTTTGTGCTATAAGAAAGGATGAGCAGGCAGATTTGAAAATAGATTGAAAAACTTAGAAATTGTTAAGTAAATAAACAGATGCCAAGAGAGAACATTGTACATAGTAATAGCAACATTAAGCAAAAAGAAAGACAGTCCTGATCCTTGGAGCTGACATCCCAATGGGGGAAGACATCATTTAAAAGGAGAGGCAGCTAGATGGTGCAATGGATAGAGTGCTGGCCCTGGAATCAGAAGGACCTGAACTCAAATCCAGTCACTAGTTATGTGAATGGTCACAGGGACAAGTTACAGCAGTCAGGAACAGAACCAGGCTTCACCACACTGCCAAAGGGATCCATGAAACAAAAAAAGATTAAGTACCCCCGGTCTAAGCATAATTTCTGCCAGAATGCTCTCCATTTTTCCTAAACATTCTTGTTAGAAAAGGAATTCTTTCCTCAATAATTTCTATTTCTGGGTTTATTTACCATTAGGGCACCAAGTTGTTATTTCTGATTTTTCCTTGTCTGCTCTATTGCATCTAGATGATTTTCTAACTTGTAATTCATTCCCTCCTTAAGTATTCACAAATAATTCCTTCAGTAATCTCTTCAAGAATTTTTCCAGGACTAAAATGACAGGAAAATATAATGATAAATGTTGGAAGGGATATGGGAAAACTGGGACACAAACATATTGTCGATAGAGTTATGAACTGATCCAACCATTCTGAGAGCAATAAGGAACTGTGCCCAAAGGGCTATCAAACTGTGCATACCCTTTGATCCAGCAATGCTATTACTGGGTCTATATTCCAAAGAGATCTTAAAGGAGGGAAAGGGACCCATGTGTGCAACAATTGTTTGTGGCAGCCCTCTTTGTGGTGGCAAGAAACTGGAAACTGAGTGGATGCCTATCAGTTGGGGAATGGCTGAGTAAGTTATGGTATATGAATGTTATGGAATATTATTGTTCTGTAAGAAATGAGGATTTTAGAGAAGTCTGGAGAGACTTACATGAACTGATGCTCAGTGAAAGTGAGTAGAACTAAGAGAACATTGTATACAGCAATGACAAAATTATTTAGTGATCAATTCTGATGGACGTGCCTTTTTTCAACAATAAGAAGGTGATTTGGGTCATTTCCAAATCTTGAGATGGAGAGAGCCATCTGCACCTAGAGAGAGTCCTATGAGGACTGAGTATGGATCACAACATAATACTTTCATTTTTTTTGTTGTTTGCTTGCTTTTTTCTAATTTTTTTTTCCTTTTTGATCTGATTTTTCTTGTGCAGAATAGTAAATGTGGAAATATGTATACTTGCTGTCTAAGGGAGGGGGTAGAGGGGAAAATGGAGAAAAACTTGGAACACAGGGTTTTGCAGGGGTGAATGTTGAAAATTATCTTTGCATGTATTGTGAATATAAAAAGATATTATTTGTAATATTCTCTCTAAAACGTAATTTTCTCTGTTGAGGTTTTCTTGGGGTCTCTGGAAGCAGCCTTTGTTTCAGTTTAGTAATCACCATAGGAGTAGGCAGGGGTTAAAGTCCAAATCCTTCAAAGTCTTGTCTCATTCACTCAGCTCAGCTTCTTTTTCTGGAAGCCTTCCAGATCTTGGTTTCAGTGGAGAGGTGAAGGAGGACAGCCTCCCACCACTTCTTTGGTCTTCTCTTGTTCTGATTCTGGCTGAGCTTGTCCAAGCTTATATTGTCTCTTATCAAAGATGTGAATTTTGTAGAACTATAGTAAATACTAAGTACATATACTGAACTAGAGAACTGTCAAGCAACATTCTAAATATCCTTTGTCTCTATCAATTCCACCTTGTTTCAACTTCTGGCCCATAACATCTCCCAGTTTCTTTGGTTTTTAGAACATAGGGTGGTCACTTTCCCCGACTTCTCAAGGAAGTGAGAACCCCAAAAAAGGTGATCATGCTGTCCCTGACTGCTCAAAAAAGTGGTGAAAACACTATAAAAGGAGGTGATCACGCCTTCTCTGACATCTTAGGAAGGGAGATGAAAACACCAAAGGAAATGGGAAATGAAATCAGATTAGTGGGTTTCTGAAGGAGCTCAGTTGAAACAGGTCTACATAAATCCATCAACATGGGAGGTATTACACATAATTACATAAATTACTTAAGCACATAGTAACACAGGCTAGTAGTGATGTGACAAATAACATGAATCTATATGAGGAATTATACATGTTCATAAGTCTTAGACATAGTCCAAAAGGAATCTGTTATCCATTACATCATGTGTGTAGGGAATCCAATGATTCCTGCCAGTTTTGAAATCCTGTATCAGACTCATCATGTCTTAGAGAATCCAATGATTCCTGCTGGTTTTGAAGTACTACAATAATCTCATCATGTGTCAGAGAATCCAATGATTCCTGCAGATTTTGTTCTTAGGTCTTTGTTTCGAGGTTTTTCTCTTTTTTTATGTCTCTCTCTAATGGACAAGGCAAATATGGCTCATTGGCACCCATCTGAATCCTTCTCCATCTGTAGACATACAAGCAAATCCTCTCCCCCAAGCAGTTAACCTATCTAGTCCCTTCCATTCACCACTTTCTGGGTCTCTCCACATCACTTGACAATTAAGTAAAGACAGTGGAGCTGCTCGCACTGGACACTGCCCTTCTGTTGATTTATAAAACCTGTCTGCCAGAGTCAGTGCATCTTTATCAAAAATTTAAAAATTAATGGTATAAAAGAGGTAAATTTAGATGTTCTCTGGGGTTACCTATGGCTCCCCCTTTCTTTTGTTTTTGGAGGAGCATCTTATTGTCTCTGTTTCTCCTCTCTACTATTGCCAGACCTTGAGAATTAAAGGATATCCCAGTGGTGTTTAAAATCTTACACTGTGCACAAAAGTGTGCAAAATGTTTAGAAGTATATGCAGGTCCATTATCTGTTTTTATTGCTTGTGGCACACCCATAACTGCAAATGCTTGTATGAGGAATTCAGTGACCCCTTGGGTTGTCTCTTTTGCTGCTGGTATTGCGAAAGAGAATCCTGAAAAGGTGTCTACCACAACATGGATAAAAGACACGCAATCAAAAGATTTATAATGGGTCACATCCATTTGCCAGATTTAATTGGGTCTCAAACAATGAGGGTTCTTCATTGGAGGGAGCATAAGAGTGTGGAAAAGAAGGCAAGTTATACAGGCTTTTACTATGCTCCTAGCTTCCTCTCTTGTTATTCCAAATTGTAAACACAAAGATCGCACAGCCTGATGCTATTTAGAATGAGATTCTTGGGATGCCTGAAATAAAGGAGTATTGGCCAACATGGTGAGGAGATCTACCTTTGACTTACCATCGAAAATAGGACCTGGAAGTCCACTGTGAAAGTGGACCTGGAAGATATAAATCTTATCTAATGCTTTCTTAGCTGCTCTTGAAGTTCCTTAAAAAGCTGATATAAATTTGAAGCTACAAATTTTATTTGGGCTGTGGCAATTCTTTGTACCCCACCTATTGAATAGGCCAAATCAGATATTATATTTATATCTCATGGGTAATAAGTAAGAGTAGAATGATTGCATATAACACATTCTACTGAGTGGAATGAAGAGGAGTTCTGACTGCTCTCTTTATGGTTAAATCATGAGAGTATACAGCACAAATATTTTGTTTGGATGCATCTTTAATGATAGGTGGTCCTTTAAGAGGAACCTTAGGAGCCTTTTCTTCAAAAAACCATTGCCAATTATGTAATAGTCTGGTTATCTTTAATGGAGACCCATGTGTAAAATTTGAAGCTATGGAAAGAACTCTGAGAGTTGACTATGAACCACTACACAGAATTCCTAATCCCTCTATTTTTGTCTGCCTACATTTTTGATTTCCTCCATAGTATAATAATACACTTTTTAAAGTCCGATTCTTTTGTACACCAAAATAACTCTTTGGACATGTATACATACATTGTATTTAACTTATACTTTAACATATTTGACGTGTATTGGTCAACCTGCCATCTGGGGGAAGGAGTGGGGGGAAGGAGGGGAAAAGTTGGAACAAAAGGTTTTGCAATTGTCAATGCTGATAAATTACCTATGCATAAAATTTTTGTAAAAATTACTTTAATTAATGAATTAATTACAAATAAATAAATAAATAAAATAAAGTTGAAGCTGTGGCCAATAAAATTTGCCACTCTGGGATGGTTTCACAGCATACATTAATTTGTTCATTGATATAAAATGTATATACCTTGTCAGGTCCTATCCCAGATAATTGCACTGCTTGCTTATAATAAAATCCTAGCCACAAGCACTGGATAAGGAGTAAAGCTTTGTTCTGGTTGTGCTGGGAGGTTCACCCACTCTATCACACAGTCTCCCTGATGAAGGACTTCTGTGGGTGCCTCTTATGTAGCAAAAATTGATATTACCAAGGGATTTTGAGTTACCCTTTCAACCACATTGGATACAGCCAGTTCAAGTTCTCTCAAAACCTCTTGCGCTTCTTTTGTAAGCTGGGATGGTGAGTTTAAAGCACTTCCCTTAAAAGTCTTCCCTTAAAATATCATATAGAGGTTGCAGTTGATTGGTAGTTAACCCTAACACTAGACACATCCATTGGATATATCCTATTAATTTTTGGAAATCATTTAAGGTGTTCAACTTCTCTGTTCTTAAAGTTTTTGTACTGTAAACACCTTAGGGTATACTTCATATCCTAAATATTGAAAAGGAGCATGTCTTTGAATTTTTTCTAGAGTTTTGTGCAATTTATAGTTCCTTAGTGTATCCATGGTCTTTTGTAGACATGCTTCTAACATTTGTTCCTCAGGTGCACACCCCAAAATATCATGCATGTAATGTAATAACAGTACTTTTGGAAATGCCTGTCTTACTGGAGTAAGAGCAGAAGCAACATTTGACACATGGTAGGGCTATTTTTCATTCCCTGTGGCAAAACTGTCCATTCATATCTTTTATAAGGCTCAGCTAAGTTAATGCTAGGCACTGAAAAGCCAAATCTTTTCATATCCTCGAGGGATAGAATAATGTCTATAACCCAAAGAGGCCATTCTCTTTTTTTTTTTTTTTTTTTTTTAAATAATTTTATAATTATAACATTTTTTGACAATATATATGCAAAGGTAATTTTTTTTACAACATTATCCCTTGTACGCCCTTCTATTGTGAATTTTACCCTCCTTCCCTCCATCCCCTCTCCTAGATGCCAGGCATTCCCATACATATTAAATATGTTATAATACAATACATATGTGCAAAACTGAATTTTGTTGTTGCTGTTGTTGTTGCAAAGGAAGAATTGGATTCAGAAGGTAAAAATAACCTGGGAAGAAAAACAAAAAATGCAAACAGTTTACACTCATTTCCCAGTGTTCCTTTTCTGGGTGTAGCTGATTCTGTCCATCATTGATCAATTGGAACTGGATTAGATCTTCTCTATGCTGAAGATATCCACTTCCATCAGAATACATCCTCATACAGTATTGTTGTTGAAGTGTATAATGATCTCCTAGTTCTGTTCATTTCACTCAGCTTCAGTTGATGTAAGTCCAAAGAGGCCATTCTCTAAGCAGCTGAGTAGGAGATGGAAGTCCAGGCTGAAGAGTTCCCATAGTTTCCATCTTTCATTTACCTGTCTTAAATCAATCAACATCCTCCATTTTCCAGATTTCTTTCTTACAACATATAGTGGGGAATTCCAAGGTCTTAGAGAAGGTTGTAAGTGTCCTTGGTCAAATTGCTCCTATACAATATCTATAATGAGGCCTAAATTTTATCGCTACCTAGGGCCACTGTTCTATCCACACGGGTGTATCAGTTTTCCACTGATTAGGAACAAGTGAGAGTGTTGACAGGCCTTCAACAGGAGCCCTACCTAAAAAGCCGCAGTACTCAGTTGTCATCCTAACTGTTGTTTCACCTTCAAATATCCAACTCAAAGGGGCAGCATTAACTTCAGCTGCTATTGATACACCTACACCAGACATGTAGATGTCTGCCTTAATCTTTGGCCAATGACTGGGACAATTGGCACTTCTAATGACTGTATAATCTGCACCAGTGTCTACCAATCCTTCTAATAGTATGCCATTTATATAGATGGTGAGCATAGGTTGGTCAGCTGTCATGGCTGCTGTCTAGTATATTCCTGGGTTTTGCTGCTTGGAGCCAGAACCTGGGCAATTATCACCATATTGCTTATTAAGAGTCTATATCAGTAAACCTGGTGCTACTACTTCTCCTGGTTGATAAGTCACACATTGTCTACCTATTGAGTGACTGGGATATTATCTACACATTCCCCAGGTATCAATGTATGGATGGACACTGTTTTGTAAGTACTCTCAAGAAGTGAAATGGTCAAGTCTACTGTGCCTGGAGGCAAGGGATCCATAGACTGGAGAGGAACAGATTTCACCTCTCCAGGGGATATTTCAGTAGTCCCTACTGCATAGAACTCTATTTTCCCTAATTGCAATCTGTTTTTTCCCCTCTGATTGCCTTTTGGCTGACTAATGATGTCTCAATATTGAATTTCTAAAGACTCTCTGGATGTAAACACGGCTGCCATCATGCCCTGAAGCTGGACCCCACCTCTCATTTCCCTGGGTCAATTTACATTCTGAGGCCCAGGGGAAACCCTTGTGGTATTTTGAACATAGGGTTTTAGGTCTTCTTTTACCCTGTCCTCTCAGTCTATCTCTTTGACTGCATTGGGCTCTCAGGTATCCTATTTTTCCAAACTGAAAACATCGACGACTCTCTCTAGAACTCCCTTGCGAGGGGAGATCCTGTCTTCCCTTATTCATCATACTCTGGGTATAATAAGCATTTGTGCCCACTGTGGCACAGCATCTTATGATCTCTTTTTGTCTCCTTCACTTGGGACTTGGCTAGTTTTTCTGGAGGCCTTCAGGATCTTGGTTTCAGTGGGGAAGCGAAAGAGGACTGCCTCCCACCACTTCTCTAGTCTTCCCTTGTTCTGATTCTGGCTGAGCTTGTCCAAGCTTATATGGTCTCCTATCAAAGGTGTGAATCTTTTAGAACTATAGTAAGTACTAAGTACATGTACTGAACTAGAGAACTGTTAAGCACCATGCTAAATAACCCTTGTCTTTATCAATTCCACTGACTTAGCACCTTGTTTCAAGTACCGACCCATAACAATTATTTTTGAAAGAAAGAAGGAATTTTGCCAAGAATGGAGGTCAAAATGATTAGTCTATACTCTGGAGAATCCATTTCCTTTTTGTTTTTGAAAAGCAATTCTTTGGACAATCTCCAGTCTAGTGTCTGTATTTTTTTCAAAGTTCACAGTGACTCAGCAATCACATCAGCCACTTCTTTTAGATGTAATTTGCCCAAGGCTTAGTGACTTGAACTCTTTGAGAATTCTCTGAGCATATTACCATTTACCTCTGTTCCAACTGCCTGATAACCACATTTTTTTTTTAATCTTCCTGATCTGCAAATGATTCTCCTTGGTAGAGAAAACAAGCAAAATACTGGCAAGAATGCCTGGTTTCTCTTTCATCACTATATTCCCAATTTTCTAAGTCAGCAGTCCCATTATAGCTTTTTGTTTCTGTTGACCTTAGAATTTTTTTTTGACCTTAGAATTTTTATACTTTTTTTACTTTTAATACTTTTTTTTTTTTTTTTCTTGGTGAAAGTTATTCTACCCAGGCTTGAAATACAATGATCATTCATGGACCCAATCCTATTACTAAGTAGATATGGAAATTTTAATCTGCTATTTCTATCCTAGGCTGGTTCACCCCTTCTTAGACAGCTATTGATTGTCTTAGTCTACTATAACCCAGAACTCCTAAGCTTAAAGCAACCTTTGATTCTCAGCCTTCCCAATAAAAGAGGCAATAGGTACTGCCATATCCAGCTGTCATTTTATAACTCCTGACATTGCTCATCTGGCATTTGTAATTTTCCCAGTACTACCAAAAACAAACATCATTTAAACTCTTAGTTTTTACCTCTGCCTTTGTAAATAGCAGGAAGGCATTGTACCTATGTTGAAGTATAAATTGTGAAAACTGAAACTAATAGTTGATTATTTACTATATTTCATGTGTTACACAGCCAAAGAAAAAAGTTGTTGAAGGAGAAAATAATAATTTTTCTTACTTATAGAGCTATTGTGGAGAAAAATGCTTTACAATATATTAAAAGGTGGAAGTAATCAATGTTGGAAGATGTATGGGAAGAAAAACATACTAATAATATATTGGTAAATCCTCTAATTTTTCCAGCAGTTCTGGAATATGATTTGGAGTTATTTGGTAAAAATAATGAAATTGTTTATGTATTTTGATCCATTAATTCCACTCTAAGTGTTTAGGGAAGACTAGGACCACTGATGTGAGGGTTCCCGAATTCTTTTTTGAAGGCTGATTTCTACCTTTGGGGTCCACCTGTCACTTAAATCTCACCTGTGAATCCATGAAGCTTTAGCACTGTGGCTACAACCTAGTAAAAACATTTTAGCAGACAAGCTAAACCAGCTTGAGGATAATTGTTGGGTATTGGTGATTTGGCTTGGTATCTATCCCAAGCATGTGAAGACATTGCCCCATAGAATAACCATTTGTTCCAATTTGTTCCAAATAAATTGTGAATGATTTGTTTGAAAGGGCCGTGAAAGTGGTTAAAAACAGGCACGATGGAGCACTCAGAGACTCACAGATTGCACCCTAAGTTATCGCTAGTTTTTATCTAGCCACTGGAATCCAATGACTAGAAGAAAGGATGAAACAAATGACTTCATGCAATTTGAATCCATTTCATGCTTGAGTCAAAAGACATTTCCCATACTGTTTTACCATTTTTACCTACTTCAAAATTTTGTGGTGATGGGCAAGTGACAAAGCAGTAAGTATGGATACACTGGAAGCTGTAGTCACAACCCAGCACACCGAGGATGGAAGCAGCCACAGGGTTCAGCAGCCTCAAGTGTCTGAGCAGCCTTTTGTAAGGACCACTCTGGTCACCTCCTAGAATGAGGAAGGGACTAGAAAAGGTGCTGTCAGAAAGTTTTGCTTCACCTGCCCTCCTTACTGCAGCAGACAGGGGCCTCACCCTGTGGTTAAAGTACAAAAAATGGGGGCATATAGGTGGCACAGTGGAGAGAGCACCAGCCTTGAATTCAGGAAAACTCAAGTTCAAATCTGGTCTCAGACACTTCACACTTCCTAGCTGTATGACCCTGGGCAAGTCACTTAACCCCAGCCTCAGAAAAAAAAAAATACAAAAAATGTACAAAACTTTGGGAAGACGATCCCATTCCCCACTGGCACATGATATGTGCACCCATTCATGATCAACACAAAATCCAATAGATCTGAAAGACGAACAACCCTTGTGATGAGAGAAATCTCATCTAAGCAGCTGCCCTGAGTGAGCCCTGGTAAATGAAGGTCTGCTTACCCAAGTCTGAGCTGACATGTGTATTCACGTGTCATTCATTGTGATGAGGAATGCTGTGAAGCTGACACAGGTTTCACAATCAAATCTAGTCAACAAGCCTGTTTGCCTCCCAAAAGAAATGAACAATATGCTCAGGGCAGTGTGATTGCCCTTTGCAGGGAAGTGTCATGCCATCATCTCAATGTGTATGCTGCCACCAGGATGAATCCTGAGGAGGTCAAAGAAAAAAAATTTAAATAATAATTGTTTGTATTTTTCAAATGCATGAAAAAGATGGCGGCGAGGATGCACACAGCTGCTTGAGCTGTGTGTTTTCTCTCAGAATTTATTTCATGACAAGCCTCAGAATTAATGCTTGACCGGAAAACAAGCCCACAAATAATCACCAACAAAAGACATCCTTGAAATTCCCCAGAGAAGGTCTGTGTTTGCTCGGGGGGAGGGGACGAACAGACTGGGCGCAGACTGAGGGCAGGCAGCGAGAGCAAGACAGACAGCTCACACAGCCCGGACTGGAGGGGGGAGGGGTGCGATCTCTGCCGTTTCTGAAAAAAGACTTTTACCCCAGTGTGGATGTTCTGTCTTGGCAGCAAGCCAGGAGCAGCAGAGAGGGTGTAAACACCGGAGGTAAAGAATAAAACCCTGGAAAGCTAGTGTCTCTCTGGATCCGGCCACCCCCACACCCACCCAGAGTGAGTCAGAGTGTTGTCAGAGCCTCAGAGCGCAGACGCAGCACTGCCATTGATGTCCTGTTAGTGCCTGGCTGCTGTCTCCTGCAGTCTGTAGAGGAAGCCCATTAACACCATCCAGCCCCATCCCCCCCAGAAACAGACCAATTGTTTTCTTGTCAATTTGTTTTCTTCTATTCCCCCTCTCACAAAATGAACAAAAAATTCAAAAGGGCTCTAACCATTGACAGCTTCTGTATAGAGAGAGAGCAGACTTCAAACCCTGAGGAGACTAAAAACAGACTGTCCCCAGAGGAATCCCCTAAGGGGGATATGAGCTGCTCCTCAATACAAAAGAATCTCATAGAGGAAATCAAAAAGGCTCTCACAAGAGAGCTGGAAGAGAAATGGGAAAAGGAAAAGGTAGCTTGGCAAGAGAGCCTGGAGAAGTCATCCAGAGTGGATAAAGAGATCAAATCATTGAGAAATAAAGTGAGTTGGAAAAAGAAAACAGCTCTCTAAAAAATAAAATTGATGAAATAGAAAAAAATTCCATAGAAGAAAAAAACTCACTTAAAAACTCAATTGAACAACTATAAAAAGATATAAAAAAAGTGAGTGAAGAAAATACATTATTAAAAATTAGAATCGAACAAGTAGAAATGAATCACTCGAGGAGACACCAAGAAGTAGTCAAGCAAAACCAGAAAAATGAAACAATTGAAAAGAATGTCAAGTACCTTATTGGAAAGACAACAGACCTGGAAACCAGAGCCAGGAGACAATTTGAGAATAATCAGACTCCCTGAAAAATGTGAGGAAAAAAAGAGGCTGGACACTATTTTCCAGGAAATTATCAAAGAGAACTGCCCAGACGGTTTAGAAACAGAGGGTAAAATAGACATTGAAAAAATTCATTGATCACCTACTGAAAGGGACCCTAAAATCAAAATGCTAAGAAATATAGTGGCCAAGTTCAAGAACCATCAGACAAAGTAAAAAATATTGGAAGCTGCTAGAAAAAAGCAATTCAGATATGGAGGAGCCACAATAAGGATAACCCACGATCTAGCAGCATCTACATTAAAGGAACAAAGGGCCTGGAATATGATATTCTGAAAGGCTAAGGAACTTGGTTTGCAGCCAAGAATAACTTACCCAGCAAAAATGAACATCGTTTTCCTGGCAAGAAGATAGACATTTAACAAAATAAATGAATTCCATCATTCTTGATGAAAAAAGCATATCTATACAAAAAGTTTGATCTTCAAATACAGAACTCAAGAGATTTCTAAAAAGGTAAAAATAAATCTTGAAAACTATATTTCTAACATAAAGATATGTAAAGAACACATGGAAAATTTGTCCTAGAAACTATAGGTGGAAAGGAAATTATATCATAAAAAAGGGTAAAGTAGTGATACTACATCTCATGAAGAGACAAAGTTAACCTATTATATCTGAGAGAAAGAAAGGAGGGAGAGGAACATAGTGTGTATCAATAGATATATTCAATTTATGGTGAAACTTCTTCTACTTCATTGAAAAGTGGGAGGGAAGGAGCAAGCTAAGGGGAAGGGAATACAGAAATTTTGAGGAAAAGGGGTAAAATAGGGGGAGGATCTTTCAGGTGGGGGAGGGATACTAAAAAGGGAGGGCTGTGAAAAGCAAGTGGCGCTCACAAGTTTAATACTAGGTAGGTGGGTAAGAGGGAAGGAAAGGAGAAAAGCATAAGCAGGGGTTAAGAGGATGGCAAGCAATATAGAATTAGTCCTTCTAACCATAAATGTTAATGGGGTAAACTCCCCCATAAAGAGGAAGCAGTTAGCAGACTGGATTAAAAGCCATAATCCTACTATATGTTGTTTACAGGAAACACACCTGAAATAGGGTGATACATCCAGAATAAAGGTAAAAGGGTGGAGCAGAATCTACTATGCTTCAGGTAAAGCCAAAAAAGCAGGGGTAGCCATCCTCATCTCAGATCAAGCAAAAACAAAAATTGATCTAATTAAAAGAGATAAGGAAGGGCATTATATTTTGCTAAAGGGTAGCATAGATAATGAAACAGTATCAATATTAAACATATACGCACCAAGTGGTGCAGCATCTAAATTCTCAAATACATGCAAAGATAGTTTTCAGCATTCAACCTTGCAAAACCTTGTGTTCTAATTTTTTCTCCTTCCCTTCCCACCTCTTCCTTCCCCTATACAGAAAGTAATCCAATATAGGTCAAACATGTATAATTCTTCTAAACATGTTTCCACGTTTATCACACTGTAAAAGAGAAATCAGATCAAAAGGGAAAAAATGAGAAAAAAAAAAAAAAACAAGCAAGCAAACAACAACAGCAACAAAGGTGAAAATGCTGTTGTGATCTATATTCCATCTCCAAAGTTCTCTCTCTGGATGCAGATGATTCTCTCTACCACAAGCCTATTGGAATTGCCCTGAATCACCTCATTGTTGAAAAGAGCCACTGTCTATCACAGTGCATCATCACATAATCTTGTTGTTACCATGTACAATGACCTCCTGGTTATGCTTACTTAACTTAGCATTGCTTCATGTAGGTCTCGCCAGGCCTTTCTGAAATCATCCTGCTAATCATTTCTTTCAGAACAATAATATTTCATAACCATAATATTTCATATATCATACCTTATTCAGCCATTCCTCAACTGATGGGCATCGACTCAGTTTTCACTTTCTAGCCACCACAAAAAGGGTCACCACAAACATTTTTGCACTTGTGGGTCCCTTTCCTTTTTTTTATGATCTCTTTGGAATACAGACCCAGTTGAGACAATGCTGGATAAAATGGTATGCAGAATTTGATAGCCCTTTGGGCATTGTTTCAAATTGCCCTCTAGAATGGTTGGATCTGTTCACAACTCCACCAACAATGTATCAGAGTCCCAGTTTTCCTGCATCCCCTCCAACATTCACGCTTATCTTTTCCTGTCATTTTCGACAATCTGAGAGGTGTGTAGTGGTATCTCAGAGTTGTCTTAATTTGCATTTGTCAAAGAAAAATTTTATGAAGATCCAAAGATCCTATCATCAATGAGCTAAAATAGGACAAACTTATAAATCTGTGTGACATTAATGTTAAAGGCTCAGACTATAAGATGCAGCAGGGAGTCCTTGGGAGGATCAGGGTTGGAAACAGTAACAGCATTGTTCATCTACTACTGAAGACTTATATATCTCATGACCTTCTCATCACCAACACTATCTTCCATTTACCCAAATGCGTGAAAACTGAGTAGATTCACCTTTGCAGCAAATATTGGCATTTGATACATTATGTCATTGTTAAGAGAATACACGGGCAGTGATGGAGGTGAGGCATAAGGTAGAGTGCTGGGATGATCACGGGACTTATCCTCTCCAAGATAAACCTGTACATTCAAAAAAAGTAGAGGCCTAAGATAAGATGACTACCAGAAAACTTAAGGTCAACAGACCACAATGCTGTGAGTGAACAGCTTACTGCTGACTTGGAAGGAAAACTGAGCCAATACAATGTGGGCAGCAATGGAGCAGAAAAGAATGGGCAGCTTTCAGAGAATTGGTGTCCAGCAGTGCATTTACTTATTAGGGCCAGAAACTCACAAACATCAGAATAAGTTGGATAAAAATGATGGGGAGATTAAGAAATTACCAAATGAAAAGCAAGAACTCCACAGGGTTTACCAGTGGGGCAGTTCATCCATCTCTAACAAGGCAATATTTAACTTCTCCTTGATGAAGAACTGCTGTGGGTGCCTCTTGTGTAGCAAAAATTGATAAGCCTAACACTGGATGCATCCATTGGATATCTCCTATCAATTTCTGAAAGTCACTTAAGGTGTTTAGCTTCTCTGTTCTTAAGGAATACTATAAGCACCTTAGGATATACTTCATATCCTAAATAATGAAAAGGAGCATGTCTTTGAATTTTTTCTGGAGCTATATGCAATTTGTAGTTCCTTAGTGTTTCCATAGTCTTTTGTAGACATGCTTCTAACATTTGTTCCTCAGGTGCACATTCCAATATATCATCCATATAATATAAAAACAGGATTTTTGGAAATGCTTTTCTTACTGGAGTAAGAGCAGCAGCAACATACATTTAGTACATAGTAGGGCTATTTTTATTCCCTGTGGCAAAACTGTCCATTCATATCTTTTATAAGGCTCAGCTAAGTTAATGCTGGACACTGAAAAGGCAAATCTTTTCATATTCTCCTTAGCTAAAGGGATAGAATAGAAACACTCCTTAATGTCTATAATCCAAAGAGGCCCATTCTCTAGGCAACTGAGTAGATATGGAAGTCCTGACTGAAGAGTTCCCATAGTTTCCATCTGTTCATTTACTCTTCTTAGATCAGTCAAGATCCTCCATTTTCCAGATTTCTTTCTTGCAACAAATACTGGGGAATTCCAAGGAATTCGAGAAGGTTGTAAGTGTTCTTGGTCAAGTTGCTCCTGTAGTATATCTAATAAGGCTTGAATTTTATCGCTACCTAAAAGCCACTGTTCTATCCAACTGGTGTATCAGTTTTCCATTGGATTGGAACAGGTGAAAGTGTTGACAGGCCTTCAACAGCAGGCCTTCAACAGCAGCCCTGCCTAAAAAGCCACAGTACTCAGTTGTCATTCTAATTGTTGTAAGATGTCTCTTTCCCACAGATTGATGGGGATTTTTTCAACTATACAAGAAGTAAGAACTCTTGTTTCACCTTCAAATATCCATCTCAAAGGGGCAGCATTAACTTCAGGTGCTATTGATCCTCCTACACCAGACATGTAGATGTCTGCCTTAATCTTTGGCCAGTGACTGGGCCAGTTGGCACTTCTAATGACTGTATAATCTGCACCAGTGTCTACCAACCCTTCTAATAGTATGCCATTTATATAGATGGTGAGCATAGGTCGGTCAGCTGTCATGGATGCTGTCTAGTATATTCCTGGGTTTTGCTGCTTGGAGCCAGAACCTGGACGACTATCACCAGGTTGCTTATTACGAGTCTGTATCAATAAACCTGATGCTACTACTTCTTCTTGATAAGTCACACATTGTCTACCTGTATTAGTGACTGGAATATTATCTACACATTCCCCAGGTTGCCACATCAATGTATGGATGGACACTGTTTTGTAAGTGCTCTCAGGAGGTGAAGTGGTCAAGCCTACTGTGCTGGAGAGGAACAGATTTCACCTCTCCAGGGGTTATCTCAGTTGTCCCTACTGCATAGAACTCTATTTTCTCTAATTGCAATCCGTTTTTCCCCTCTGATTGCCTTTTTAAAATTTTTTTTAAATTAATTTTATAATTATAACATTTTTTGACATTGAATATACATAGGTAATTTTTTACAACATTATCCCTTGTACTCCCTTCTGTTCCAAATTTTTCCCCTCCTTCCCTCCACCCCTTCCCTTAAATGGTAGGCAGTCCCATACATATTAAATATGTTATAGTATATCCTAGGTACAATATATATACGTGCAGAACCGAATTTTGTTGTTGTTGTTGCAAAGGAAGAATTGGACTCATAAGGTAAAAATAATCTGGGGAGAAAAACAAAAAATGCTAACAGTTTACACTCATTTCCCAATGTTCCTTTTCTGGATGTAGCTGATTCTGTCCATCATTGATCAATTGGAATTGGATTAACTCTTCTCTAGGTTGAAGATACCCACTTTCACCTCTGATGGCCTTTTGGCTGATGGATGATGTCTTAAAGATGAATTTCTAAAGACTCTCTGGGTGTAACCTTGGCTACCATCATGCCTCACCTGAGGCATTGAAGCTGGGCCCCACCTCTCATTTGCCTAAGTCAATCTACATTGTGAGGCCCAGTGGAAGCCTCAGTTGCATTTTGGACATAGGGTTTTGGGTCTTCCCTCACCCTGTCTTCTCACTCTATCTGTATCTACACTGAGCTCTCAGATGTCCTACTTTTCAACATTGAAAACATTGACGAATTTCTCTAGAATTACCTGGCCAAGAGGGACCCTGTCTTCCCATGTTCATCATTTTCTGGGTATAATAAGCATTTGTGCCCACTGTGGCACATCGTCTTATGATCTCCTTTAAAGGAGCATCTTTGTGTAGTCCCCATATAATTCTTCTGCAAACCTCAATGGCATTTTCCATAGCTAAATATCTGATCATTATTTCTATAGCTGCATTTTCTCCAATGGTTCTTGTGACACCTGTTTGCAAACTTCCCACAAAATCCATAAAGGGTTCATTGGGACCTTGCTCTATTTTTGTGAAGGTTTTCCCTGGATCTTTCCCTGGGAGGGTACCCCAGGCTTTTAGAGCAGCAGAAGCAATTTGGTCATACTTTCCCTATGGAGTAATTAATCTGTTCTGAATTCTCTGCATATTGACCTTCACCTGCTAGTTGATCAAAAGTGATTTGTACATTAACTCCTACATAATTCATGATTCTCCAAAAGCCACAAGTGTTGTCCACGTTCTAAACATGTCCTTGCTATGGATTTCTAATCATTCGGGGTTAGGATTTCATAAGCCAAATTATCTAGTAACATCTTAACATAAGATGATGTAGCCCCTTAAAGAGTGCAACCCTTTTTCAAATCCCTATTTTTTTCCAGATCAAAAGGAATGTGTCTATTCCTTTCTTGACCTGAAGAGTCAATCTCTTCAATCACAGGGTATGCATTTATTAAATCAGATACATCCTGTGCTTCATTTTTTGCCTTAACCAGTGCTTTTCTGTAATCTTGTCATAGGCTGCTTCATAGGTGGTGCTGATTGTGTTACTGCCTCTCCCCCTCCTCCTTCTCCCCCCACCCATGAAGGGTTAATTGAGGGAAGTAGGTCCTGAGATGGGAAATGCCTTAATGGCTTCTGCTGTGAAGTATTACACTCAGAATTGTCCTTAACTCCATTCTGATCTGATTCTTCCTTCTTTTCACCTAGTTTATTTGGATCCTTTCTCTCCTGCTCTTTCTTCTTTTTCCTTATTCTAAAACTTATATAATTTCCTAAAGCCAGTTGTATTAAATTATATGTGTAAAGTTTTTCTTTGGAAATTGAGTCAAGGGGCAGCTAGGTGGTGCAGTGGATAGAGCACCAGCCTTGAATTCAGGAGGACCCGAGTTCAAATGTGGTCTCAGACACTTAACACTTCCTAGATGTGTGACCCTGGGCAAGTCACTTAACCCCAGCCTCAGAAAAAGGAAAAAAAAAAAAAGAAAAGAAAAGAAATTGAGTCAAGAGTCAGGCAGGTCCATTATCATTATAGTATTGACATAGTTTCCACAGAAATCAGGATCGTGTCTGTCCCACATTCAAACCCAAAAATGTAATATTCTCTCTAAAATATAATCTTCTCTGTTAAGGTTTTCTTGGGTCTCTGGAGGCAGCCTTTCTTGCAGTTCAGTAATCACCACACAAGAAGCCAGGGGTTAAAGTCCAAATCCCTTATTGTCTCTGTCAAAGTCTTGTCTCCTTCACTTGGGGCTCAGCTAGTTTTTCTGCAGGCCTTTTGGTTCTTGGTTTCAGTGGAGAAGTAAAAGAGGACTACCTCCCACCACTTCGCTGTTTTCCATAGTTCTGATTCAGACTGAGCTTGTCTGAGCATATATGGTCTTTTATCAAAGGTGTGAATCTTGTAGAAGTATAGTAAGTACTAAGTACATGTATTGACTTAGAGAATTCAATGTATGAGGATGTATTCTGATGGAAGTGGATATCTTCAACATAAAGAAGATCCAACTCACTTCCACTTGATCAATGATGGACAGAAACAAATACACCCAGAGAAGGAACACTGGGAAGTGAATGTAAATTGTTAGCACTACTGTCTATCTACCCAAGTTACTTACACCTTCGGAATCTAATACTTAATATGCAACAAGAAAATGGTATTTACACACATATATTGTATCAAGATTATATTGTAACACATGTAAAATGTATGGGATTGCCTGTCTTCAAGGGAAGGTAGTAGAGGGAGGGAGGGAGGGGATAATTTGGAAAAATGAATACAAGGGATAATGTTATTAAAAAAAATTTTTAATTACTCATGCATATATACTGTCAAAAATATTATAAATAAAATTAAAAAAAAAAAAAAAAAGAATTGTATAGCACCATGGTAAGTATCCATTGTCTCTATCAATTCCACTGACTTAGCACCTTGTTTCAAATTCTGGCCCATAACAATTATTTTAAAAAGAAAGAAGAAATTTTGCCAAGAATGGAGGTCAAAATGATTAGTCTATACTCTGGAGAACCCATTCTCTTTCCTTTTTTTTTTTTTTTTTTTTTTTTGGAAAAGCAATTCTTTGGACTATCTCCACTCTAGTGTTTGTATTTTCCCCAAAGCTCATAGAAACTCAGCAATCACATCTGCCACTTCTTTTGGATGTAATTTGCCCAAGGCTTAGTGACTTAAACTCTTTGAGAGTTCTATGAACATATTCCCATTTACCTTTATTCCAATTTCCCAATAACCATGTCTTTTTTTTTTTTAATAGTTTTTATTTACAAGATATATGCATGGCTTATTTTACAACATTGACAATTGCCAAACCTTTTGTCCTAATTTTTCCCCTCCAGATGGCAGGTTGACCAATACAATGTTAAAGTATAAATTAAATACAACATATATATACATGTCCCAACAGTTGTTTTGCTGTCCAAAAAGAATAGGACTTACAATTAGCCTGTGAAGGTAATCCAAAATGCACATGGACAAAAATAGAGGGATTGGGAATTCTATGTAGTGGTTCATAGTCATCTCCCAGAGTTCTTTTGCTATGTAGCTGATTCAGTTCATTACTTCTCTATTGGAACTGATTTGGTTCATCTCATTGTTGAAGAGGGCCTCGTCCATCAGAATTGATCATCATATAGCATTGTTGTTGAAGTATACAACGATCTCCTGGACCTGCTAATTTCACTCAGCATTAGTTCATGTAAGTCTCTCCAGGCCTTTCTGAAATCATCCTGTTGTTAACTCCTTACAGAACAATAATATTCCATAAGATTCAAATACCACAATTTATTCAGCCATTCTCCAACTGATGGTCATTCTGTCACTTTCCAGTTTCTAGCCACCACAAAGAGGGCTACCACAAACATTCTTGCATATACAGGTCCCTTTCCCTTCTTTAATATTTCTTTGGGATATAAGCCCAGTAGTAACACTGCACCACTTTTTTTTTTAATCTTCCTGATCTGGAAATGATTCTCTTTGGTAGAGAAAACAAGCAAAATACTGGCAAGAATGTCTGGTTTCTCTTTCATCACTATATTCCCAATTTTCTAAGGAAGCAGTCCCATTATAGCTTTTTGTTGTTGTTGACCTTAGAATTTGTCACCAGATGAGTCAAGACTTTTAATACTTTTTTTTTTTCTTGGTGAAAGTTATTCTACCCAGGCTGGAAGTACAATGATCACTCATGGACCCAATCTTATTACTAAGTAGATATGGGAACTATAATCTGCTGTTTTCTATCCTAGGCTGGTTTACCCCTTCTTAGACAGCCATACATTGTCTTAGGCTACTATAACCCAGAACTCCTGCGCTTAAAGCAATCTTTGATTCTCAACCTTCCCAATAAAAGAGGCAATAGGTACTGCCATATCCAGCTAACATTTTATAACTCCTGACATTTGTAATTTTCCCAGTACTACCAAAAATAAACATCATTTAAACTCTTAGTTTCTACCTCTGCCTTTGTAAATAGCAGGAATTCACTGTACCTATGTTGAAGTATAAATTGTGAAAACTGAAACTAACAGTTGATTATTTACTATATTTCATGTGTTACACAGCCAAAGAAAAAAGTTTTTGAAGGAGAAAATAATAATTTTTCTTACTTATAGAGATATTGTGGAGAAAAATGCTTTACAATATATTAAAAGGTGAAAATAATCAATGTTGGAAGATGTATGGGAAGAAAAACACACTAATAATATATTGGTAAATCTTCTAATTTGTCGAGCAGTTCTGGAATGTGATTTGGAATTATTTGATAAAAATGAAATTGTTTATCTATTTTGATCCATTAATTCCACTCTAGGTATTCAGGGAAAACTAGTTTTTATCTTCCCACTGGAATCTGATGACTAGAAGAAAGGATGAAACAAATGACTTCATGCAATTTGAATCCATTTCATGCTTAAGTCAAAAGACATTTCCCATACTGTTTTATCATTTTTACCTACTTCAAAATTTTGTGGTGATGGGCAAATGACAAAGCAGTAAGTATGGATACACTGGAAGCTGTAGTCACAACACAGCACACCGAGGATGGAAGCAGCCACAGGGTTCAGCAGCCTCAAGTGTCTGAGTGGCCTTTTGTAAGGACCACTCTGGTCACCTCCTAGAATGAGGAAGGGACTAGAAAAGGTACTGTCAAAAAGGTTTGCTTCACCTGCCCTCCTTACTGCAGCAGACAGGGGCCTCACCCTGTGGTTAAAGTACAAAAAATGTACAAAACTTTGGGAAGACGATCCCATTCCCCACTGGCACATGATATGTGCACCCATTCATCATCAACACAAAATCCAATAGATCTAAAAGACGAACAACCCTTGTGATGAGAGAAATCACGTCCAAGCAGCTGCCCTGAGTGAGCCTTGGTAAATGAAGGTCTGCTTACCCAAGTCTGAGCTGACATGTGTATTCACGTGTCATTCATTGTGATGAGGAATGCTGTGAAGCTGACACAGGTTTCACAATCAAATCTAGTCAACAAGCCTGTTTGCCTCCCAAAAGAAATGAACAACATGCTCAGGGCAGTGTGATTGCCCTTTGCAGGGAAGTGTCATGCCATCATCTCAATGTGTATGCTGCCACCAGGATGAATCCTGAGGAGGTCAAAGAAAAAACAAATTTAATAATAATTGCTTTTTATTTTTTAAAATATATGAAAGATAGTTTTCAGCATTCAACCTTGCAAAACCTTGTGTTCTAATTTTTTCTCCTTCCCTCCCCACCTCTTCCTTCCCCTACACAGCAAGTAATCCAATATAGGTCAAACATGTGCAATTCTTCTAAACATGTTTCCATGTTTATCACACTGTACAAGAAAAATCAGAACAAAAGGGAAAAAATGAGAAAGGAAAAAAAAAAAAGCAAGCAAACAACAGCACCAAGAAAGGTGAAAATCCTCTTGTGATCCATATTCCATCTCCAAAGTTTTCTCTCTGGATGCAGATGGTTCTCTCCATCACAAGTCTATTGGAATTGCCCTGAATCACCTCATTGTAGAAAAGAGCCACATCTATCACAGTGCATCATCACATAGTCTTGTTGTTACCATGTATAATGATCTCCTGGTTCTGCTCACTTAACTTAGCATTGGTTCATGTAGGTCTCTCCAGGCCTTTCTGAAATCATCCTGCTGGTTGTTTCTTTCAGAACAATAAAATTTCATAACCATACTATTTCATGTACCATAATTTATTCAGCCATTCCTCAACTGATGGGCATCGACTCAGTTTTCACTTTCTAGCCACCACAAAAAGGGTCACCACAAACATTTTTGCACTTGTGGGTCCCTTGCCTTTTTTTGTGATCTCTTTAGAATACAGATCCAATTGAGACACTGCTGGATAAAATAGTATGCAGAATTTAGTAGCCCTTTGGGCATTGTTTCAAATTGCTTTCTAGAATGGTTGGATCTGTTCACAACTCCACCAACAATGTATCAGAGTCCCAGTTTTCCTGCATCCCCTCCAACATTCACGCTTATCTTTTCCTGTCATTTTCGACAATCTGAGAGGTATGTAGTGGTATCTCAGAGTTGTCTTAATTTGCATTTGTCAAAGAAAAATTTTATGAAGATCCAAAGATCCTTAACATCAATGAGCTAAAATAGGACAAACTTATAAATCTGTGTGACATTAATGTTAAAGGCTCAGATTATAAGATACAGCAGGGAGTCCTTGGGAGGATCAGGGTTGGAAACAGTAACAGCATTGTTCATCTACTACTGAAGACTTGTATATCTCATGACCTTCTCATCACCAACACTATCTTCCATTTACCCAAACGCGTGAAAACTGAGTAGATTCACCTTTGCAGCAAATATTGGCATTTGATACATTATGTCATTGTTAAGAGAACACACAGGCAGTGATGGAGGTGAGGCATAAGGTAGAGTGCTGGGATGATCATGGGACTTATCCTCTCCAAGATAAACCTGTACATTCAAAAAAAATAGAGGCCTAAGATAAGATGACTACCAGAAAACTTAAGGTCAACAGACCACAATGCTGTGAGTGAACAGCTTACTGCTGACTTGGAAGGAAAGCTGAGCCAATACAATGTGGGCAGCAATGGAGCAGAAAAGAATGGGCAGCTTTCAGAGAATTGGTGTCCAACAGTGCATTTACTCATTAGGGCCAGAACACTACAAACATCAGAATTAGTTGGATGAAAATGATGGGGAGATTAAGAAATTACCAAATGAAAAGCAAGAACTCCACAGGGTTTACCAGTGGGATAGTTCATCCATCTCTAACAAGGCAATATTTAACTTCATCAAAAGTAGAGGGCAACCATTATTATTAGTTATTGCATTGGAAATATTAGCTTTGACTTGCATGAACTGATGCTGAGTGAAATGAGCAGAACCAGGAGATCATCATACACTTCAACAACAATACTGTATGAGGATGTATTCTGATGGAAGTGGATATCTTCGACAAAGAGAAGCTCTAAGTCAGATCCAATGGATCAATGATGGATAGAATCACCTACACCCAGAGAAGGAACACTGGGAAAGGAGTGTGGACTATGTGCATTTTTGTTTTTCTTCCCAGGTTATTTTTACCTTCTGAATCCAATTCTTTTTGTGCAACAAGAGAACTGCACAGTTCTGCACACATATGTTATATCTAGAATATACTATAACATATTTAACATGTAGAAGACTGCCATCTAGGGGAGAGGGTGGAGGGAGGGAAGGGAAACTTCGAAACAGATGTGAGTGCAAGGGATAATGTTGTAAAAAATTACACACACATATGTTCTGTATTTAAAAAGTTATAATAAAAAAAAAAAGAAATATTAGCTTTAGCTATAAGAAAAGAAAAGGAGACTAAAGGAATTAGAGTAGGTAATGAAGAAACCTAATTATCACTCTTTTCAGAGTATATAATGATATATTTAGAGAATCCTAGAGAATCAACTAAAAAACTACTACAAATAATTCACAACTTTAACAAAGCTTCAGGATACACAATAAATCCACATGAATCATCAGCATTTTTATCTATTACCAACAAAGTCCATCAGCAAGAGATAGAAAAAGAAATTCCATTTAAAGTAACAGTAAATAATATAAAATATTTGGGAGTCCCTGCCAAAGCAAAGTCAGGAAATATATGAACACAATTACAAAAGACTTTCCACACAATCAAATCAGATCTAAACAATTGCAAAAATATCAAGTGCTCATGGGTAGGTAGAGCTAATGTAAAGGGATGAAACTCTGAGTTGGTGCACTGGGAATCAGACAACCCAGTACTTAAGGCTAATTACCGATTGGACAATATTCTATTAGTATTAGCACATCCTTGGAAAATGGCCCTTATCACTACTCTGTGTTGGTTTGATCTTTTGGTGTATACAGATAATTGTAGCAGGGATTAGGGGGTGGAGTAAGACAAGCCAGGGTCACTTTGGCTGAGGACAAGGAGGAGAGAGGAGGTTGTGGAGAGCTCATAAAGTTTTCGTCCATCTCCTTTACTTCTCCCACTAAAGACCAAGGACTTTTGCTGATCCTGGCTCTGGCTGATCCTGAGGCCAACAGGGAGCCAACTCAGACCTCACAAGCTAATATAATAAAAATGACAATACTACCTAAATCAATCTACTTATTCAATGCTATACCAATCAAGCTCCCAAGAAATTATTTAACAGAGCTAGAAAAAAAGAATAACAAAGTTCATCTGGAAGAATAAAAGGTCAAGAATTTCAAGGGAATTAATAAAAAAAATGCAAATGAAGCTGGCCTAGGTGTACCAGACCTAAAACTATATTATAAAGCAGCAGTTACCAAAACCATTTGGTATTGGCTAAGAAATAGTTGATCAATGGAATAGGTTAGGTTTACAAAACAAAACAGTTAATGATTATAGTAATCTAGTGTTTGATAAACCCAAAGACCCCAGCTTTTGCCATAAGGACTCACTATTTGACAAAAATTACTGAGGCATTGGAAATTAGTATAGCAGAAAGTAGGCATAAATCCACACTTAACACCATATATCAAGATAAGGTCAAAATGGGTTCATAAAAAGTGATATTATAAGCAAATGAGAAGGACAAATGATAATTTACCTCTCAGCTCTGTGGAGAAGGAAGGAATTTGTGGGCAAAGAAGAGTTGGAATACATTATTGAATTCAAAATGGATAATCTTAATGATGTTAAATTAAAAAGGTTTTGTACAAGCAAAACCAACACAGACAAGATTAGAAGGGAAGCAATAAACTGGGGGAAAAAAAGTTTATATTCAAGGATTCTGATAAAGGCCTCATTTCTAAAATATATAGAGAACTGACTTGAATTTATAAGAATTCAAGTCATTCTCCAATTGATAAATGGTCAAAGGGTATGAACAGAAAACTTTCAGATGAAGAAATTAAAACCATTTATATTCATATAAAAAGATGCTTTAAATCACTATTGATCAGAAAAATGCAAAATAAGGCAAGTCTGAGGTGCAGGCACACATATCTCAGACTGGTTAAGATGACAGGAAAAGATAATGGTTGGTGGAACTGTGACCTGATACAACTATTCTAGAAAGCAATTTGGAACTATGCTCAAAGCGCTATCAAAATGTGAACACCCCTAGATCCAGCAGTGCTTCTACTGGGCTTGTAATACAAAGAGATCTTAAAGGAGAGAAAGGGACCCACATTTGCAAAAATGCTTGTGGCAGCCCTTTTTGTAGTGACAAGAAATTGGAGACAGAGTGGATGCCCATCAGTTGAAGAATGGCCGAATAAGTTATGGTGAATGTTATGGAATATTATTTTTCTGTAAGAAATGACCGGCAGGATGATTTCAGAAAGGCCTGGAGACACTTACATGAATTGATGCTGAGTGAAATGAGCAGAACCAGGAAATCACTGGTCACAACAAGACTACAGAATGATGGGTTTGACTCTCTTCAACAATGAGATGATTCAGACCAGATCCCCTTGTTCAGTGATGAAGAAGAGAATCAGCTACACCCAGAGAGAACCATGGGAACACAGTGTGGACCACAACATAGCATTGTCATTCTTTCTGTTGTTGTTTGCTTGCATTTCGTTTTCTTTCTCATTTTTTTCTTCCTTCTTGATCCAATTTTTCTTGTGCAGCAAGAGAACTGTATAAATATATATATGTATATATATATATACACACACATATACTGTATTTAACAAATTCTTTAACATGTTTAACATTTATTGGGCTACTTGCCATCTAGGGGAGGGGATGCTGGGAAGGAGGGAAAAATTTGCAACAGAAAGTTTTGCAAGGGTCAATGTTGAAAAATTACTAATGCATATGTTTTTTAAATGAAAAACTTTAATAAAAAAGGAGTGATTTGGCATTACAAAAATATTTGTATCTGAATATTTTTATATATGTGAGCCCTTTTCCCTTTTTATGATCTCTTCAGGATACAGCCCTAGTAATGATATTGCTGGATCAAAGGGAATGCACAGTATTGTAGCCCTTAAGACACAGTTCCAAAGTGCTCTCCAGAGTGTTTGGGTCAGTTCACAACTTCACCAACAATGCCCAGTGTCCCAATTTTCCCACACCTCCAACATTTATCATTTTTCTTTTCTGTCATATTAGCCAATCTGATAGGTGGGATGTAGTACCTCAAAGCAGTTTTAATTAGCATTTCTTTAATAAACAGTAATTTAGAAAATTACCTTTTTATATCCTTCAATGAAGTATCAATTGGAGAATGACTTGTATTCTTATAAATTTGAATCAGTTCTCTATACATTAAGAATGTATGATGAGAAATGAGAAATGAAGCCTTTCTCAGAAACACTGGCTGTAAAAATTGTTTCCCATCTTTCTGGATTACTTCTATTCTTGGTTGCATTGACTTTGTGCAAAAACTTTTTGGGGTAGCAAAGAATTGGAAATTGAGAGGATGTCTATCAGTTGGAGAATGGCTTTATAAGATGTAGTATATGAATGTAGTGGAATACTATTGTGCTATAGAAAACATGAGCAGGCAGATTTGAAAACAGATAGAAAAACCCAGAAAAAACAAGACAATATTGTACACAGTAAGAACATTTAACTCTGATAGACTTAGCTCTGCTCAGCAATACAATGCTCCAAGACAATTCCAAAAGACTCATGATAGAAAATGCTGTCCACATCCAGAGTCTGAAAGCAGCTTAGAGCACACTATTTTCACTTTTTTCTCTCTTGTGGTTTTTCCCTTTGTTCTGCTTCTTTCATAGCAAGACTACTGTGGAAATACCTACATGATTGTACCTTTATAACCAATATCAGATTGCTTGCTGGCTTAAGTAGAGGAAGGGGGAAGGAGGGAGAAAATAAAAAAAACAAAAAACAAAAAAAACTGGAATGCAGGAACTTATAAAAATGAGTGCTGAAAACCACCTTTACAGGTAATTAGGAAAAAAAGAAAAAAGAAATTACTATTACGTGGTGGGCTGGGGGAGAGTAATTTGAAATATTCGTTCACAGGATTGTTAAAAGTTGGTACTCCTTTGAAGTCCCTTAGCAATTTCTATATTGGGGAACAGTTTTCTTTTAAATCTGAAATACTTTTGATAATCATCTCTCTGTCTGAGATATAAGACTCTTATTTTTTAAAATTTTATTTAGAATTTTTTTCCATAGTATATATGCATGAGTAATTTTTTAAATAATATTATCCCTTGTATTCATTTTTCCAAATTATCCCTCCCTTCCCTCCACTCCCTCCCCCCGATGACAGGCAATCCCATACATTTTACATGTGTTACAATATAACCCAGATACAATATATGTGTGTAAATACCATTTTCTTGTTGCACATTAAGTATTAGATTCCGAAGGTATAAGTAACCTGGGTAGATAGACAGTAGTGCTAACAATTTACATTCACTTCCCAGTGTTCCTTCTCTGGGTGTAGTTGTTTCTGTCCATCATTGATCAACTGGAAGCGAGTTGGATCTTCTTTATGTTGAAGATATCCACTTCCATCAGAATACATCTTCATATAACATTGAAGTGTACAGAGATCTTCTGGTTCTATTCATTTCACTCAGCATCAGTTGATGTAAGTCTCTCCAAACCTCTCTGTATTCCTCCTGCTGGTCATTGATATAAGACTCTTATTAAGGATGTTCAATACAATTATTTTTTATTTCCCAGGGAAATACTTCCCTTCTTATCCTGACTAGATTTGTTTTATTCATGCAAAAGCTTTTTCAATTTTATGTAATTCAATTTAATCTTTTGCACCTTAATTAATTAAGAATTGATCCCTCCTTCCTCCAATCATAGCTGTAAAAGTACCTGATCCCAGTTCACTTCTAATTTTTTATATTATTACCTTTAGTATTTAGGCAATGTACCAATTTTGAATTTATTGTGATATATAGTATGAGGTATTGGTCAAAGCCAGGAGTTCCTAATCAAAAGCTCATGTATATAGATTTCAGGTGGTCTGTGAAATTGAATAGGAAAAAAGTACATTTTAATTTTCATTAACTTCTACTTAAAATTTAGCATTCATTTCCTTGCATATCACAATACTATGAGAGAAAAATAGGAAGAATAAAAAAAAAAAAAGTGAGGGGAGGAGAGAATAGAGAACTTCTTAAGTGCTTATTATGTACCAGGAAATGTGTTTTAGTATAGTCCCCAGGACATAGTAGGTGCTTAATAGATATTTATTGATTTGTTAAGTGCAAATACATAAATATAATACCAATGCACATATAAACAATTCAATATATGAATGTAGTGGAATACTATTTTGCTATAAGAAAGGATGAGCAGGCAGATTTGAAAATAGATTGAAAAACTTAAAAATTGTTAAGTACACGAACAGATGCCAAGAGAGAACATTGTACATAGTAATAGCAACATTAAGCAAAAAGAAAGACAGTCCTGATCCTTAGAGCTGACATCCCAATGGGGGAAGACATCATTTAAAGGGAGAGGCAGCTAGATGGTGCAATGGGTAGAGTGCTGGCCCTGGAATCAGAAGGATCTGAACTCAAATCCAGTCACTAGTTATGTGAATGGTCACAGGGGCAAGTTACAGCAGTCAGGAATAGAACCAGGCTTCACCACACTGCCAAAAGGATCCATGAAACAAAAAAAGATTAAGTACCCCCGGTCTAAGCATAATTTCTGCCAGAATGCTTTCCATTTTTCCTAAACATTCTTGATAGAAAAGGAATTCTTTCCTCAATAATTTCTATTTCTGGGTTTATTGAACATTAGGGCATCAAGCTGTTATTTCTGATTTTTCCTTGTCTGCTCTATTGCATCTAGATGGTTTTCTACCTTGTAATTCACTCCCTCCTTCAGTATTCGCAAATAATTCCTTCAGTAATCTCTTCAAGAATTTTGCCCAGAATAAAATGACAGGAAAAGATAATGATAAACGTTGAAGGGAATATGGGAAAACCAGGACACAAACATATTGTCGATAGAGTTGTGAACTGATCCAAACCTTCTGAGAACAATATGGATCTGTGCCCAGAGGGTACACCCTTTGATCCAGCAATGCCATTACTGGGTCTATATTCCAAAGAGATTTTAAAACAGGGAAAGGGACCCATGTGTGCAATAATGTTTGTGGCAGCCCTCTTTGTAGTGGCCAGAAACTGGAAACTGAGTGGATGCCCATCAGTTGGGCAATGGCTGAATAAGTTATGGTATATGAATGTTATGGAATATTATTGTTCTGTAAGAAATGAGGATTTTTAGAGAAGTCTGGAGAATCTTATATGAACTGCTGCTCAGTGAAGTGAGTAGAACTAAGAGAACATTGTATACAGCAATGACAAAATTATACAGCAATCATTTCTGATGGACGTGGCTTTTTTCTTTTTTTTAAAGTATATTCCTTCTTGGGTTTTTTTTTGTTGTTAATTATAACTTTTTATTGACAGAACATATGCATAGGTAATTTTTTATATTATCCCTTACACTCACTTCTATTCCGATTTTTCCTTTCCCTCCCTCCACCCCCTCCACTAGATGGCAGGCACTCTTATACATGTTCAGTATGCTATAGAATATGCTAGCTACAATATATGTGTGCAGAACTGAACAGTTCTCTTGTTGCACAGGGAGAATTGGATTCAGAAGGTAAAAATAACCTGGGAAGAAAAACAAAAATGCACATAGTCCACACTCCTTTCCCAGTGTTCCATTCTCTGGTTGTAGCTGATTCTGTCCATCATTGATCAATTGGAATTGAATTAGATCTTCTCTTTGTTGAAGATATCTACTTCCATCAGAATACATCCTCATACAATATTGTTATGGAAATGTATAATGATTTCCTGGTTCTGCTCATTTTTCTCAGCATCAGTTCATGTAAGTCTCTCCAAACTTCTCTGTATTCCTCCTGCTGGTCATTTCTTACATAACAATAGTATTCCATAACATTCATATACCACAATTTACCCAATCATTCTCCAATTGATGGGCATCCATTCATTTTCCAGTTTCTAGCCACTACAAAAAGGGCTGCCACAAACATTTTGGCATGTACAGGTCCCTTTTCCTTCTTTAGTATTTCTTTGGGATATAATAAACCCAGTAGTAGCACTGCTGGATCAAAGGGTATGCACACTTTGATAACTTTTTGGGCATAATTCCAGATTGCTCTCCAGAATGATTGGATTCGTTCAAAACTCCACCAGCAATGCATCAATGTCCCAATTTTCCTGGATGTGGCTTTTTTTTCATAAATAAGGGGATTTGAGTAAGTTCCAATAGTCTTGGGATGGAGAGAGCCATCTGCACCCAGAGAATGTTCTATGAGGACTAAGTATGGATCACAATATAATACTTTCATCTTTTTTGTTGTTGTTTGTTTGCTTTTTTCTAATTTTTTTCCTTTTTGATCTGTGTTAGGATTACAAGGTGAGAATTAAGGTTGTCTGGACAGTGACAAGGTGAGAACTCAGGTTGACTTGACAGTTCTCTGGCTCAGATCGTTGGTTAGGGCCTTTAAAGGGAGTTTACACCTTAGGAATTCTAAGAGAAGCAAATTCATTGGTGGAATATTTCCTCACACCATTGAGTTCTCACATGCCTATTCTCTGGGAGGATAAAAGAAGGGCAGCACTGAGTCTGAGAGAATCTACTCTGGGGTAGAGTTGTGACGCCACAGAGGCTGAAAGGAGACCAGTCTGATTTGGGAAAGGACAAGAGCTGGAGGAGATTCAGAGCTCCCAAGAAATCTGTGCACAGAGGAAAAGATTTTACAGATCTCCTCCCAGAGAAGGATTATAATTGAGCAGACGACCGGACCCTCACAATTCAAGAACTTTACAGATCTGATTTTTATTGTGCAGCATGGTAAATGTGGAAATATATACACTTGCTGTCTAAGGGAGGGGATGGAGGGAAAAATTGAGAAATACTTTGAAGACAGGGTTTTGCAAGGGTGAATATTGAAAATTATCTTTGCATGTATTTTGAAAATAAGAAGATATTATTTGTAATATTCTCTCTAAAATGTAATTTTCTCTGTTGAGGTTTTCTTGGGGTCTCTGGAGGCAGCCTTCCTTTCAGTTTAGTAATCGCTACAGTAGTAGTGGCCTTTATTGTCTCCTTTAAAGTCTTGTCTCCTTCACTTGAGGCTCTGCTACTTTTTCTAGAGGTCTTCCAGATCTTGGTTTCAGTGGAGAGGTGAAGGAGGACAGCCTGCCACTACTTTTCTGTCTTCCCTAGTTCTGATTCTGCTGAGCTTCTCTCAGCTTATATGGTCTCTTATCAAAGGTGTGAATCTTGTAGAACTAGAGTGAGTACTAAGTACTAAGTAAACTGAAGTAGACAACTATAAAGCACCATGCTAAATAACCATTGTCTCTATCAATTCAACTGACTTAGCACCTTGTTTCAAGTTCTGGCCTATAACATCTCCCACTTTCTTTGGTTTTTAGAACACAGCTGGTCATGACCTCCCTGACTTCTCAAGGAGGTAAGAACTCCAAAAAAGAAGTGATCATACCTTCCCTGACTGCTCAAAAGAGGGGTGAAAACACCATAAAAAGGACATGATCACGCCCTCTCTGACATCTCAGGAAGGGAGATGAAAACATCAAAGGAAATGGGAAATCAAATCAGATTAGCAGGTTTATGAAGAAGCTCACTTGAAATATATACATAAATCCATCAATATGGGAGGCATTACACATAAATACATAAATTACATAAGCACCTAGCAATATA
This sequence comes from Sminthopsis crassicaudata, assembly GCF_048593235.1. Taxonomy (NCBI): domain Eukaryota; kingdom Metazoa; phylum Chordata; class Mammalia; order Dasyuromorphia; family Dasyuridae; genus Sminthopsis; species Sminthopsis crassicaudata. The sequence continues at coordinate 579,913,267 of NC_133619.1, read as the reverse complement.
ACATAGGCTAGTAGTGATGTGACAAATAACATGAATCAACATCAGAATTTATACATATCCATAAGTCCTAGAAATAGTCCAAAAGGAACCTATTGTCCATTAATTCACATGCCAGGAATCCAATAATTCCTGCAAGTTTTGAAGTCCTGCAATAATCTCATCATGTGTTAGAGAATCCAATAATTCCTCCAGATTTTGTTCTTAGGTCTTCTCTTTGTTTCAAGGTTTTCCTCTTCCTTAAGTCTCTCTCCAATGGACAAGGCAAATATGGCTCATTGACATCTGATTCCTTCTCCATCTGTAGAGATACAAGCAAACCCTCTTCCCCAAGCAGTTAACCTATCTGGTCCCTTCCATTCACCACTTTCTGAGTCTCTCCACATCACCTGGCGATTATCTAAAGATAGTGGAGTTGCTCACACTGGACACTGCCCTTCTGTTGGGTTATAAATCCTGTCTGCTAGAGCCAGTGCATCTTTGTCAAAAATCAAGAAGTTAATATAAAGGGCTAGATTTAGAAATTCTCTAGGGTTACCTGTGGCCCCTCTTTCTTTTGTTTTTGGAGGAGTGTCTTAATGTCTCTGTTTCTCCTCTCAACTATTGCATGACCTTGAGAATTAAAGGGTATGCCAGTGGTGTGTAAAATTTTATACTGTGCACAAAAGTATGCAAAATTTTTAGAAGTATATGCAGATCCAGTATCTGTTTTTATTGCTTGTGGAACACTCATAATTGTAAATGCTTTTATAAGGAATTCAGTGACCACTCGGGCTGTCTCTTTTGTTGCTAGTATTGCAAAAGTGAATCCTGAAAAGGTATGTAACACAACATGGGTAAAAGAGAGATGACCAAAAGATGTATAATGGGTCACATCCATTTGCCAAATTTCACTGGATCTCAAACCATGAAGGTTCTTCCCTGGAGGGAGCATAGAAAGGAAGGCAAGCTGAACAGGCTTTTAATATGTTCCTAGCTTCCTCTTTTGTTATCCCAAATTGCAGACATAAAGCTCGAGCAGCCTGATGATATTTAAAATGAGATTCTTGAGCTTCCTGAAATAAAGGCCAACATGGTTAGAAGGGTATCTGCCTTTGAATTTCCATCAAAAATAGGACCTGGAAGTTCACTATGAGAGTGGAAATGCAAGATATAAAACATACCTGGATGCTTTCTCACTTGCTCTTGCAGTTCCTTAAAGAGTTGATAAATATTGGAGGCTACAAACTTTATTTGGCTGTGGCAATTCTTTGTACCCCACCTACTGCATAGGCCAAATCAGATATTATATTTATGTCTCCTGGATAATAAGTAAGATCTAGAAATGATTGCAAACAATTCATTCTGCTGAGTGGACTGAAGAAGAGTTCTGACTACTCTCTTTATGGTTAAATTATTAGAGTATAAATATTTTGTTTGGATGCATCTGTAAAGATACTTGGTCCTTTAAGAGGAACCTTAGAAATCTTTTCTTCAAAAACTCATTGCCAAATATGCAATGGCCGGGTTATCTTTAATGGAGACCCATGAGTAAAATTTGGAGCCACGGCCAATAAAATTTACCACTCTAGGATGGTTTCACTGCACACATTAACTTGTGCATTAGTATAAAATGTGTGTATTTTGTCAGGTCTTATCCCAGATAATTGTACTGCTTGCTTAATGGCCTTTAATAAAATTCTAGCCACAAGCACTGGGTAAGGAGTAAGGCTTTGTTCTGGTTGTGCTGGGAGGTTCACCCACTCTATCACAATGACTCCTTGATGAAGGACTGCTATGAGTGCCTCTTGTGTAGCAAAAATTATTATTACCAAGGGATTTTAAGTAACTCTTTCAACCACATTGGATAAAACCAATTCAACTTCTCTCAAAGCCTCTTGCAATTCTTTTCTAAGCTGGCACTGTGAGTTTAAAGCACTGTCTCCCCTTAAAATGTCATAAAGAGGTTGCAATTAATTGGTAGTTAAGCCTAACACTGGATGCATCCATTGGATATTTCCTATCAATTTCTGAAAGTCATTTAAGGTGTTTAGCTTCTCTGTTCTTAAGGAAAGTTTTTGTACTATAAGCACCTTAGGATATACTTCATATCCTATATTGAAAAGGAGCATGTCTTTGAATTTCTGGAGCTATGTGCAATTTGTAGTTCCTTAATGTTTCCATAGTCTTTTGTAGACATGCTTCTAACATTTGTTCCTCAGGTGCACATTCCAATATATCATACATATAATATAAAAACAGGATTTTTGGAAATGCTTTTCTTATTGGAGTAAGAGCAGCAGCAACATACATTTAGTACATAGTAGGGTTATTTTTATTCCCTGTGGCAAAACTGTCCATTCATATCTTTTATAAGGCTCAGCTAAGTTAATGCTGGACACTGAAAAGGCAAATTTTTTCATATTTTCCTTATCTAAAGGGATAGAATAGAAACACTGCTTAATGTCTATAATCCAAAGAGGCCCATTCTCTAGGCAAATGAGTATGAGATGGAAGTCCTGGCTGAAGAGTTTCCATAGTTTTCATCTGTTCATTTACTCTTCTTAAATCACTCAACATTCTCCATTTTCCAGATTTCTTTCTTAAAACAAACACAGGGGAATTCCAAGGAATTCGAGAAGGTTGTAAGTGTTCTTGGTCGAGTTGCTCCTGTAGTATATCTAATAAGGCTTGAATTTTGTTGCTACCTAAAGGCCACTGTTCTATCCAACTGGTGTATCAGTTTTCCATTGAATTGGAACAGGTGAAAGTGTTGACAGGCCTTCAACAGCAGGCCTTCAACAGCAGCCCTACCTAAAAAGCCACAGTACTCAGTTGTCATTCTAATTGTTGTAAGATGTCTCTTTCCCACAGATTGATGGGGATTTTTTCAACTATACAAGAAGTAAGAACTCTTGTTTCACCTTCAAATATTCATCTCAAAGGGGCAGCACTAACTTCAGCTGCTATTGATCCTCCTACACCAGACATATAGGTGTCTGCCTTAATCTTTGGCCAGTGACTGGGCCAGTTAGCACCTCTAATGACTGTGCAATCTGCACCTATGTCTACCAACCCTTCTAATAGTATGCCATTTATATAGATAGTGAGCATAGGTCGGTAACCTGTCATGGCTGCTGTCCAGTATATTCCTGGGTTTTGCTGCTTGGAGTCAGAATCTGGGCAACTATCACCAGATAATTTATTAGGAGACTGTATCAATAAACCTGATGCTACTACTTCTTCTAGTTGATAAGTCACACATTGTCTACCTGTATTAGTGACTGGAATATTATCTACACATTCCCCAGTTTCCCACATCAATGTATGGATGAACACAGTTTTGTAAGTACTCTGAGGAGGTGAAATGGTCAAGCCTACTGTGCCTGGAGGCAAGGGATCCATAGGCTGGAGATGAACAGATTTCACCTCTCCAGGGGGTATCTCAGTAGTCCCTACTGCATAGAACTCTATTTTCCCTAATTGCAATCTGTTTTTCCCCTCTAGGCTGATGGATGGTGTCTTAATATTAAATTTCTAAAGACTCTCTGGGTGTAACCTTGGCTGCCATTATGCCTCACCTGAGGCATTGAAGCTGGGCCCCACCTCTCATTTGCCTAAGTCAATCTACATTGTGAGGCCCAGTGGAAGCCTCAGTTGCATTTTGGACATAGGGTTTTGGGTCTTCCCTCACCCTGTCTTCTCACTCTATCTGTATCTACACTGAGCTCTCAGATGTCCTACTTTTCAACATTGAAAACATTGACGAATTTCTCTAGAATTACCTGGCCAAGAGGGACCCTGTCTTCCCATGTTCATCATTTTCTGGGTATAATAAGCATTTGTGCCCACTGTGGCACATCGTCTTATGATCTCCTTTAAAGGAGCATCTTTGTGTAGTCCCCATATAATTCTTCTGCAAACCTCAATGGCATTTTCCATAGCCAAATATCTGATCATTATTTCTATAGCTGCATTTTTCTCCAATGGTTCTTGTGACACCAGTTTGCAAACTTCCCACAAAATCCATAAAGGGTTCATTGGGACCTTGCTCTATTTTTGTGAAGGTTTTCCCTGGATCTTTCCCTGGGAGGGTACCCCAGGCTTTTAGAGCAGCAGAAGCAATTTGGTCATACTTTCCCTATGGAGTAATTAATCTGTTCTGAATTCTCTGCATATTGACCTTCACCTGCTAGTTGATCAAAAGTGATTTGTACATTAACTCCGTTTGCTTATTGTGTCTGGCTTGAATCCTACATAATTCATGATTCTCCAAAAGCCACAAGTGTTGTCCACGTTCTAAACATGTCCTTGCTATGGATTTGTAATCATTCGGGGTTAGGATTTCAGAAGGCAAATTATCTAGTAACATCTTAACATAAGATGATGTAGCCCCTTAAAGAGTGCAACCCTTTTTCAAATCCCTATTTTTTTCCAGATCAAAAGGAATGTCTCCTTTCTTGACCTGAAGAGTCAAGCTCTTCAATCACAGGGTATGCATTTATTAAATCAGATACATCCTGTGCTTCATTTTTTGCCTTAATCAGTGCTTTTCTGTAATCTTGTCATAGGCTGCTTCATAGGTGGTGCTGATTGTGTTACTGCCTCTCCCCCTCCTCCTTCTTCCCCCACCCATGAAGGGTTAATTGAGGGAAGTAGGTCATGAGATGGGAAATGCCTTAATGGCTTCTGCTGTGAAGTATTACACTCAGAATTGTCCTTAACTCCATTCTGATCTGATTCTTCCTTCTTTTCACCTAGTTTATTTAGATCCTTCTTCTCCTGCTCTTTCTTCTTTTTCCTTATTCTAAAACTTATATAATTTCCTAAAGCCAGTTGTATTAAATTATATGTGTAAAGTTTTTTTTTGGAAATTGAGTCAGGTCCATAATCATTGTAGTGTTGACATATTTTCCAGAGAAATCAGGATTGTGTCTGTCCCACATTCAGACCCAAAAATGTAATATTCTCTCTAAAATATAATCTTCTCTGTTAAGGTTTTCTTGGGTCTCTGGAGGCAGCCTTTCTTGCAGTTCAGTAAGCACCACACAAGAAGCCAGGGGTTAAAGTCCAAATCCCTTATTGTCTCCGTCAAAGTCTTGTCTCCTTCACTTGGGGCTCAGCTAGTTTTTCTGCAGGCCTTTTGGTTCTTGGTTTCAGTGGAGAAGTAAAAGAGGACTACCTCCCACCACTTCGCTGTTTTCCATAGTTCTGATTCAGACTGAGCTTGTCTGAGCATATATGGTCTTTTATCAAAGGTGTGAATCTTGTAGAAGTATAGTTAAGTACTAAGTAAAGTACTGACTTAGAGAATTGTATAGCACCATGGTAAGTATCCATTGTCTCTATCAATTCCACTGACTTAGCACCTTGTTTCAAATTCTGGCCCATAACAATTATTTTAAAAAGAAAGAAGAAATTTTGCCAAGAATGGAGGTCAAAATGATTAGTCTAAACTCTGGAGAACCCATTCTCTTTCCTTTTTTTTTTTTTTTTTTTTTTTTTTTTTTTTTTTTTTTTTTTGGAAAAGCAATTCTTTGGACTATCTCCACTCTAGTGTCTGTATTTTCCCCAAAGCTCATAGAAACTCAGCAATCACATCTGCCACTTCTTTTGGATGTAATTTGCCCAAGGCTTAGTGACTTAAACTCTTTGAGAGTTCTATGAACATATTCCCATTTACCTTTATTCCAATTTCCCAATAACCATGTCTTTTTTTTTTTTTAATAGTTTTTATTTACAAGATATATGCATGGCTTATTTTACAACATTGACAATTGCCAAACCTTTTGTCCTAATTTTTCCCCCCTCCAGATGGCAGGTTGACCAATACAATGTTAAAGTATAAATTAAATACAACATATATATATACATGTCCAAACAGTTGTTTTGCTGTCCAAAAAGAATAGGACTTACAATTAGCCTGTGAAGGAAATCCAAAATGCACGTGGACAAAAATAGAGGGATTGGGAATTCTATGTAGTGGTTCATAGTCATCTCCCAGAGTTCTTTTGCTATGTAGCTGATTCAGTTCATTACTTCTCTATTGGAACTGATTTGGTTCATCTCATTGTTGAAAATGGCCACATCCATGAGAATTGATCATCATATAGCATTGTTGTTGAAGTATACAACGATCTCCTGGACCTGCTAATTTCACTCAGCATCAGTTCATGTAAATGTCTCCAGGCCTTTCTGAAATCTTCCTGTTGGTCATTTCTTGCAGAACAATAATATTCCATAAGATTCATATACCACAATTTATTCAGCCTTTCTCCAACTGATGGACATCCATTCAGTTTCCAGTTTCTGGCCACCACAAAGAGGGCTGCCACAAACATTCTTGCATATACAGGTCCCTTTCCCTTCTTTAATATTTCTTTGGGCTATAAGGCCAGTAGTAACACTGCACTACTTCTTTTTTTTTTAATCTTCCTGATCTGCAAAAGATTCTCCTTGGTAAAGAAAACAAGCAAACTACTGGAAAATATTCCTGGTTTCTCTGTCATCACTATATTCCAAATTTTCTAAGGCAGTAGTCCCATTATAGCTTTTTGTTGTTGTTGACCTTAAAATTTGTCATCAGATGAGTCATGACTTTTAATACTTTTTTTTTCTTGGTGAAAGTTATTCTACCCAGGCTGGAAGTACAATGATCACTCATGGACCCAATCTTATTACTAAGTAGATATGGGAACTATAATCTGCTGTTTCCATCCTAGGCTGGTTCTCCCCTTATTAGAAAGCCTACTATAACCCAGAACTCCTAAGCTTAAAGCAACCTTTGATTCTCAGCCTTCCCAATAAAAGAGGCAATAGGTACTGCCATATCCAGCTGTCATTTTATAACTCCTGACATTGCTCATCTGGCATTTGTAATTTTCCCAGTACTACCAAAAACAAACATCATTTAAACTCTTAGTTTTTACCTCTGCCTTTGTAAATAGCAGAAAGGCATTGTACCTATGTTGAAGTATAAATTGTGAAAACTGAAACTAGCAGTTGATTATTTACTATATTTCATGTGGTATACAGCCAAAGAAGAAAGTTGTTGAAGGAGAAAATAATAATTTTTCTTACTTATAGAGCTATTGTGGAGAAAAATGCTTTACAATATATTAAAAGATGGAAATAATCAATGTTGGAAGATGTATGGGAAGAAAAACACACTAATAATATATTGGTAAATCCTCTAATTTTTCCAGCAGTTCTGGAATATGATTTGGAGTTATTTGGTAAAAATAATGAAATTGTTTATGTATTTTGATCCATTAATTCCACTCTAGGTGTTCAGGGAACCACTGATGTGAGGGTTCCCGAATTCTTTTTTGAAGGCTGATTTCTACCTTTGGGGTCCACCTGTCACTTAAATCTCACCTGTGCATCCATGAAGCTTTAGCACTGTGGCTACAACCTAGTAAAAACATTTTAGCAGACAAGCTAAACCAGCTTGAGGATAATTGTTGGGTATTGGTGAGTTGGCTTGATATCTATCCCAAGCATGTGAAAATATTGCCCCATGGAATAGTTATTTGTTCCAATTTTTTCCAAATAAACTGTTAATGGTTTGTTCAAAAGGGGCGTGAAAGTGGTTAAAAACAGGCACAATGGAGCACTCAGAGACTGAAGCTACCAAGATCACAGATTGCACCCTAAGTTATCGCTAGTTTTTATCTTCCCACTGGAATCTGATGACTAGAAGAAAGGATGAAACAAATGACTTCATGCAATTTGAATCCATTTCATGCTTAAGTCAAAAGACATTTCCCATACTGTTTTATCATTTTTACCTACTTCAAAATTTTGTGGTGATGGGCAAGTGACAAAGCAGTAAGTATGGATACATTGGAAGCTGTAGTCACAACACAGCACACCGAGGATGGAAGCAGCCACAGGGTTCAGCAGCCTCAAGTGTCTGAGTGGCCTTTTGTAAGGACCACTCTGGTCACCTCCTAGAATGAGGAAGGGACTAGAAAAGGTACTGTCAAAAAGGTTTGCTTCACCTGACCTCCTTACTGCAGCAGACAGGGGCCTCACCCTATGGTTAAAGTACAAAAAATGTACAAAACTTTGGGAAGACGATCCCATTCCCCACTGGCACATGATATGTGCACCCATTCATGATCAACACAAAATCCAATAGATCTAAAAGATGAACAACCCTTGTGATGAGAGAAATCACGTCCAAGCAGCTGCCCTGAGTGAGCCTTGGTAAATGAAGGTCTGCTTACCCAAGTCTGAGCTGACATGTGTATTCACGTGTCATTCATTGTGATGAGGAATGCTGTGAAGCTGACACAGGTTTCACAATCAAATCTAGTCAACAAGCCTGTTTGCCTCCCAAAAGAAATGAACAACATGCTCAGGGCAGTGTGATTGCCCTTTGCAGGGAAGTGTCATGCCATCATCTCAATGTGTATGCTGCCACCAGGATGAATCCTGAGGAGGTCAAAGAAAAAACAAATTTAATAATAATTGCTTTTTATTTTTTAAAATATATGAAAGATAGTTTTCAGCATTCAACCTTGCAAATCCTTGTGTTCTAATTTTTTCTCCTTCCCTCCCCACCTCTTCCTTCCCCTACACAGCAAGTAATCCAATATAGGTCAAACATGTGCAATTCTTCTAAACATGTTTCCATGTTTATCACACTGCACAAGAAAAATCAGAACAAAAGGGAAAAAATGAGAAAGGAAAAAAAAAAAAGCAAGCAAACAACAGCACCAAGAAAGGTGAAAATCCTCTTGTGATCCATATTCCATCTCCAAAGTTTTCTCTCTGGATGCAGATGGTTCTCTCCATCACAAGTCTATTGGAATTGCCCTGAATCACCTCATTGTAGAAAAGAGCCACATCTATCACAGTGCATCATCACATAGTCTTGTTGTTACCATGTATAATGATCTCCTGGTTCTGTTCACTTAACTTAGCATTGGTTCATGTAGGTCTCTCCAGGCCTTTCTGAAATCATCCTGCTGGTTGTTTCTTTCAGAACAATAAAATTTCATAACCATACTATTTCATGTACCATAATTTATTCAGCCATTCCTCAACTGATGGGCATCGACTCAGTTTTCACTTTCTAGCCACCACAAAAAGGGTCACCACAAACATTTTTGCACTTGTGGGTCCCTTGCCTTTTTTTGTGATCTCTTTAGAATACAGATCCAATTGAGACACTGCTGGATAAAATAGTATGCAGAATTTAGTAGCCCTTTGGGCATTGTTTCAAATTGCTCTCTAGAATGGTTGGATCTGTTCACAACTCCACCAACAATGTATCAGAGTCCCAGTTTTCCTGCATCCCCTCCAACATTCACGCTTATCTTTTCCTGTCATTTTCGACAATCTGAGAGGTGTGTAGTGGTATCTCAGAGTTGTCTTAATTTGCATTTGTCAAAGAAAAATTTTATGAAGATCCAAAGATCCTATCATCAATGAGCTAAAATAGAATAAATTTATAAATCTGTGTGACATTAATGTTAAAGGCTCAGATTATAAGATACAGCAGGGAGTCCTTGGGAGGATCAGGGTTGGAAACAGTAACAGCATTGTTCATCTACTACTGAAGACTTGTATATCTCATGACCTTCTCATCACCAACACTATCTTCCATTTACCCAAACGCATGAAAACTGAGTAGATTCACCTTAGCAGCAAATATTGGCATTTGATACATTATGTCATTGTTAAGAGAATACACAGGCAGTGATGGAGGTGAGGCATAAGGTAGAGTGCTGGGATGATCATGGGACTTATCCTCTCCAAGATAAACCTGTACATTCAAAAAAAATAGAGGCCTAAGATAAGATGACTACCAGAAAACTTAAGGTCACCAGACCACAATGCTGTGAGTGAACAGCTTACTGCTGACTTGGAAGGAAAGCTGAGCCAATACAATGTGGGCAGCAATGGAGCAGAAAAGAATGGGCAGCTTTCAGAGAATTGGTGTCCAACAGTGCATTTACTCATTAGGGCCAGAACACTACAAACATCAGAATTAGTTGGATGAAAATGATGGGGAGATTAAGAAATTACCAAATGAAAAGCAAGAACTCCACAGGGTTTACCAGTGGGATAGTTCATCCATCTCTAACAAGGCAATATTTAACTTCATCAAAAGTAGAGGGCAACCATTATTATTAGTTATTGCATTGGAAATATTAGCTTTGACTTGCATGAACGGATGCTGAGTGAAATGAGCAGAACCAGGAGATCATCATACACTTCAACAACAATACTGTATGAGGATGTATTCTGATGGAAGTGGATATCTTCGACAAAGAGAAGCTCTAAGTCAGATCCAATGGATCAATGATGGATAGAATCACCTACACCCAGAGAAGGAACACTGGGAAAGGAGTGTGGACTATGTGCATTTTTGTTTTTCTTCCCAGGTTATTTTTACCTTCTGAATCCAATTCTTTTTGTGCAACAAGAGAACTGCACAGTTCTGCACACATATGTTATATCTAGAATATACTATAACATATTTAACATGTAGAAGACTGCCATCTAGGGGAGAGGGTGGAGGGAGGGAAGGGAAACTTCGAAACAGATGTGAGTGCAAGGGATAATGTTGTAAAAAATTACACACACATATGTTCTGTATTTAAAAAGTTATAATAAAAAAAAAAAGAAATATTAGCTTTAGCTATAAGAAAAGAAAAGGAGACTAAAGGAATTAGAGTAGGTAATGAAGAAACCTAATTATCACTCTTTTCAGAGTATATAATGATATATTTAGAGAATCCTAGAGAATCAACTAAAAAACTACTACAAATAATTCACAACTTTAACAAAGCTTCAGGATACACAATAAATCCACATGAATCATCAGCATTTTTATCTATTACCAACAAAGTCCATCAGCAAGAGATAGAAAAAGAAATTCCATTTAAAGTAACAGTAAATAATATAAAATATTTGGGAGTCCCTGCCAAAGCAAAGTCAGGAAATATATGAACACAATTACAAAAGACTTTCCACACAATCAAATCAGATCTAAACAATTGCAAAAATATCAAGTGCTCATGGGTAGGTAGAGCTAATGTAAAGGGATGAAACTCTGAGTTGGTGCACTGGGAATCAGACAACCCAGTACTTAAGGCTAATTACCGATTGGACAATATTCTATTAGTATTAGCACATCCTTGGAAAATGGCCCTTATCACTACTCTGTGTTGGTTTGATCTTTTGGTGTATACAGATAATTGTAGCAGGGATTAGGGGGTGGAGTAAGACAAGCCAGGGTCACTTTGGCTGAGGACAAGGAGGAGAGAGGAGGTTGTGGAGAGCTCATAAAGTTTTCGTCCATCTCCTTTACTTCTCCCACTAAAGACCAAGGACTTTTGCTGATCCTGGCTCTGGCTGATCCTGAGGCCAACAGGGAGCCAACTCAGACCTCACAAGCTAATATAATAAAAATGACAATACTACCTAAATCAATCTACTTATTCAATGCTATACCAATCAAGCTCCCAAGAAATTATTTAACAGAGCTAGAAAAAAAGAATAACAAAGTTCATCTGGAAGAATAAAAGGTCAAGAATTTCAAGGGAATTAATAAAAAAAATGCAAATGAAGCTGGCTTAGGTGTACCAGACCTAAAACTATATTATAAAGCAGCAGTTACCAAAACCATTTGGTATTGGCTAAGAAATAGTTGATCAATGGAATAGGTTAGGTTTACAAAACAAAACAGTTAATGATTATAGTAATCTAGTGTTTGATAAACCCAAAGACCCCAGCTTTTGCCATAAGGACTCACTATTTGACAAAAATTACTGAGGCATTGGAAATTAGTATAGCAGAAAGTAGGCATAAATCCACACTTAACACCATATATCAAGATAAGGTCAAAATGGGTTCATAAAAAGTGATATTATAAGCAAATGAGAAGGACAAATGATAATTTACCTCTCAGCTCTGTGGAGAAGGAAGGAATTTGTGGGCAAAGAAGAGTTGGAATACATTATTGAATTCAAAATGGATAATCTTAATGATGTTAAATTAAAAAGGTTTTGTACAAGCAAAACCAACACAGACAAGATTAGAAGGGAAGCAATAAACTGGGGGAAAAAAAGTTTATATTCAAGGATTCTGATAAAGGCCTCATTTCTAAAATATATAGAGAACTGACTTGAATTTATAAGAATTCAAGTCATTCTCCAATTGATAAATGGTCAAAGGGTATGAACAGAAAACTTTCAGATGAAGAAATTAAAACCATTTATATTCATATAAAAAGATGCTTTAAATCACTATTGATCAGAAAAATGCAAAATAAGGCAAGTCTGAGGTGCAGGCACACATATCTCAGACTGGTTAAGATGACAGGAAAAGATAATGGTTGGTGGAACTGTGACCTGATACAACTATTCTAGAAAGCAATTTGGAACTATGCTCAAAGCGCTATCAAAATGTGAACACCCCTAGATCCAGCAGTGCTTCTACTGGGCTTGTAATACAAAGAGATCTTAAAGGAGAGAAAGGGACCCACATTTGCAAAAATGCTTGTGGCAGCCCTTTTTGTAGTGACAAGAAATTGGAGACAGAGTGGATGCCCATCAGTTGAAGAATGGCCGAATAAGTTATGGTGAATGTTATGGAATATTATTTTTCTGTAAGAAATGACCGGCAGGATGATTTCAGAAAGGCCTGGAGACACTTACATGAATTGATGCTGAGTGAAATGAGCAGAACCAGGAAATCACTGGTCACAACAAGACTACAGAATGATGGGTTTGACTCTCTTCAACAATGAGATGATTCAGACCAGATCCCCTTGTTCAGTGATGAAGAAGAGAATCAGCTACACCCAGAGAGAACCATGGGAACACAGTGTGGACCACAACATAGCATTGTCATTCTTTCTGTTGTTGTTTGCTTGCATTTCGTTTTCTTTCTCATTTTTTTCTTCCTTCTTGATCCAATTTTTCTTGTGCAGCAAGAGAACTGTATAAATATATATATGTATATATATATATACACACACATATACTGTATTTAACAAATTCTTTAACATGTTTAACATTTATTGGGCTACTTGCCATCTAGGGGAGGGGATGCTGGGAAGGAGGGAAAAATTTGCAACAGAAAGTTTTGCAAGGGTCAATGTTGAAAAATTACTAATGCATATGTTTTTTAAATGAAAAACTTTAATAAAAAAGGAGTGATTTGGCATTACAAAAATATTTGTATCTGAATATTTTTATATATGTGAGCCCTTTTCCCTTTTTATGATCTCTTCAGGATACAGCCCTAGTAATGATATTGCTGGATCAAAGGGAATGCACAGTATTGTAGCCCTTAAGACACAGTTCCAAAGTGCTCTCCAGAGTGTTTGGGTCAGTTCACAACTTCACCAACAATGCCCAGTGTCCCAATTTTCCCACACCTCCAACATTTATCATTTTTCTTTTCTGTCATATTAGCCAATCTGATAGGTGGGATGTAGTACCTCAAAGCAGTTTTAATTAGCATTTCTTTAATAAACAGTAATTTAGAAAATTACCTTTTTATATCCTTCAATGAAGTATCAATTGGAGAATGACTTGTATTCTTATAAATTTGAATCAGTTCTCTATACATTAAGAATGTATGATGAGAAATGAGAAATGAAGCCTTTCTCAGAAACACTGGCTGTAAAAATTGTTTCCCATCTTTCTGGATTACTTCTATTCTTGGTTGCATTGACTTTGTGCAAAAACTTTTTGGGGTAGCAAAGAATTGGAAATTGAGAGGATGTCTATCAGTTGGAGAATGGCTTTATAAGATGTAGTATATGAATGTAGTGGAATACTATTGTGCTATAGAAAACATGAGCAGGCAGATTTGAAAACAGATAGAAAAACCCAGAAAAAACAAGACAATATTGTACACAGTAAGAACATTTAACTCTGATAGACTTAGCTCTGCTCAGCAATACAATGCTCCAAGACAATTCCAAAAGACTCATGATAGAAAATGCTGTCCACATCCAGAGTCTGAAAGCAGCTTAGAGCACACTATTTTCACTTTTTTCTCTCTTGTGGTTTTTCCCTTTGTTCTGCTTCTTTCATAGCAAGACTACTGTGGAAATACCTACATGATTGTACCTTTATAACCAATATCAGATTGCTTGCTGGCTTAAGTAGAGGAAGGGGGAAGGAGGGAGAAAATAAAAAAAACAAAAAACAAAAAAAACTGGAATGCAGGAACTTATAAAAATGAGTGCTGAAAACCACCTTTACAGGTAATTAGGAAAAAAAGAAAAAAGAAATTACTATTACGTGGTGGGCTGGGGGAGAGTAATTTGAAATATTCGTTCACAGGATTGTTAAAAGTTGGTACTCCTTTGAAGTCCCTTAGCAATTTCTATATTGGGGAACAGTTTTCTTTTAAATCTGAAATACTTTTGATAATCATCTCTCTGTCTGAGATATAAGACTCTTATTTTTTAAAATTTTATTTAGAATTTTTTTCCATAGTATATATGCATGAGTAATTTTTTAAATAATATTATCCCTTGTATTCATTTTTCCAAATTATCCCCCCCTTTCCTCCACTCCCTCCCCCCGATGACAGGCAATCCCATACATTTTACATATGTTACAATATAACCCAGATACAATATATGTGTGTAAATACCATTTTCTTGTTGCACATTAAGTATTAGATTCCGAAGGTATAAGTAACCTGGGTAGATAGACAGTAGTGCTAACAATTTACATTCACTTCCCAGTGTTCCTTCTCTGGGTGTAGTTGTTTCTGTCCATCATTGATCAACTGGAAGCGAGTTGGATCTTCTTTATGTTGAAGATTTCCACTTCCATCAGAATACATCTTCATACAACATTGAAGTGTACAGAGATCTTCTGGTTCTATTCATTTCACTCAGCATCAGTTGATGTAAGTCTCTCCAAACCTCTCTGTATTCCTCCTGCTGGTCATTGATATAAGACTCTTATTAAGGATGTTCAATACAATTATTTTTTATTTCCCAGGGAAATACTTCCCTTCTTATCCTGACTAGATTTGTTTTATTCATGCAAAAGCTTTTTCAATTTTATGTAATTCAATTTAATCTTTTGCACCTTAATTAATTAAGAATTGATCCCTCCTTCCTCCAATCATAGCTGTAAAAGTACCTGATCCCAGTTCTCTTCTAATTTTTTATATTATTACCTTTAGTATTTAGGCAATGTACCAATTTTGAATTTATTGTGATATATAGTATGAGGTATTGGTCAAAGCCAGGAGTTCCTAATCAAAAGCTCATGTATATAGATTTCAGGTGGTCTGTGAAATTGAATAGGAAAAAAGTACATTTTAATTTTCATTAACTTCTACTTAAAATTTAGCATTCATTTCCTTGCATATCACAATACTATGAGAGAAAAATAGGAAGAATAAAAAAAAAAAAGTGAGGGGAGGAGAGAATAGAGAACTTCTTAAGTGCTTATTATGTACCAGGAAATGTGTTTTAGTATAGTCCCCAGGACATAGTAGGTGCTTAATAGATATTTATTGATTTGTTAAGTGCAAATACATAAATATAATACCAATGCACATATAAACAATTCAATATATGAATGTAGTGGAATACTATTTTGCTATAAGAAAGGATGAGCAGGCAGATTTGAAAATAGATTGAAAAACTTAAAAATTGTTAAGTACACGAACAGATGCCAAGAGAGAACATTGTACATAGTAATAGCAACATTAAGCAAAAAGAAAGACAGTCCTGATCCTTAGAGCTGACATCCCAATGGGGGAAGACATCATTTAAAGGGAGAGGCAGCTAGATGGTGCAATGGGTAGAGTGCTGGCCCTGGAATCAGAAGGATCTGAACTCAAATCCAGTCACTAGTTATGTGAATGGTCACAGGGGCAAGTTACAGCAGTCAGGAATAGAACCAGGCTTCACCACACTGCCAAAAGGATCCATGAAACAAAAAAAGATTAAGTACCCCCGGTCTAAGCATAATTTCTGCCAGAATGCTTTCCATTTTTCCTAAACATTCTTGATAGAAAAGGAATTCTTTCCTCAATAATTTCTATTTCTGGGTTTATTGAACATTAGGGCATCAAGCTGTTATTTCTGATTTTTCCTTGTCTGCTCTATTGCATCTAGATGGTTTTCTACCTTGTAATTCACTCCCTCCTTCAGTATTCGCAAATAATTCCTTCAGTAATCTCTTCAAGAATTTTGCCCAGAATAAAATGACAGGAAAAGATAATGATAAACGTTGAAGGGAATATGGGAAAACCAGGACACAAACATATTGTCGATAGAGTTGTGAACTGATCCAAACCTTCTGAGAACAATATGGATCTGTGCCCAGAGGGTACACCCTTTGATCCAGCAATGCCATTACTGGGTCTATATTCCAAAGAGATTTTAAAACAGGGAAAGGGACCCATGTGTGCAATAATGTTTGTGGCAGCCCTCTTTGTAGTGGCCAGAAACTGGAAACTGAGTGGATGCCCATCAGTTGGGCAATGGCTGAATAAGTTATAGTATATGAATGTTATGGAATATTATTGTTCTGTAAGAAATGAGGATTTTAGAGAAGTCTGGAGAATCTTATATGAACTGCTGCTCAGTGAAGTGAGTAGAACTAAGAGAACATTGTATACAGCAATGACAAAATTATACAGCAATCATTTCTGATGGACGTGGTTTTTTTCTTTTTTTAAAAGTATATTCCTTATTGTCTTTTTTTTTTGTTGTTGTTAATAATTGTAACTTCTTATTAACAGAACATATGCATGGGTGATTTTTTACATTATCCTTTGCACTGCCTTCTATTCTGATTTTTCCCTTCCCTCCCTCCAACCCCTCCACTAAATGGCAGGCAGTCTTATACATATTCAATATATTATAGAATATGCTAGATACAATATATGTGTGCAGAACTGAACAGTTCTCTTGTTCCATAGGAAGAAATAGATTCACAAGGTAAAAATAGCCTGGGAAAAAAATAAAAGTGCTAACAGATTATACTCATTTCCCAGAGTTCCTTCTCTGGTTCCTTCTCTGATTCTGTCAATCATTGATCAATTGGAATTGAATTAGATCTTCTCTTTGAAGATATCCAATTCCATCAGAATACATCTTCATATAGTTTGTTGTTGAAGTGTATAATTATCTCCTGGTGCTGATCATTTCACTCAGCATCAGTTGATGTAAGTCTCTCCAGGCCTCTTTGTATTCATCCTGCTGGTCATTTCTTACAGAACAATAATATTCCATAACCTTCATATACCACAATTTACCCAACTATTCTCCAATTGATAGACATCCATTCATTTTCCAGTTTCTAGCCACTACAAAAAGGGCTGCCACAAACATTTTGGCATGTACAGGTCCCTTTTCCTTCTTTAGTATTTCTTTGGGATATAATAAGCCCAGAAGTAGCACTACTGGATCAAAGGGTATGCACACATTGATAACTTTTTGGGCATAATTCCAGATTGCTCTCCAGAATGGTTGGATTTGTTCAAAACTCCACCAGCAATGCACCAATGTCCCAATTTTCCTGGATGTAGCTTTTTTCATAAATAAGTGGATTTGAGTCAGTTCCAAAAGTCTTGGGTTGGAGAGAACCATCTGCACCCAGAGAGAGTCCTATGAGGACTGAGTATGGATCACAATATAATACTTTCATCTTTTTTGTTGTTGTTTGTTTGCTATTTTCTAGGGCATGGAGGGAAAAATGGAGAAAAACTTTGAAGACAGGGTTTTGCAGGGGTGAATGTTGAAAATTATCTTTGCATGTACTTTGAAAATAAAAAGATATTATTTGTAATATTCTCTCTAAAATGTAATTTTCTCTGTTGAGGTTTTCTTGGGGTCTCTGGAGGCATGCCTTCGTTTCAGTTTAGTAATCACCACAGTAGTAGCCAGGGGATTAAAGTCCAAATCCTTTGTCTCCTTCAAAGTCTTGTCTCCTTCACTTGGCGCTCAGCTAGTTTTTCTGGAGGTCTTCCAGATCTTGGTTTCAGTGAGAGGCAAAGGAGGACAGCCTGCCACCATTTCTCTGATCTTTCCTTGTTCTTATCCTGATTGAGCTTGTTTGAGCTTATATGGTCTCTTATCAAAGATGTGAATCTTGTAGAACTATAGTAAATACTAAATACATGTACTGAACTTGAGAACTATAAAGCACCATGCTAAATAACCATTGTCTCTATCAATTCCACCTTGTTTCAAGTTCTGGCCCATAACATCTCCCCCTTTCTTTTGTTTTTAGACCATAGGGTGGTCACTCTCCCTGACTTCTCAAGGAGGTGAGAACCCCAAAAGTGAATTGATCACGCCTTCCCTGACTGCTCAAAAGAGGGGTGAAAACACCATAAAAAGGAGGTGGTCACACCGTCTCTGACATCTCAGGAAAGGAGATGAAAATATCAAAGCAAATGGGAAATCAAATCAGATTAGTGCATTTCTGAAGGGTTTCACTCTTAAAATAGGTATACATAAATCCGTCAATATGGGAGGTTTACACATAATCACATGAGTTACACAAGCACATAGCAATATAACACAGGCTGGTAGTGAAGTGATGTTGTCACATGAGTCAACATGAGAATATATACATATCCATAAGTCCTAGAAATAGTCCAAAAGGAACCTATCGTCCATTAGTTCATATTGCAGGCATCCAATAATTTCTACAAATTTTGAAGTCCTGCAATCATCTCATCATGTGTTAGAGAATCCAGTGATTCCTGCAAATTTGGTTCTTAGGTCTTCTCTTTGTTTCAAGGTATTTCGTTTTTTTCTGTCTCTCTCTCTCTGATGGACATGGCAAATACGGATTGTTGACACCTAACTGATTCCTTCTCCATCTGTAGAAATGGTCCTTTCCATTCACAACTTTCTTGATCTCTCCACATCACCTGGTGATTATCTAAAGATAGTGGAGCTGTTTGCACAGGACACTGCCCTTCCAGTGGGTTATAAAACCTGTCTGCTGGAGCCAGGGTATCGTTATGAAAAATTTTAAAATTAATGGTATAAAGAGCTAAATTTAGAATTTCTCTAGGTTTACCTGTGGCTCCCCCTTTCTTTTGTTTTTGGAGGAGTGTCTTAAAGTCTCTGTTTCTCCTCTTAACTATTGCATGACCTTGAGAATTAAAGGATATCCCAGTGGTGTTTAAAATCTTACACTGTGCACAAAAGTGTACAAAATGTTTGGACGTATATGCACGTCCATTATCTGTTTTTATTGCTTGTGCCACACCCATAATTGCAAATGCTTGTATAAAGAATTCAGTGACCACTCATGCTGTCTCTTTTGCTGCTGGTATTACAAAAGTGAATCCTGAAAAGTTGTCTACTACAACATGGATAGAAGACAGACGACCAAAAGATTTACAATGGGTCACATCCATTTGCCAGATTTCATTGGGTCTCAAACTATGAGGGTTCTACCTTAGAGGCAGTGTAGGAGTGTGGTAAGGAAGGCAAGCTGAACAGGCTTTTACTATGCTCCTAGCTTCCTCTCTTGTTATCCCAAATTGTAAACATAAAGCTGGAGCAGCCTGATGATATTTAAAATGAGATTCTTGGGGTGCCTGAAATAAAGGCCTATAGGCTAAGTTAGAAGGCTAATTGGTTTTGAATTACCATCAATAACAGGACCTGGAAGTCCACTATGAGAGTGGACATGCAAGATATAAATCTTACCTGGTTGCTTTCTCACTTGCTCTTAAGCTCTTTAAGTTCGTTAAAGAGCTGATATATACTAGAGGCTACAAATTTTATTTGGGCTATGGCAATTCTTTGTACCACACCTACTGAATATACTGACTCATATATTATATTTATATATCCTGGATAATAAGTAAGAGTTAACATGATTGCATACAATTCATTCTACTGAGTGGACTGCAAAGGACTTCTGATTACCCTCTTTATGGTTAAATCTTGAGAGTATACAGCGCAAATATTTTGTTTGGATGCATCTGTAAACATAATTGGTCCTTTAAGAGGAACTTTAGAAACCTTTTCTTCAAAAACCCATTGCTAATTATGCGATGGCCGGATTATCTTTATTTTTTTTTATTTTTTATTTTTTTTAATTTTTATTTTATTTTATAATTATAACATTTTTTTGACAGTACATATGCATGGGTAATTTTTTACAACATTATCCCTTGCACTTACTTCTATTCAGATTTTTTCCCTTCCTCCCCCAACCCCCTCCCCCAGATGGCAAGCAGTCTTATATATGTTAAATATATTACAGTATATTCTAGATACAATATATGTGTGTAGAACTGAATTTTTTGTTGCACAGGAAGAATTGGATTCAGAAGGTAAAAATAACAGTTTACATTCATTTCCCAGTGTTCCTTTTCTGGATGTAGCTGGTTCTGTCCATCATTAATCAATTGGAATTGGATTAGCTCTTCTCTATGTTGAAGAAATCCACTTCCATCAGCATACATCCTCGTACAGTATCATTGTTGAAGTGTATAATGATCTTCTGGTTCTGCTCGTTTCACTCATGATCAGTTGATGTAAGTCTCTCCAAGCCTCTCTGTATTTCTCCTGTTGGTCATTTCTTATAGAACAATAATATTCCATAACATTCATATACCATAGTTTACCCAACCATTCTCCAATTGATGGACATCCATTCTTCTTCCAGCTTCTAGCCACTATGAAAAGGGCTGCCACAAACATTTTGGCACATACAGGTCCCTTTCCCTTCTTTAGTAGTTCCTTGGGGTATAAGCCCAGTAGTAGTATGGCTGAGTCAAAGGGTATGCAGATTTTGATAACTTTTTGGGCATAATTCCAGATTGCTCTCCAGAATGGTTGGATTCTTTCACAACTCCACCAACAATGCATCAGTGTCCCAGTTTTCCCACAGCCCCTCCAACATTCATCGTTATTTGTTCCTGTCATCTTAGCCAATCTGACATGTGTGTAATGATACCTCAGAGTTGTCTTAATTTGCATTTCTCTGATCAATAGTGATTTGCCGGATTATCTTTAATGGAGACCCAGGAGTAAAATTTGGAGTCGTGGCCAATAAAATTTGCCACTATGGGATGGTTTCACAGAACACATTAACTTGTGCATTAGTATAAAATGTGTATATCTTGTCAGGTCTTATCCCAGATAATTGTACTGCTCGCTTAATGGCCTTTAATAAATTCTAGCCACAAGCACTGGATAAGGAGTAAGGTTTTGTTCTGGGTGTGCTGGGAGATTCACCCACTCTATTACACTGTCTCCTTGATGAAGGACTGCTGTGGGTGCCCC
The DNA here is from genome assembly GCF_048593235.1 of Sminthopsis crassicaudata. NCBI lineage: Eukaryota > Metazoa > Chordata > Mammalia > Dasyuromorphia > Dasyuridae > Sminthopsis > Sminthopsis crassicaudata. Next base: position 579,892,026 of record NC_133619.1, on the reverse strand, counting down.
TTTTGTAACAAAAACTGATATTTCCAAGGGTTTTTGAGTGATTCTTTCAAACACATTGGATAAAGCCAGTTCAACTTCTCTCAAAGTCTCTTGAGCTTCTTTTGTAAGTTAGAGTGGTGAGTTTAAAGCACTATCTCCCCTTAAAATGTCAGAGAGGTTGCCATTGATAGGTAGTCAAGCCTAACACTGGATGGCATCCATTGGATGTCTCCTATCAATTTCTGAAAGTCTTTTAAGGTGTTCAACTTCTCTATTCTTAAGGAGAGTTTTTGTACTGTAAGCACCTTAGGGTATACTTCATATCCTAAATATTGAAAAGGAGGATGTCTTTGAATTTTTTCTGCAGCAATGTGAAATTTATAATTTATAGACATGCTTCTAACATCCCAATCAATATATATCATCCATTAATGTAATAACATTACATTTGGAAATGCTTTTCTTACTGGAGTAAGAACAGCAGTAACATACATTTGGCACATAGTAGGTCTGTTTTTCACTCCCTGTGGCAAAACTGTACATTCATATCTTATATAAGGCTCAACTAAATTAATGCTGGACACTGAAAAGGCAAACCTTTTCATATCCTCCTTATCTAGAAAGATAGAATAGAAACAATTTTTAATGTCTATAACCCAAAGAGGCCATTCTCTAGGCAACTGAGTAGGACATGGAAGTCCAGGCTGAAGAGTTCCCATAGTTTCTATCTGTTCATTTGCCTTTCTTAAATCAATCAACATCCTCCATTTTCCAGATTTCTTTCTTACAACAAATACTGGGGAATTCCAAGGACTTAGAGAAGGTTGTAAGTGTCCTTGTTCAAGTTGCTCCTGTAGTATATCTAATAAGGCCTGAATTTTATCACTACTTAAGGGCCACTGTTCTATCCACACGGGTGTATCAGTTTTCCATTGAATAGGAACAGGTGAGAGGGTTGGATAGGTCTTCAACAAGCAGCCCTGCCTAAAAACTAAAGTACTCAATTGTCATCCTAATTGTTGTAAGATGTCTCCTCCCCACAGATTGATGGGGATTTTTTCAACTATACAAGAAGTAAGAACTCTTGTTTCACCTTCAAATATTCATCTCAAAGGGGCAGCACTAACTTCAGCTGCTATTGATCCTCCTACACCAGACATATAGGTGTCTGCCTTAATCTTTGGCCAGTGACTGGGCCAGTTAGCACCTCTAATGACTGTGCAATCTGCACCTATGTCTACCAACCCTTCTAATGGTATGCCATTTATATAGATAGTGAGCATAGTTCGGTAACCTGTCATGGCTGCTGTCCAGTATATTCCTGGGTTTTGCTGCTTGGGGTCAGAATCTGGGCAACTATCACCAGATAGTTTATTAGGAGTCTGTATCAATAAACCTGATGATTCTACTTCTTCTGGTTGATAAGTCACACATTGTCTACCTGTATTAGTGACTGGGATATTATCTACACATTCCCTAGTTTCCCACATCAATGTATGAATGAACACAGTTTTATAAGTACTCTCAGGAGGTGAAATGGTCAAGCCTACTGTGCCTGGAGGCAAGGGATCCATAGGCTGGAGATGAACAGATTTCACCTCTCCAGGGGGTATCTCAGTAATCCTAACTGCATAGAACTCTATTTTCCCTAATTGCAATCTGTTTTTCCCCTCTGATTGCCTTTTGGCTGATAGATGATGTCTTAATATTGAATTTCTAAAGACTCTCTGGGTGTAACCTTGGCTGCCATCATGCCTCACCTGAGGCATTGAAGCTGGGCCCCACCTCTCATTTGCCTAGGTCAATCTACATTGTGAGGCCCAGTGGAAGCCTCAGTTGCATTTTGGACATAGGGTTTTAGGTCTTCCTTCACCCTGTCTTCTCACTCTATCTGTATCTACACTGAGCTCTCAGATGTCCTACTTTTCAACATTGAAAACATGATGATTTTCTTTAGAATTCCCTTGCCAAGAGGGACCCTGTCTTCCCATGTTCATCATTTTCTGGGTATAATATGCATTTGTGCCCACTGTGGCACATCGTCTTATGATCTCCTTTAAAGGAGCATCTTTGTGTAGTCCCTATATAATTCTTCTGCAAACCTCAATGGTATTTTCCATAGCCAAATATCTAGTCATTATTTCTGTAGCTGCATTTTCTCCAATGGTTCTTGTGACAGCTGTCTCCGATGTCCCACAAAATCCACAAAAAGTTCCTTGGGACCTTACTCTATTTTTGTGAAGGTTTCACCTTGCTCTTTCCCTGGGAGGGAACCCCAAGCTTTTATTGAAGCAGTAGGAATTTGTTCATATGCTACTATAGGGTAATTAGTCTGTGCTGAATTCTCTGAATACTAACCTTCATCTGCTAGTTGGTCAAAAGTGATTTGTACATTAACTCCAGAGCTTGAATCCTACATAAATCATGATAGTCCAAAATCCACAACAAGTTTTGTCCAGGCTCTAAAAATGTCCTTGCTATGGATGTCAAATCACTGTGGGTTAGGATTTCATAAGCCAAACTCTCTAGTAACATTTTTACATAAGATGATGTAGCCCCATAAAGAATGCATCCCTTTTTTTAAATCATTGATTTTTTCCAAATCAAAAGGAGTGTATCTTCTCCTTTGTTGACCTGAAGAGTCAAGCTCTTCAATCACAGGGTATGCATTTATTAAATCATATATATCCTGTCCTTCATTTTTTGCCTTAATCAGTGCGTTTTGTAATCTTGTCATAGGTTGCTTCATAGGTGGTGCTCATTGTGTTACTGCCTCTCCCCCTGATTCTTCTCCCTCTACCCCTGAAGGATTAATTGAGGAGATGGGGAATGCCCTAATGGCTTCTGCTGTGAAGCACTACACTCAGAATTGTACTTAACTCCATTCTGATTTGATTCTTCATCCTTTTCACCCAGTTTATTTCATCCTCTTCCTCCTGCTCTTCTTTTTCCTTTTTCTATAACTTATATAATGTCCTAAAGCCAGTTGCACTAAATTATATGTATAAAGTCTATCTTTGGAAATTGAGTAAGATTCATGATCATTGTAGTATGCACATAGTTGCTCTCCTACTAATTTCCACTCCTCTAGATCCAAGTCTTTTTCCTTGGAGAACCAAGGAGATGTGTACTATACAGGTTCTAAAAGTTCAGTGATCTGCTTACAAGTTAGAATCAAACCTTGTCTTTTCATAAGTCTGACAATGCTCTCTACACATTTTCTTGAATTAGAAAAGAAGGCTGTTTTCTAAACATCTGTCCCATTTTAGCTGAAATACTGCTTTAACAAAGTTCCCTTGTCTATTTGTGTACTCATCCTAATTTCTGGGCAAGGAGACTTTACCACTGAAATCAGGATCAGAGACTTTTCTACCGAAATCAGGATGGTGTCTGTCCCATGTTTTGACCCTAAAATGTAATGTTCTCTGTTGAGGTTTTCTTGGGGTCTCTGGAGGCAGCCTTCCTTTCAGTTCAGTAATCACACGAGTAGCCAGGTGTTAAAATCCAAATCCTTTATTGTCTCCTTTAAAGTGTCGTCTCCTTCACTTGGGGCTTAGTTGGTTTTTCTGGAGGCCTTCTGGATTTTGGTTTCAGTGGGGAAGTGAAGGAGGACAGCCTCCCACCACTTCTCTGTCTTCCCTTGTTCTGATTCTGGCTGAACTTGTCCCAGTTTATATTGTCTCTAATCAAAGGTGTAAATCTTGTAGAACTATAGTAAGTACTAAGTACATGTACCCAACTAGAGAACTGTTAAGCACCATGCTAAATAACTATTGTCTCTATCAATTCCACTGACTTAGCACCTTGTTTTAATTTCTGGCCCATAACAATTATTTTAAAAAGAAAGAAGCAATTTTGCCAAGAATGGAGGTCAAAATGATTATTCTATAGTCTGAAGAATCCATTCTCTTTCCTTTTTTTTTTTTTTGAAAAGCAATTCTTTGGACAATCTCCAATTTAGTATCTGTATTTTTTCCAAAGTTCACAGTGACTCAGCAATCACATCTTCCATGTCTTTTTGATGTAATTTGCCCAAGGCTTAGTGACTTGAACTCCTTGAGAATTCTCTGAGCATATTCCCATTTACCTTTGTTCCAATTGCCTGATAACCACATTTTTTTTTTTTTTAATCTTCCTGATCTGCAAATGATTCTCCTTGGTAGAGAAAACAAGCAAAATACTGGCAAGAATGCCTGATTTCTCTCTCCTCACTATTTTCCCAATTTTCTAAGTCAGCAGTCCCATTATAGCTTTTTGTTTCTGTTGACCTTAGAATTTTTATACTTTTTTTTACTTTTAATACTTTTTTTTTTTTTCTTGGTGAAAGTTATTCTACCCAGGCTGGAAATACAATGATCACTCATGGACCCAATCCTATTACTAAGTAGATATGGAAACTTTAATCTGCTATTTCTATCCTAGGCTGGTTCACCTTTCTTAGACAGCTATTGATTGTCTTAGTCTACTATAACCCAGAACTCCTAATCTTAAAGCAACCTTTGATTCTCAGCCTTCCCAATAAAAGAGGCAATAGGTACTGCCATATCCAGCTGTCATTTTACAACTCCTGACATTGCTCATCTGGCATTTGTAATTTTCCCAGTACTACCAAAAAACAAACATCATTTAAACTCTTAGTTTTTACCTCTGCCTTTGTAAATAGCAGGAAGGCATTGTACCTATGTTGAAGTATAAATTGTGAAAACTGAAACTAACAGTTGATTATTTACTATATTTCATGTGTTACACAGCCAAAGAAAAAAGTTGCTGAAAGAAAAAATAATTTTTCTTACTTATAGAGCTATTGTGGAGAAAAATGCTTTACAATATATTAAAAGGTGGAAGTAATCAATGCTGGAAGATGCATGGGAAGAAAAACACACTAATAATATATTGGTAAATCCTGTAATTTGTCCAGCCATTCTGGAATATGATTTGAAGTTATTTGGTAAAAATAATGAAATTGTTTATGTATTTTGATCCATTAATTCCACTCTAGGTGTTCAGGGAAGACTAGGACCACTGATGTGAGGGTTCCCGAATTCTTTTTTGAAGGCTGCTTTCTACCATGGGGTTCACCTGTCACCTAAATCTCACCTGTGAATCCATGAAGCTTTAGCACTGTGGCCACAACCTAGTAAAAATATTTTAGAAGACAAGCTAAACCAGCTTGAGGATAATTGTTGGGTATTGGTGATTTGGCTTGGTATCTATCCCAAGCATGTGAAAACATTGCCCCATGGAATAGCTATTTGTTCCAATTTGTTCCAAATAAACTGTTAATGGTTTGTTCAAAAGGGCCGTGAAAGTGGTTAAAAACAGGCACGATGGAGCACACAGATTGCACCCTAAGTTATCGCTAGTTTTTATCTTGCCACTGGAATCTGATGACTAGAAGAAAAATTGAAACAAACGACTTTTCTCCTTCCTTCCCCACCTCTTCCTTCCCCTACACAGCAAGTAATCCAATATAGGTCAAACATGTGCAATTCTTCTAAACATCTTTCCACGTTTATCACTATGCACAAGAAAAATCAGAACAAAATAGAAAAAATGACTCAGTTTCCAGTTTCTAGCTACCACAGAAAAGGCTGCCACAAACATTTTTGCACTTGTGGTTCCCTTTCCTTTTTTTATGATCTCTTTGGAATACAGACCCAGTAGAGACCATGCTGGATATAATGGTTTGCAGAATTTGATAGCCCTTTGGGAATTGTTTCAAATTGCCCTCTAAAATGGTTGGATCTGTTCACAACTCCACAAATAATGTATCAGAGTCCCAGGTTCCCCAATCCCCTCCAACATTCACGCTTATCTTTTCCTGTCATCTTAAACAATCTGAGAGGTGTGTAGTGGTATCTCAGAGTTGTCTTAATTTGCATTTGTCAAAGAAAAATTTTATGAAGATCCGAAGATCCTTAACATCAATGAGATAAAATAGGACAAACTTATAAATCTGTGTGACATTAATGTTAAAGGCTCAGACTATAAGATGCAGCAGGGAGTTCTTAGGAGGATCAGGGTTGGAAACAGTAACAGCATTGTTCCTCTACTACTGAAGACTTATATATCTCATGACCTTCTCATCACCAACACTATCTTCCATTTACCCAAACACGTGAAAACTGAGTAGATTCACCTTTGCAGCAAATATTGGCATTTGATACATTATGTCATTGTTAAGAGAATACACGGGCAGTGATGGAGGTGAGGCATAAGGTAGAGTGCTGGGATGATCACGGGACTTATCCTCTCCAAGATAAACCTGTACATTCAAAAAAAGTAGAGGCCTAAGATAAGATGACTACCAGAAAACTTAAGGTCAACAGACCACAATACTGTGAGTGAACAGCTTACTGCTGGCTTGGAAAGAAAACTGAGCCAATACAATGTGGGCAGCAATGGAGCAGAAAAGAATGGGCAGCTTTCAGAGAATTGGTGTCCAACAGTGCATTTACTTATTAGGGCCAGAAACTGACAAACATCAGAATTAGTTGAATGAAAATGATGGGGAGATTAAGAAATTACCAAATGAAAAGCAAGAACTCCACAGGGTTTACCAATGGGATAGTTCCTCCATCTCTAATAAGACAATATTTAACTTCATCAAAAGTAGAGTGCAACCATTACTATTCAATATTGTATTAGAAATATTAGCTTTGTCCGGCCATTCTGGAGAGCAATTTGGAACTATGCCCAAAAAGTTGTCAAACTGTGCATACCCTTTGACCCAGCATTGCTGTTACTGGGATTATATCCCAAAGAAATACTAAAGAGTGGAAAGGGACCTGTATGTGCCAAAATGTTTGTGGCAGCTCTTTTTGTTGTAGCTAGAAACTGGAAGTTGAATGGATGTCCATCAATTGGAGAATGGTTGGGTAAATTGTGGTATATGAAGGTTATGGAATATTATTGCTCTGTAAGAAATGACCAGCAGGAGGAATACAGAGAGGCTTGGAGAGACTTACATCAACTGATGCTGAGTGAAATGAATAGAACCAGAAGATCGCTGTATACTTCATTGTTATATGAAGATGTATTCTGATGGAAGTGGAAATCTTCAACATAAAGAAGATCTAACTCACTTCCAGTTGATCAGTGATGGACAGAAACAACTACACCCAGAGAAGGAACACTGGGAAGCAAATGTAAATTGTTAGCACTTCTGTCTATGTACCCAGGTTACTTATACCTTCGGAAGCTAATAATTAATGTGCAACAAGAAAATGGTATTTACACACATATATTGTATCTAGGTTATATTGTAACACATGTAAAATGTATGGGATTACCTGCCATCGGGGGGAGGGAGTGGAGGGAGGGAGGGGATAATTTGGAAAAATGAATAAAAAAAAATTAAAAAAAAAAAAAATAAATAAAATAAAATAAAATAAAAAAAGAAAGAAAGAAATATTAGCTTTGGCAATAAGAGAAGAAAAAGAGATTAAAAGAATCTGAGTAGGTAATGAGGAAACCAAATTATCACTCCTTACAGATGATATAATGATATACTTAGAGAATCCTAGAGAATCAACTAAAAAACTACTTCAAATAATTTACAACTTTAACAAAGTTTCAGGATACAAAATAAATCCACATAAATTTCATCAACACTTTTATATATGACCAACAAAGTTCACCAGCAAGTGATACAAAACAATACATTTAAAATAACTGTAGATAATAAAAATATTTGGGAGTCCCTGCCAAAGCAAAGTCAGGAAATTTATGAACATAATTACAAAAGACTTTCCACACAAATCAAATAAGATCTAAACAATTGGAAATAAATCAAGTGCTCATGGGTAGGTAGAGCTAATATAATAAAAATGACAATACTACCTAAATTAATCTACTTATTCAATGCTATATCAATCAAGCTCCCAAGAAATTATTTACCAGAGCTAGAAAATAATAATAACACAGTTCATCTGGAAGAACAAAAGGTAAAGCATTTCAAGGGAATTAATGGAAAAATGCAAATGAAGCTGGTCTAGATGTACCAGACCTAAAACTATATTATAAAGCAGCAATTATCAAAACCACTTGATACTAAGAAATAGAGTACTAACTGGGCTTATATCCCAAAGAGATCTTAAAGAAGAGAAAGGAACCTGTATGTGCAAAAATGTTTGTGGCAGCCCTCTTTGTAGTGGCTAGAAGCTGGAAACTGAGTGTTTGCCCCTCAATTGGAGAATGGCTAGATAAATTGTGGTATATGAATATTATGGAATATTATTGTTCTGTAAGAAATGATCAGCAGGATGATTTCAGAAAGGCCTGGAAAGACTTACATGAACTGATGCTGAGTGAAATGAGCAGGACCAGGAGATCATTATATACTTCAACAACAATACTATATGATGATCAATTCTAATGGATGTGGCCATCTTCAACAATGAGATGAACCAAATCAGTTCCAATAGAGCAGTAATGAACTGAACCAGCTACACCCAGCGAAAGAACTCTGGGAGATGACTATGAACTAATACATAGAATTATCAATCCCTCTATTTTTGTCTGCCTTCATTTTTTATTTCCTTCACAGGCGAATTGTACACTGTTTCAAAGTCCGATTCTTTTTGTACAGCAAAATAACTGTTTGGACATGTATACATATATTGCATTCAATTTATACTTTAACATATATAACTTGTATTGGTCAGCCTGCCATCTGTGGGAGAGGGGTGAGGGGAAGGAGAGGAAAAATCGGAACAAAAGGCTTGGAAATTGTTAGTGCTGTAAAATTACCCATGCATATATCTGGTAAATAAAAAGTTATAATTTAAAAAAAAAAAAAAAAAAAGAAATAGACTAGTTGATCAGTGGAATAGGTTAGGTTTACAAGATAAAACAGTTAATGATTATAGTAATCTAATGTTTCACAAACTCAAAGGCCCCAGCTTTTAGGATAAGAACTCAGTATTTGACAAAAAATTACTGAGATAATTGGAAATTAGTCTGGCACAAAGTAGGCATAGACCCATACCTAACACCATATAGCAAGATATGATAAAAATGGGTTCATGATTTAGACATAAAGAGTGATATTATAAGCAAATTAGAAGAACACAGGATAGTTTACCTCTCAGATCTGTGGAGAAGGAAGGAATTTGTGGACAAAGAAGAGTTGGAGTACATTATTGAATACAAAATGGATAATCTTGATTATATTAAACTGAAAAGTTTTTGTACAAGCAAAACTAACTCTGATAAGATTAGAAGGGAAGCAATAAACTGGGGAAAATTTTTTTACATTCAAGTTTTCTCATTTCTAAAATATATAGAGAATTGACTCAAATTCATAAGAATTCAAGCCATTCTGCAATTAATAAATGGTCAAAGGATATGAATAGACGATTTTTAGATGAAGAAATTAAAAACATTTCTATTCATATAAAAAGATGCTTTAAATCACTTATTGATCAGAAAATGCAAATTAAGACAAGTCTGAGGTACCACTACACACATCTCAGATTGATTAAGATGACAGGAAAAGATAATGATTTGTGGAATTGTGACCTGATATAGCTATTCTGGAGAGCAATTTGGAACTATTCTCAAATGACTATCAAACTCTTTACACCCCTAGATCCAGCAGTGCTTCTACTGGGCTTGTAATCCAAAGAGATCGGACAGGAGGGAAAGGGACCCACATCTGCAAAAATGATTGTAGCAGCCGTTTTTGTAGTGGCAAGAAACTGGAAACTGAATGGATGCCCATCAGTTAGAGAATGGCCGAATAAATTATGATATATGAATGTATGCAATATTATTGTTCTGTAAGAAATGACAAGCAAGATGATTTCAGACAGGTCTGGAGAGACTTACATGAATTGATGCTGAGTGAAATGAGCAGAACCAGGAGATTATTGTACAAGGCAACAACAAGATTAGATGATTATAAATTCTGGTGGATGTGGCTCTTTTCAACAATGAGATGATTGAGACCAATTCTAATGATCTTGTGAAGAGAGTGATCTGCACCCAAAGGGAAGACTGTAGGAACCGAGGGTGGAACACAACATAGTATTTTTACTTTTTTTTGTTGTTGTTTGCTTGCATTTTGTTTTCTTTCTCATTTTTTTCTTTTTTTTTTTTAATTTTTTCTTGTGCAGCAAAATAATTGTGGAGATAAGTATAGAAGAATTTCATATATTTAACATATATTGAATTACTTGCCATCTAGGGGAGCGTGTAGGGGAAGGAGGGGGAAATTGGAACACAAGGTTTTGTTGAAAATTACCTATGCATATGTTTTTAAAATAAAAAGTTTTGACAATAAAAAAAAAAAGTAGAGTACAAGCAAAACTTGGGGTGATGTGGAATTGTTAACTCAGTCAGAAGGTAGAAGAAATGCAGTTTTATGATGCCCTGAAGATGACTTTGGGCCAGAGACTTATGGTACATTTATACTACTTAGCACTGACAGAGCCAGTGGATCAGTAATAAGGACATGATCCTGGAGAGGTGGGCTGAATACTTCCACTTCTTAACAGACCACCATCAACCAATGCAGAAATTACTGACTGTATACATCAGGTTGAAGACAATTCCTATCAGAATCTCAATTGAAGAAGAGTTTTGAATACCATTCATTAGGCTTCTCTTATGTGGCAAAGCTCCTTGTGCTGATTCTATTCCATCAAGGCTATACAAGGCAAGAGTTTCACTGCTTGTACAAAAATTGATTAAAATCTTCTGAGTTATATGACAAAAGGAAGTTATCTCCTGAGAATTCAAGGATGTTTCCATGGAAACATGCTCACGGAGGTCAAAAGAAGCAAATACAAAGACACTCTATCTCTCTAAGAGCTTTGTAATCAAACGTGTGGCGTGGGCGATACTGGCACAGGATCACTCAGTATAGTGAGCCTTCATCAAAGAAAGCACCCATACTCCGTAATCAAAGCAGAATAGTGGCTCAAAAGAAACATGAAAGGTACAAATTTAGAGACATTTCCACTCCAAATATTCACGTGGACTGTTTGTGCCCATCTGTGGTGGAGCCTTCCAGGCTCATTCTGGTCCGTTCAGCCACAGGAGAGTGGACATACAGAGAGAAAAGCTTTGGAGTGATAACTGTCTTGGGAGAAATGAAACCACTCAACTATTCTGTGCAAAAGAAGTATAAGCGAGAAATTAATATCAACCTCAAAGTTGACTGGAAGGGGTGAGTCTCCCACAAGATCCAAACTCTCAGAGACACAGTCTATCTTTCCCAATGTTCCTCAGAATTCTGAGTCTTGGATCCTCCTCAAGGGAGCTTCCCAGTGAAGAAATCTTTCTGGCCTGAAAGTATCCTAGGACATCACACTAATTTCCCAATTAATATGTCTCCCTGGCCCTAAAGAACCATGAGAATAAGACAGACTTCCGAAGGGGCTCCTTCCAAACACAAAGGAAAATGATGCCAAATAAGAATTCAGACTGATAGAATTCAGTCTTGATTCTTAGAGACCAATGTTCCTTCTTTCTTCTCAATAGAAAGGTAATGGGTCCAGAAAGCTCTTATCAAACTGGCTTGATGTTGTTTAGAAACAAACCAGGATCTTAATCTGAGTCTGACTTCTTATAGTCTTTCCCAAACCTCTCAGGAGATTCATAAATAAGTATCCTCTCTTGCCTCAAAATTACTCAGATTGATGAGCACTTTCTATTCTTTCCTTCACAAAAACCTAGTTAGAATAAATATGATTCCCCATAAACAGCTATGAGAAGTAGCTACGTGGCACAGTGGAGAAAGTGCTGGGCCTGGCATCAGGAAGACTCACATTCTTCCCAAGTGGCTGCCTTTAGGCTAAAATATAAACTCTTCAGTTTGACTTTTAAAGCCTTTTACAAGCTGATCTTCACCTCCCTTTCCAAACTTCTTGTATATTACTCTGTGATCCAGCTTTGTTGCTATTCCTCAACCAGGACCCTCTTCTTTCTATGGCTTTCCCCACAAACTATGTATATCTTGTATTTTTTGGTATATACTTAGAACATATTGTCTCCAATTCCTATCCCTTAGCTGGAAGTTATTTGAGAACACATGCCTGGTACACAATAATTTGACTGATGTCAAGATTTGAACTCATAAAAGTTGAGTCTTCTGATTCCAAACCCAGTGCTCTATTCACTGCACTACTTAGTTGCCAGAATCTTATAAAATTACCATACAGTTATCCCTAGCATAGTGTCTGGTAAATAGTGAGTACTTAAAACATGCTTGGTTCCTTCTTCCCTCCCTTCTCCAAGATTATCAACAATTTATTTTTTTTTAATACATGAAAAAATAGTTTTCATCATTCACCTTTGCAAAACCTTATGTTCCAAATTTTTCCTTCCCTTGCCCACCTCTCATTCCTCAAGATATCATGCAATTAGATATAGATTAAACATGTGCAATTCCTCTAAACATGTTTCCATATATGTAATGTTGTACAAGAAAGATCAGATCAGAAGGGGAAAAAAAAACACAAGAAGAAAAAAACAAACAAACAAACAAGCAAGCAAACAGCAATAATAGGCTTTGCTCCACATTCAGTCTCCATAGTTCTCTCTGGATGTGCATGACGTTTTGCATCCCAAGTGTATTAGCCTTGCCTTGAATCACTGCATTGTTTAAAAGAGCCAAGTCCATCACAATTGATGGAAGCTTATTATATTGGGTATCTTAGTGGGGGTTGGGAAGCCCGAGCAGATCTGAACCAGTGGAGTTGGGCGACTCAAGCAAGTCAGAATGGGAGCTGGTACAACCAGAGCAGATCAGAACCAGTGGGGGTGGGGCAGCCCAAGCAGGCTCAAATTCAGTGGGGGATAGACGGCTCAAGCAAATTAGAATGGGGGCTGAGACAACTGAACCATTTCAGAACCAGTGGGGGTTGGGCGACTCAAGCAAGTCTGAATGGGGGCTGGGACAACCGAAGCATTTCAGAACCAGTGGGGGTTGGGACAACCGAAGTATTTCAGAACCAGTGGGGGCGGGGGAGCCCGAGCAGGCTCAAATCCAGTGGGGCTAGACGGCTCAAGCAAGTCAGAATGGGAGCTGGTACAACCGAAGCATTTCAGAACCCGTGGGGGCTGGGCAGCCCACGCAAGTCTGAATGGGGGCTGGGACAACCGAAGTATTTCAGAACCAGTGGGGGCGGGGCAGCCCAAGCAGTCTCAAATCCAGTGGGGGCTGGGCGGCTCAAGCAAGTCAGAATGGGAGCTGGTACAACTGAAGCATTTCAGAACCAGTGGAGGCTGGGCAGCCCACGCAAGTCTGAATGGGGGCTGGGACAAACGAAGCAGATCAGAACCTGTGGGGGCAGGGCAGCCCAAGCAGTCTCAGATCCAGTGGGGGCGGGGCCTCAAGCAAGTCAGAATGGGAGCTGGTAAAACCGAAACAGATCAGAACCAGTGGGGGTTGGGCGACTCAAGCAAATCAGAATGGGGGCTGGGACAACCGAAGCATTTCAGAACCAGTGGGGGCGGGGGAGCCCAAACAGGCTCAGATCCAGTGGGGGCTGGGCGACTCACGCAAGTCAGAATGGGAGCTGGTACAACCAGAGCATTTCAGAACCAGTGGGGGTTGGGCGACTCAAGCAAGTCAGAATGGGAGCTGGTACAACCAGAGCATTTCAGAACCAGTGGGGGTTGGGCACTCAAGCAAGTCAGAATGGGAGCTGGTACAACCAGAGCATTTCAGAACCAGTGGGGGTTGGGCACTCAAGCAAGTCAGAATGGGAGCTGGTACAACCAGAGCATTTCAGAACCAGTGGGGGCGGGGCGACTCAAGCAAGTCAGAATGGGAGCTGGTACAACCGAAGCAGATCAGAACCAGTGGGGGCGGGGCGACTCAAGCAAGTCAGAATGGGAGCTGATACTACCGAAGCAGATCAGAACCAGTGGGGGCGGGGTATCCCAAGCAGGCTCAGATCCAGTGGGGGCTGGGCGACTCAAGCAAGTCAGAATGGGGGCTGGGACAACCCGAGCAGATCAGAACCAGTGGGGGCTGGGACAAGCCCGGATCTCCTATTGGAATTCAAAAGGATGCTTTTGACCAAGATTTGTAATTGAACGTCTGGCATCCTGGAAAGATAATTTGTCTGGAGAGGATATGCCTCAGCTAGGAGGAGCTGGGAATCTGAAAGGAATCACAGATCAATAAGAAATACAGTTTCTTAAAGGGACCACAACCGGCTTCAATCTGATCCTGGAAAAAAATAAGCCTGGCATGCTTTGAAATCTAATTTGCATTATTAAGATTTTTCTTCCTCACTTCACAAAATGACAATCAACTAAACAATAAACTAAGTCGTGTTTTGTAGCATTTGCTGATTTTTGAGGTTTAAATACTGACTGAAAACTGAAAAATCAGCTCTCCTGGGCTTATGAGAGCTGGCTCTAGCCCACCTGGAAAGCACTTAATGAGCAGGGAAAACACTATACATCCTACGCCCCCAGCTCTTAGGGAGCTGTCCATCAGACAAGCCTGATAATGGCAGTTAATGCCTGCGACCTGGGGATGTGGGTGGAAATGGGAGACTGAATCATCCTCAAATCCTAGGCATGTGGGGGAGGAAGTATTGGAAAGGCTGAGCTGGGCATTGTTATTGGTCTCTAGGTCTCTCCCTAGGCGAGCTTTTCTTACATTCAATGAATAATTGAGCCAATCTTGGGCTGAAGTTTCATCTGTTTTGTTTCCACTGGGGAAAGGAAGGAAAGATGTTAAAGTGGGGGAGGGGCAGTTCTCAAATGTCTCCACTTCACAGGACTTGCCGAGGGTGTTAAGGACAGGTGTGGGGGTCCCCCATCTATCAAGACCTGCCCCTCTCTGCTGCTGCAGGTTTGTGTGGGCAGGGAGGTGAGTGTCTGCGTGTGTGAGTGAGAAAGGGGGAAGGAGGAGTAAGAATAGAGATATAGAGATTAAATCAGTGGGAATTGGACAGGTGGGGAGGCTGATGGAAAAGAAAGACAAGAGACAAGATAAAGGGATAGACAACATACTTAACAAATTTGAAAACTTCACAAAAGTGGGAGTTACTATGCTGGATGACAATCAGGAGGTAAAAGACCTTGAGAGATTAGACCTTTGGGCTAAATTGAGTCATAGAAATATAGCAGGAATAAATGTAAAATGCTAAAAAAAAAAAAAAAAATCACACCAGGAAAGAATAGGGAAAGCATGGTTAATTATCAAAAAGCATTTATTAAGCATCTGATGTGAGTCAGGTACCATGTTAAATCCTTTTTAGGCCATAGTTCATATGAAAAAATCCTACAAAGTAGACTACAACACCAATATAAATCCACAGTGTAGCATGGAAGTAAAAAAAAAGTTAATACTTTTTTGGGTTGGGTTTTTGGGTTAATTCACACAGAAAAACCATACCTGAAAAAGGTCATTCTAAGTGTCACATTTTAGTTAGGATATTGACAAATTGGGGTGCATTGTGAGGGGTAGAATGGAATGATGAGCAAACTAGGGGATCCCAAATCATAAAGGGTCAGTTGAAGGAACTGGGGGTGTTTTGCTTGTTAAAGATTTGGGGGAGTCATGGGAGCACTCTTTAAGCATTTGAAGGACTTTCAGTGGAGGAGAGCTTCATCTTGTCCTTTTTGGATCCAAGGAACAGAAAAGGAACAAGAAGAGGAAATTACAAAGATAGTCATTTATCTTAATTAAAAAGAAAATTTTTCTAACATCAAGGGCCATGTCAACATAGAATAGGCTGCCTCAGACATGGATTGCCTACTACTGAAAGTCCTTCAATTGAGATTGGCTGACCAATGGCTAAGGATATTGTAGGAAGATTCCTATTCATATATTTATTGAACTAGATGGCCTTTGAGATCTTTTTTTTTTTTTTTTTTTTTTTTTTTTTTTTTGCTCTGAACTGGTTCTGAGTGATGGCTGGGCTAGGCAGCACAGGAGTGTGGGGGACGTTAGGTCAGTATAGGAGGCACCCTGGACCTACAGGGGCCTTGTTTTGGGTTCAGCCCATAATGTTGTCCGTCTTCTGCTATACCCAGCCTTCATATGAGGAGACAGACTTCTGAGACTCAGCCCTTCCCCAACCTGTTACAGCTTCTACACCTCTCCAGCTGTTGCTGTTACAATGGGATCTTGTGGAATCTCCTTCCCCATCCTTTGGATGCTCTCTTCAAGCCTGTGTCTTTTGCTCTTAACCCAGCTCCTGCCAGGTATAGAGAACACTCTTTTCATGGGAGGGCATATAATAGATACCACATTATTGGGGGGTGAGATGCAGAATGGATATTTGGATTGGTAATAAGAGATACATGAGAGAATAATAGCAAGATGGATGGTAGGTTGGTGAATGGTAAGTAAAAGGATGAACAGTGGATAGAAATAGGTACTTGCTGGCAGGTGGTTGGTGGGTAGATGGCTTAAGATGAATGACAAATGAATATAAATTCATATGATACTATGGTCAAAAAATTAATTTGATTTTGGGTCGCATTGAGACATGGTTTTGAGGTAATAATTCCAGTCTGCTCTGCACTGGACAGATCATAGTTAGTATTATATTTCCTTGCTAGCATATTTTAGAATGGATTTTGATAAACTAGAGAATACCAAGAGGAATGCAACAAGAAGTGTAAGAAAGGAACGTGGCATACCAGTTTATCCATTCAATAAGCAGTGATTAAATGCCTGTTATGTACCAGGCATCCCCTTGATAAAAAGTTTCTGATATTAAGGAGCTCATATTCTATTGGAGAGAAACAACATGTACATAAAAAGTTTAAAAAAAAAAACAAACTATGTACAAAGTAATTTCCAGGGAAAGGACACTAGTAACTGTAGGATTTGGAGAAGTTTCCTAGAAGAAATTACTCAAGATGATCTTTGAAGGAAACTAAGAATTCTATGAGGTAAAGGTGAGAAGGCTATATATTATAAGCATTAGGAACAAATGAGAGGTGAATTGTCCTACAAAGGAAAGAGAAAGAGCACAACTCATATAGTGAAAGGATAAGGATGCTTATCCAGCAAAGAAAACTAAAAAAACGAGAAGTCAGACAGGTAGGAGATCCAGGTGCTAACAGTATCATGAAAATCCAAGAAGGAAAGAAGGTCCCGGAAGAGAGAGTATCAAATACTGCAGAGAAGTCAAGACAGATAAGAACAAGGAATAAGTCATCAGATCTAAACATTAAGAAATCATTGATAACTAACTTGGAGAGAATAAATTCAGTTGAGCAATAAGGTCAGAAGGACAACTGCAAAAGACTGACAAATGAAATATAAGATAGAAAAGTATACATAAAAATGTGTATGTTTTATACACATAAAAGGATAGATCCTTTTATCTAAGAGTCACTGTGAAAAGGAAAAAGCCAAGATAATAGTTTGAAAAATAATTCGAAGGGAATAGGATCAAATGAGAGTTTGAAAAAAAATTAACATTTATATAGCATGTGTCAGACATTCAGCTAAGCACTTTACAATTATTTTCACATTTAATCCTTATAACAATCCTAGGAGGTAAATGCTATTATTCTTCTCATTTCACAGATTAAAAAACTCAGGCAGATAGAAGTGGAGTGACTGTTTGTTTGAGGCCATATTTAAACTCAGGAGTTTGTGTTTTTTGTTTTTTGGGTTTTTTTTTTTACTCTAAACTCAGAGTGATAATCACTGTACCACCTAGCTGACTGTTTTTATAAATGTGGGAGATGTGGGCACATTTGCAAGTAGTATTAAAGTACCTAGCAGATAACAAGAGGATGACGAAGGAGATGAGCATTCAGAAGAGATCTGAGAGGACATGATCAAACGCTCAAGTAGAAGGCTCAAGTAGAAGGGTTGGTGTTTGCAAGAGGGATCATTTCTTCCTGAGATTGGAGCAGAGGAGTAAAGAATGAAAGATGCTATTGAGATATTTTGAAACAAGGAGACTGGGTATATTTAACTTAAAGTTTTAAGGAGTTGGGTTACATGGTTTTTATCTTCAGGTATCTGAAGGTTTGTCACTTGGAATGGAAAACTTACTTTATTTTGACTTAGCTCCAAAGAATAGAATAGGAACAAGTGGAGGAAACTGTAAAGGCACATTCAGACTTGATTTAAGGAAAAATTTCCCAAGTGATGGCTTCAAGGCTCATTGTTGGATACTCCCTTCCAAGATGGGATATAAGATGGATGTGATCTGAATGTTGAATGGTGATAATAGATTAATAAATGATAGGTGAATGAACAGTGGATAACAGTACATGGAATATTAATAAATAAATGGTCAATAATAGATGGACAGTGAGTAGTGGAAAGTAGATGATGGATTGTAGAGAGTAGGAGGGATGGTAGGTGGGTGGGTAGTAGATGGAGAGAGTTTGGTGATGGTAAATATATAGATGGGGGTTAGATGGACCAAGGGTGAATGGTGATGACACAGAATGGTGAGAAGATAGAATATAGAAAAAAGATGACGGCTAAAGAATGGATAGATGGCAGATGATGGGGGTGAATACATGTAAGAGTGAATGAAAATTAAGATGGTAGCTGAACTGAAGCTAGGTAGAAGATGGATGGTAGATGTCCCCACATCTCTCCTTTCCTGCTTTCAGGCTCTCGAGCAGCTGAAGGAAAGCTTGCGCAGCAACTGCTCCATGACCTCTTTACTAACTACACTAGTGCCCTTCGGCCTGTGGAAGACACGGATCAAGCCCTAAATGTGACACTGGATGTGACTCTGTCCCAAATTATTGACATGGTGAGTGACAGCTGTAGGAATATTTTAACTTCATAGGCATAAAAGTCAAAATGTACTGTGCATGTGCATGTGCTTGTTTATACATGGCTGTCTGCACAACCACATGTGTACAATTGTGTGTATGCTTGTGCAGCTGTGTTTGTGTTACCATATCTATAGGGCACTTAGTATTTCTCACCAGTCCCGTTCTTCCCCAGGATGAACGAAATCAGGTACTGACTTTATATCTGTGGATTCGCCAGGAGTGGGCTGATGCCTATCTGCACTGGGAGCCTGAGGTCTATGGGGGTCTTGACTCCATAAGAATCCCCAGCAGCCTGGTCTGGAGACCTGATATTGTGCTCTATAACAAGTATGACTCTATAATAATAACTAATAACTAACAGTTGTATGGCTAAAGTTTGCAGTTATGTATTATCTCTTTTTAATATTTAATATTTTCATTTTCCCACTTACATGTAAACAATTTTTACATTTTTTTAAACTTTGAGTTCCACTGATAGACTCTGAATGGATACTGAAGCATATTTTTTTCCATTCACTTTGTTCTTTTTTGTGTTTTTTTTCACTTTCAATCAGTTTCTTTCACAATTGTGACTAATATGGAAAAAATGTTTTACATGATAGCACATATATAAACTATATTAAATTGCCTACCATCTTTGGAAGGGGAAGGAAGGGAAAGTTTCTGGAATTCAAAATCTTGTAAAAATTAATACTAAAAAAATTGCACATATAACGGGGCGGGGAAGGAAGAATAAAATCCTATTCAAATCTCAAAAAAAAACAAAACAAAAACCTTTGAGTTCCAGATTCTCTCCCCTCCTTCCCACCCCAATCCCCATTAAGAAGGCACATATAAAGTTATACAAAAACATTTCCATAAAAACCATATTGTGAAAGAAAACAGAGATCTTTCCCCTCAAAAAAAAAAAAAAAAAAAAAAAAAACTTCAAGGGGAAAAAAGTGTGTTTCAATCTATATTCGGACACAATGAGTTCTTCCTTTTATTATGGACAGCATTTTTCATCATAAATTCTTCAGAGTAGTGGATTACTGTATTGCTGAGAATAGCAAAGTCATTCACAGTTGATCACCCCACAACATTGTTATAACTTTGTACAAAATACATTTCACTTTGCTTGAGTTCATGGAAGGCTTTCTAGGTTTTTTCTGAGAGTATCCTGCTCATCATTTCCCAAAGAAGAATAATATTCCATCATAATCATATAGCACAATTCAGCCATTCCCTAATTCTGGGCCTTTAATTTCTAATTCTTGCTACGAGAAGAGAGGTGCTGTAAATATTTTTGCACAAATAGTTTCTTTTCCTTTTGAAAAAAAAAAAAAAAAGGATTTTTTGAAAAAAAAAAATCTCTTGGGATTCATGCCTAGGTGGTATTGTTAGGTCAAAGTACTTGCATAATTTTATAGCCCTTTGGACATAGTTCATATCTTTTGCTCATTTATCAATTGGGGAATGGTTCTTTTTTTATATAAATTTGACTCTTCCCCATATATTCCCTATACATTCTCTATACATACAATGAAGCCTTCATCAAAGAAACTTGCTTCAAAATTCTTTTCTATTACTATTACTATTGCTAACTGTATTTTCCACCAGTTTATTCTCTTTCTCCTTTCACCATGACCTTCCTCAAGTGTTTTGCTACTGGCTAGCTCCTCCTCCAATGTGCCCTCTCTTATATCACTCTCCCCCTTCCCTTATCCTCTTCCTTATATATATTATCTTGTTTGATTCTCACAATGACCCTGTGAAATAGGTACTATTATTATCCCCATTTTGCAGATGAAGAAACAGAGAAACAGCACATTGGGAGCTTTGATAATAGCCTAGATTATACTTCCCCAAACTGTTAGTCAACAAGAACTTATTAAGCACTTACTATGTGCTAGGCACTGTGCTAAGTATTGGGGCTACAAAGAGAAGCAAAAACAGTCCCTTCCCTCAGGGAGCTCACCTTCTAATAGAAAAAAAAACATATAAATAAGATATATATAGCAAGGGAATTTATTATCAAGGAGAAGTCAAGTAGAACACAAAATTCAGGAGAAACCAGCATAAGATGTAAAGCAGATAGGAAAATAGTAAGTCAACAAGCAATTTATTAAGCACTTACTGTATGTCAGGTACCCCACTAAGCACAAAGAAAAGCAAAAGCAGTCCTTCCTCAAAGAGCTCCTATTTTACACAGGAGATGACATGAAAATAACTGTTTTACACACATGGGTAGGGGAGAGATATTATAATGGAGAGATAAAGTGAAAATGAAACTGGAGGAAACCATATAAGGCAGAAGCAGGTGAGTGAAATGAGCAGGACCAGGAGATCTTATATACTTCAACAACAAGACTATATGATGATCAATTCTGATGGGCGTGGCCCTCTCCAACAATGAGATGAACCAAATCAGTTCCATTTGTTCAATAATGAAGAGAATCAACTACAAGTTGAAAGAACTCTAGGAGATGACTAGGAACCACTGCATAGAATTCCCAATCCCTCTATTTTTATCCGCCTGCATTTTGGGTTTCCTTCACAGGGGAATTGTACACTATTTCAAAGTCCGATTCTTTTTGAACAGCAAAACAACTGTTTGGACATGTATACACATATTGTATTTAATTTATACTTCAACATATTTAACATGTATTGGTCAACCTGCTATCTTGGGGGGGGGGAAGGAGGGGAAAAATTAGAACAAAAGGTTTGGCAATTGTCAGTGCTGTAAAATTACCCATGCACATATCTGGTAAATAAAAACTATTTTAAAAAGCAAAGCAGAAGCAGGCCAGGGCAAAGAACGCATAAGGGGTACTGAGGCAGGTAGGGGACTGACAGAGCAGGACCAGAGCAGAGAACGGAATAGAGGGGAAGAACAGAGGGGAAAAGCGCGGCCCGGAATCTGAGGGAAACTGAGAGAAGTGAAGCAGGAAACAGGGAATTTGGAGGAGGGAGCGAAAGCGCAGGAAGAGGAATCTGGGAAGGGGGGCGGGAGGGTCCCGGGCGCGAAGGGAGGCCTGGAGGTCGGAGGATCCTCCCTTACTTGTGGTCTCCGAGGGAAAGGCGGGCGGCCCTTCGCTACTGTGTTGGAGGAGACTTCAGGAGCAGTTGGAGCTGCTGCCCTTGAGCTCCCCCCCAGCTCTGAGACCGGCGGCTCGGGAGGAAAGGGCGGAGGGGAAGCTGCCCGGACGCCTTGGACATCCACGGCCCCTGTCTAACCCTCTGGAGATGGCTTTGGGAATCCAAGCTCCGTCCCCAGCAAGGCCGCACCTGTCTGCTCCCTCGGTCCCCAGCGCTCGCCCCCAGCGCTCCCCCACCGCTCTCCCGCAGGGCAGACACGCAGCCGCAGGCCTCGGCCAGCACCAACGTGGTCCTTCGCCATGACGGCCGCGTGCGCTGGGACGCCCCCGCCATCACCCGGAGTTCGTGCCGCGTGGACGTGGCGGCCTTTCCCTTCGACTCGCAGAGCTGCCGCCTGACCTTCGGCTCGTGGACCCACGGCGGCCACCAGCTGGAGCTGTGGCCCGGCGCTCCGGGCGCCAGGCTGGACGACTTCGTGGAGAACGTGGAGTGGCGCGTGCTGGGCATGCCCGCGCGGCGGAGCGTGGTC
Source organism: Sminthopsis crassicaudata (assembly GCF_048593235.1). NCBI lineage: Eukaryota > Metazoa > Chordata > Mammalia > Dasyuromorphia > Dasyuridae > Sminthopsis > Sminthopsis crassicaudata. Next base: position 579,869,702 of record NC_133619.1, on the reverse strand, counting down.
ACCTACGGCTGCTGCTCGGAGCCCTACCCGGACGTGACGTACACCCTGCTGCTCGAGCGCCGTGCCGCGGCCTATGTGGCCAACCTCCTGCTGCCCTGCGTGCTCATCTCGCTGCTGGCCCCGCTCGCCTTCCACCTGCCGGCCGACTCCGGGGAGAAGGTATCGCTGGGTGTCACCGTCCTGCTGGCCCTCACCGTCTTCCAGCTGCTCCTGGCCGAGAACATGCCCCCGGCGGAGAGCGTGCCCCTCATCGGTGAGCGTGGGGCCCGCCCCGTCCCACCAGCCTCCCCCCCTCCCCCCAGGAGTCAGTGTGGGACAGCCGAGAGCCCCGGGAGAGGGGGAAAGGGACCCTGGGGGGGGAGGGGGGGAACTGGAGGAGGAAAGGAAGGTGTGACAGAAAAGAGAATGGGGACACTGAGGGGAGGACAGAGAGGAAAAGTAGAAGTTTGAACAAGAGTTAAAGAACGGGATGCTGTAAGCGCTGTGGGCAGAGCGGGAAGGAGCCGATCCCCCAGTGCTGCCCCGGAAGTAGCGGGGCCTCCCACGGAGAACCGCGTTAGGGGTAGGCTGTGCCTCTCCGAGTCGGGCGCCGAGGCCCTGCTCCTTCCAGGAGACACTGCTTCCCTCCCCTGTGTCTCTTCCCAGGGAAGTACTACATGACCACCATGGCGCTGGTGACGGCATCCACGGCGCTCACCATCCTCATCATGAACCTCCACTACAGCGGCCCCGGAGCGCGCCCCGTGCCAGCCTGGGCCCAGACGCTGCTGCTGGGCTACTTGGCCAGAGGCTTGTGTGTCCGGGAGCGGGGGGAGCCCTGCGGCGGTGCCCAGCGGCCCCCGCTTCCTGTCCGCCCCAGACCTCCCCCGGGGCCCGCGCAGGGAGCCGGGCCGTGCCCAGAGCCCCGCTGCCCCTGCCACCAGGAGGCCCTGCTCCGCCACGTGGGCGCCATCGCCGGGGCCTGCCGCAGCCACCGGGCCGCCCAGCGTCTCAGGGGAGACTGGAAGCGCCTGGCCCGGGTGGTTGACCGCTTCTTCCTGGCCGTCTTCTTCGCCATGGTCCTTGCCATGAGCTTGCTGGTCCTGGGCCGGGCCATCTGAGGGGAATGTGGGTCAGAGAAGGAGCTGGCACGGGCAAGAACTGGGACCTGGAAAACCGCGCTTAGACCAAGGGAGGGCGGAGTGACGGAAAGTTAGTGGCTAAAAGATTCAGTAATCCAGCTCCTCTCTGCAGAAGGGGAAACTGAGATCCCCATTTGTTGCTTCAGCCTCGAGGAGAATTTTTCTATAGAAATCCAAAAGGAAGCCGGATAAATAAGACTGATCCATATTTCTATAACTCTTCAGTGTTTACAAAGTACCTTTTTTCAAAACAACTCTGTGAAGAAAGTTATGCATGTATATTTTTATTCCTATTTTACAGAAGAGAAAACAAAAGTTCAGAGGAGAGAAATTCTTGCCCAAGCTCTCAGGAAATGGCAGACTGGAGGCTTGAGCTCACATCCTCTGGTTCCCCAAATAGCTAATCCAGCCTGTAAGGAGGCAGACACCCTGTATGGGCCACTTACGAGATGCCCGTTTCTAAGAAGGACAGTGTAGAGGTGACTCATGCTCAGGTTTGGATTTGGCAAGATTTTCTCAAAGGCCCCTCTGGCTTTAAGATTCTAGGAGTTTTAGTTCTCGGCCTCCAGCTCTCCCTTCCTTCTTCTTTCTTCCTCTTTTCTGAAGGCTCAGCCTCTCAGCCTTTAGGGTGTGCTTCCATATATAGGGTTTTTTTTTTGTTTGTTTTTTTCCTTGAGGCTGGGGTTAAGTGAATCGACCAGGGTCACACAGCTAGGAAGTGTGAAGTGTCTGAGACCAGATTTGAACTCGGGTCCTCCTGAATTCGGGGCTGGTGCTCTATCCACTGCGCCACCTAGCTGCCCCCCATATATACTTTTGTTCCAAATGCCAGCTGAATAGCTATTTTTTAAAATACATTTGTGGCTAGCTCTTTATCTTCTCTGACTTGAGCCATGGAAGGCCCAAGGCTAGAAAACCTTGTGTAGCAAAGATTTGGGGAGCCTTAGTGGACTATAATAATCTCAATATAAATCAGGGTGACATTGCAGACAAAAAGAAATGTAACACAATTTTTGTTTTCTTTAACAAAGGTCTAATATCCAAAATGAAGATGATAGATAGCCCCTCTATTCTTTGCTCTGGTTAGACCACACTGAAGTAGGAGAATAAGCGTCCATGTTGTAGAGCTGACAGACGCACTTATCTGTATTCCATTGCTATAAGCTGACCTCATATTTTGACCTGTCTAGACCAGAGGTCCTCAAACTGTTTTAATAGGGGGCCAGTTCACTGTCCCTCAGACTGTGGGAGGGCCGCACTGTAGTCTCCGCCCCTCAGCCCATTTGTCATAACCCTTGGGCCATAGTTTGAGGACCCCTGGTCCAGACTCTCAATAATTCATCCTCAGAGAGCAAACTCTCCTTCCTCAGACTCAATAACTCTTGTCTTGTGCATGGCTTCCAGGTTCCTTTCACATGAAGATCCCAAGAAAACTACCCCAAATTTGAAGCCCTTTGTGGGTCAACATTAACTCGCAACCATAACTCGCAAGTCCTGCCAAGATGTTTCTTTTACTAGGTCACTTGAATGACATATAAAACAAGTAACAAGAAAGATTCCACCATATATTTGGAGGTTTTGGGGGGAGAATACTTCAATAAGTGAGAGGGAACACACAAAAGGAATATGCGTGTACAGAGAATATGCATAAAAGGGTACATGCAGAGGACACAGGTGGGACAACTCATGACTCTTCATACTATGATCACAGTTGATCTCTTTATTGATGCAATTCGTTCCTTTTTTTTGCCACTCCGCCCAGTATCTTTGTGAAGATCCTCTTGCTCTCCACTGCCATCCATGGTCTTCAGTTGCAATATGGCTTCTTTTCAGCAAGAAGAGGGACCACCAGCACTTAACTCATAGCTCCAGGAGCTGTTGTAAACCCCAGTCAGCCTCACCCATCCAGCAAACTGGAAAAGACCTACATTTCCAGGCTGCCTTTTAAATTCTCTTTACCTCCTGGACTCCCTAATTCAAACTCTTGTATTGAGTTGGGCCAGTTTCGATTATATCTTTGGGTTGCTAGCCTATATCCCCTTATCTTATCCCAGAAAAGAATGCTTTAAACCAAATTGTAAAATAGATGAATGGACATGATAGAGACATTTTTTTCAAAGCCATAATGCTCCTTGTTGACATCAACCTAGAAGCGGGTTAAAAAGAGATGAGTAGAGTTGGTGAAGTTATCTATTTTCCCTCAGGAGTCCTTACATGTGAAAGATGGATGCCATTTGTTCTGTTTGAAACAGAGGAAGAACTAGTAGAAATAGGAGGCAAAAGTGTAGGGAAATAGGCTTTGGCTTAGGTAAAGAAAAACAAATGATGCATTTGAGAGTTGAAAAGGACCTCAAAGACCATCTAGTCCAACCTCTACCTGGATCAGAACTATCTCCAATTGAAATAAAATGATTTGAAAGATCATGAATTCCCCTTGAGACTAAAAATCTTCAAGTAAATATATTATAGAGAGAATTGCTGTTTAGGTACAAGTTGGTCTAAATGGCCTCTGAGATACCAACTAGGTGGGTATGAGAAGGTTCTATGACCTTGTTATTGAGGTGGTTCCATTAGAGTGATAAAAATGATTCTTCCTTTCATATTAATAACCAATTATTAAATTATGATTAAGATTTTCCTTTTCTGTTTCCTCATTCAGAAACTAGTCTCTGTAGGTTATTTAGCCAGTCTTTGAAGAACCTTGCTAATAAATGGAAATTGCCCAAATCCTCACTATAATGCTTTTGGATCTTAAATGGAACCCCACTTGACTAATAAAAGCTATTGTAGAAGGGATTTTTTTACCCATAGGAAATACCCGCTATCCTTAGGATCTTCCATTAAATTTAGTTACCCAGTTTTTGAAGGAAAAACCAGGCAGAGTAGTGTGGGTAGAGATGAATTATATGGTCCACATTGCTGGAGGCTGCTGAGTCTCATGGTTGGGTCCAGTTCTCAGCAGGAGAAGCTAAAAATTGTTTGTCCACCTCTTCATTAATATGTCCCCTCCCTCACTGATTTTTAACCAATCAGAGTTGACTTCTACCTTCAGGTACATCCTCTTTTTCAAAGCATTCAATATTCTCCAGGGGGTGTCTTTGACTTTCAAGAGTGCCACAGACCTCATTTTATTAAGTATTTGCTAGCCATAATTTTTAAAAACTGATTATTAGTTGCCCAGAAATTATGCCTCTCAGATTTTTAATTTGTCACAAGAGTAACACACATTTGTATAAGAGAAATGTACCAGTTGCTAGTGTTGTGAAATACTTGAAGTTGAAATACCTGAATTTAAATCCTGCTTCTGCTACTAGTTGTTGGACCTTGAGAAAATCCCTTTGCTTGTAGAGAGCTCATTTATCAAAGGAATAGTTGGGATTGATAACCTCTTCAGTTTGATGTTTTTTAGCTTGGCAATCAGGATTAGTAACTTGCCCAGGGTCACACATTAGTAAGTGTCAATTGTCTGGCTTTGCTGTGTTTCCACTGGGCTTATATCCCAAATAGATCTTAAAGGAGGGAAAGGGACCCACATGTGCAAAAATGTTTATGGCAGCCCTCTTAGCAGTGGAAAAAAACTGGAAATTGAATGGATGCCCTCCAATTGGAGAATGGCTGAATAAATTTTGGTATATGAATGTTATGGAATATTTTTGTTCTGTAAGAAACGACCAACAGAATGATTTCAGAGAGGCCTGGAGAGACTCACATGAACTGATGCTAAGTGAAATGAGCAGAACCAGGAGATCATTGTACATAGTAACAGCAAGATTATATGATGATCATTTCTGATGGACATGACTTTCCAACAATGAGATGATTCAGGCCAGTTCCAATGATCTTGTGATAAAGAGAGCCATCTACATCCAGAGAGGACTGTGGGAGCTGAATGTGGATCACTACAGAGCATTCTCACTCTTTTTGTTTGCTTGCATTTTGTTTTCTTACTCATTTACTCTCTTTTTTAATCTGATTTTTCTTGTGCAGCAAGAGAATTATATAAATGTGTTTACACATGTTGGATTTAACATATTTTAACATGTTTAACATATACTGGATTGCTTGCCATCTAGAAGAAGGGGTGGGGGAAAGGAAGAGAAAATCTGAAACACAAGGCTATGCAATGGTCAATGTCAAATTATCTATGCATATGTTTTGAAAATTAAAAAAACTTTAACAAGAAAAAAAGACTGTCTGGCTTTGGATTTGAACTCCTATTCACTGCATCACCTACCTGCCCAGACTGCTTCAGTTTTAAAGCCTGCTATGATCTGCTCTATGATCACCAGATCCATGATCTTCTCCAAAAGAAATCTGGGGTATAAAGTGGTAAAATTGGTACCAAATATAAATTCAATTCAAATATTTAATTAAACATCTATTTCATGCAAGGCAGTCTTCTAGGACTGAAAATACAAAGACAAAAATAAGACGGTTCTTGCCCTGAACAAGCTATTAAGGAGAAATATTACATATACAGATGAGTAAATAAAAAGGTAATTTGAGGAGGGAAAGAACCCAAAGAACAGGAGAAGATAAAGGAAGTAGGTGGCACCCACACATGATCTTGAAGGAAGATAAACACTCTGACAGGTAGAGTAGCAGATTGCTTATACTAACATACAATAAGCAAGAGATGGAATGTCAAGTTCAGGTAACAGCTAATAGTCCAGTTGGCTGGAACATGAAGGGAAGGGGGAAAAAACTAAGATGGAATTAGATTGTTGAGGGCTTTAAATACTAAGTAAGTTAAATTTTCATTTTATCCTAGAGGCTATAAGAAGCTAATGTGTGAATAGTAAAGTTACACATCAGGCCTCTTCCTTAGGGAAATTATGTCAGGTGTGTAGAAGATGGAATGAAGAGGAGAAAGCAAGTTAAGCAATTATAATGGTCTATGACAGGAAATGAGAAGTAGTGATGGATTTATAAATAGAACAAAGGAAGAAGAAATGAGAGATGACCTGAAATAGAATCAACAACATTTGCAAACTGATGGTGAAGAGTGAGGAAGAGAAAAGAATCAAAGATGATTAGAGCAGGCACAATTACTATAGTACTCAGGACATAGTCTAAGAGGTTAGAGCTGGGCATATTGTTCTCGGAGTCATTGGTATGCAGAACGTTTCAACTTATAGGATCTAATGAGATCACCATGAAAAAAGGGAGGGAATTGCACCACAATTGGAGGATAGAACACAGATGATGATTATGAAAAAGCCTAGAAAGTATAAGGAGAATAAGGACATTTAGCAGAAAAAGATAGTATATAAGAAAATACAAAGGAAAAAGAGTTGGTCAACATTATCAAAATCTAGGAAAGTCAAGAAGACCAGAAGAGCCAGGCACCAAATTCCAAAAAGGAAGGAGTGAATGGGGGATAAGTAAGTGGAGAGAATGAATGTTGATAACTCCTATTAGTATTCTTTTTAGGAATTTGGCAATGACAGAGAGAGACAGAGACAGAGACAGAGACAGATGTATAGATGAAGAGAAAAAGAAAGGAGGGGAGGGAGAAAGAGAGATAGGGACAGAGACAGGGACAGACAGATGGAAGGAGGGAGAAAGGGAGAGGAGAGAGAAAGAAAGATGAAGAGAAAGAGAAAGGATGGAAGGATAGGGAGAGAGACAGACAGATGGATGGAGGGAGGGAGAAAGGGAGAAGAGAGGAGAGGAGAGAAATGAGAGAGAGAGAGTTTGAGAGGATGATAAAAGCCAATTAAGATTTTAAGGATAGAAGATACCTGGTTGTGTTTTTAGACATCAGGAAGGGAACCAATAGTTAGAGAGAGGTTAAAGATGAGAAAAGAAAAGGCATTTTCATCTCCTAGAAGAGACGGGAAGGGATGGAACAAAAGGCACCAGTATAGGATTAACTTTGACAAGGAGAAGAGATCCCTTTTCAATGACTGGAACAAAAAAAGATGTGTGATAATATATACAGAGAAGTACTTTGAGTGGAAAGTAATGGAGATGAGAATTCTCTTGAAAGATTGCCTTAATTTTCTCCTTGTAATGAGATTGAATAACAGTCTCCTTGCTATGCTCTGGCTAGAACATTTCATAGAATTATGAACCTGTATCCTGGCCACTTCCAGAGAAACATGTGCACTCAACACTAGAGGACTTGTCATTTTGGGACAATGAAGAAACCCTGAGTTGTTCCTCATTCTTCACACCTCAGAACAACTGAAGCAGGAGAAGGGAAGATGTGTCAAAGTTGTTAGGAGGATTGGCTTTTAGGCCAGGAGAAGTGGCCCATTCAATGGGCCTTAGCTGGATCATTACTATGCTCTGTCTCTCTTTGTTTCTATCTCTCTATCTCTCTTTGTCTCTGTCTCTGTCTCTCTTCCCCCCCCACCCCAGGTTGAGGTTAAGTGACTTGCCCAGGGTCACACAGCTAGGAAGTGTTAAAGTGTCTGAGATCACATTTGAACTCGGGTCCTCCTGAATTCAGGGCTGGTGCTCCATCCACTGGGTCACCTAGCTGCCCCACTGTCTCTCTATGTCTTTCTGTTTCTCTCTATGTTTCTATCATCTGATGATTATATTAGTATTCATGGAGTCTCTTTCTATAAAAGCTGAAAGGGTTTCCCTTCCTTCAGAACTTTGAAGCATGGTGACTGGTGAGAATACATGGAGGATGGTATAAGTCCTGTGTTGGTGAAATGTCTCTGGCTACCTTTTTTTGAAATTTGTTTTGGTTTATTTCTTAAGTATCAGTAACTAAGAGCTAATCCCAGGAGGGACATTTCTAGCCTTGGAGGCAACCTTGTAACTTCAAGAGGAGCTCCTGCATCCTCAGTCAAATAGCTGTAGTTCAGCAATTACTAGCAACCTAACCAATACTTCTTGAAGACAACCAGCATCCAGAATTCTGGATTAGAAATGAGCAAATAGCAAAAGGACAAAGGGCAATGGATTCAAGGGTGGAAGATTGCATATTCTCTGTTGTTGGGAGCTAGGAACTCCTAAACTGCTCTGGGTTACATAAAGGGTCAAGACTATGAAAGGATGAAAACTAAGTCCCAGGCAAAACAAATAGGAGGTATTGAACAACTTAACATCCATGTAAGCATAAAGAATAAGTTTAAAAATGAGACAGAGAAGGAAGGATAAATTTTTGTTTTCAGAGAGAGGCATTTAATACTTCAGGATCATAAAAGTGGAATAACTTTTGGGTGATGGTGAAAGCTAAGGTATGGGACCACTTACTGTATGTGAATGAAGTGTATTGAATATGTAAGTAATAGGTGTCAGAGTTTGAAGAGGGTTTGATATTAGAGTCCTTGAATGAATAATGAGAGAGTATTATAGAATGATAAGGAACTCAGCTGGATGATATAGATGAAGGGATGGACCTCAAAGATGAAGCTGTTACTGAATGACAATAACAGAGAGAAAATCTAGCAGCCACAGTAGAGGGCAAGGAGTATTTATGTCAACTTTGTCTCTTGACCCAGTGTCCCCTGGGGACAAGGAACAGCTAGCAATGGGAGTGAGGGGAGTGGGGTAGGAAGGTTTTCTAGGAATATAATGTCTTCCAAATAAAGCCAGGTTTCTTCCTTCTCATGCTCTATATCCTTGAAGGAAGATGTAGGATAAAAAGGAGTTTGTTAATGGTAAGATGAGCACATGTGCAAAAATATTTGTGGCAGCCCTCTTTGTAGTGGCTAGAAACTGGAAACTTAGTGAATGCCCATTAATTGGAGAATGGCTGAATAAATTGTGGCATATGAATGTTAAAGAATATTATTATTCTGTAAGAAACGACCAGCAGATATAAACTACTTGAAAAAATAGGGAATGAAGGAGTCCTACCAAATTCCTTTTATGACACAGACATGGTACTGATACCCAAACCAAGTAGGTTGAAAACGGAGAAAGAAAACTATAGACCAATCTCCCTAATGAATATTGATGCTAAAATCTTAAATAAGATATTAGCAAAAAGACTCCAGAAAATCATCCCCAGGATAACACATCATGATCAAATAGGATTTATACCAGCAATGCAGGACTGGTTCAATATTAGGAAAACTATCAGTATAATTGACCATATTAATAACCAAATTAACAAAAACCATATGATCATCTCAGTAGATGCAGAAAAAGGATTTGATAAAATCCAACATCCATTCCTATTAAAAACACTTGAGAGTATAGGAATAAATGGACTTTTCCTAAAAATGATCAGTAGCATCCATTTGAAACCATCAGTAAGCATCATATGTAGTGGGAATAAACTGCAACCATTCCCAATAAAATCAGGAGTGAAACAAGATTGCCCACTATCACCGTTACTATTCAATATTGTATTAGAAATGCTAGCTTTGGCAATAATAGTGGAGAAGAGATTAAAGGACTTAGAGTAGGTAATGAGGAAACCAAGTTATCACTCTTTGCTGATAATATGATGGTATACTTAGAGAACCCCAAATATTCTACTAAAAAGCTATTAGAAATAATCCACACCTTTAGCAAAGTTGCAGGATACAAAATAAACCCACATAAATCATCAGCATTCTTATATGTCACTAACAAAATCCAACAGTTAGAGTTACAAAGAGAAATTCCATTTAAAATAACTGTTGATAGTATAAAATATTTGGGAATCTATCTGCCAAGGGAAAATCAGAAACTATATGAGCAAAGCTACAAAACACTTTCCACACAAATTAAGTCTGATCTAACCAATTGGAAAAATATTAAATGCTCTTGGATAGGGCAAGCAAATATAATAAAGATGACAATACTACCTAATCTATTTATTTAGCACTATACCAATTAGACTCCCAAAAAACTATTTTAATGACATAGAATAAATAAAAACAAAGTTCATATGGGGAAAAAAAAGGTCAAGAATTTTGAGGAAATTAATGAAAAAAAAATCAAATGAAGGTGGCCTAGCTGTACCTGATCTAAAACTATATTATAAAGCAGCAGTCACCAAAACCATTTGGTATTGGCTAAGAAAATAGATTAGTTGATCAGTGGAATAGGTTAGGGTCCAAAGAACAAAATAATCAATAACTTTAATAATCTAGTGTTTGACAAACCCAAGGACCCCAGCTTTTGGGATAAGAACTCAATGTTTGATAAAAATTGCTGGGGAAATTGGAAATTAATATGACAGAAATTAGGCATTGATCCACATTTAATACCGTACACCAAAATCAGGTCAAAATGGGTTCATGACCTAGGCATAAAGAATGAGATTATAAATAAATTAGAGGAACATAGGATAGTTTACCTCTCAGACCTGTGGAAGAGGAATGAATTTATGTCCAAAGAAGAACTAGAGATCATTATTGATCACAAAGTAGAAACAAAACTAATGCAGATAAGATTAGAAGGGAAAGAATAAACTGGGAAAAAAATTTTATAGTCAAAGGTTCTGATAAAGGTTTCATTTCTAAAATATATAGAGAATTGACTCTATAAGAAATCAAGCCATTCTCCACTTGATAAATGGTCAAAGGATATGAACAGACAATTCTCAGATGAAGGAACTGAAACTATTTCTAGCCATATTAAAAGATGCTTCAAGTCATTATTAATCAGAGAAATGCAAATTAAGACAACTCTGAGATACCATTACATACCTGTCAGATTGGCTAGAATGACAGGGAAAGATAATGCAGAATGTTGGAGAGGATGTGGGAAAACAGGGACACTAATACATTGTTGGTGGAATTGTGAATACATCCAGCCATTCTGGAGAGCAATTTGGAAATATGCTCAAAAAGTTATCCAACCGTGCATACCCTTTGACCCAGCAGTGTTACAACTAGGTTTGTATCCCAAAGAGATCTTAAAGAAGGGAAAGAGACCTGTATATGCAAGAATGTTTGTGGCAGCCTTCTTTGTAGTGGTCAGAAACTGGAAACTAAGTGGATGCCTGTAATGTCCTGTCATCTCTCAATTGTAATCCTTCTCTGGGAGAAGGTTTCTTTTCTTTAAATCCTTTTCTCTGTGAGCAGGTTTCTTGGGAGGCTTCTGGAGCCTCCAGCCAGAGCGAAGGTAGAATCTCGAATCCTCTTCTTCCCCTCCAAAAGTGTGGGATTGCTGGACTTGTGAATCCATGGGATGTCTTCTCCTTGACCCAATCCAGAATGACTCCTCAGATTCGATGTTCCTCTTTTTATCTTCCCAGAGAATGCGCTTGTGGGTACTCCCAGGGGCTTGTGGGAACTCCTTACTGACCAATGAACTTGCCCCTTTTTAAAGGTGTGTAAACTCCTTTTCAGAACTCCTTTTAAAGGTGTGAACTAAAAGTGTAAACCCTGAGCTAGAGAATTGTTAAGTACCGACTTAGCACCTAATAAGAACCTAACATCTGCCCATCAATTGGAGAATGGCTGAATAAATTGTGGTATATGAATATTATGGAATATTATTTTTCTGTAAGAAATGACCAACAGGATGATTTCAGAAAGTCCTGGAGAGGATGCTGAGTGAAATGAGCAGGACCAGGAGATCATTACATACCTCAACAACAATACTACATGATGATCAATTCTGATGGATGTGGCCATTTTTAACAATGAGGTGAACCAAATCAGTTCCAATAGAGCAGTAATGAACTGAACCAGCTACACCGAGCAAAAGAACTCTGGGAGATGACTATGAACCACTACATAGAATTCCCAATTCCTCTAATTTTGTCTGCCTTCATTTTTTATTTCCTTCACAGGCTAATTGTACACTATTTCAAAGTTCGTTTCTTTTTGTACAGCAAAATAACTGTTGCACATGTATACATATATTGCATTTAACTTATACTTTAACATATTTAACATGTATTGGTCAACCTACTATGGCAGGGGGGAAGGAAGGGAAAAATTAGAACAAAAAGTTTGGCAATTGTCAATGTTGTAAAATTACCCATGCATATATCTGGTAAATAAAAACTATTTAAAAAAAAAGAAAAGAAAAGAAAAGAAAAGAAAAGAAATGACCAGCATTATGATTTCAGAAAGGCCTGGAGAGACTTATGTGAACTGATGCTGCGTGAAATGAGCAGAACCAGAAGATCATTATACAAGCAAAAACAAGATTATACAATGATCAATTTTGATGGACTTGGCTCTTTCCACCAATGAGACAAGTCAGACCAGTTCCAATGATCTTGTGATGGAGAAAGCCATCTACACCCAGAGAGAGGACTGTGGGGATTGAGTGTGGAATACAACATTCACCCTTTTTGTTGTTGTTTCCTTGCTTTTTTTTCTTTTTCATTTTTTTTCCTTTTTTGATCTGATTTTTCTTATGCAGCATGATAAATGTAGGAATATGCTTAGAAGGATTGCACATGCCTAACCTATATTGGATTACTGGCTGTCTAAGGGAGGGGTTGGGGGAAAGGCAAGGAAAAAATCTGGAACACAAGGTTTTGCAAAAGTGAATGTTGAAAACTATCTTTGCTTGTATTTTGAAAATAAAAAGCTTATTATTAAAAAATTTTAAATGATAGGGTAAAGATTCCAGAGGGCATAGGTAAAGAGGAGAGTAGGGGAGACTAGAAAGGGGGGAGGGGGAGGGCACTGCTATATACAGGTATGAGATCATGAACAGAGAAGCAAAGAAAAGGGGTGTTCACCTCAACATCAGAGGGAGTCCAGGAGTATCAGGTTGGGAGTTTGCTAGCCACAGGGCAGGAGAAATTCCAGCTGATTGTGGTCTCCAGTCTTCTGGGGCCAGTACTGGAGTGTATTGGCTAAAAATAAAACTCCCAAAGTTGTGACCTTTATGAATACTTTGGTCTCCACCATTGTTCTGCACTGAGATGCCAAAATAGCAGTCCAGGTCCAACTTTCAGCTCTGTCTTGACTCACACATTTATCATGTATGCATTGAGCTCAGGTAGCTTGAGCTGAAGAAAATCAATGAGTCTGGGTAGTCGTCAGAGGAGACTCGGAGGGTCAAAGGATATCAACATGGTGAGGAGCCAGAGCAGAGGCAGGTACTGCTGAGATGGGGAGAAGGGCTCTATCCTCACTGCTGCTGCTGGGGAGAGAAAGAAGGGCCAGGGACACAAGGAGAAAAGAGGCATAGAGGTAAGAACAGAGGAGAGAGAGGAATACTAAGAGAAAGATGGAGAAAGAAACAAAGAGAAAACGAGACTGTCAGGGACAGGGAGAAAGTTCATTGCACAGGCATAAGAAAAAGAGGAGAAAAAGAAAAGAATTAAGACAAAGCAAGGTAGACAGAGATTCAAAAAGAGGGAAGTACTGAGAAGAAAACAGAGATTAGGGCAGAGAAGGAAATGGAAGAAATAAAAAGAGAGAGATGGAAAGAATGAGAGACTGAGACAGGAACAGTGATGGGTACAAACAGATAGAAAGAAATATAGAGAAAACATGCCAACAAAAAAGAGAAAGAGAAAGAAAAGATGACGGGAGAAATTGACAAAATGAGAAAGACAGAGAAGAGTTGATGGAGACAGAGAAGGAGAGAAAGAGAGAGACAGAGAGACAGAGAGACAAAGATAGAGATAGAAGGAGAGAGATAGAGATAGAGAGAGAGAGAGAGAGAGAGAGAGAGAGAGAGAGAGAGAGAGAGAGAGAGAGAGAGAGAGGAGGAAGAAGAAAAGAAGAAGAAGAAGAAGAAGAAGAAGAAGAAGAAGAAGAAGAAGAAGAGGAGGAGGAGGAGGAGGAGGAGGAGGAGGAGGAGGAGGAGGAGGAGGAGGAGGAGGAGGAGGAGGAGGAGGAGGAGGAGGAGGGAGGAAAGAGCAGCAACAGACAGACAGAAGTAAAATGAGATGGAGAAAAAAACTCATAGCAAAGAAAGACAGTTTGAGAGAGGGAAAGAGACAGATGCAGAGGCAGAGATAGGTTTTTAAAAGTGAAAGCAGGTGAAACAGAGAAACTGACATTCCCAGCCTCCCTCCAAAGCCAAGGCTTTTAAAATCCCCATTTGCAGACCCCTGCCTTCCAAGGGGTCTGACTCCTTCAGTGAGGGGTAGGAGATATGTGTGCAGGTCCAGTGGTCCATGGGCCTAAGGAGGGAACCAGAGATACAGTGCTGTCTCTAGAAGGATCCTACAGCTCCTCCCTTCATCTCTGATAAAAGTGGTTCCACCATTAGTAGATATAATGGAGGACCTCAGACAATTCTGTCCCCATCTCTTCCTAATCTGTTCTGAGCTCATCTTTCTTCCTCTTGGCCTTTCCAGACTCTCATAAGAACGATGTAGGAAGGAAGAGGGGTTCAGTAATGTCATTAATCTGTACTCTTACTGGGCTTTCCCCAGTCGGTCTGTCACAATACCTGAAAATCCACCATTAAAAATGTGCTTGCTTTGGGCAAAGGCGTTAAAAAGAGGAAGCCAGGAAAGGAAAGTGTCATGTCCTGAGGCACCCCAAAGCCTGAGCACAAATTTGGGCTCATCTTTGGTTCACTGGGCAAGTCGCTACTCCTGGAACTCTTCCTTCTCTTTAGAAAAGAGATAGGTAATAATATTTTCCCTGCATATATCAAAGATATGCACATCAAAGGAGATCCAGAAGTGGAAGACTTCTATTAATTAGAAAAGGTTAGCAACACCTGAGGTAGAATCAGAATGCAATTCTCCTTCAAAAATTTTGATTTATTTAGACTGGACTTAAATTAGATTTATTAGATCACCTGTGAAGTAGATAATACAATAATGATGTCATCCTTTATTTACAGCTAAGGAAATTTAAGATTAAGTGAAATATATGCCCATGGTAAGTAATAGAGTCGAAACTTGAATTCACAGTTCTTCAGTGTTCTTTCTATTATCTATGTGTCTGGTTTTACCTAACTTTCCCCTGTCTTATCAACTGTCTTCCCCCACTTCCATCAGCTCCAACAGACATAAAAATTTTCTATTTCAGCATTAAAAGTATGCCTTTGTACACAGTAGATGCTTAATGAATGTTTGCTAAATTAAGCAAAGTTCAATTGTACCTTTGTTTTACTACCTACTTTGTATGGTCACTTAACTTATCTGTGCCTCCGTTTCCTTATTGTAGAATGAGGGAGTTTGACTAGATGGCCTTCCTCCTGGTAACAAATATATGATCCTGTGATCTTCACTTGATTAACTATCATTTGTTAAATATAATGAGCCATGGGCTCAGATCTAAAGAAAAGCCCGATAAAGGAAAGCTCAAGGGGCTAAGATAGGGATAGCCATGTCTATAGTGCCCAGCAAAGTATGTCCTAGGCCCTAGAAGAGACCCCAATAAAGGGCTATGAACTGAGGGATTAGAGAGGATCTGAGGGGATGGTTACTCTGCAATTACCAAAGCAGAAGATGGAAGGAATAGGGGATATGGAAGCTGATGAGAAGACTAGAATTCTCGGCAATTAGTGCCTTTCCCTTCTAAGGGTATCCCACTTCTGTTTTATGTATGTTCAATCTAGAACTATCTGTGTGCCTGTGACTTCCCCTGTTAGAATGTAAACTCCCTGAAGGCAAAAATTGTTTCCCTTTTGTCTTCATAACTCCCACACCCAGTACTGTCCCTGGCATAAGCAAGGTGCTTAATAAATGCGTGTTCATTGATTGACTGATCAAAGAAAAGAGGCTGTGGACTATGAGAAATTGAGGGGAAAAAGGACAAGATGTCAGGATTGATTGGACATAGGAAGACAGTTGTCAAAGAGACAGCTAAGGAGAGCAGTAGATAGAGCTCTGGGCCTGGAATCAGGGAGACCTGAGTTCAAATTTAACCTCAGATACTTACTAATTGTATGATCCTGGACACGACACTTCACCCTATTTGCCTCAGTTTCCTCAATTGTAAAATAGAGATAATAATAGCATTCACCTCACATAGTAGTTGTGGAGATCAAATAAGATAATATTCACAACTTTGACATAGTACCTGGCACATAGTAGGTACTTTAAAAAATACTTGTGTTCTTCTTTCTTTCCTGCAAAAGACAATGTCTTTTTTTCTGGGTTTGAAAAGTAAGCAGGGAGAAGAGTTAATTGCCATAGGTATACAAAAAAATGGAATGTCAGAGGTGAAAGGAACCTTAGAACAAAACCTAAGAACTGGAAGGACCCTACAAGGTAGAATGTTATAGCTGGTAGAGATCGTTGAAAACTGAACCCAATCTTCCCATTTTATAGATGGAGAAACTAGGGCCCAGAGAAGGGAGGTCTCAAGGTCACACCAAAAGTTAGTGGCAGAATAAAGACTCAAACCTGGAGCTCCTAAATACCAGGCCAGAACTCTTTCTGACACAGTACCCTTCCCCCCCAACCCCAAGAGTTTCCCCATAATTAATTAATTGTCTCTTTTGGGATAACATTTCATTCATCCCAAATACAGAAAACCGTTTTAATAAGAAAACTTAGGACCTATCCAAGGTCACACGATGAACAAGAGACAGAAGTTTGCTTACAAGAGAGCACTCTTGGTCTCTTAAGCTGCTGGCTGCCAAACCCTACCCACCAGCTTCCAGGAAATGAGCATTTCCCCCCCAAAACGCTCTGGCTTGTCTTACCTGAATTATTTTGTTTGCATCGTCCTGAAGTGCACTGCTTCTCTGGAAAAGAATAAGGCAGTGAACACTGAGAGAATCCCAAGCTCTTGGAGTTAGAAAGATCTCAGAGGCTGAGCTCATTACTTACTTGACTGTCCATTGCAGACCAAGAGTAAAGAGAAGGAAGCTCATATACCAGGAGGAATCCCACACTACCTCTGGGCAGCTTTAATTATTAGGAAGCATTTCTTTTCACTGATCCTGAACCTTTCATTCATTGATTTCCACCCCATCACTCCTACTCCTAATCTCCAGAGCCAAACAGGACAGCTAGAAGGAACTAAAAGATAGAGTCTTGGACCTGGAATGAGGAAGACCTGAGCTCAAATTCAGCCTCAGATATTTACTAGCTATGCAACTCTGAACAAATCACTTAAATCTCTGTGTGGCTCAGTTTCCCCAACCGTAAAGTGGGAATAGCACTTTTGCTATTTTTGTTGTGAGGATAAAGTGAAATAATATTTATCAAGTGCTTTGCAAACTTCAAATTGATAATATAAATGTGCTTAAAAAGTGCTTTGTGCTATATAATGCTAATGCCCTTATCTGCTGCTTCTTCCATATCATAGACTTTCAGATCCTTAAAGAAAGCTATCATGTTTACACTAAGATTGTTCTCCTCCTCACTTGCTCCAAATGTCCTTCTGATGGCATGATCTCCAGTTTCTTCTCAATGCTGGTGGTTCTGAGCTAAACTCTCCTGACCATGTAGGTAGCAATGAAGCTACTAGGGTGCACAGAGAGATCTAAATTTAAATCCCACCTTAAACACATTTAGACAAGTTATTTAATCTGTCTGCCTCAGCTTTCCCAACTGTAAAATAAGAATAACAGCATCTATCTCCCAGAGTTGTTAACATCGAATGAGATCTTTGTAAAGTGCATAGTGCCAATAACAAAGTACTTAATGAAATTCCTTCCTTCCTTCCTTTGTGGCTTCTTTCCTCCCTCCCTCCTTTCCTTCTTTTCTTCCTTCTTTCTTTTCTCCCTTCCTTCCTTCTTTTTTCCCTCCCTTCCTTTTTTGTTCCCTCCCTCCCTTTTTTCTTTCCCTTCCCTTCCTTCCTTCCTTCTCTTTATCCTTCCTTCCTTCCTTTTTCCCTCCCTCCCTTCTTTTTTCTCTTTCCTTTCTCTCATCCTCCTTCCCTTTCTTTTGTCTTTGTTTCCTCTTTCTCCCTTATACCTTCCTTCCCTCTCTCCTTCCTTCCTTCTCTTTTTCTCCTTCGGTCCTTTCCTTTCTCTCCCTCCATCCCACCTTCCTTCCCTCTCTCTTTCTTTCCTTCTTTCATTTATTCCTTTCTTCTTTTACTTCTCTCCTTCCTATCTTCTTTCCTCCTTCCCTTTCTTCTTCCCTCTCTCCTTTCCTTTTTCCTTCTTTCTTCTCCTTTCCCCTTTTATTTCATCCTTCCTTCCTTCCTTCTTTCCTTCCTTTTTCCCTTCCTTCCTTCTCTCCTTCTTTTCTTCCTTTCCTTTTTCCCTCCCTTCCTCTCTCCAACCTCAGTTTTCTCATCCATAAAATGGGCATGATAATGGTACCGCCCTCAGAGTTGTTGAGGATTAAATGGGTTTATCTGCTTTGCAGCCTCAGTGCTATGTGCGCATGTCTTTGGACTGCCCTCTAGAAGTGACTGGGGCAGAGGACAGAGGCTTTCAGTTCCTGCATTTTAAACAGCTGTGCCTCTTTAGCTCAGTGCAAGACTGCGTTAATTAGCTCACATTCCCCACTGATGATTCAAGCTGTTGTCAGACGCCACCTGGGCATCCTACTGTCCACGGGGTTTGTTTTTTGGCCAAGATCCAGGAGTGGTTTATTTTCTTCTCCGGTGGATTAAGGTGCTCAGAGATTAAGTGACTGTGCTGGGTCACACAGCTAATAGGTGTCTGACGTCACATGTGAACTTTCCCGACGCCAGCTCTATCCAATGAGCACCCAGCTGTCTCCTTGATGACTCAAAAGTATTCTTCTAATTGACTAGATCTTTTTCACCCGGATTTCTGCCCCACCATTATGGCTGAGTGAGTTTTGCCGAAGTGTGGAAGTTTCACAGGAGGAAATACCTGGACTTAAGGGTGCCCAGGGCTTTGAGACTTTGGCAGAAGCCCCGACAAGCCCTGGAGAGCTGACCCAGAATGGAGAGAACTAGTAATATACATTACATACACCTGGTCTGGTCAAGACTCCCTCTCAAGCAAGGGGCTCTCTAAAGGGCACGGGCCGTGTTTCCTGCCTGTCTGGGAGCTCTGGGAGGGTAAGGGCTGTATTACCTTTGATATACTCGCAGTTGAAGGTGCTGGTCTTGTCCTGGGCTTTGAGGTAGATACGGACTGGACCCCGGGCCGGCACCGAGGCATTGACCACAAGGAAAGTCTCATAGGGAGGAATGAGGACCTCCTCCTCTCCCGGGAAGAAGGAATAGCCCTTTATAGCTACTCCGTGACAAGTCCAGATGCCAAAGAAGGTATCCTCTCCGAACTGGTGGGCGGCGGCATCCATCAGGGAAGCGGAGGCAAAGGCCCCCAGGCGAACGGTGGCCCCGGGCCCCAGCGGTCTGAAGCGGACCCCATGCACGCCCCTGAAGACTTGATGGCACCTGGGCTGCTGGCCGGAGCGCAGCAGCCTCAGGGCCTCTGTGAGCAGGAAGTGAAGCGTCTTAAAAGGAAAATACCGCAGGTAATAAGCCCGAGATCTGCCAGCCTCCCTCACAGCCGCGTTGAACTCTCGATGCAGGGGGCTATTGGCCGTGTAGGCCAGGAGGGCCACAGCATGCTCGTCCCTGAAGCCCGGCGGCGGCCGTTGCCGAGAAGAAGGGGTGCCCTTCAGCTCCCAGTCCCGGCGCTCCTGCCAGCGGGCAGCTGCTGAGTTCCAGGCCTCGGCATAGACGGTGCTGGCACTGAACTCCGTGCGGTTGAGGTCCGGTAGGACGGCCTCCATAGCTGCTGCACAGCCTGCGTACTGGTCATCGAAGGAGGCTGGCGACATGTCCAGCGGGGACTCTCGAGACAGGAGGTCGCGGCGGGAGACCCGGCGGCTCCAAGCCTGCGAAGGAGGAAGGGTCAAGATGTTTCACTGCAGTCTTCCCCTGGGTGGCCCCAGCCATCACCTCTCTCCTGGACAGCTCAGGATAAAGGCCCAACTCAAAGGTATCGGGGTGAGAGCATCTGACCAGAAGCTCTCTGAAGACAGGGGTCTTGTCTTCTTTTCAATCCAAGGGCTCCCTTAGAGCAGACACCCTCCCCTCGGAATGTAGCCCTCATTCCTCTACCTCAGCTGGGAGTAGAGACATGCAAGTACCTTTGGGAGCTCCACTAGGAGGAAGATGGTCAGCAATAAGGATGGGACTGCATGGGCCTGCATTGTCTGGCAGTCTGTTCTCCAGGGAGTCAAGGTCAGAGCAGGAGGATCTGGAGGAAAAGAAGGCAAGAAAAGCTGGACCTAAAGGTCCCTATTTTCACTCCTCACAGAATCACAGATTTAGAGCTGAAAGGAACAACTATGTAATGGAGTACCACCTTTTGTATTTTACAGATGAGGAAGTTAAGGCTCAGTGAGTCTAAATGCCTGCAGTAAAAGAGCCAGGATTCCAAGCCAGAGCCTTTGACTCCCCAATCTCAATTGGTCCATTGTACCTGGCCATCCTTCCAGCTACCTGACTGACCCTCTCTCGATTCCATTCAACCAACAGGGACAGCCTCAGATCCAGGACAATTTGAATCCAAATCCTACACCTGACATTTCCCAGTGCTCCAGGCAGCCTCTTTTCATGATAAATTGCAGAGAATGTATCAAACAGAACTGGTAAAAAGAATTTCTTTGTATGGAAGTTCCCTTTGTCTAGGAAATCACATATCCCTAACTCTATTGCCCTCAGGTTCCCTGTCCTCCATATGTTAGAAATGCAAACATTGGGGGGGGAGGGGGAGAGAGAGAAGCAAAAACAAAGAACAATCCCTGATCTGAAGAAGCTTCCAGAGAAGGGGAAGACAAAGTACTCTGGAAAAAAATATAAAAAGGGAGAGTGTCAAGTCCACCTTAGGGATGGCTTGGGGCACTTGAGCTGCGTCTTGGGGGGCAGAGAAGCTCCAGAAGAAGAGACAAAGGAAAGTAGGTCTGCAAAGGTGAGATTGGACAACAACTAATAGTCTAATTTGGCTGGAATGGAGATTAATGAAGAGAAGTAATGGGAAATAAAGAATATAAATGTAAATTGGGAATAGATTACAGAAATGTTTGCCTGGCAGGCTAGGAAACTTGTATTTTATCCTATAAACAGGGAGCTAAGGAAGATTTCTGAGGGAGTATCATGGTTACTCTGCAGCTGGACCAGGACCATTTAGAGTTCATGAAGTTAGGTTGCATAGTGCATAGAGTGATATTCTTGGATTTAGGAAGACCTAAATGTAAATCCTGTCTCAGATACTAGCTGTGTGACCCTGGGTGGGTTATACATTGAGCTATTATGAGGTTCAAATCAGAAGATAGATAACAGATTTAATAGATTGATTGTGTATACACACACACAATAGATTATACATATATGTAGAAAGCCAGGAGGTAAGAATCCATTCCAGGTCTTAAATGTTATTGTAACTTGGCTCACCAGCATCTGTTTTCATAATAGCAGAAACATGCTTGATAATACTATAAATTGGGATTCCAGTGAGTGAAACAAAATATAAACACTCAACAGACCAAAGATAAACTTTGAACTTGGCACAGGAAAGAATGACCACAAGGAGATTAAAAGCATTTGGGAGAAGAGTACCTGAGATAATGATATAATAAATTTTACACTGATGTGTATCTCAACTATTTACTTTTCTAAGTAATCAAGATTCAAAGTTTGAGAGGTTTAATCATTTACATCATAGTGGATTTCATTAAGAGTATAAGAATTTTAATAGAGTGTACTTTGAATGAAACCTATAAGCATTTAAGGTATATATATTCGTAGTCCTGATGATTAAAATTGAAGAGTTCGAACTGAATTGTTTTGCCTGCCCTCCTGATTATCACACTCTTCATCTCCCTGCAGGAGCTGGACTGGTATCAGTGACGGCCAAAACAAGGATGGAACCTTACTTGAGTAAAACTTCACAAGTGGACAGAGCTTCTGGGATACAGTGCCCTCTTAAGATGTGTGCATATTCAGGTAAAGGGGGAAATTAAGTAAAAAGAAGTAGGGATAAAGGGAGAAGGAAAAGGTGATCAGCAACAGGCATTTTATCACTAGAAATAAGTTGACACTAGAGATAGTTCATCACCAGGCTGACATAGGAGGAAGATATCAAATATCAGATAAATGTTGAACATATAAGATCTCATATAGCAATATATAATAAGATAAAATTAAGATTGATTCTTGTATGGCTAATACAGTGCAACATATTGAATAAGAATAGGGTAAAATCAATCCAGAAACAGGGATAGAGAATACTATCTGAAAGTATTGAAAAAATTAGTTAAGGAAAAAGGATTATTATTTAGGACAGTTACAAGACTTCTTGGAATCTGTAGAAATATGCTGTCCCTGGTTTCCTCCAGAAGGAACAATTGATTACGAAAATTGGACAAGGTAGGAAAAGACAGGAGATTATTTAAAAGAAAAACGACCAAGAGCTCTTCCAATCTCTGTATTTTCTACTTGGAATATTTTTAAAATATGCCTTCAGCCATCAGAAACAGTTCCTTTACATAAAATTATCCTTCATGTAGATTCTTCCACCAAAACTCTGGAGGAAGAAAAAATGAAAACAGGTGTGAAAAAAATAAATGATAAAAAGAAGGAAAAATCAGAACCTCTCTCCCTCCCCCACCTTCTTGTTAGGATCTCTCTCACACATGCAAAGCTGCAGAGAAGCTACAATTCTCTGAGCCCAAAGGGCTGGGTGAGGAAGCTATTAAGAAAGCTAAAGAAAAAAGAGAAGATATGCGGATTGAAATGCAATTAGCCTTCCCAGTTGTTGAGGTTCCTGATCCTAATAATCGGAATCTAAATATAAGAGAATATTAATCTCTAGATGTTAAGCTATTGAAGGAATTACGTCAGGCTGCAAACAACTATGCTTCCAATCGTCCATATATCCATATTCTGTTGGACTTGATCTCCAGAACGGCTCTGACACCTTTCCACTGGTGTTCACAAGGAAAAACCTGTCCAGATGGAGAAGACTATTTGATATGGAAGGTAGCATTTTTTGAGGAATGTCAAGAACAAGCTAAGATCAATGGACGTATAGAAGTCAGAATTTCTTTGGAAATGCTTACTGGAACAGGAGTATACAATCAGTTACGGGATCAATGAAATTATGAACTTAAAACTTATGAACAGGTAATGAAAGCAGCTAGAGCAGCATGGTTAAAAATACCAGGGAAACTCAATAGGGGTACATCATATACAAAAATTGTGCAGAAATCAGATGAACCTTTTGTTGATTTTGTAAATCACTTAACAATGGCCATTCAGCCTTCTGTTAAAGATGGGGAAGCAGCTCAAATTTTACTGGCACAACTTGCTTTTGAGAAGGCGAACAACGATTGCAAAAAAACCTTTAGTAGAAGGAAAGCCAAAAATGACCTTAGTAGAGATGACTCAGAGATGTCAATGTAGGAACCTCGACTTTTCAAGCAGCAGTCATGGTTGTTGTATTAAATCGAGAAAAGTCACGCTCTCAAAAATCCTCAAATTCTCGTAGATGCTATAATTGTGAGCAACCGGGTCACATAAGGAACAATTGCACTGTTCCAAAAGCCGGATCTCATCGTCATTCGACAAATAGACCTTCGACTTTATGTCCAAAAATGCAAAAAAGGAAAACACTGGGCATCAGAGTGCTACTCACAGTATAGTAGGGAAGATGAGCAGATATAGGGTAACTGCTCCCCGGGCCAGCCCCTCCGCCATCAAACAATAGGAGCTGCACTCTCACTCGTTCCCCTTAAATAAGCACCAGGGAACAAGACTTTGAATCAGACCTACTGACAGTGTGGGATTTAATGTATACTACCCCTACACTTACCTTCTTCCGTCATCCATTACTGATGATATGGGGATATGTTCTCTCCCTATGGGTGTTGCCTGTCCACTTCCAGCGGGTACTCTAGGGCTTATTATAGGTGGTAGCTCCCAATCTTTGCTAGGGCTTATGGTTGTACCTGCAGTAGTGAATGCTGATTCTCTAGAGGAAATATGGATCCTTTGCTATGCTGCTCCTCACCAGGATATCTCAATAATAAAGTGGAGAGTATAACACAGTTATTAATAATACCTTATAAAAATAGGAAAAAAATATAAAAAAAAAAATTCGGAGTTTTGGGAATACAGGAAAAGAGGCATTCTGGATGCAACCTATAACTGATTCCAGGCCAATTTTAAACGAGAAATAGAAGGGAAAATATTGGAAGAGTTAGTGGACACAGGGGCTGATAAGTCAGTCATATCACAATGCTTCTGGCCACAGACCTGGTCTAAGATACAGGTACACACACCTTTACAGAGCATAGGTGATGTACAGATGCCAGAACAAAGTGCCAAATGGTTAATCTGGAGAAAAGAGATTAAAGAAGAACGGTTCAAACCTTATATCTTTCATGAGCTCTCTATTAATTATGGGGGAGAGATTCGTTAAAAGAAATGAATGTAGTCATACAGAATTTTTCATAGGTGTCAATGAAAATACAAGTAGGTAAAATCAAATGGATAGAAGGATTACTCACATGGATTCATATGATCCTACCAAATGAAAAATTAGAGGCCTTTTGGGAAATTATTAAAGAACAATTACAGGCTGGTCCTATAGAACAGTCAAATAGCCCTTGGAACTCACCCATATTTGCCACAAAAAAAAAAAAAAAAAAAAAAAAATCAGGAAAATGGAGAATGTTAACGGATTTAAGGCATATTAATAATAGAATGGAATCTATGGGCAACTTACAAGCAGGAATTCCCTACCCAATATGATTCCTAGTGAATGACAAATATCCATAATCGATATTAAAGACTGTTTTTATTCCACCCCTTTGAGAACTGAATACTGTCCTTATTTTGCATTTTCATTACCATCTACAAATTTGAAAGGACCTTACTTGAGATTTCAATGGAAATTTCTTCCACAGGGCATAAAAAGTAGTCCCTCTGTGTGTCAACAATATGTAGAGAAAATTATAGTTTCTATTAGAGTTAAATATAGAGAAACGTAGTACATTATATGGATGAGCATTTGTGTGCACATTATGATCAAAATATTGCACAACAAGTATTAAGGGACACAAAGGAGGCTTTAGAAAAATATGGATTAAAGATAGTTCCAGAGAAAATACAATTAGCCCCACCATATTCACATTTAAGACAGGTAATTGAAAAAAAAAAACAGCAACATTAATAAGGCCACAAAGAATAGAAACTAGAAGAGACAAGATAATTACTTTAAATGATTATCAAAAACTATTAGGAGATATTAATTGGATAAGACCATACTTAAAGCTAGGAACTCATGAATTGACAAAACGATTTGAAATTTTACGTGGGCATCCCAACCCAAATTCAAAGAGAAATCTTACAAAAGAGGCTGAAACTCAGTTGCAAGCAGTTAGAAAAAGCAATAAGGTGCTGTTATTTGGACAGAATACATTTACAAGAGAAAGTACAGATATCAGTCATGGCTATTCCTAATATTCCTTTTGCAGCAATACATCAGACACAGAATTTTAGAATGGGTTTATTTGGCTGATCAGTCTCAAAAAAAAGTCTTTCTACTTACCCTCAGATGGTAGCGACATTGATTCAAAAAGCTTTAAAAAGACTTTTGCAATTAAGAGATCTCCCACACATAATTCATCAATCAGCCATACTCTAAAGACTTGGGCTGATTCTTTATTAGCCTCTAATTATGATTGGCAAGTTTTACTAATTCTGTACCAAGGTCCAATTGATATTTTTCATCTACCAATTTTACAATTCATGCCTAAGTATCAATAGATATTTCTGCAACTAACCAGAGTAAATCCAATCACTGGTGCAGTTATGGTATTTACACATGCTACTAAGAAAAAACTAGCTTCCTTATCTATACCGCCCAGTACTAAACATATTATTTAGACTCCATTTGAATCAACACAGCAAAATGAGTTATATGCAATTATTACTGCATTACATATTGTTCAAGAATCTCTTAATATTTTTCTGATTAAAAAAAATATTTTTTCTGATAGCGAATATGCTGTGTATGTGGTAAATAATATAGAAACAGCCCAAATAAGGTTTTCCAGCAACTTATTGGTTTATCAATTGTTTGAGCAATTGCCACTTGTCATAACAAAGAGAAAAGCACCTTTTTTTTCTGTACACATATACTCTCACATACTGACCTTCCAGGAGATATAAGAGCAGGGAATGCTGAATTTCTAACACAACCCTCTTTACTAACTATGTGTCTTTTGGAGGCACAAAATTCTCACATTCGATTTCATCAATCCGCACAAATGCTGAGTTGTCAATTCAATATTGTTAAACAACAAGTAAGAGGAATAGTTCCATCTTGCACTCATTGTATTCCTTATTTAGCTGCTGTGAAACCTGTTGCCAGAAATCCCCTAGTCTTGGCCCCTCTTGATTTATGGCAAATACTTGTAACCCATTATCTTCCTTTTGGGAGACTTAAATATATTCATGCCATTGTAAGCACTTTCTCTTCGCTCACACTTGCTACCTGCCATATGGGGGAATCCACAGTTACGGTTATCGATCATTTACTATTTTGTTTTTCTGTTTTGGGAGTTCCACGTGTATTAAAGACAGATAATGGTCCTACTTACACTAGTATCGTTTTCAAAAAATTTTGTCTATCATTCCCTGTTCAGAATGTGATTGGGATACCTTACAATCAGGCTGCAAACAACTATTGTTCCAATCGTCCATATATCCATGTTCTGTTGGACTCAATCTCCCGAACGTCTCTGACCTCTTTAGACTGGTGTTCACAAGGAAAAACCACTCCAAATGGAGAAGAGTATTTGATATGGAAGGCAGCATTTTTTGAGGAATGTCAAGAAGAGCCTAGCATCGATTACCGTACAGGAGTAAGAATTTGTTTGGAAATATTTACTGGAACAAGGGTATATAGTCAGTTACTGGATCAATTCTATTATGAACTTATAACTTACTTGTAGGTAATGAAAGCAGTAGAGCTGCATGGTTAAAAATACCAGGTACATCATATACAAAATATATAAAAATTACTCCGAAATCAGATGAACCTTTTGCTGATTTTGTAAATCTCTCGACAATGGCCATTCAGCCTTCTCGTAAAGATGAGGAAGCAGCTCAAATTTTACTGAGGCAACTTGCTTTTGAGAACGCGAACAGAAAAGCCTTAGCGGGAGGAAATGAAAAAATGATTTTAGTAGAGATGATTCAGAGATATCAGAACGTAGGAACCTCCACTTTTTGAGCCGCACTCATGGTTGCTCTGTTACGTAGGGAAGAGTCACGCTCTTAAAAATGCTCAAATTCTCGTAGATGCTATAATTGTGGGCAATCGGATCACATAAAGAAAAATTGCACTGTTCCAAAAGCTGGATCTCATCGGCATTCAGCAAATAGACCTTCGACTTTATGTCCAAAATGCAAAAAAGGAAAACACTGGGCATTAGAGTGCTACTCACAGTATAAGATGAGCAGATAAGGTAAGCAGATACAGGGAAACTGCTCCCCGGGCCAGCCCCTCCGCCATCAAACTATAGGGACTGCACTCACAGACCAGGATTTAATGCGTGCTGCCCCTAGACTTATCTTCTTCTGTCTCACAACGAATTACTGATGATTTGGGAATATGCTCTCTCCCTACGGGCATTGCAGGTCCACTTCCAGCGGGTATTCTAGGTCTTATTATAGGTCCTAATTTCCAATCTTTGCTAGGGCTTATAGTTATACCTGCAGTAGTTTATGCTGATTCTCTAGGGAAATATGGATGCTTTGCTATGCTGCTCCTCACCAGGATATCTCAATAGAAAAGAGAAAAGGATACCACAGTTATTAATAATACCTTTAATATTAATAATAATAATATAAAATAGGAAAAATATTTTTGAAAATAGGAGTTTTGAGAGAACAGGAAAAGAGGCACTTTGGATGCAAACTATACCTGAATCCAGGCCAATTTTAAATAAGAAATAGAAGGGAAAACATTGGAAGGGTTAGTGGACACAGGGACTGATAAATACGTCATATCACAATGCTTCTGGCCACAGACCTGGCCTAAGAGACAGGTGCACACACCTTTACAGGGGATAGGTGATGTACAGATGCCAGAACAAAGTGCCAAATGGTTAGTCTGGAGAAAAGAGAATAAAGAAGAACGGTTCAACCCTTATATCCTTCAGGCACTCTATTAATTTATGGGGGAGAGATTGGTTAAAAGGAAGAAATGCAGTCATATAGAATTTTTCATAGGGCTCAATGATTAGAAAATACAAGTGCGTAAAATCATATGGAAAGAAGAGCCACCCATATGGATTGATCAGTGGCCCCTAACAAACGAAAAATTAGAGGCTTTTCGGGAAATTATTAAAGAACAATTACAGGCTGATCCTAGAGAACAGTCAAAGAGCCCTTGAAACTCACCCATATTTGCCACAAAAAAAAAAAAAAAATCAGGAAAATGGAGAATGTTAACGGATTTAAGGCATATTAATAATAGAATGGAATCTATGGGCAACTTACAACCAGGAATTCCCTCACCCAATATGATTCCTAGAGAATGGCAAATATCCATCATCCATATTAAAGACTGTTTTTATTCCATCCCTTTGAGAACTGAAGACTGTCCTTATTTTGCATTTTCATTACCATCTACAAATTTGAAAGGATTTCAATGGAAATTTCTTCTACAGGGCATGAAAAATAGTCCCATTATGTGTCAACAATATGTGGAAGGAATTATAGCTCCTATTAGAGCTAAATATAGAGAAGCATATATGTACATTGTATGGATCATTATTTGTGTGCACATTATGATCAGAATATTGCATAACAAGTAATAAGGGACGCAAAGAAGGCTTTAGAAAAATATGGATTAAAGATAGCTCCAGAGAAAGTATAATTAGCCCCACCATATTCACATTTAGGACAGGTAATTGAAAAAACCCTTAATAACGCCACAAAGAATAAAAATTAGAAAAGACAAGTTAGTTACACTAAATGATTATCAAAAACTATTAGGAGATATTATTTGGATAAGACCATACTTAGAGTTATGAACTCATGAATTAACAAAACGGTTTGAAATTTTATGTCGGCGTCCTAACCAATTCCTAACCTAATTCAAAGAGAAATCTTATGAAAGAGGCTGAAACTCAGTTGCAAGCCGTAGAAAAAGCAATAAGGTCCTGTTATTTGGACAGAATAAATTTACAAGAGAAAGTACAGATATCAGTCATGGCTACTCCTAATATTCTTTTTGCAGCCATACATCAGACATTGACAATTTTAGAATGGGTTTATTTGGCTAATCAGACTCAATAAAGTCTTTCTACTTACCCTCAAGTGGTAGTGATATTAAGAAAGCTTTAAAAAGACTTTTGCAATGAACAGATCTCACACATATAATTCATCAGCCATACTCTAAAGACAAGGTTGATTCCTTATTAGCCTCTAATTATGATTGGCAAGTTTTACTAACTCTGTATCAAGCTCCAATTAATAATATTTTTCAACTACCAATTTTACAATTCATGACTATCAATGGATATTTCTGTGACTAACCAGAATAAATCCAATCACTGATGCAGCTGTGGTATTTACAGATGCTACTAAGAAAAAACTAGCTTCCTTCTATATACTTACCAGTACTAAACATATTATTCACACTCCATTTGAATGACGACACAAAATGAGTTATATGAAATTATTATCACGTTACATATTGTTGAAGAACCTCTTAATAATTTTTCTGATAAAAAATATGCTGTATATGTGGTAAATAATATAGAAACAGATGAAATAAGGTTTTCCAGGAATTTATTGGTTTATTATCAATTATCTGAGCAACTGTAACAGGTCATAAAAAATAGGAAAGCACCTTTTTCTGTACACATATATTCTCACATACTGACCTTCCAGGAAATATAAGAGCAGGAAATGCTGTTGCTGAATTTCTAACACAACCCTCTTTACTAACTATGTCTCTTTTGGAGGCCCGAAATTCTCATATTCGATTTCATCAATCCGCACAAATGCTGCGTTGTCAGTTCAATATAGCTAAAGAACAAACAAGGTAAATAGTTCCATCTTGTATTCCTTATTTACCTTTTTTGAAACCTGTTGCCAGAAATCCCGAAGCCTTGGCCCCTCTCGATTTATGGCAAATGGAAGTATCCCATTATCCTTCTTTTGGGAGACTTTAGTATATTCATGTCATTGTAGACACTTTCTCTTCATTCACACTTGCTATCTGCGATTTGGGGGAATCTACAGGTATGGTTATCGATCATTTACTATTTTGTTTTTCTGTTTTGGGAGTTCCTCTTGATAATGCCTCTGCTTATACTAGTATCGTTTTCAAAAATTTTTGTCTATCATTCCATATTCAGCATGTAATTGGAATACCTTACAATCAGGCTGCAAACAACTATTGTTCCAATCGTCCGTATATCCATGTTCTGTTGGACTCAATCTCCCGAACCTCTCTGACACCTTTAGACTGGAGTTCACCAGGAAAAACCACTCAAGATGGAGGAGACTATTTGATATGGAAGGCAACATTTTTTGAGGAATGTGAAGAATAGGCTAGGATCAATGACCGTACGGGAGTCAGAATTTCTTTGGAAATCCTTACTGGAAGTGAAGTGTATAATCAGTTCCGGGATCAATGAAATTATGAACTTATAGCTCAGGAACAGTAATAAAAGCGGTAGAGCCGCATGGTTAAAAATACCAGGAAAAATTGATAGGGGTACATCATACACAAAAATTATGACGAAATCAGATGAACTTCTTGCTGATTTTGTAAATCGCTTTAAAATGGACATTCAGCTTCTGTTAAGCATGGGAAAGCGGCTGAAATTGTATTGAGGCAACTTGCTTTTGAGAACGCGAACGATTGCAAAAAAGCTTTAGCAGAAGGAAAGCCAAAAAATGACGTTGGTGGAGATGATTCATTGATGGCGGAATGTAGGAACCTCAACTTTTCAAGTAGCAGTCATGGCTGCTATATTAGATAAGGAAAAGTCACATTCTCAAAAATTCTCAAATCCTCTTAGATGCTATAATTGTGGGCAACCCGGTCACATAAGAAAAATTGCACTGTTCCAAAAGCCGATCTTATCATTCAACAAATAGACCATCGACTTATATACAAAATGCAAAAACAAACACACACACACACACACACACACACAAACCCGCTAGGCATTAGAGTGCTACTCACAGTATAGTAGCGAAGGTGAGCAGATATAGGTAAACTGTTCCCGGGGCCAGCCCCGTTGCCATCAAACAATAGGAGCTGCACTCTCACTTGTTCCCCCTAAATAGGTGTGGGGAACAACACTTTGAATCAGACTTGTTGATAGTCGGGGATTTAATGCATGCGGGCCCCTAGATTTATCTTTTTCGGACTCACACACAATTACTGATCATTTGGAATATGCTCTCTCCTACAGGCTGTTGCCTGTCCACTTCCAGCGGGTACTCTAGGGCTTGTTATAGGTGTTAGCTCACAATCTTTGCTAGGGCTTATGGTTATATCTGCAGTAGTGGATGCTGATTCTCTAGGAGAAATATGGATCCTTTGCTATGCTGCTCCTCACTAAGATCTCAAAAAAGGGGAGAGGATAGCACAGTTATTTAATAATACCTTATAAAAAATAGGAAAAGAATAGTAAAAATTCGGAGTTTTGGGAATACAGGAAAAGAGGCATTCTGGATGCAACCTATAACTAACTCCAGGGCAATTTTAAATAAGAAATAGAAGGGAAAATATTGGAAGGGTTAGTGGACACATGTGTCATATCACAATGCTTCTGGCCACAGACCTGGCCTAAGAGACAGGTGCACACACCTTTACAGGGCATAGGTGATGTACAGATGCCAGAACAAAGTGCCAAATGGTTAATCTGGAGAAAAGAGAATAAAGGAGGACAGTTCAAATCTTATATCCTTCAGGCACTCTATTAATTTATGGGGGAGAGATTCGTTAAAAAGAACGAATGCAGTCATACAGAATTTTTCATAGGATTCACTGCTCAGAAAATACAATTATGTAAAATCAAATGGAAAGAAGGGCCACCCATATAGATTGATCAGTGGCCCCTAAGAAATAAAAAATTAGAGGTCTTTCCGGAAATTATTAAAGAACAATTACAGGCTGATCCTAGAGAACAGTCAAATAGCTCTTGGAACTATTTGCCACAAAAAAAAAAAAAAAAAAAAAAAAAAAATCAGGAAAATGGAGAATGTTAACGGATTTAAGGCATATTAATAATAGAATGGAATCTATGGGCAACTTACAACCAGGAATTCCCTCACCCAATATGATTCCTAGAGAATGGCAAATATCCATCATCCATATTAAAGACTGTTTTTATTCCATCCCTTTGAGAACTGAAGACTGTCCTTATTTTGCATTTTCATTACCATCTACAAATTTGAAAGGATTTCAATGGACATTTCTTCTACAGGGCATGAAAAATAGTCCCATTATGTGTCAACAATATGTGGAAGGAATTATAGCTCCTATTAGAGCTAAATATAGAGAAGCATATATGTACATTGTGTGGATCATTATTTGTGTGCACATTATGATCAGAATATTGCATAACAAGTATTAAGGGACACAAAGAAGGCTTTAGAAAAATATGGATTAAAGATAGCTCCAGAGAAAGTATAATTAGCCCCACCATATTCACATTTAGGACAGATAATTGAAAAAACCCTTAATAACGCCACAAAGAATAGAAATTAGAAGAGACAACCTAATTACTCTAAATGATTATCAAAAACTATTAGGAGATATTATTTGGATAAGACCATACTTAAAGCTAGGAACTCACGAACTGACAAAACAATTTGAAATTTTATGTAGGCATCTTAATCCAATTCAAAGAGAAATCTTATGAAAGAGGCTGAAACTCAGTTGCAAGCCGTAGAAAAAGCAATAAGGTCCTGTTATTTGGACAGAATAAATTTACAAGAGAAAGTACAGATATCAGTCATGGCTCTCCCAATATTCCTTTTGCAGCAATACATCAGAAACAGGCAATTTTATAATGGGTTTATTTGGAGAATCAGGCTCAAAATCAATATCGCTCAGATGGTAGCGATATTGATTTAAAAAGCTTTAAAACGACTTTTCCAAATAACGGGAGACCTCCCACACATAATTCATCAGCCATACTCTAAAGACCAGGTTCATTGTTTATTAGCCTCTAATTACGATTGACAAGTTTTACTAACTCTGTACCAAGGTCCAATTGATAATATTTTTCAACTACCAATTTTACAATTCCTGGCTAAGTTTCAATAGATATTTCTGTGACTAACCAGAATAAATCCAATCACTGATGCAGTTATCGTATTTACAAATGCTACTAAGAAAAAAGTACCTTCCTTATATATACCGACCAGTACTAAACATTCACGTTCCATTTGAATCAACATAGCAAAATTATTTATATGCAATTATTACTGCATTAGATATTGTTCAAGAATCTCTTATTATTTTTTCTGATAGCGAATATGCTGTGTATGTGGTAAATAATATAGAACCAACCCAAATTAGGTTTTCTAGAAACTTATTGTTTTATCAACTGAGCAATTGCAGTAGGTCATAAGCAATAGAAAAGCACTTTTTCTTGTAGTCATATTTTCTCACATACTGACCTTCCTGAAGATATAACTGGGGGGAATGGTGTTGCAGATTTCTAACACAGCCTTCTTTACTAACTATGTCTCTTTTTGAAGCTCCAAACAATCCGCACCAATGCTGCATCAATTCAAAATTGCTAAAGAACAAGCAAGACAAATAGTTCCATCTTTCGCTCATTGTATTCCTTATTTATCTTTTTTGAAACCTGTTGCCAGCAATGCCGTAGGCTTGGCCCCTTTTGATTTATGGCAAATGGGTGTAACCCATTATCCTTATTTTTGGAGACTTTAGTATTTTCATGTCATTATAGAAACTTTCTCTTTGTTCACACTTGCCATAAGGAAAATCCACAGTTATGGTTATCAATCATTTACTATTTTCTTTTTCTGTTTTGGGAGTTCCACATGTATTAAAGACAGATAATGGCCCTGCTTAGACTAGTATCTTTTTCAAAAAAATTTGTTTATTCTTCTCTATTAAGCATGTGACTGGAATATCTTACAATCCTACTAGCCAGTCCATTGTGGAACGAAAGCATACAGACCTAAACTCATTTTTAGAAAAACAAAAAGGGGAAAGGAGGATTAACAGAGAATTAACACTAGCATTATATACTTTAAATTTCTTACCACCTGATTCATATGGTATTACACCAGCAGAAAAACAGTTTAAATTTCTAAAACAAAAATATGACATGGCAAAAAGAGCACTGCTAATGTGGAAAGACCATAAAAATGTAAAATGAAATGGTAAGGATAAATAATTAACTTGGGGATGAGGCTATGCTTGTGTTTTCCCAGATAATGCTGGAAAACCTATCTGGATACCAGAGAGATTCCGGCAACCCTGTGAATTTACTGACACTTTGAATGCAACAGCTGGGAATCCAGCATAGAAAAAAGAAAGGAGAAGAGAAACCGGAAGCAGCCACCCAGGCACAGGAAAGCTAAAGGGAAAAAACCTTACTTGCTTTGTTCACATTATTGACTATTGAAGTGGCAGGAGGACAAAAAGAATATATGCATTGGACTGATGTACCTTGTCCTCTAATACTTCAAGTAGTTACATGGGCAGATATACTGACACCTGTATCAACCTCAAATGCAAAGCTCTTGGGAGGAGTACAGAAGTCTTATATGCAAAAACCAAAGGCTGTTATTAACATTATACAGGTAGTTACAACCAGGAAAATAGAAAATGATATTATGGGGAGCAATGATAACCTTGTTTATGTCTGTCAAAAGCTGATACATCAAAAACAAAATGTTTTGGGGAAAGGTGGTGGTATATTTCTTGATAAGGTGGTGGTATATTTCTAAATTATATATTAATTACACAAATAATGATGAGAATATTTCTAACCCTAGGTATCCATCATGTCCTAAGAAAAAATCGAAATTTATGGCAAGAAGTAACTTTTCCTTCCTGGAAGAAATGTGTTTACATGATTACACAAAAGACTTCTGATAACTTATTTTCCTGATCAGCATCTAATACAGAAGCTTCTATAGGAAGCGTTGAGGAAGATATTTATTTCAGGGAAAGAATAGTTTATGAGAATTTATGGAGAATCATGGCAGGTATGGGGACTATTTTCACAGATCAGATTTGGGATTTTGCGATTTACGGAAGATTCAGAAGTATACTGTACAGGCATGTTTAGAATAGCCACAGATGTTTCTCACTACAAATAGCATTGTTAAAAATGAATTCAAATCAGGAATGCACCAGGAGGATTTATTGTAAAATGTTACAATTGTATATAACTCAATGTCTTACTGCTATTGTTGTTGAACATCCATCCTATACGATGTTATCAACATCAATTAAGCATAACTGGCTTAGGTCATCAGGTGAACAAACTTGGGATAATATTAAAAAATGGTTAGAAGACATTAGCAAGAGGAAGAAGAGATTTGCGGGGCTACTTACTATTGGAATTCTAGCAGCTATATCAATTATCACATCACTGGCTGTTTCACCTACAGCTCTTACAGAATCTGTTCACACTGCTCATTTTGCAAATAAGCTAGAAAAATATATCACAAGCCTTTAATGAACAGATTAATATAGATAATGAGTTAAGCAAGAATTAAACTTAGTGGAACAATCATTAATTTGGTTAGGAAATCATGTAAATAATTTAGAATCTCGATACAGCTAGCTTTCGATTATAGATATGCTCATGTGTATGTGACTCCTTATAGACGGGACAATGAAACCACCAGTGGCACATGGCCTCAAATTAGAAACAGAATATATGGTTCCATATATGACTCGAACCTCACTTGGGATGTATCTCAGTTAACTGTCCTAATAGAACAAATGGGAAAGAGTAGTATCTGTGGAATTGATCCTGATTGTGTAGCTAACCAAATATTTAAGTGAATGAAAAAGATAGATCTTATAAATAATTTGACCGCTATGCTTTTGCATTTTGTTGCTCTCTCATGTTTTATTTTGCTACTCATTGCCTTAGCCCCTTATGCTTTTAACATGTGATCGTTCTCATCTATGTTTTAAAGAAGAAAATGGGATTTGTAAAGGGCCGGGAGGTAAGAATCCCTTTTAAGTCTTAAATCGTATTATAACTTGGCTCACCAACATCTCTTTTCTTAATAGTAGATACATGCTTGATAATACTATAAATTGGGATTCCAGTGAGTGAAACAAAATACAAACACTCAACAACAGACTAAAGATAAACTTTGAACTTAGGACAGGAAAGAAAGTCCACAAGGAGCCTAAAAGCATTTGGGAGAAGGGTACCTGAGATAATGGTATAATAAATTTTACACTGATGTGTATTTACTTTTCTAAATAATCAAGATTCGAGGCTTAAGGGGTTTAATCATTTAAATCATAGTTGATTTCGTTAGGGTATAAGAATTTTAATAGAGTGTACTTTGTATCAAACCTATAAGCATTAAAGGTATATATATTTGTAATCCTGATCAATAAAACTGAAGTGTTCTAACTAAATTCTTTTGCCTGGCTTCCTGATCATCACACTTTTCATCTGACTACAGGAGCTGAACTCGCAATAATGGCGGCGGAAACAGGGATGGTGCCTTACATGAGTGGAACTTCACAAGTGGACAGAGCTTCTGGGGAAGAGTGCCCTCGTTAGATGCGCCCATATTCAGGTAAAGGTGGAAATTAAGTAAAAAGAAGTAAGGATAAAGTGGGGTGGGGGAGGAGGGAGGAAGGTGATCGCCAACAGACACTTTATCACTAGAAATAAGTTAACATTAGAGATAGTTCATCACCAGGCTGACATAGGAGGAAGAAGTCAAATATCACATAATTATTGAACATATCAGATCTCACATAGCAATATATAATAAGATAAAATTTATAAGATTGATTCTTGTCTGGCTGATACAATGTAATATATTGAATTAGAAAGGGGCAAAATCAATCGGGCAAACGGGATAGAGAATACTATCTGAAAGTATTGAAAAAATTAGTTAAGAAAAAAGGATTGTTGGTGGAACAAAAGGTTTTGCAATTGTCAATGCTGGAAAATTACCCATGCATCTGTCTTGTAACTAAAAAGCTATAATTTTAAAAAAAGAAAAAAAGTATTGTTAATTAGCACAGGACATTTACAAGATTTCTTGGAAACTGTAGAAATGTGCTGTCCCTGATTTCCTCATGAAAGAACCACTGATTTAGAAAAATTGGACAAGGTAGGAAAAGGCATGGGAGAGTATCTGAACGAAAAAAGAGCAGGAGCTCTTCTAATTTCTGTATTTTCTATTTGGAATATTTTTAAAATATGCCTTCAGCCATCAGAGACAGATGCTTTACATAAAAATATCCTTCAACTAGACTCTTCCACCAATACTCTGGAGGAATAAGAAATCAAAACAGTTGTGGAAAAAATAAATGAAAAAAAGAAGGAAAAATCATCACCTTTCTCCTTCCCCCTGGCTTCATGTTAGGATCTTTCTTGGAAATACAAAGCTGAAGAGAAGTCAAAGTCCTCTGAGCCCAAAGGGCTAGTGGAGGAAACTATTAAGAAAGGTAAAGAAAAAGAAGATATGTGGATTGAAATGCAATTAACCTTCCCAGTTTTAGAGATTCCTGATCCCAATAATCGAGGAAGTTAAATATAAGAGAATATCAATCTCTATACATTTTCAGCTATTGAAGGAATTACATCAGGCTGCAAACAACTATGGTTGCAATCGTCCATATATCCATGTTCTGTTGGACTCAATATCCCGAACCTTTTTCACAACTTTAGACTAGTGTTCACTAGCAAAAACCACTCCAGATGGAGAAGACTATTTGATATGGAAAGTAGCATTTTTTGAGGAATGTCAAGAACAAGCTAAGATCAATGGCCGTATAGAAGTCAGGATGTCTCTGAAAATGATTACTGGAACAGGGATACGTAATCAGTTACGGGATCAATGAAATTATGAACTTAAAACTTAGGAACAGGTAATGAAAGCAGCTAGAGCAGCATGGTTAAAAGTATCAGAGAAACTCGATAAGGGTACATCATGTACAAAAATTATACAGAAATCGGATGAACCTTTTGTAAATCGTTTAACAATGGCCTTTCAACATTCTATTAAGGATCGGGAAGCGGCTGAAATTTTACTGACGCAACTTGCTTTTGAGAAGGCGAACAATGATTGAAAAAAAGCTTTAGCGGGAGGAAAGCAAAATGACTTTAGTAGAGATGACTCAGAGATGTCAATGTAGGAACCTCGACTTTTCAAGAAGCAGTTATGGCTGCTATATTAGATAGGGAAAAGTTACTCTCTCAAAAATCCTCAAATTCTCATAGTTGCTATAATTGTGCGCAACCCGGTCACATAAAGAAAAATTGCACTGTTCCAAAAGCCGGATCTCATCGTCATTCGACAAATAGACCTTCGACTTTATGTCCGAAATGCAAAAAAGGAAAACACTGGGCATCAGAGTGCTACTCACAGTATAGTAGGGAAGATGAGCAGATATAGGGTAACTGCTCCCCGGGCCAGGCCCTCTGCCATCAAACAATTGGAGCTGCACTCTCACTCGTTCCCCCTAAATAGGTGCGGGGAACAACACTGAATCAGACCTATTGGTAGCTCGGGATTTAATGCATGTGGCCCCTAGATTTATCTTCACACACCGAATTACTGATGATATGGGGATATGTTCTCTCCCTATGGGTGTTACAGGTCCACTTCCAGTGGGTACTCTAGGGCTTATTATAGGTGGTAGCTCCCAATCTTTGCTAGGGCTTATGGTTGTACCTGCAGTAGTGAATGCTGATTCTCTAGAGAAATAGGGATCCTTTGCTATGCTGCTCCTCACCAGGACATACTCAATAATAAAGGGGAGAGGATAGCACAGTTATTTAATAATACCTTATAAAAAATAGGAAAAGAATATTAAAAAATTCAGAGTTTTGGGAGTACAGGAAAAGAGACATTCTGTATGCAACCAATAACTGAGTCCAGGCGAATTTTAAATGAGAAATTGAAGGGAAATTATTGGAAGTGTTCATGAACACAAGAGCTGGTAAATAAGTCATATCACAATGCTTCTGGCCACAGGATTCTGGCCTAAGATACAGGTGCACACACCTTTACAGGACATAGGTGATGTACAGATGCCAGAACAAAGTCCCAAATGGTTAATCTGGAGAAAAGAGATTAAAGAAGAACAGTTCAAACCTTATATCTTTCATGAGCTCTCTATTAATTATGGGGGAGAGATTCGTTAAAAGAAATTAATGTAGTCATACAGAATTTTTCATAGGGCTCAATGATCAGAAAATACAAGTAGGTAGAATCAAATGGATAGGATTTCTCACATGGATTCATATGATCCTACCAAACGAAAAATTAGAGGCTTTTGGGGAAATTATTAAAGAACAATTACAGGCTGGTCCTATAGAACAGTCAAATAGCCCTTTGAACTCACCCATATTTGCAGTAAAAAAGAAATCAGGAAAATGGAGAATGTCAACGGATTTAAGACATATTAATAATACAATGGAATCTATGGGCAGCTTACAAGCAGGAATTCCCTCACCCAATATGATTCCTAGTGAATGACAA
Organism: Sminthopsis crassicaudata; assembly: GCF_048593235.1. NCBI lineage: Eukaryota > Metazoa > Chordata > Mammalia > Dasyuromorphia > Dasyuridae > Sminthopsis > Sminthopsis crassicaudata. The sequence continues at coordinate 579,830,134 of NC_133619.1, read as the reverse complement.
ATATCCATCATAGATATTAAAGACTGTTTTTATTCCATCTGTTTGAGAACTAGAACTGTCCTTATTTTGCATTTTAATTACCATCTACAAATTTGAAAGGACTTTACTTGAGATTTCAATGGAAACTTCTTCCACAGGGCATGAAAAGTAGTCCCACTATGTGTCAACAATATGTGGCAGAAATTATAGTTCCTATTAGAGCTAAATATAAAGAAGCATATATGGAGCATTATATAGATGACCTTTTGTGTGCACATTATGTTCAGAATATTGCACAACAACTGTTAAGGGAAACAAAGGAGGGTTTAGAAAAATATGGTTTAAAGATAGGTCCAGGGAAAGTACAATTAGCCCCACCATATTTATATTTAGGACAGATAATTGAAAAAAAAACATTAATAAGGTCAGGAAGAATAGAAATTAGAAGAAACAAGCTAGTCTCTCTAAGAGATTATCAAAAACTATTAGGAGATATTAATTGGATAAGCCCTTACTTAAGGCTGGGAACTCATGAATTGACAAAATGATTTGAAATTTTACGTGGGCATCCTCACGCAAATTCAAAGAGAAATCTTATAAAACAGGCTGAAACTCAGTTGCAAGCAGTAGAAAAAGCAATAAGCTCCTGTTATTTGGACAGAATAAATTTACAAGAGAAGGTACAGATATCAGTCATGGCTACTCCTAATATTCCTTTTGCAGCCATACATCAGATACAGAATTTTAGAATGGGTTTATTTGGCTAATCATACTCAACTAAGCTTTTCTACTTACCCTCAGGTGGCAGCCATATTGCTTTTTAAAGACTTTTGTAATTAACAGATCTCCCACACACAATTCATCAGCTATACTCTAAAGACTGGGTGGTTTCTTTATTAGCCTCTAATTATGATTGGCAAGTTTTACTAATTATGTACCAAGGCCCAATTGATAATATTTTTCAACTATCAATTTTACAATTCATGCCTAAGTATCAATAGAAATTTCTGCAACTAACCATAATAAATCCAATCACTGGTGCAATTATGGTATTTACACATGCTACTAAGAAAACACTAGCTTCCTTATATACACGGCCCAGTACTAAACATATTATTCACACTCCATTTGAATCAACCCAGCAAAATGAGTTATATGCAATTATTACTGCATTACATATTGTGCAAGAATGTCTTAATATTTTTTCTAACAAAAAATATGTTTTCTAATGCTGTGTATGTGGTAAACTACATAGAAACAGCCCAAATAAGGTTTTCCAGCAACTTATTGTTTTATCAATTGTTTGAGCAATTGCCACATGTCATAACAAAGAGAAAAGCATCTTTTTTTTTCTGTACACATATACTCTCACATACTGACCTTCCAGGAGATATAAGAGCAGGGAATGCTGTTGCTGAATTTCTAACACAACCCTCTTTACTAACTATGTGTCTTTTGGAAGCACAAAACTTTCACTTCAATTTCATCAATCCGCTCAAATGCTGAGTTGTCAATTCAATATTGCTAAAGAACAAGTAAGAGGAATAGTTCCATCTTGCACTCATTGTATTCCTTATTTAGCTGCTGTGAAACCTGTTGCCAGAAATCCCCTAGGCTAGGCCCCTCTTGATTTGTGGCAAATCCTTGTAACCCATTATCTTCCTTTTGGGAGACTTAAGTATATTCATGCCATTGTAAGCACTTTCTCTTCATTCGCACTTGCTATCTGCCATAAGGGGAAATCCACAGTTATGGTTATCGATCATTAACTATTTTGTTTTTCTGTTTTGGGAGTTCCACTTGTAATAAAGATAGATAATGGTCCCGCTTAAACTAGTATCGTTTTCAAAAAATTTTGTCTATCCTTCCCTATTCAGCATGTAATTGGAATAACTTACAATCAGGATGCAAACAACTATGGTTCCAATTGTCCATATATCCATGTTCTGTTGGACTCAATCTCCTGAACGTCTCTGACCTCTTTAGACTGGTGTTCACAAGGAAAAACCACTTCAGATGGAGAAGACTATTTGATATGGCAGGCAGAACTTTTTGAGGAATGTCAAGAACAGGCTGGGATCAATGATCATACAGGAGTCAGCATGTCTTTGTTAATGCTTACTGGAACAGGGGTATATATATATATATATATATAATCCTTTACGAGATCAACGAAATTATGAACTTACAACTTATAAATAGTAATGAAAACAGCATCATGGTTTAAAATACCAGGAAAACTTGATAGGGGTACATCATATACAAAATTTATGCCAAAATCAGATGAACCTGTTGCTGATTTTGTAAATCGCTCAACAATGTCCATTCAGCCTTCTGTTAAGGATGGGGAAGCAGCTCAAATTTTAGTGGAGCAACTTGCTTTTGAGAACGAGAACAATGATTGCAAAAAAAGATTTGGGGTGGGGAGGCAAAAATGAGATTAATAGAGATGATTCAGAGATATCAGAATGTACGAACCTCCACTTTTCAAGCCGCACTCATGGTTTCTCTGTTATGTAGGGAAGAGTTACACTCTTAAAAATCTTCAAATTCTCCTAGATGCTATAATTGTGGGCAACCTGGGCACAAAAAGAAAAATTGCAACGTTCCAAAACCCGGATCTCAGCGTAATTCGGCAAATAGACCTTCGACTTTATGTCCAAAATTCAAAAAAGGAAAACACTGGGCATCAGAGTGCTACTCACCATATAATAGCAAAGGTGAGCACATACAGGGAAACTGCTTATCGGTCCAGCTCCTCCGCCATTAAAAAATTGGAGCTGCATTCTTACTTGTTCGCCCTAAATCAGTGCTTGGAACAACTTATTGAAAATGCGGCATTTAATGCATGCTCCCCCCTACACTTGTCTTCTTCAGTTTCACACAGAATTACTGGTGATATGGGAATATCCTCTCTCTATGGGCATTGCAGGTACACTTCCAGCAGGTACTCTAGGGCTTATTTATAGGTTGAAGCTTACAATATTTGCTAGGGTTTATGGTTGTGCCTGGAGTAGTGGATGCTGATTCTCTAGGGAAATATGGATCCTTTGCTATGCTGCTCCTCACCAGGATATCTCAATACAAAAGGGGAGATGATAGCACAATTATTAATAATACCTTATAAGAAAATAGGAAAAGAATATTTTAAAATTGGGGGTTTTGGGAGCACAGGAAAAGAGACATTCTGGATGCAACCTATAATTGACTCCAGGGCAATTTTAAACGAGAAATAAAATGGAAAATATTGGAAGGATTAGTGGACACAGGGGCTGATAAATCAGTCATATCACAATGCTTCTGGCCACAGGAAAGTTCTTCCACAGGGCATCAAAAATAGTCTCTCTATGTGGAAACCATATGTGGCAGAAATTATAACATCTATTAGAGCTAACTATAAAGAAGCATATATGGTACATTATATGCATGACCATTTGTGTGCACGTTATGATCAGAATACTGCACAAATATTAAGAGACACAAAGGAGGCTTTAGAAAAATATGGATTAAAGATAGCTCCAGAGAAAGTACAATTAGCCCCACCCTATTCATATTTTAGGACAGATAATTAAAAAAAAAAAAAAAACAACGTTAACAAGGTCACAAAGAAAGAAATTGAAGAGATAAGCTAGTTTCTCTAAATGATTTTCAAAAACTATTAGGAGATATTAACTAGATAGGACCATACTTAAAGCTATGAACTCATGAATTGACAAAATGATTTGAAATTTTACATGGACATCCTAACTGAAATTCAAAGAGAAATCTTACAAAAGAAGCTGAAACTAAGTTGCAAGCAATAGAAAAACCAATACACTCCTGTTGTTTGGACAGAATATATTTACAAGAGAAAGTAGAGATATCAGTCATGGCTACCCCAAATATCCTTTTTGCAGTCATACATCTGACACTGATAATTTTAGAATGGATTTATTTGGCTAATCAGACTCAACTAAGCTTTTCTACATACCCTCAGATGGTAGCGATATTGATTCACAAAGATTTAAAAAGACTTTGTCAATTAACAGGACATCTCCCATACATAATTCATTATCTATACTCTAAAGACTTGGCTGATTCTTTATTAGTCTCTTATTATGATTGGCAAGTTTCACTATATACCAACGTCAAATTTATAATATTTTTCAATTACCAATTTTGCAATTCCTGGCTAAGTTTCCAAGGATATTTCTGGGACTAACCAGAATAAATCCAATCACTGATGTAGTCATGGTATTTACAGATGCTACTAAGAAAAAAACTAGCTTCCTTATATATATGGCCCTATTATTATTCACATTCCATTTGAATCAACACAGCAAAATGAGTTATATGCATTTATTACTGCATTACATATTGTTCAAGAATCTCTTAATATTTTTTTGATAAAAAAATATTTTTTTCTGAGAGCAAATATTCTGTGTTATGTGGTTAGACAATATAGAAATAGCCCAAATAAGGTTTTCTAGCAACTTATTGGTTTATCAATCGTTTCAGCAATTGCAACATGTCCTAAGAAAAAGGAAAACACCTTTTTTTGTATACATATATATTCTTACAAACTGATCTTCCAGGAGAAATAAGAGCAGGGAATGCTGTTGCTGAATTTCTAACACAACCCTCTTTACTATGTCTCTTTTGGAGGCCCCAAACTCTCACATTCGATTTCATCAATCCGCAGGAATGATGCATTGTCTGTCAGTTCAATATCACTAAAGAACGAATAGTTCAATCTTGCACTCATTGTATTCCTTTTTTACCTTCTTTGAAAAACCCAAGATTTGGCCCCTCTTGATTTGTGGCAAATGAATGTTACCCATTATCCTTCTTTTGGGAGACTTAAATATAGTCATGTCATTGTAGACACTTTCTCTTCATTCACACTTTCTACCTGCCATGTGGGGGAATCCACAGTTATGGTTATCGATCATTTACTATTTGGTTTTTCTGTTTTGGGAGCTCCATGTGTAATAAAGACAGATAATGGCCCTGCTTATACTAGTATCGTTTTTTTTGTTTATCATTCTGTATTCAGCATGTGACTGGAATACCTTACAATCCTACTGGCCAAGCCATTGTGGAACAAAAGCATAGAGACCTAAATGCAGTTTTAGAAAAACCAAAAGGGGAAAGAAGGATTAACAGATGATTAACAATAGCATTGTATACTTTAAATTTCTTAACACCTGATTCATATGGTATTACACAGAAGAAAAACAATTTAAATTCCTAAAACTAAAATATGACATGGCAAAAATATGACATGATAATGTGGAAAGAACCTAAAACTGAAAAATGAAATGGTCCAGATAAATTATTAACTTGGGGGTGAGGCTGTGCTTATGTTTTCCCAGATGATGCTGAAAAAAACTATCTGGATACCAGAGAAATTCTTTCAATACAGTGAATTTATTGACACTTCCAATGCAATAGCTCGGAATTCAGCCCAGAAGCAGCAAACGAGACACAGGAGAGGTAAAGGAGAAAAAACTTTACTTGCTTTGTTCACATTATCGACTATTCAAGTGGCAGGAGGACAAAAAAAAATATGCCTTGAACTTATGTACCATATCCTCCAATACTTTGAGTAGCTACATGGGCAGATAAACTGACACCTGTATCAACCTCAAATTCAAAGGTCTTGGGAAGAGTCCAGAAGTCTTAAATGCAAGAACCAAAAACTCTTATTAACATTACAGAGGTAGTTATATACAGGAAACCTATATGTTTTTATAGAGTAGAGAATGATATTATGGAAAGTAATGATAACCTTGTTTATGTCTGTCAAAAGCTGATGCATCAAAACAAAAAGGAAAATGTGGGGGTGAAACTGTGGTGGTATGTTTCTAAATTGTATATTAATTACATAGATAATTTTGAGAATATTTCTAAACCTAGTTATCCATCATGTCCTAAGAGAAATCGAAATTTATGGCAAGAAGTAACTATTCCTTACTGGAAGAAATGTGTTTACATGATTATACAAAAGGCTTCTGATAACTTATTTTGCTGGTCAGGATCTAATACAGAAGCTTCTATAGGAAGCTTTGTGGAAGATGTCATTTTTTTCAAGAGAAGGAATAGTTTATGAGAATTTATGGCAGCTATGGGGACTATTTTCACAGCTCAGATTTGGGATTTTGCAGACTTACAGAAGATTAAGAATTATATTGTACAGGCATGTTTAGAATAGCCACAGATGTTTCTCACAACAAATACCATTTTAAAAAATGGCATAGGGATTCAAACAATAATGTACCAAGAGCATTTATTGTAAAATGTCACAATGGTATTGTAACTCAATGTCTTACTGCTGATTCACTATCTATAGTTGTTGTTATTGAACATCCATCCTGTATGATGGTACCAACCTCAATTAAGCATAACTGATATAGATCAGTGGGTGAACAAACTTGGGATAATATAAAAAAAAAAACATTAGAAGACATTAACAAGAGGAAGAAGAGATTTGTTGGGCTACTTACTATTGGAATTCTAGCAGCTATATTAATTATCACATCCCTTGCTGTTTCAGCTCCAGCTCTTACAGAATCTGTTCACATTGCCCATTTTGCAAATAAATTAGCAAAAGAGATATCACAAGTCTTCAAAGAACAGATTAATTTAGATAGTGACTTAAAACTTAATTTAAGAATCATTAATTTGGTTAGGAATTCATGTAAATAATTTACAATCTCCATTACAGCTAGTTTGCCATTATAGATGTACTCATGTGTATATGACTCCTTATAGATGGGACATTGAAACCACCAATGTGACATGGCCTTAAATTAGAAATAGAATATATGGGGCCATACATGACACTAACCTCACTTGGGGTCTATCTCAGTTAACTGTCCTAATAGAACAAATGGAAAAGAGTAGTATCTGTGGAATTGATACTGATTGTGTAGCTAACCAAATATTTAAGTGAATGGAAAAGATAGATCTTATAAATAATTTGACCGCTATGCTTTTGCATTTTGTTGCTCTCGTGTGTTTTCTTTTGCTACTCATTGCTACTTGTGCTTTTAAGTATATTCTGTGATCGTTCTCATCTATGAGAACTGAAGTCAGTAGACTTCATCTTTTAAATAAGAAAATGGGATTTGTAGAGGGCCAGGAGGTAAGAATCCATTCCAGATATTATATTTTATCTTAACTTGTTCAACAACAACTCTTTTCTTAATAGCAGAAACATGCTTGATAATACTATAAATTGGGATTCTAGTGAGTGAAGCAAAATGCAAACACTATTCAACAGACTAAAGATGAACTTTGAACTTGGGACAGCAGAGAATGTCCACAAGGAGAGTAAAAGCATTTGGGAGAAGGGTACCTGAGATAATGGTATAATAAATTTTATACTGTGTGTATCTCAACTATTCACTTTTCTAAGTAATCAAGATTTGGGACTTAAGGGATTTAATCATTTACATCATATTATATTCTAATGAATATATTCGTTATATATTATATATATTTAACGTTATAATGAATTATATTCGTTAGAATATAAGAATTTTGTATCAAAATGTATCAAAACTATAAGCATATAAGGTATATATATTTCATAGTCCTGATCATTAAAATTGAAGAATTCTAACTGAATTGTTTTGCATAGCCTTCTGATTATTACACTTTTCATCTGAATATAGGAGCTGGATTCGCAATTGTGGCTGCCGAAACAGGGACGGAGCCTTACATGAGGGGAACTTCACAAGTGGACAAAGCTTCTGGGGAAGAGTGACCTGTTAGATGCACGCATATTCAGGTAAAGGGGGAAATTAAGTAAAAAGAAGTAAGAATAAAATGGGGAAGGGGAAAGAAGATTCCCAACAGGTACTTTATCATTAGAAATAAGTTGACACATATAGTTCATCACCAGGCTGATATAGGAGGAAGATACCAAATATGACATAAAGATTGACCGTAAGATATCATATAACAATATATAATAAGATAAAATTTATAAGATTGATTCTTGTCTGGCTGATACAATGTAATATATTGAATTAGAAAGGGGCAAAATCAATCGGGCAACAGGGACAGACAATGCTATAAGAAAGTATTGAAAAAATTAGTTAAGAAAAAAGGGTTGTTGTTGGAACAAAACGTTTTTCAGTTGTTAATGCTGAAAAATTACCCATGGATATATCTTGTGACTAAAAAGCTATAATAAAAAAATAATTTAAAAAAAAAGGATTGTTAATTACCACAGGACAGTTATAAGATTTCTTGGAATCTGTAGAAATATTCTATCCCTGGTTTCCTCAAGAAGGAACCACTGATATAGAAAAATTGGACAAGGTAGGAAAAGGCATGGGAGATTATCTAAACGAAAAAGGACCAGGAGCTCTTCCCATTTCTGTATTTTCTATTTGGAATATTTTAAAAATATGCCTTCAGCCATCAGAGACAGTTCCTTTACATAAAAATATCATTCAACTAAATTCTTCCATCAATACTCTGGAGGAATAAGAAATGAAAACAGTTCTGGAAAAAAATAAATGATAAAAAGAAGGAAAAATCAAAACCTCTCTCCCTCCCCCACCTTCGTGATCCCATCGTTCTCACAAATAAAAAGCTGAAGAGAAGCCAAAGTCCTGAACACAAACTGCTAGTTGAGGAAGCTATTAAGAAAGCTAAAGAAAAAGGAGCCGATATCCCGATTGAAATACATGTAACCTTCCCAGTTGTTGAGGTTCCTGATCCCAATAATCGGAATCTAAATATAAGAGAATATCAATCTCTATATATTTTCAGCTATTGGAGAAATTACATCAGGCTGCAAACAGCTATGGTTCCAACCCTCCATATATCCATGTTCTGTTGGACTCAATCTCCCAAACCGCTCAGTCACGTTTAGAATGGAGCTCACTAGCAAAATGGAAGAGACTATTTGATATGGAAGGTAGCATTTTTTGAGGAATGTCAACAATACACTAGAATCAATGACCGTACGTACGGGAGTCAGAATTTCTTTGGAAATGCTTACTGGAACGGGAGTATATCATCAGTTACGGGATCAATGAAATTATGAACTTATACCTTAGGAACAGGTAATGAAAGCAGCTAGAGCAGCATGGTTAAAAATACCAGGGAAACTTGATAGGGGTACATCATATACAAAAATTATGCAGAAATTTGATGAACCTTTTGTTGATTTTGTAAATCACTTAACAATGGCCATTCAGTCTTCTGTTAAGGATCGGGAAGAAGCTCAAATTTTACTGACCCAACTTGCTTTTGAGAAGGTGAATAATGATTGAAAAAAGCTTTAGCGGGAGGAAAGCAAAATGACTTTAGTAGAGATGACTCAGATGTCAGAATGTAGGAACCTCGACTTTTCAAGCAGCAGTCATAGTTGTTGTATTAAATCGAGAAAAGTCACGCTTTCAAAAATCCTCAAATTCTCATAGGTGCTATAATTGTGGGCAACCGGGTCACATAAGGAACAATTGCACTGTTCCAAAAGCCGGATCTCATCATCATTCGTCAAATAGACCTTCGACTTTTTGTCCAAAATGCAAAAAAGGAAAACACTAGGCATTAGAGTGCTGTTACTCACAGTATAATAGCAAAGGTGAGCAGATATAGGGAAACTGCTCCCCGGGCCAGCCCCTCCGCTATCAAACAATTGGATCTGCATTCTCACTCGTTCCCCCTAAATAGGTGCAGGGAACAACATTCTGATTCGGACTTATAGACAGCACCGGATTTAATGAATGCAGCCCCTAGACTTATCTTCTCACACGGAATTACTGATGATATGGGGATATGCTCTCTCCCTACAGCATTGCAAGTCCACTTCCAGTGGGTACTCTAGGGCTTAATACAGGTCGTGGCTCACCTTTGCTTGGGCTTATGGTTGTGACTGGAATAGTGGATGCTGATTCTCTAGGGAAAACATGGGAGAAATATGCTTTTGGGAGCATAGGAAAAGAGGCATTCTGGATGCAATCTATAACTGACTCCAGGCGAATTTTAAACGAGAAATAGAAGTGAAAATATTGGAAGAGTTAGTGGACACAGAGGCTGATAAATCAGTCATATCACAAAGCTTCTGGCCACAGACCTGGCCTAAGATACAAGTACACACATCTTTACAGGGCATAGGTGACGTACACATCCCAGAACAAAGTGTCAAATGGTTAGTCTGGAGAAAAGAGAATAAAGAAGAACGGTTCAAACCTTATATCTTTCACGAGCTCTCTATATATGGGGGAGAGATTCGTTCAAAGGAATGGATGCATTCATACAGAACTTTTCATAGGAGTCACTGATCAGAAAATAAAAGTACCTAAAATAAAATGGAAAGAAGGGCAACCCATATGGATTGATCAGTGGCCCCTAAGAAATGAAAAATTAGAAGCCTTTCATGAAATTATTAAAGAACAATTACAGGCTGGTATTATTTAACAGTCAAATAGCACTTGAAACTCACCCATATTTGCAACAAAAAAGAAATCAGGAAAATGGAGAATGTTAACGGATTTAAGGCACATTAATAATAGAATGGAATCTATGGGCAGCTTACAAGCAGGAATTCCCTCACCCAATATGATTCCTAGTGAATGGCAAATATACATCATCGATGTTAAAGACTGTTTTTATTCCATCCCTTTGAGAACTAAAAACTGTCCTTATTTTGAATTTTCATTACAATCTACAAATTTTAAAGTACCTTACTTGAGATTTCAAAAGAAAGTTCTTCCTCAGGGCATGAAAAATGGTCCCACTAGGTGTCAACAATATATGGCAGAGATTATAGCTCCTATTAGAGCCAAATATAAAGAAGCATATATGGAACATTATATAGATGACCTTTTGTGTGCACATTATGATCAGAGTATTGCACAACAAGTATTAAAGGACACAAAGGGGGCTTTAGAAAAATACAGATTAAAGATAGCTCCAGAGAAAGTACAATTAGCAAAACCATATTCATATTTAGGACAGATAATTGAAAAAAAGTTAATAAGGCCATAAAGAATAGAAATTAGAAGTTACTCTAAATGATTATCAAAAACTATTAGGAGATATTAATTGGATAAGACCATACTTAAAACTAGGAACTCATGAATTGACAAAACGATTTGAAATTTTACGTGAAAAAAAACTTAAAAATAAAAATAAATAAAGAAATTTTACGTGGGCATCCGAACCCAAATTCAAAAAGAAATCTTATAAAACAGGCTGAAACTCAGTTGCAAGCAATAGAAAAAGCAATAAGCTCTTGTTATTTGGACAGAATAAATTTACAAGAGATAATACAAATATCAGTCATAGCTACTCCTAATATTCCTTTTGCAGCAATACATCAGACACAGACAATTTTAGAATGGGCTTATTTGGCTGATCAGACTCAAAAAAGCCTTTCTATTTACCCTCAGATGGTAGTGATATTGATTTAAAAAGCTTTAAAAAGACTTTTGCAATTAAGAGATCTCTCATCAGCCATACTCTAAAGACTTGGGTTGATTCTTTATTAGCCTCTAATTATAATCGGTAAGTTTTACTAACTATGTACCAAGGTCCAACTGATAATATTTTTCAACTACCAATTTTATAATTCATGCTGAAGTATGGATTGATATTTCCCTGACTAACCAGAATAAATCCAATCACTGATGCAGTTATGGTATTTACAGATGCTACTAAAAAAAACTAGCTTCCTTATCTATACTGCCCAATACTAAACATATTATTCACACTCCACTTGAATCAACATAGCAAAATGAGTTATATGCAATTATTACTGCATTACATATTGTTCAAGAATATCTTATATTTTTCTGATGCTGTGTATGTGGTCAATAATATAGAAACAGACTAATATTTTCTAGCAACTAATTGGTTTATCAATTGTTTGAGCAATTACAACATGTCATAAGAAATAAGAAAGCACCTTTTTATCTGTACGCATATATTCTCACATACTGACCTTCCAGGAGATATAAGAGCAGAGAATGCTGTTGCTCAATTTCTAACAAAATCCTCTTTATTAACTATGTCTTTTTGGAGGCCCCAAACTCTCACATTCGATTTCATCGATCCACAGGAATTCTGCTTCATCAATTCAATATCGCCTAAGAACAAGGAAGACAAATAGTACGATCTTGCACTCATTGTATTCCTTATTTGCCTTCTTTGAAAAACCCGAGGCTTAGCCCCTCTTGATTTATAGCAAATGGATGTAACCCATTATCCTTCTTTAGGGAGACTTAAATATATTTATGTCATTGAAGATACTTTCTCTTTATTCACACTTGCTACCAGCCTTACGGAGGAATCCACCATTATAGTTATCGATCCTTTACTATTTTGTTTTTCTGTTTTGGGAGTTCCACATGTAATAAAGACAGATAATGGCCCTGCTTGCGCTACTATCGTTTTCAAAAAATTTTATCTATCATTCTCTATTCATCATGTGACTGGAATACCTTACAATCCTACTGGCCAGGCCATTGTGGAACAAAAGCATAGAGACCTAAACGCATTTTTAGAAAAACAAAAAGGTGAAAGAAGAATTAACAGAAGGTTAACAATAGCACTGTATACTTTAAACTAGTTAACACCTGAATCATATAACATTATACCAGCAGAAAAACAATTTCAATTTTGAAACAATGACATGACAAAAAGAGTACCAGTAATGGAGAAAGACCCTAAAACTGGAAAATGAAATGATCCAGATAAATTATTAAGTTGGGGATGAGATTATGCTTCTGTTTTCCCAAATAAGGCTGAAAAACCTATCTGGATAATCAGAGAGAATGCTGCTATTATAATATATTATGTAAGTATATTACAGAATATAAGTATCTAAATATAAGAAAATATCAATCTCTAGATTTTCAGCTATTTAATGAATTACGTCAGGCTGCAAACAACTATGGTTCCAACGCTCCATATATCCATGTTCTGTTGGACTCAATCTCCCAAACTTCTCTGACACATTTAGACTGGAGTTCACTAGGAAAAACCACTCCAGATGGAGGACACTATTTGATATGGCAGACAGCATTTTTGAGGAATGTCAAGAACAAGCTAGGATCAATGACCGTACAGGTGTCAGAATTTCTTTGGAAATTCTTACTGGAACAGGGGTATATAGTCAGTTACGGGATCAATTATATTATGAATTTATAGCTTACTTATAGCTAATGAAAGCAGCTAGAGCAGCATAGTTAAAAATACCAGGAAAACTCGATGGGCGTACATCATATACAAACATTATGCCGAAATCAGATGAAACTTTTGTTGATTTTGTAAATCACTTAATAATGGCCATTCAGCCTTCTCTTAAGTATCGGGAAGCAGCTTAAATTTTACTGGTGCAACTTGCTTTTGAGAACGCAAACAACGATTGCAAAAAAGCTTTAGCAGAAAGAAAGCCAAAAATGACTAGTAGAGATGATTCAGAGATGTCAGAATGTAGGAATATCGACTTTTCGAGACGCAGTCATGGCTGCTGTATTAGGGAAAAGTCACACTCAAAAATCCTCAAATCCTTGAAGATGCTATAATTGTTGGCAATCCGGTCACATAAATAAAAATTGCACTGTTCCAAAATCCGGGTCTCATCCTAATTCGGCAAATAGACCTTCGACTTTTTGTCCAAAATGCAAAAAAGGAAAACACTGGGCATCAGAGTGCTACGTTATTCAAAGTAGCGAAGGTGAGCAGATATAGGGAAACTGTTCCCGGGGCCAGCCTCTCCGCCATCAAACAATTGGATCGGCACTCTCACTCGTTCCCCCTAAATAGGTGCGGGGAACAACACTTTGAATCAAACTTATAGACAAAGCATGCTACCCCACACTTATCTTCTTTGGTCTCACACTAAATTACTGAGGCTATGGGAATATGCTCTCTCCCTACAGGCGTTGCAGGTCCACTTCCTGTGGGTACTCTAGGGCTTATTATAGGTCCTAGCTCACAGTCTTTGCTATGGCTTATAGTTGTGATGCTGATTCTCTAGGGGAAATATGGATCCTTTGTTATGCTGCTCCTCACCAGGATATCTCAATAAAAAAGGGGAGAGGATAGCACAGTTATTAATAATACCTTATAAAAATAGGAAAAGAATATAAAAAAATTTTGGAATTTTGGGAGCATAGGAAAAGAGGCATTCTGGATGCAACCTATAACTGACTCCAGGGCAATTTTAAACGAGAAATAGAAGGAAAAATATTGGAAGGGTTAGTGGGACACAAGGGCTGATAAATCAGTCATATCACAATGCCTCTGGCCACAGACATGACCTAAGATACAGGTACACACACCTTTACAGGGCATAGGTGATGTACAGATGCCAGAACAAAGTGCCAAATGGTTAGTTTGGAGAAAAGAGAATAAAGGAGGACCGTTCAAACCTTATATCCTTCACACGCTCGCTATTAATTATGGGGGAGAGATTTGTTAAAAGGAATTAATGCAGTCATACAGAATTCTTCATAGGGGTCACTGATCAGAAAATACAAGTACCTAAAATCACATGGAAAGAAGAGCCACCCATATGGATTGATCAGTGGCCCCTAACAAACGAAAAATTAGAGGCCTTTCGGGAAATGATTAAAGAACAATTACAGGCTGGTCCTATAGAACAAATATCCCTTGGAACTCACCCATATTTGCAATAAAAAAGAAATCAGGAAAATGAATAATGTCAACGGTTTTAAGGCTTATTAATAATGGAATGGAATCTATGGGCAGCTTACAAGCAGGAATTCCCTCACCCAATATGATTCCTAGTGAAAGGCAAATATGTTTCATCCATATTATAGACTTTTTATTCCGTCCCTTTGAGAATTGAAGACTGTCCTTATTTTGCATTTTCATTATCATCTACAAATTTGAAAGGACCTTACTTGAGATTTCAACGGAAAGTTCTTCCACAGGGCATGAAAAATAGTCCCTCTATGTCTCAACAATATGTGGCATAAATTATAGCTCCTATTAGAGCTAAATATAGAGAAGCATATATGGTAGATTATATGGATGACCTTTTGTGTACACATTATTTTCAGAATATCGCACAACAAAAATTAAGGGACACAAGGCTTTAGAAAAATAGGGATTAAGGATGGCTCCAGCGAAAGTACAATTAGCCCTACCATATTTATATTTAGGACAGATAATTTGAAAAAAAAAGTTAATAACGCCATAAAGAATAGGAATTAGAAGAGACAACCTAGTTACTCTAAATGATTATCAAAAACTATTAGGAGATATTAATTGGATAATATCATATTTAAAACTATGAACTCATGAATTGACAAAACGATTTGAAATTTTACGTGGGCATCTTAAGCCAAATTCAAAGAGAAATCTTATGAAAGAGGCTGAAACTCAGTTGCAAGCAATAGAAAAAGCAATAAGGTCCTGTTATTTGGACAGAATAAATTTACAAGAGAAAGTACAGATATCAGTCATAGCTACTCCTAATATTCCTTTTGAAGCCATACATCAGACACAGACAATTTTAAAATGGGTTTATTTGGCTGATCAGACTCAAAAAAGCCTTTCTACTTACTCTCAGATGGTAGTGATATTGTTTTTAAAGGTTTTAAAAAGACTTTTCCAAATAACCGGAGACCTGCCACACATAATTCATCAGCCATACTCTAAAGACCAGGATGATTTTTTATTAGTCTCTAATTATGATTAGCAAGTTTTACTAACTCTGTACTGGGGTCCAATTGATAATATTTTTCAACTACCAATTTTATAATTCATGGCTAAGTCCCTCGACTAACCAGAATAAATCCAATCACTGATGTAGTCATGGTATTTACAGATGCTACTAAGAAAAAACTACCTTCCTTATATATACTGACCAGTACTAAATATATTATTCAAGCTCCATTTGAATCAACGCAGCAAAATGAGTTATATGCATTTATTACTGTATTACATATCAGTCAAGAATCTCTTAATATTTTTCTGATGCTGTGTATGTGGTAAATAATATAGAAACAGCCCAAAAACGTTTTCTAGCAACTTATTGGTTTATCAATTGTTTGAGCAATTGCAACATGTCATAAAAAATAGGAAATCAACTTTTTTTTGTATATATATATTCTCACATACTAACCTTCCAGGAGATATAAGAGCAGGGAATGCTGTTGCCGAATTTCTAACACAACCCTCTTTACTATGTCTCTTTTGAAGCCCCAAACTCTCACATTAGATTTCTGATATCGCACAAATGCTGGTCAGTTCAATATCGCTAAAGAACAAGCAAGAGAATTAGTTCGATCTTGTGTTCATTGTATTCCTTATTTCTTCTTTGAAACCTATTGCCAGAAATCCCTGAGGCTTGGCCCCTCTTGATTTATGGCAAATGGATGTAACCCATTATCATTCTTTTGGTAGACTTTAGTATATTTATGTCATTGTAGACACTTTCTCTTCATTCACTCTTGCTACCTGCCATGCGGAGGAATCCACAACTATGGTTATCGATCATTTAAGATTTTCTTTTTCTGTTTTGGGAGTTCTACGTGTAATAAAGACAGATAATGGCCCTGCTTACACTAGTATCGTTTTTTCAAAAAATTTTGTCTATCTTTCCATATTGAGCATGTGACTGGAATACCTTACAATCCTCCTGACCAGGCCATTATGGAACAAAAGCATAGAGACCTAAACGCATTTTTAGATAAACAAAAAGGGGAAAGAAGGATTAATAGAGAATTAACGCTAGCATTATATACTTTAAATTTCTTAATGCCTGATTCATATGGTATTACACCAGCAGAAAGATTTAAATTTCTGAAACAAAAAAATATGACATGGCAAAAAGAGCACGAGTAATGTGGAAAGACCATAAAAATGTAAAATGAAATGGTCCAGATAAGTTACTAAATACAGACAAGGCTATGCTTTTGTTTTTCCAGATAATGCCAAAAAACCTATCTGGATACCAGAGAGATTCCTGAAACTCTGTGAATTTTACTGATACTTCGAATGCAACAGCTGGGAATCCAGCATAGGGAAAAAAAAAAAAAAAAAAAAAAAAAAAAAAAAAAAAGAAGTGAAACCAGAAGCAGCGACCCAGGCACAGGAGAGCTAAAGAGAAAAAACTTTACTTGCTTTGTTCACATTTTTGACTATTCAAGTGGCAGGTGGACAAAAAGAATATATGCATTGGATTTATGTATCTTATCTCCAATACTTCCAGTAGTTACATGGGCAGATATACTGACACCTGTATCAACCTCAAATTCAAAGTTCTTGGGAGAAGTACAGAAGTCTTACATGCAAGAACCAAAGACTGTTATTAATTTTATACAGGTAGTTACAACCAGGAAACTATATTTTTTATAGAGTATGATATTATGGAAAGTAATGATAACCTTGTTTATGTCTGTCAAAAGCTGATACATCGAAAGGAAAACGTTGTAGAAAATGTGAATGTGATAGGGTGTTGGTATATTTCTAAATTGTATATTAATTACACAAATAATAATGAGAATATTTCTAAATCTAATTATCCATCACGTCCTAAGAAAAATCAAAATTTATGGCAAGAAATAACTTTTCCTTCCTGGAACAAATGTGTTTACATGATTATACAAAATGCTTCTGAAAATTTGTTATGCTGGTCAGGATCTAATACAGAAGCTTCTATAGGAAGCTTTGTAGATGTCATTTTTTTCCCAGGGAAGGAATCGTTTATGAGAATTTATGGAGAATCATGGAAGCTAATGGGGACATTTTTCCAACTCAGATTTGGGATTTTGCAGACTTATAGAAGATTCAGAAGTATATTGTACAGGCATGTTTAGAATAGCCACAGATGTTTCTCACTACAAATACCATTTTTTTTACATGGCACGGGGGATTCAAACAGTATTGTACAAGGAGGATTTATTGTAAAATGTTTCAATTTTATTGTAACTCAATGTCTCAATGATTCACTATCTATAGTTGTTGTTATTGAATATCCATCCTATATGATGGTATCAACCTCAATTAAGTATAACTGGTATAGATCAGCGGGTGAACAAACTTGGGATAATTTTTAAAAATGATTAGAAGACATTAACAACAACAAGAAGAAATTTGTTGTGCTACTTACTATTGGAATTCTAGCAGCTATATCAATTATCACATCCCTTGCTGTTTCAATCACAGCTCTTACAGAATCTGTTCAAATTGCTCATTTTGCAAATAAGCTAGCAAAAAATATATCACAAACCTTTAAAGAACAGATTAATATAGATAATGAGGTAAAACAAGACTTAAACTTAGTGGAACAATCATTAATTTGGTTAGGAAATCACTTAACTAATTTAGAATCTTAATTACAACTAGCTTGTGATTATAAATATGCTCATGTATGTCTGACTCCTTGTGAATGGGTCATTGAAACTACCAATGTGACATGACCTCAAATTAGGAACAGAATATATGGGGCCAAACATGACTCTAACCTCACTTAGGATGTACCTCAGTTAACTGTCCTAACAGAACAAATGGTAAAGAGTAATATCCATGGAACTGATCCTGATAGTGTAGCAAACCAAATATTTAAGTGGTTAAAATTGATAGATCCTGTAAACAATTTGACCTCTATACTTTTACATTTTGTTTCTCTTTCGTATTTTATTTTGCTACTCATTAGTTTAGCCCCTTGTACTTTTAATTATGTTATGGGATCATTCTCATCTATGAGAACTGACATCAGTAGACATCATCTTTTAAATAAGAAAATGGGATTTGTAAAGGGCCAGGAGATAAGAATCCATTCCAGGTCTTAAATCTTTTCATAACTTGGCTTAGCAACATCTCTTTTCTTAATAGAAAATTGATAATATTGATAATATTATAAATTGGCATTGTAGTGAGTGAAAGAAAATGCAAACACTACTCAGCAGACTAAAGATACACTTTGAACTTGGGACAGTAAAGAATGTCCACAGGGAGACTAAAAGCATTTGGGAAAAGAGTACCTGAGATAATGGTATATAATAAATTTTATATTGATGTTTATCTCAACTATTTACTTTTTTCTAAGTAATCAAGATTCGGGATTTCAGGGGTTTAATCATTTATATCATTAGAGTATAAGAATTTTAATAGAGTGTCCTTTGTATCAAACCTATAAGCATTTAAGATACATATATTCATAGTGCTGATCAATAAAATTGAAGTGTTCTAACTGAATTCTTTCCCCTAGCCTCCTGATTATCACACTCTTCATCTCCCTGCAGGAGCTGGACTGTAATCAGTGGTGGCTGAAACAGGGATGGAGCTTTACATGAGGGGAACTTCACAAGTGAAAAGAGCTTCTGGGGAAGAGTGCCCTCTTTAGCTGCGCCTTTATTCAGGTAAAGGGGGAAAGTAAAAAGAAGTAAGGATAACGTGGGGAGGAAAAGGTGATCACCTACAGGAACATTATCACTAGAAATAAGTAAACATTAGAGATAGTTCATTACACGGCTGACATAGGAGGAAGATATCAAATATCAGATAAATATGAACATAAGATATCAGACCTCATATAGCAATATATGATAAGATAAAATATATAAGATTGATTCTTGTCTGGCTGATACAGTGCAACATGTGGAATAAGAATGGGGGAAAATCAATCAGGCAGCAGGGACAGAGAATACTATCTGAATGTATTGAAAAAATTAGTTAAGAAAAAAGGATTTTTAATTAGCACAAGGACAGTTACAAGATTTCTTGGAATCTGTAGAAATATGCTGCCCCTGGTTTCCTCCAGAAGGAACAATTGATTTAGAAAAATCGGCCAAGGTAGGAAAAGACATGGGAGATTATCTAAACGAAAAAAGGACCAGGAGCTCTTCCAATTTCTGTATTTTCTACTTGGAATATTTTTTTTTAAGTATGCCTTCAGCCATTAGAGACAGTTCCTTTACATAAAATTATCTTCAAGTAGATTCTTCCACCAATAATCTGAAGAACAAATTAAAAAACAGTTGTGGAAAAAATAAAGAAGGAAAAAAAAAGGAAGAAAAAATCAGAACTTCTCTCCCTCCCCCACCTTCTTGTTAGGATCTCTCTCCCACATACAATGCTGCAGAAAAGCCGCAGTCCTCTGAGCCCAAAGGGCTGGGTGAGGAAGCTATTAAGAAAGCTAAAGAAAGCTAAAGAAAAAGGAGAAGATATGCGGATTGAAATGCAATTAGCCTTCCCAGTTGTTGAGGTTCCTGATCCCAATAATCCGAATCTAAATATAAGAAAATATCAATCTCTAGATTTTACGCTATTGAAGGAATTACGTCATACTGCAGAAAAATATGATTCCAATCGTCCATATATGCATGTTCTGTTGGACACAATCTCCCGAACAGCTCTGACACCTGGTGTTCACTAGCAAAAATCCACTCAAAATGGAGGAGACTATTTGATATGAAAGGCAGCATTTTTTGAGGAATTTCAAGAACAGGCTACGATCAATGACCGTACAGGTGTCAGAATTTCTTTGGAAATGCTTAAAGGTACAGGGATATTCAATCAATTAAGGGACCAATTAAATTATGAACTTATAGCTTATGAACAGGTAATGAAAGCAGCTAGAGCAACATGGTTAAAAATACCAGGGAAACTTGATAGGGATACATCATCTACAAACATTATGCAGAAATCAGATGAACCTTTTGTTGATTTTGTAAATCTCTCAACAATGGCCATTCAGGGTTCTGTTAAGGATGGGGGAGCAGCTCAAATTTTACTGAAGCAACTTGCTTTTGAGAACAAGAACAATGATTGCAAAAAAGCTTTAGCAGCAGGGAAGCCAAAAATGACGTTAGTGGAGATGATTCAGAGATGTCAGAATGTAGGAACCTCAGAGTTTGGAGCTGCAGTCATGGCTGCTGTATTAGATAGGAAAAGTCACGCTCTCAAATTTCCTCAAATCCTCCTAGATGCTATAATTGTGAGCAACCAGATCACATAAAGAAAAATTTCACTGTTCCAAAAGCCGGATCTCATTGTAATTTGGCAAATAGACCTTCTCTTTTATGAACAAAATGGCCGACAGTGCTATTCACTGTACAATAGGGAAGGTGAGCAGATTCTGGGAAACTGCTCCAGGGGCCAGTCCCAGATTTATCAAACAATAGGAGCTGCACTCTCATTGTTCTCCCTAAATAGGTACCCAAAACAACGAAATAACATTTTAAATAAGACTTATGGACAGTGCAGGATATAATTCATACTGCCCCTAGACTTATCTTCTTAGGTTTCATACGGAATTACTGATGATATGGGAATATGCTTTCCCTATGGGCGTTGCAGGTCCACTTCGAGCCTTTACTCTAGGGAGTATTATAGGTCATTGCTCACAGTCTTTACTAGGGCTTATAATTGGATCTGCAGTAGTGGATGCTGATTCTTTAGAGGAAATATATATCCTTTGCTATGCTGTTCCTCACCAGGATAGCTCAATAAAAAAGGGGAGAAAATAGCACAATTATTAATAATGGCTTATAAAAAAGAGGAAAAGAATATTTTAAAATTCGGGTTTTTGAGAGAAAAGAAAACAGACATTCTAGAGGCAACCTATAACTGACTCCAGGGTAATTTTAAATGAGAAATAGAAGGGGAAATATTAGAAGGGTTAGTGGACACAGGAGCTGATAAATCAGTCATATCACAATGCTTCTGGCCATAGACCTGGCTTGAGATACAGGTACACACACCTTTACAGGGCATAGGTGATGTACAGATGCCAGAACAAAGTGCCAGATGGTTAGCCTGGAGAAAAGAGAATAAAGAAGGATGGTTCAAACCTTATATTCTTCAAGAAATTTATGGGGGAGAGATTCATTAAAAGGAATGAATGCATTCATACAGAATTGTTCATAGGGGTCACTGATCAGAAAATATAAGTACCTAAAATCAAACAGAAAGAAAAGCTACCGATGTGGATTAATCAGTGGCCCCTAAGAAATGAAAAATTAGGGGCCTTTCAGGAAATGATTAAAGAATTATTACAGGCTGGTCCTATAGTACAGTCAAATAGCCCTTGAACTTACCTATATTTGCCGCAAAACAGAAATCAGGAAAATGAAAAATGTCAACATTTAAGGCATATTAATAATAGAATTGAATCTATGGGCAGCTTACAAGCAGGAATTCCCTCACCCAATATGATTCCTAGTGAATGGCAAATATCCATCATCAATATTAAAGACTGTTTTTATTCCATTCCTTTGAGAACTAAAGACTGTCCTTATTTTGCATTTTCATTACTATCTACGAATATGGAAGGACCTTACTTGAGATTTCTTTTATTTAATTAATTAATTAAATTTTTTTTTAAACAAAATTTTATGCATAGGTAATTTTCCAGTATTGACAATTGCAAAACCTTTTGTTTCAACTTTTCCCTTCTTCCCCCCAGCCCCTTCCCCCAGATGGCAGGTTAACCAATACATGTTAAATATATTAAAGTATAAGTTAAATACAATATATGTATACATGTCCAAACAGTTATTTTGCTGTACAAAAAGAATTGGACTTTGAAACAGTGTACAATTAGCCTGTGAAGGAAATAAAAAATGTCTTACTTGAGATTTCAAAGGTAAGTTCTTCCACGGGGCATGAAAAATAGTCCTACTATGTGTCAACAATATGTGGCAGAATTATAGCTCCTATTAGAGCTAAATATAAAGAAACATATATGGTACATTATGTAGATGGCCTTTTGTTGCACATTATGTTCAGAATATTGCACAACAAGTATTAAAGGACACAAAGGAGGCTTTAGAAAAATAGGGATTAAAGATGGTTCCAGAGAAAGTACCACTAGCCCCACCATATTTATATTTAGGGCAGATAATTGAAAAAAAAAAAAAAACCATTAAAAAGACCACAAAGAATAGAAATTGAAGAGACAAGCTAGTTACTCTAACTGATTTTCAAATACTATTAGGAGATATTAATTGGAGAAGACCATACTCATGAATTGAAAAACTGTTTTGATATTTTATGTGGGCATCCTAACTCAAATTCAAAGAGAAATCTTACGAAAGAGGCTGAAACTCAGTTGCAAGCAGTAGAAAAACCAATAAACTCCTTGGAGACAATAAATTTACAAGAGAAAATACAGTTATCAGTCATGGCTATTCCTAATATTCCTTTTGCAGCAATACATCAGACACAGAATTTTAGAATGGGTTTATTTGGCTGATCAGTCTCAGAAAAAGCCTTTCTACTTACCCTCAGATGGTAGCAATATTGATTCAAAAAGCTTTAAAAAGACTTTTGCAAATAACAGGATATCTCCCACATATAATTCATCAGTCAAACTCTAAAGATGGGGTTGATTCTTTATTAGCCTGTAATTACAATTGGAAGTTTTACTAACTCTGTACCAAGGTCCAATTGATAATATTTTTCAACTACTAATTTTACAATTCATGACTAAGTATCAATGGATATTTCCACGACTAACAAGAATAAATCTAATCACTGATGTAATTATGGGATGCTACCAAGAAAAAACTAGCTTCCTTATATATACGGCCCAGTTATTATCCTCACTCCATTTGAATGAGTTATATGCAATTATTACTGCATTATATATTGTTCAAGAACCTCTTAATATTTTTTCTGATAAAAATATTTTTTCTGATGCTATGTATGTGGATGTGTTAATATAGAAACAGCCCAAATAAGTTTTCTAGCAACTTATAGGTTTATCAATTGTTTGAGCAATTGCAACAAGTTATAAGTAATAGGAAAGCACCTTTTTTTCTGTACGCATATATTCTCACATAATGACCTTCCAGGAAATATAACAGCAGGGTTTCTGTATTTCTATATATTTCTATAACCCTCTTTACTATGTCTCTTTTTGGGGCCCAATACTCTCACATTCGATTTCATCAATCTACACAAATGCTGCTTCATGATTCAATATGGCTAATGAACAAACAAGACAAATAGTTCGATCTTTCACTCATTGTGTTCCTTATTTACCTTCTTTGAAACCTGTTGCCAGAAATCACGAGGCTTGGCCCCTCTTGATTTATGGCAAATGGATGTAACCCATTATCCTTCTTTTGGTAGACTTTAGTATATTTATGTCATTGTAGAAACTTTCTCTTCATTCACACTTGCTACCTGCCATGCGGAGGAATCCACAGTTATAGTTATCGATCATTTACTATTTTGTTTTTCTGTTTTGGGAGTTCCACGTGTAATAAAGACAGATAATTGCCCTGCTTATACTAGTATCGTTTTTAAAAACTTTTGTCTATCATTCCCTATTCAGCATGTGACTGGAATACCTTACAATCCTACTGGCCAGGCCATTGTGGAACAAAAGCATAGAGACCTAAACACATTTTTAGAAAAGTAAAAAGGGGAAAGAAGGATTAACAGAAAATTAACAGTAGCACTGTATACTTTAAACTTCTTACCATCTGATTCATATGGTATTACACCAGCAGAAAAACAATTCAAATTTCTAAAACAAAAATATTACATGGCAAAAAGACCACCGTAATGTGGAAAGACCATAAAAATGTAAAATGAAATAGTCCAGATAAATTATTAATTTGGGGACGAGGCTATGCTTGTGTTTTCCCAGATAATGCTGAAAAAACTATTTGGATAACAGAGAGATTCCTGAGAACCTGTGAATTTATTGGCACTTCAAATGCAACAGCTGGGAATGCAACCTGGAAGAAAGAGAAAGCAAAAGAGAAACCGGAAGCAGTGACCCAAGCACAGGAGAGCTAAAGGGAAAAAACTTTACTTTCTTTGTTCACATTATTAACTATTCAAGTGGCAGAAGGACAAAAAGAACATGCATTGGACTTATGTACCTTATCCTCCAATACTTTGAGTAGTTACATGATATACAGATATACTGACACCTGTATCAACCTCAAATTCAAAGCACTTGGGAGGAGTCCAGAAGTTTTATATGCAAGAACCAAAGGCTGTTATTAATATTATACAGGTAGTTACAACCAGGAAACCTATATGTTTTTTATAGAGTAGAGAATGATATTGTGGAAAGTAATGATAACTTTGTTTATGTCTGTCAAAAACTGGTACATCAAAAAAAAAAAGTTTTTGTGAAAGGTGGTGGTGATAAGGTGGTGGTATATTTCTAAATTGTATCTTAATTACACCAATAATGATGAGAATATTTCTAAACATAGTTATCCATCATGTCCTAAGAAAAATAAAAATTTATGGCAAGAAGTAACATTTTCTTCCTGGAACAAATATATTTACATAATTACACAGAAGGCTTCTGATAACTTATTTTCCTGGTCAGAATCTAATACAGAATCTTCTATAGGAAGTTTTGAGGAATATATCATTTATTCCAGGGAAGGAATAGTTTATGAGAATTTAAGGAGAATCATGGCAGCTATGATTGAGATTTGGGATTTTGCGGACTTAAAGAAGATTCAGAAGTATACAGGAATGTTTAGAATAGCCACAGATGTTTCTCACTACCAATACCATTTTTAAAAATGGCACGGGGAAGGGGCAACTAGGTGGCACAGTAGATAGAGCACCAGCCCTGAATTCAGGAGGACCGGAGTTCAAATTTGGTCTCAGACACTTAACACTTCCTAGCTGTGTGACTCTGGGCAAGTCACTTAACCTCAGCCTCAGGGGGAAAAAAAAAAAAAAAAAAAAAAAAAAAAAAGTGGCACAGGGATTCAAACAGTAATGTACCAGGAGGATTTATTGTAAATTGTTACAATTGAATTATAACTTAATGTCTTACTGCTGATTCACTATCTATAGTTGTTATTATTGAACATCCATCCTATATGATGGTATCAACCTCAATTAAGCATAATTGGCATAGGTCAGCAGGTGAACAAACTTGGGATAATATTAAAAACCGTTAGAAGATATTAGCAAGAGGAAGAAGAGATTGTTGGGCTACTTACTATTGCAATTCTAGCAGCTACATTAATTATCACATCACTTGCTGTTTTAGCTACAGCTCTTACAGAATCTGTTCAAATTGCTCATTTTGCAAATAAACTGGCAAAAAAATATATCATAAGCCTTTAAAGAACAGATTATTATAGATGAGTTAAAACAGTGATAACTGTTAGTGGAATAATCATTAATTTGGTTAGGAAATCATGTAAATAATTTATAATCTCAATTACAGATAGCTTGTGATTATAGATATGCTCATGTATATGTGACTCCTTATAGATGGGACATTGAAACCAACAATGGGAAATAGCCTCAAATTAGAAATAGAATATATGGGGTCATACATGACACTAACCTCACTTGGGATGTATCTCAGTTAACTGTCTTAATAGACCAAATGGAAAGAGCAGTAATCATGGAATTGATTCTTATAGTGTAGCAAACCAAATATTTAATTGGTTAAAAACGATAGATCCTGTAAACAATGTGACCTCTTTGCTTTTGCATTTTGTGTTCTTACATGTGTTGTTTTGCTATTCATTGGTTTAGCTGCTTGTACTTTTAACTATGTTATGGGATCATTCTCATCCATGAGAATTGACATCAGTAGACATCATCTTTTAAATAAGAAAATGGGATTTGTACAGAGGCAGAAGGTAAGAATCCATTCCAAGTCTTAAATCTTATAACTTGGCTCAACAACATCTCTTTTCTTAATAGAAGAAACATGCTTGATAATACTATAAATTGGGATTCTAGTGAGTGAAGCAAAATGCAAACACTACTCAGCAGACTAAAGATAAACTTTGAACTTGGGACAGGAAAGAATGTCCACAGGGATACTAAAAGCATTTGGGAGAAGGGTACCTGAGATAATGATATAATAAATTTTACACTGATGTGTATCTCAATTATTTACTTTTCTAAGTAATCAAAATTTGGGACTTAAAGTGTTTAATCATTTACATCATAGTTGATTTCATTAGAGTATAAGAATTTTAATAGTGTCCTTTGTATCAAACCTATAAGCATTTAAGATACATATATTCATAGTGCTGATCAATAAAATTGAAGTGTTCTAACTGAATTCTTTCCCCTAGCCTCCTGATTATCACACTCTTCATCTCCCTGCAGGAGCTGGACTGTAATCAGTGGTGGCTGAAACAGGGATGGAGCTTTACATGAGGGGAACTTCACAAGTGAAAAGAGCTTCTGGGGAAGAGTGCCCTCTTTAGCTGCGCCTTTATTCAGGTAAAGGGGGAAAGTAAAAAGAAGTAAGGATAACGTGGGGAGGAAAAGGTGATCACCTACAGGAACATTATCACTAGAAATAAGTAAACATTAGAGATAGTTCATTACACGGCTGACATAGGAGGAAGATATCAAATATCAGATAAATATGAACATAAGATATCAGACCTCATATAGCAATATATGATAAGATAAAATATATAAGATTGATTCTTGTCTGGCTGATACAGTGCAACATGTGGAATAAGAATGGGGGAAAATCAATCAGGCAGCAGGGACAGAGAATACTATCTGAATGTATTGAAAAAATTAGTTAAGAAAAAAGGATTTTTAATTAGCACAAGGACAGTTACAAGATTTCTTGGAATCTGTAGAAATATGCTGCCCCTGGTTTCCTCCAGAAGGAACAATTGATTTAGAAAAATCGGCCAAGGTAGGAAAAGACATGGGAGATTATCTAAACGAAAAAAGGACCAGGAGCTCTTCCAATTTCTGTATTTTCTACTTGGAATATTTTTTTTAAGTATGCCTTCAGCCATTAGAGACAGTTCCTTTACATAAAATTATCTTCAAGTAGATTCTTCCACCAATAATCTGAAGAACAAATTAAAAAACAGTTGTGGAAAAAATAAAGAAGGAAAAAAAAAAGGAAGGAAAAATCAGAACTTCTCTCCCTCCCCCACCTTCTTGTTAGGATCTCTCTCCCACATACAATGCTGCAGAAAAGCCGCAGTCCTCTGAGCCCAAAGGGCTGGGTGAGGAAGCTATTAAGAAAGCTAAAGAAAGCTAAAGAAAAAGGAGAAGATATGCGGATTGAAATGCAATTAGCCTTCCCAGTTGTTGAGGTTCCTGATCCCAATAATCCGAATCTAAATATAAGAAAATATCAATCTCTAGATTTTACGCTATTGAAGGAATTACGTCATACTGCAGAAAAATATGATTCCAATCGTCCATATATGCATGTTCTGTTGGACACAATCTCCCGAACAGCTCTGACACCTGGTGTTCACTAGCAAAAATCCACTCAAAATGGAGGAGACTATTTGATATGAAAGGCAGCATTTTTTGAGGAATTTCAAGAACAGGCTACGATCAATGACCGTACAGGTGTCAGAATTTCTTTGGAAATGCTTAAAGGTACAGGGATATTCAATCAATTAAGGGACCAATTAAATTATGAACTTATAGCTTATGAACAGGTAATGAAAGCAGCTAGAGCAACATGGTTAAAAATACCAGGGAAACTTGATAGGGATACATCATCTACAAACATTATGCAGAAATCAGATGAACCTTTTGTTGATTTTGTAAATCTCTCAACAATGGCCATTCAGGGTTCTGTTAAGGATGGGGGAGCAGCTCAAATTTTACTGAGGCAACTTGCTTTTGAGAACAAGAACAATGATTGCAAAAACGCTTTAGCAGCAGGGAAGCCAAAAATGACGTTAGTGGAGATGATTCAGAGATGTCAGAATGTAGGAACCTCAGAGTTTGGAGCTGCAGTCATGGCTGCTGTATTAGATAGGAAAAGTCACGCTCTCAAATTTCCTCAAATCCTCCTAGATGCTATAATTGTGGGCAACCAGGTCAAATAAAGAAAAATGTCACTGTTCCAAAAGCTGTATCTCATTGTAATTCGGCAAATAGACCTTCGACTTTATGTCCAAAATGCAAAAAAGGGAAACATTGCGCATTAGAGTGCTATTCACAGTATAATAGGGAATGTGAGCTGATACATTGAAACTGCTCCTGGGGACAGCCCGTGTGCCATCAAACAATAGGAGCTGCAGTCTCACTCCTTCCTCCTAAAACTGTGCGGGGAATCATACTTTGAATCAGAATTATTGACAGCCCGGGATTTAATGCATACTGCCCCTAGACTTATTTTCTTATGTTTCACCCAGAATTACTGATGATATAGGAATATGCTCTCTCCCTAAGGGCATTGCAGGTCCACTTCCAGGGGGTACTTTAGGGCTTATTATAGATCGTAGCTCACTATCTTTGCTTGAGCTTATGGTTGTATCTGCAATGCTGGATGCTGATTCTCTGGGGAAATATGGATGTTTTGTTATGCTGCTCCTCACCAGGATATCTCAATAAAAAAGGGAAAAGGATAGCATAATTATTAATAATACGTTATAAAAAATAGGAAAAGGATATTTTAAAATTCGGTATTTTGGGAGCACAAGAAAAGAGGCATTCTGGATGCAACTTATAACTGACTCCAGGGCAATTTTAAACGAGAAATAGAAGGGAAAATATTGGAAGTGTTAGTGGACACAGGGGCTGATAAATAAGTCATATTACAATGCTTCTGGCCACAGACATGACCTAAGATACAGGTATACACACCCTTACAGGGCATACGTGATGTACACATCCCAGAACAATGTGCCAAATGGTTAGTCTGCAGAAAAGAGAATAAAGAAGGATGGTTCAAACCTTATATCCTTTTCCAGCTCCCTATTAATTTATGGGGGAGAGATTCATTAAAAAGAATTAATGTTGTCATAACAGAATTTTTCATAGGGGTCACTGATCAGAAAATACAAGTACCTAAAATCAAATGGAAAAAAGAGACACCTATATGAATTGATTAGTGGTTTTACATTTTGTTGCTCTCACATGTTTTATTTTGCTACTCATTGGCTTAGCCACTTGTGCTTTTAAGCATGTTCTGTGATTGTTCTCATCTATGAGAACTGAAATCAATAGATTCCATGTTTTAAATAAGAAAATGGGATTTGTAGGGGGCCAGGAGATAAGAATCCATTCCAGGTCTTAAATCTTATTGTAACTTGGCTCACCAACATCTCTTTTCATAATAGCAGAAACATGCTTGATAATACTATAAATTGGGATTCTAGTGAGTGAAAAAATGTAAATAGTTCTCAATACACTAAATATGAACTTTTAACTTAGGACAGGAAAGAATATACACAGGACTCTAAAAGCATTTGGGAGAAGGGTACCTGAGATAATAGTATAATAAATTTTACACTGATGTGTATCTCAACTATTTACTTTTCTAAGTAATCAAGATTCAGGGATTGAGGGGTTTAATAATTTACATCATATATTTCGTTAAGAGTATAAGAATTTTAATAGAGTGTATTTTGTATCAAACCTATAAATATTTAAGGTATATATATTCATAGTCCTGATTAATAAAATTGAAGAGTTCTAACTGAATTCTTTGCCTGGCCTCCTAATTATCACACTCTTATCTCCCTTCCGGAGCTGGAGAAACAGGAAGGGAGCCTTACATGAGGGGAACTTCACAAATGGACACAGCTTCTGTGAAGAATGACCTTTTGAGATATGCGAATATTCAGGTAATGGGAGAAACTTAAGTAAAAAGAAGTAAGGATAAAGTTGGGGGGCTGGGGAAGGTGATCACCAACAAGCATTTTATCACTAGAAATAAGTTGACATTAGAGATTGTTCATTACCGGGCTGACATAGGAGGAAGATATCAAACATCAGATAAATATTGAACATAAGATATCAGATCTCATATAGCAATATACGATTAGATAAAATTTATAATATTGATTCTTGTCTGGCTGATACAGTGCAACATATTTAATTAGAAACAGGCAAAATCAATTGGGCAATAGGGACAGAGAATACTATCTGAAAGTATTGAAAAAATTAGTAAAGAAAAAAGGATTGTTATTGGAACAAAAGGTTTTGCAATTGTTAATGCTGAAAAAATTACCCCTGGATATATCTTGTGACTAAAAAGCTATAATAAAAAAAAATAATAATTTAAAAAAAGGATTGTTAATAACCACAGGACAATTACAAGATTTCTTGGAATCTGAAGAAATATTCTATCCCTGGTTTCCTCAAGAAGAAACCATTGATTTAGAAAAAATGGACAAGGTAGAAAAAGGCATGGGAGATTATCTGAATGAAAAAGGACCTGGAGCTCTTCCCATTTCTGTATTTTCTATTTGAAATATTTTTAAAATATGCCTTCAGCCATCAGAGACAGTTCCTTTACATAAAATTATCCTTCACGTAGATTCTTCCACCGATACTCTGGAGGAAGAACAAATGAAAACAGTTGTGAAAAAAATAAATGATAAAAAGAAGGAAAAATCAGAACCTCTCTCCCTCCCCTTGGCTTCTTGTTCAGATCGTTCTCGCAAATACAAAGCTGAAGAGAAGCCAAAGTCCTAAACCCAGAGGGCTAGTGGAGGAAGCTATTAAGAAAGAAAAAGAAAAAGAAGATATCGTGAATGAAATGCAATTAGCCTTCCCAGTTGTTGAGGTTCCTGATCCCAATAAACCGAATCTAAATATAAGAGAATATTCTTCTCTAGATTTTAAGCTAGTGAAGGAATTACAACAGGCTGCAAATAACTATGGTTGCAATTGTCCATATATCCATATTCTGTTGAACTCAAATTCCCAAAACTCTCTGACACCTTTAGACTAGTGTTCACTAGCAAAAACCACTCCAGATGGAGAAGACTATTTGATATGTAAGGTAGCATTTTTTGAGGATTGTCAAGAACAGCCTAGGATCAATGACTGTACAGGAGTCAGAATTTCTTTAGAAATGCTTACTGGAACAGGGGTATATAATCAGTTAAGGGATCAATTAAATTACGAACTTATACCTTAGGAAAAGGTAATGAAAGCAGCTAGAGCAGCATGGTTAAAAATACCAGGGAAACTCGATGGGGGTACATTATATACAAAAATTATACAGAAATCAGATGAACCTTTTGTTGATTTTGTAAATCTCTTAACAATGGCCATTCAGGGTTCTGTTAAGGATGGGGGAGCAGCTCAAATTTTACTGAGGCAACTTGTTTTTGAGAAGGCGAACAATGATTGCAAAAAAGCTTTAGTAGAAGGAAAGCCAAAAATGACCTTAGTAGAGATGACTCAGAGATGTCAGAATGTAGGAACCTCAGCGTTTCAAGCAGCAGTCATGGCTGCTGTATTAGATAGGGAAGAGTCACGCTTTTAAAAATGCTCAAATTCTTATAGATGCTATAATTGTAGGCAACCCGGTCACATAAAGAAAAATTGCACTGTTCCAAAAGCCGGATCTCCTTTTAATTTATGTCCAAAATGCAAAAAAAAAAAAAAAAAAAAAAAAAAGCCCTGGGCATTAGAGTGCTACTCACAGTATAAGAGGGAAGGTGAGCAGGTACAGGGAAATTGCACCCTGAGCCCGCCCCTCCACCATCAAACAATAAGAGTTGTACTCTCATTCATTCCCCCTAAATAGGTGGGAACAAGGCTTTCAATCAGACTTATTGACAGTGCAGGATTTAATGCATACTACACCTACACTTACCTTCTTTTGTCTTACACCCAATTACTGATGATATGGGGATGTGCTCTTTCCCTACAGCATTGCAGTTCTACCTCCAGCAGGTACTCTAGGGCTTATTGTAGGTCCTAGCTCAGTTTGTGCCTGGACTAATGGATGCTGATTCTCTAGGGGAAATATGTATCCTTTGCTATCCTGCTCCTTACCAGGATATCTCAATAAAAAAGGGGAGAGGATAGCACAGTTATTAATAATACCTTATAAAATAGGAAAAAATATAAAAAAAAATTTGGAGTTTTGGGAGCACAGGAAAAGAGGCATTCTGCATGCAACCTATAACTGACTCCAGGGTAATTTTAAACAAGAAATAGAAGGGAAAATATTGGAAGGGTTAGTGGACACAGGGGCTGATAAATCAGTCATATCACAATGCCTCTGACCACAGACCTGGCCTAAGAGACAGGTGCACACACCTTTACAGGGCATAGGTGATGTACAGATGCCAGAACAAAGTGCCAAATGGTTAGGCTGGAGAAAAGAGAATAAAGAAGGACAGTTCAAATCTTACATCCTTCACAAGCTCCCTATTATTTATGGGGGAGAGATTCATTAAAAAGAATTCTTCTTAGAGGTCACTGATCAGAAAATACAAGTACCTAAAATCAAATGGAAAGAAGGGCCACCCATATGGATTGATCATAATAACAAAAATTAGAGGCCTTTCGGATAATTATTAAAGAACAATTACAGGCTGGTCCTATAGAACAATCAAATAGCCCTTGGAACTCACCCATATTTGCAATAAAAAAGAAATCAGAAAAATAGAAAATGTTAATGGATTTAAGGCATATTAATAATAGAATGGAATCTATGGGCAACTTAGAAGCAGGAATTCCCTCACCCAATATGTTTCCTAGTGAATAACAAATATGGGTCATCGTTATTAAAGACTTTTTATTCCATCCCTTTTGACAACTGAAGACTGTCTTTATTTTGCATTTTCATTACCATCTACAAATTTGAAAGATTTCAATGGAAAGTTCTTCCACAGGGCATGAAAAATAGTCCCACTATGTGTCAACGATATGTGGCAGAAATTTTAGCTCCTATTAGAGCTAAATATAACATTATATGGATGCCCTTTTGTGTGCACATTATGATTAATATATTGCACAAGTATTAAGGGACACAAAGGAGGCTTTAGAAAAATATGGATTAAAGATAAGTCCAAAGAAAGTACAATTAGCTCCATCCTATTCATTTTTAGGACAGGTAATTTGAAAAACGTTAATAAGGCCACAAAAAATAGAAATTAGAAGAGACAATCTAGTTACTCTAAATGGTTATCAAAAACTATTAGGAGATATTAATTGGATAAGACCATACTTAAAGCTAGGAACTCACAAATTGACAAAACAGTTTGAAATTTTATGTAGGCATCTTAATCCAATTCAAAGAGAAATCTTATGAAAGAGGCTGAAATTCAGTTGCAAGCAGTAGAAAAAGCAATAAGGTCCTGTTATTTGGACAGAATAAATTTATAGGAGAAAGTACAGATATCCTTCATGGCTACTTCTAATATTCCTTTTGCAGCAATACATCAGACACAGGCAATTTTAGAATGGGTTTATTTGGCTGATCTGACTCAAAAAAGTCTTTCTACTTACCCTCAGATGGTAGTGACATTGATTCAAAAAGCTTTAAAAAAACTTTTGCAATTTACAGATCTCCCACACATAATTCATCAGCCATACTCTAAAGACTTGGGCTGATTCTTTATTAGCCTCTAATTATAATTGGCAAGTTTTACTAATTATGTACCAAGGGCCAATTGATAATATTTTTCAACTACCAATTTTGCAATTCCTGGCTAAGTTTCAATGGATATTTCTGCGACTA
Source organism: Sminthopsis crassicaudata (assembly GCF_048593235.1). Taxonomy (NCBI): domain Eukaryota; kingdom Metazoa; phylum Chordata; class Mammalia; order Dasyuromorphia; family Dasyuridae; genus Sminthopsis; species Sminthopsis crassicaudata. The sequence goes on along the minus strand of NC_133619.1, from coordinate 579,795,792 downwards.
ACCAGAATAAATCCAATCACTGATGCAGTTATGGTATTTACAGATGCTATTAAGAAAAAACTAGCTTCCTTATATACACAGCCCAGTACTAAATATATTATTCACACTCCATTTGAATCAACACAGCAAAATGAGTTATATGCAATTATTACTGCATTACATATTGTTCAAGAACGTCTTAATATTTTTTCTGATAGGGGCAACTTTTCGAGGTGCAGTCATGGTTGCTGTGTTAGATAGGGAAAAGTCACGCTCTCAAAAATCCTCAAATTCTCATAGATGCTATAACTGTGGGCAACCCGGTCACAACGAACAATTGCCGTTGATAGAGCACCAGCCTTGAATCAGGAGGACCCGTGTTCAAATCTGGTCTCAGACACTTAACACTTCCTAGCTGTCTGACCCTGGGCAAGTCACTTAACCCCGGCCTCAAAAAAAAAAAAAATGTTTTTTTTCTGATGCTATATATGTGGTAAATAATATAGGAACAGCCCAAATAACTTTTTCTAGCAACTTATTGGTTTATCAATTGTTTGAGCAATTGTAACATGTCATAAAAAATAGGAAAGTACCTTTTTTTCTGTATGCATATATTCTCACATACTGACCTTCCAGGAAATATAAGAACAGGGAATGCTGTTGCTGAATTTCTAACACAACCCTCACAAAACTCTCACATTCGATTTCATCAATCCGCAAGGATGCTGCTTCCTGGCTAAAGAACATGCAAGACAAATAGTTCGGTCTTGTATTCATTGTATTCCTTATTTGCCTTCTTTGAAACTTGTTGCCAGAAATCCCCGAGGCTTGGCCCCTCTTGATTTATGGCAAATGGATGTATCCCATTATCCTTCTTTTGGGAGACTTTAGTATATTTTTGTCATTGTAGACACTTTCTCTTCATTCACACTTGCTACGTGCCATAATCCACAGTTATGAATCATTTACTATTTTGTTTTTCTGTTTTGGGGATTCCACGTATAATAAAGACAGATAATGGCCCTGCTTACACTAGTACTGTTTTGTTGGTTGTTTTTTTTTTTTTTTTTTCAAAAAATTTTGCGTATCCTTCCCTATTCAGCTTGTGACTGAAATACCTTGCAATCCTAGAGACCTAAGCGCATTTTTAGAAAAACAAAAAGGGGAAACAAGGATTAACAGACAATTTACACTGGCATTGTATACTTTAAATTTCTTAACCCCTGATTCACATGGTATTACATCAGCAGAAAAACAATTTAAATTTCTAAAACAAAAATATCACATGGCAAAAAGAGCACCGGTAATGTGGAAAGACCCTAAAAATGGAAAATCAGATGGTCCAGATAAATTATTAACTTGGAGATGAGGTTATGCTTGAATTTTCCCAGATAATGCCCCAAAACCTATCTGGATACCATAGAAATTCGTGCTGTTATTATATACTATATAAATATACTATAGAATATAAGTATCTAAATATAAGAGAACATCGATCTCTAGATTTTCAGCTATTGAAGGAATTATGTCAGGCTGCAAACAACCATGGTTCCAACCATCCATATATCTATGTCCTGTTGGACTCAATCTCCAGAACCTCTCTCACACCTTTAGACTGGAGTTCACTAGGTAAAACCACTCAAGAAGGAGACTATTTGATATGGAAGGTAGCATATTCTGAAGAATGGCAACAACAGGCTAGGATCAATGACCGTACCGGAGTCAGGATGTCTCTGAAAATGCTTACTGGAACAGGGATTCGTAATCAGTTACGGGATCAATGAAATTATGAACTTAAAACTTATGAAGAGGTAATGAAAGTAGCTAGAGCAGCATGGTTAAAAGTACCAGGAAAACTCGATAGGGGTACATCATATACAAAAATTATGCAGAAAGCAGATCTACATTTTGTTGACTTTGTAAATCGCTTAACAATGGCCATTCAGCCATTAAGGATGTTAAGTTAAGGATGGGGAAGGCACTGAAATTTTACTGAGACAACTTGTTTTTGAAAACGAAACAAAGATTGCAAAAAAGCTTTGGGGGGGGGGGACGCAAAAATGACGTTAGCAGAGATGATTCAGTGATGTGGGAATGTAGGAACCTCAACTTTTCGAGGCGCAGTCATGGTTGCTGTGTTAGATAGGGAAAAGTCACACTCTCAAAAATCCTCAAATTCTCATAAATGCTATAATTGTGCGCAACTCGGTCACAACGAACAATTGCACTGTTCCAAAAGCCGGATCTCATCATCATTTGGCAAATACATCTTTGACTTTATGTCCGAAATGCAAAAAAGGAAAACACTGGGCATCAGAGTGCTACTCACAGTAGGGAAGGTGAGCAGATACATGGAAACTGTTCCCCGGGCCCCTCCGCCATCAAATAATTGGAGCTGCATTCTAACTGGTTCCCCCTAAATAAGCGCTGGGGAACAAGACTTTGAATCAGACCTATTGACAGTGCGGGATTTAATGCATGCTACCCCATACTTATCCGCTTCTGTCTCACACCGAATTACTGATGAGATGGGAATATGCTCTCTCCTTACAGGCGTTGCAGGTCCATTTCCAGCGGGTACTCTAGGGCTTATTATAAGTCGCAGCTCACAGTCTTTGCTAAGGCTTATGTTTGGGATGCTGATTCTTTAGGGGACATATGGATCCTTTGCTATGCTGCTCTTCACCAGGATATCTCAATAAAAAAGGGGAGAGGATAGCACAGTTATTAATAATATCTAATAAAACATAGGAAAAGAATATAAAAAAAATTCAGAGTTTGAGGAGCACAGGAAAAGAGGCATTCTGGATGCAACCTATAACTGACTCCAGGGCAATTTTAAACAAGAAATAGAAGGGAAAATATTGGAAGGGTTAGTGGACATAACAGCTGATAAATTAGTCATATCACAATGCCACGGGCCATAGACATGGCCTAAGATACAGGTACACACACCTTTACAGGGCATAGGTGATGTACAGATGCCAGAACAAAGTGCCAAATGGTTAGGCTGGAGAAAAGAGAATAAAGAAGGACAGTTCAAATCTTACATCCTTCACAAGCTCCCTATTATTTATGGGGGAGAGATTCGTTAAAAGGAATTAATGTAGTCATACAGAATTCTTCTTAGAGGTCACTGATCAGAAAATACAAGTACCTAAAATCAAATGGAAAGAAGGGCCACCCATATGGATTGATCAGTGGCCCCTAACAAACTAAAAATTAGAGGCCTTTTGGAAAATTATTAAAGAACAATTAGAGGCTGGTCCTATAGAACAGTCAAATAGCCCTTGGGAGTCACCCATATTTGCAATAAAAAAGAAATCAGGAAAATGGAAAATGTTAACAGATTTAAGGCATAGTAATAATAGAATGGAATCTATGGGCAGCTTACAAGCAGGAATTCCCTCACCCAGTATGATTCCTAGTGAATGGCAAATATCCATCATTGATATTAAAGACTGTTTTTATTCCATCCGCTTGAGAATTGGAACTGTCCTTATTTTGCATTTTCATTACCATCTACAAATTTGAAAGGACCTTGCTTGAATTTTTTTTTTTTTTTGAGGCTGGGGTTCAGTGACTTGCCCAGGGTCACACAGCTAGGAAGTGTTAAGTGTCTGAGACCAGATTTGAACTTGGGTCCTCCTGAATTCAAGGCTGGTGCTCTACCCACTGCGCCACCTAGCTGCCCCCCCCCCCCTTGCTTGAAATTTCAATGGAAAGTTCTTCCACATGACATGAAAAGTAGTCCAACTATGTGTCAACAATATGTGGCAGTAATTATAGCTCCTATTAGAGCTAAATATAAAGAAGCATATGTGGTACATTATATGGATAACCTTTTGTGTGCACATAATATTCAGAATATTGCACAACAAGTATTATGAGGCTCAAAGGAGGCTTTAGAAAAATACGGATAGAAGATAGCTCCAAAGAAAGTACAATTAGCTCCACCATATCTATATTTAGGACAGGTAATTGAAAAACGATAATAATGCCACAAAGAAAAGAAATTAGAAAAGACAAGTTAATTACTCTAAATGATTGTCAGAAGCTATTAGGAGATATTAATTAATTAATCAATAATACTTAAAGCTAGGAACTCATGAATTGACAGAATTATTTGAAATTTTACGTGGGCATCCTCTCCCAAATTCAAAGAGAAATTTTACAAACTCAGTTGCAAGCAGTAGAAAAAGCAATAAGGTCCTGTTATTTGGACAGAATAAATTTACAAGAGAAAGTACAGATATCCTTCATGGCTACTCCTAATATTCCTTTTGCAGCAATACATCAGACACAGGCAATTTTAGAATGGGTTTATTTGGCGAATCAGACTCAAAAAAGCCTTTCTACTTACCCTCAGATGGTAGTGACATTGATTCAAAAAGCTTTAAAAAGACTTTTGCAATTTACAGATCTCCCACACATAATTCATCAGCCATACTCTAAAGACCAGGTTGATTCTTTATTAACCTCTAATTATAATTGGCAAGTTTTACTAATTATGTACCAATTGATAATATTTTTCAACTAACAATTTTGCAATTCCTGGCTAAGTTTCAATGGATATTTCTGCGACTAACCAGAATAAATCCAATCACTGGTGCAGTTATGGTATTTACAGATGCTACTAAGAAAAAACTAGCTTCCTTATATACACAGCCCAGTACTAAATATATTATTCACACTCCATTTGAATCAACACAGCAAAATTAGTTATATGCATTTATTACTGCATTACATATTGTTCAAGAATGTCTCAAAACTCTCACATTCGATTTCATCGATCTGCAGGAATGCTGCTTCGTCAATTCTATATAGCTAAAGAACAAGCAAGACAAATAGTTGGATCTTGCGCTCATTGTATTCCTTATTTCCGTTCTTTGAAATCTGTTGCCAGAAATCCCCAAAGCTTGGCCCCTCTTGATTTATGGCAAATGAATGTATCCCATTATCCTTCTTTTGGGAGACTTTAGTATATTCATGTCATTGTAGACACTTTCTCTTCATTCACACTTGCTACCTGCCATATGGGGGAATCCACAGTTATGGTTATCGATCATTTACTATTTTTGTTTTTCTGTTTTGGAAGTTCCACGTGTATTAAAGACAGATAATGGCCCTGCTTACACTAGTATCATTGTTTTGTTTTGTTTTGTTTTTCAAAAAATTTTGTGTATCCTTCCCTATTCAGGATGTGACTGAAATACTTTACAATCCTACTGGCCAGGCCATTGTGGAACAAAAGCATAGAGACCTAAACGCATTTTTAGAAAAACAAAAAGGGGAAAAAAGGATTAACAGAAAATTAACGCTAGCAATATATACTTTAAACTTCTTAACACCTGATTTATATGGTTTTACATCAGCAAAAAAACAATTTAAATTTCTAAAACAAAAATATGATACGGCAAAAAGAGCACGAGTAATGTGGAAAGACCCTAAAAATGGAAAATGAAATGGTCCAGATAAATTATTAACTTGGGGATGAGGCTATGCTTGTGTTTTCCCAGATAATGCCAAAAAATCTGTCCGGATAACAGATTCCTGCGACCCTGTGAATTTACTTAAACCTCAAATGCAACAGCTGGGAATCCAGCCTGGAAAAAAGAAAAAGAAGAAAAACCGGAAGTTGCAACCCAGGCACAGTAGAGGTAAAGAGAAAAAACTTTATGTACTTTGTTCACATTATTGACTATTCAAGTGGCAGGAGGACAAAAAGAATATATGCATTGGACTCATGTACCTTATCCTTCAATACTTCAAGTAGTTATATGGGCAGATAAACTGACACCTGTACCAACCTCAAATTCAAAGCTCTTGGGAGGAGTTCAGAAGTCTTATATGCAAGAACCAAAGACCATTACAGATAGTTATAATCAGGAAACTTTATGCTTTTATAGAGTAGAAAATGATATTATGGAAAGTAATGATAACCTTGTTTATGTCAGTCAAAAGCTGGTACATCAAAACAAAAAGTTTGATATGGATCCACACTTAACACCATATACCAAGATAAGATCAAAATGGGTCCATGATTTAGGCATAAAGAATGAGATAATAAATAGATTAGAGAAACAGAAAATAGTTTACCTCTCAGACCTGTGGAGGAGGAAGGAATTTATGACCAGAGGAGAACTAGAGATCATTATTGATCACAAAATAGAAGATTTTGATTACATCAAACTAAAAAGTTTCTCTACAAACAATACTAAAGCAAACAAGATTAGAAGGGAATTAACAAATTGGGAAAATATTTTTAAAGTTAAAGGTTCTGATAAAGGTCTCATTTCCAAAATATATAGAGAACTGACCCTGATTTATAAGAAATCAAACCATTCTCCAATTGATAAATGGTCAAAGGATATGAACAGACAGTTCTCAGATGATGAAATTGAAACTATATCCACTCATATGAAAGAGTGTTCCAAATCACTACTGATCAGAGTAATGCAAATTAAGACAACTTTGCGATACCACTACACACCTGTCAGATTGACTAAGATGACAGGAACAAATAATGATGAATGTTGGAGGGGATATGGGAAAACTGGGACACTGATACATTGTTGGTGGAGTTGTGAAAGAATCCAACCATTCTGGAGAGCAATTTGGAACTATGCCCAAAAAGTTATCAAACTGTGCATACCCTTTGACCCAGCAGTGCTACTATTGGGCTTATATCCCAAAGAAATACTAAAGAGGGGAAAGGGACCTGTATGTGCCAAAATGTTTGTGGCAGCTCTTTTTGTAGTAGCTAGAAACTGGAAGTTGAATGGATGTCCATCAATTGGAGAATGGTTGGGTAAATTATGGTATATGAAGGTTATGGAATATTATTGCTCTGTAAGAAATGACCAGCAGGAGGAATACAGAGAGGCTTGGAGAGACTTACATCAACTGATGCTGAGTGAAATGAATAGAACCAGAAGATCGCTGTACACTTCAATGCTGTATGAAGATGTATTCTGATGGAAGTGGATATCTTCAACATAAAGAAGATCCAACTCACTTCCAGTTGATCAAAGATGGACAGAAATAACTACACCCAGAGAAGGAACACTGGGAAGTGAATGTAAATTGTTAGCACTACTGTCTATCTACCCAGGTTACTTATACCTTCGGAATCTAATACTTAATGTACAACAAGAAAATTGTATTTACACACATATATTGTATCTGGGTTATATTGTAACATATGTAAAATGTATGGGATTGCCTGTCATCAAGGGGAGGTAGTAGAGGGAGGGGAGGGGGGGGATAATTTGGAAAAATGAATACAAGGGATAATATTATTTTAAAAATTACTCATGCATATATACTGTGGAAAAAAATTCTAAATAAAATTTTAAAAAATTAAAATTAAAAAAAAATTTTTTTAAATTTAGAAAGTTTGTGGGAAAGGTGGTGGTGATATGATGGTGGTATATTTCTAAATTGTATCTTAATTACACAAATAATGATGAGAATATTTCTTAATCTAGTCCTAAGAAAAATTGAAATTTATGGCAAGAAGTAACTTTTCTTTCCTGGAACAAAAGCATTTACATGATTATACAAAATGCTTCTGATAACTTATTATGCTGGTCAGGATCTAATACAGAAGCTTCTATAGGAAACTTTGTGGAAGATGTCATTTTTTCCAGGGAATGAATAGTTAATGAGAATTTATGGAGAATCATGGCAGCTATGGGGACTATTTTTACAACTCAGATTTGGGATTTTGCAGACTTACAGAAGTTTCAAAAGTATACTGTACAGGCATAGCCACAGATGTTTCTCACTACAAATACCATTTTTTAAAATGGCACAGGGATTCAAACAGTAATGTACCAGGAGGATTTATTGTAAAATTTATCACAAGCCTTTAAAGAACAGATTAATATAGATAATGACTTAAGACAAGAATTAAACTTAGTGGAACAATTATTAATTTGGTTAGGAAATCATGTAAATAATTTAGATTCTTGATTACAACTAGCTTGTGATTATAGATATGCTCATATGTATGTGACTCCTTATACAATGAAACCAGCAATGGGACATAGCCTCAAATTAGAAACAGAATATATGGGGCCATACATGACTCTAACCTCACTTGGGATGTACCTCAGTTAACTGTCCTAATAGAACAAATGGAAAGAGTAGTAACCATGGAATTGATCCTGATAGTGTAACTAACCAAATATTTAAGTGATTAAAAACGATAGTTTTGCATTTTGCTTTTGCATTTTGTTGCTCTGGCATGTTTATTTTGCTACTCATTGGCTTAGTTAGCCCTTTGTGCTTTTAAGCATGTTCTGTGATCCTTCTCATCTATGAGAACTGAAGTCAGTAGACTTCATCTTTTAAATAAGAAAATGGGATTTGTAGAGGGCTAGGAGGTAATAATCCATTCCAGGTCTTAAATCTTATCATAACTTGGCTCACCAACATCTCTTTTCTTATTAGCAGAAACATGCTTGATAATACTATAAATTGGGATTCTAGTGAGTGAAACAAAATGCAAACACTATTCAACAGACTAAAGATAAACTTCAAACTTATTACTGGAAAGAAAGTCCACAAGGAGAGTAAAAGCATTTGGGAGAAGGGTACCTGAGATAATGGTATAATAAATTTTACACTGATGTGCATTTCAACTATTTACTTTTCTAAGTAATCAATATTTAGGGCTTGAGGGATTTAATCATTTACATCATAGTTGATTTCCTTAGAGTATAAGAATTTTAATAGAGTGTATTTTGTATCAAACCTATAAGCATCTAAAGTATATATATATATATATATATATATATATATATATATATATATTCGTAGTCCTGATCAATAAAATTGAAGAGTTCTAATTGAATTGTTTTGCCTGGTATCCTGATTATCATACTCTTCATCTCCCTGCAGGAGCTGGACTCAAAACAGTGGCAGCGGAAACAGGGACAACAGGTTCGGAGCCTTACATGAGTGAAACTTCACAAGTGGACAGAGCTTCTGGGTAAGAGTGCCCTCTTTAGATGCGCGCATATTCAGGTAAAGGGGGAAATTAAGTAAAAAGAAGTAGGGATAAAGTGGAGGGGAAAAGGTGATCACCAACAGGCACTTTATCACTAGAAATAAGTTGACATTAGCAATAGTTCATCACCAGGCTGACATAAGAGGAAGATATCAAATATTAGATAAATATTGAGTATAAGATATCAGACCTCATATAGCAATATATAATAAGATAAAATTTATAAAATTGATTCTTGTCTAGCTGCCAAATCTTTTGCCAAAGTCCTCTGAACCCATAGGGCTAGTTGAGGAAGCTATTAAGAAAGCTAAAGAAGATATCCTGACTGAAATGCAATTTGCCTTCCCAGTTGTTGAGGTTCCTGATCCTAATAATCGGAATCTAAATATAAGAGAATATTAATCTCTAGATTTTAAACTATTGAAGGAATTACTCCAGGCTGCAAACAACTATGCTTCCAATCTTCCATATATGCATGTTCTTTTGGACTCAGTCTCCCGAACCGCTCTGACACCTTTCCACTGGAGTTCACAAGGAAAAACCACTCCAGATGGAGAAGACTATTTGATATGGAAGGCAGAACTTTTTGAGGAATTTCAAGAACAGCTTAGGATCAATTGCCCTACAGGAGTCAGAATTTCTTTGGAAATGCTTAAAGGTACAGGGATATTCAGTCAATTAAGGGACCAATTAAATTATTAATTTATAACTTATGAACAGGTAATGAAAGCAGCTAGAGCAGCATAGTTAAAAATACCAGGGAAACTCGATAAGGCTACATCATATACAAAAATTATACAGAAATCAGAGGAACCTTTTGTTGATTTTGTAAATCGCTTAATAATGGCCATTCAGCCTTCTCTTAAGTATGGGGAAGCTGCTCAAATTTTACTGACGCAACTTGCTTTTAATAACGTGAACAATGATTGCAAAAAAGCTTTGAGGGGAGGCAAAAATGACATTAGTAGAGATGACTCAGATATGTCAGAATGTAGGAATATCGACTTTTCAAGCAGCAGTCATGGCTGCTGTATTAAATCGAGAAAAGTCACAATCCCAAAAATCCTTCTAGATGCTATAATTGTGGGCAACCCGGTCACATAAAGAAAAATTGCACTGTTCCAAAAGCCGGATCTCATCGTCATTCGGCAAATAGACCTTCGACTTTATGTCCGAAATGCAAAAAAGGAAAACACTGGGCATCAGAGTGCTACTCACAGTATAGTATGGAAGATGAGCAGATATAGGGTAACTGATTGGGGGTCCAGTCCCTCCGCCATCAAACAATTGGAGCTGCACTCTCACTCGTTCCCCCTAAATAGGTGCGGGGAACAACATTCTGATTCGGACTTACTGACAGCACAGGATTTAATGCTTGCAGCCCCTAGACTTATCTTCTTCGGTCTCACACCGAATTACTAATGATTTGGGAATATGTTCTCTCCCTACGGGCATTGCAGGTACCACCTAGCTGCCCATGAAGATCAGCTGCATTAGATTAAATACATACGTCAAGAAATTCATGCTGGAGTTAAAACTTTTGAAAGCATCCACGGATCATTTGGCAAAAGATCTCAGGGAGCAGAAGATGCTAAACAAATGGAAGAAATCATGGAGGAGATTAATATCCCTCCCCCTCCAAAGTTAGTTGAGAAAACATAAGTAGTAACTATTGATCTATGCATATCATATACCTTTAGAAAGTCACTTCAAGAATGATCAGAGGCATCCCTGATAAAAATGTGAGGGAGACTTTTACAGATGTTTTTCTATAGGAGAAATTGTCTTTGATCAAACATTTAAATGGATGTAGCAAAGATAGAGTGCTAAATCTAGAGTCAAGAAGGCCTTATTTTAAATCCATCCATTTGACCATCAGCAATTCATTTCACTTCTGTCTGCCTCAGTTTCCTCATCTGTAAAATAGGGATAATATGAACACCTACTTCAGGGGATTGTTATGAAAATCAAATGAGATCACAGTCAAGTATTCTTAGTGTAGTATTTTGGTACATAATAGGTGCTATTTAAAGGCTAGCTATAATTATAATCACTATCTTCATTAAACAACTGACTGAAAAATGAGTAAAATAAGGCCTTGCTATATTTATAGTGTTTTGATGGTAAAAACAAAACAAAATGAAGCTGAAATTATAAAACAAAACTCACTCTTAAATGTCCTCCTCTAATAAGAAATCTTCCATATATATTTTAATGTCATATATTATTAACTAATTAATAATATGGATTATTACTCTTATATATACCATATTATTATATAATATATTAATACCTTACCATATTATGTTTCTAGAGCACCTTAAAGTTTGTAAAGTTTTTGTGCCCAAAAAGTTATCAAACTGTGCATACCCTTTGATCCAGCATTGCTGTTATTGGGCTTATATCCCAAAGAAATACTAAAGAGCGGAAAGGGACCTGTATGTGCCAAAATGTTTGTGGCAGCTCTTTTTGTTGTAGCCAGAAACTGGAAGATGAATGGATGTCCATCAATTGGAGAATGGTTGGGTAAATTGTGGTATATGAAGGTTATGGAATATTATTGCTCGGTAAGAAATGACCAGCAGGAGGAATATAGAGAGGCCTGGAGAGACTTAAATCAACTGATGCTGAGTGAAATGAGCAGAACCAGAAGATCACTGTACACTTCAACAACAATACTGTATGAGGATGTATTCTGATGGAAGTGGAAATCTTCAACATAAAGAAGATCCAACTCACTTCCAGTTGATCAATGATGGACAGAGGTAGCTACACCCAGAGAAGAAACACTGGGAGGGGAATGAAAATTGTTAGCACTAATATCTGTCTGCCCAGGTTGCATGTACCTTCGGATTCTAATGTTTATTGTGCAACAAGAAAATGATATTCGCACACATGTATTGTACCTAGACTATATTGTAACACATGTAAAATGTATGGTATTGCCTGTCGTCGGGGGGAGGGAATAGAGGGAGGGGGGGTAATTTGGAAAAATGAATACAAGGGATAATATTATAAAATATATATATATATATATAATAATTAAAAAAAAAAAAAAGAAAGAAATGACCAGCAGGACGAATACAGAGAAACTTGGAGAGACTTACATCAACTGATGCTGAGTGAAATGAGCAGAACCAGAAGATCACTGTACACTTCAACAACAATACTGTATGAGGATGTATTCTGATGGAAGTGAAAATCTTCAACATAAAGAAGATCCAACTCACTTCCAGTTGATCAAAGATGGACAGAAACAACTACACCCAGAGAAGGAACACTGGGAAGTGAATGTAAATTGTTAGCACTACTGTCTATCTACCCAGGTTACTTATACCTTCGGAATCTAATACTTAATGTGCAACAAGAAAATTGGATTTACACACATATATTGTATCTAGGTTATACTGTAACACATGTAAAATGTATGGGATTGGCTGTCATCTAAGGGAGGGAGTAGAGGGAGGGACGGGATAATTTGGAAAAATGAATACAAGGGATAATGTTATAAAAAAAAATTACTCATGCATATATACTGTCAAAAAAATTTATAATAAAGTGACTTTGTTTTCAATTTAAAAAAAAGTTTATAAAGTTTTTTGTGGGTGTTATCTTATTTGATCCATACAACAATGTTCTGACATAAGTACTATTATCCCCATTTTACAGGGGAAGAAACTGAGTCTGAGAAAGCTTAAGTGACTTGCTCAGGGTCACATAATTGGAAGCAGGTAAAGCAGGATTTGAACTCAAGTCTTTTTTTGATTCGAGATCCAGTCCTCTACCCACTGGGCTAGCAAGCTTTCCCAGGTCACCAAACAGACAATGGAAAGAGGTATATGGTGGACAAAAGCGGGCTGCAGCATACAAGGAGCTACATAAGTGGTGTGATTGAATAAATGTAATATCAGACTAATCATGTGACAAGAATAAGAAATAAGAGATGAATGGCTTAATACCTGCAAAGTGAAAAAAGACCTAAAAAAGAAATTTTTCATGACATTAGATACATCTTCTGTGGAGAATTTAACATAAAAATATACCAAATGGGTTTCAGCCTGAACCAGTAGAGAGAATACTCAACTTGATGAGATCATAGGTCTGAGCCATTGAAATAAGAAAATACTATATCATACAAAATATTTCACTCATTTCTTAAACCCAATGATAATAATGATAAATCCCTAATAATCTTAAAATTTTTAAAAGTTCTTTCTTGCACCTTGGAATTAGAGAAAACAAGTGGTATTACAGATGAGGAAACTGAGATTTAGAGTAGAGGGTGACTTGTCAAAGTTCTCCTGTCTGGCAAATTTCAGAGTTGAGATTCAAACTAAGAGCTTTTGATTTCAAACATTCATCACTGAGCAAATGGAACCCAGACCTAGGTAGAGCACTACATCTTTGTTGATTCCATGCCTTTTCAATGGCTATTCCAGATTCCTTCTCATTTCTGACAAGTCCCATCTAAAATCCCACCTTCTATAGGAAGTTTGTGCCTTCCCTCTGTTGATTACCTCCCATCTGTCCTGTATATAACTAGTTTGTACATAATTGTTTGTATGTTGTCTCTTCCTTTAGATTGTTTGTTTTTTGGCGAGGCATTGGGGGTTAAGTGACTTGCCCAGGGCCATAAAGCTAGTAAGTATTATGTGTTTGAGATTGGATTTGAATTCAGGTCCTCCTGACTTCAGGGTTGGTGCTCAGGGCCATCCAACTGCCCCTTCTTTATTAGATTATAAACTTCTGGAGCACAGGAGCTGCCTTTTACCTCTTTTTGTATCCTTCAGGGTTAGCACAGCACCTGGAATATAGTAAAGGCTTGATAAATCTGTACTGATTGATTGTTGTCTCCTCAATAAACTTGGTTTAAATCCATGGCTAGCATAGGACCTGACACATAGAAGGTACTTAATAAATATTTATTGAACATTAACATCAAAACAGTGAATGATAAGCTACATGAGTAAAGAAAAAGTTTTAAATCAGAGTCTAGGATGACTTCCTCTTCTTTCCATTCAACCAAGATCTTAGGAAAGAAATTATAGCTTAGAGTTTTTCTTTGAAACACCAGTAACTCTGACTCTAATCTCATTATTTTATTCTTGAATGGGCTCTCACAGGATATATAATTAAATCCATATATGACCAGAAATCCTTTCCTTTTCAACAAGTGGACACCCAGCCTATGCTTAAAATCCCTCAATGATGGGAATCTCACTGTCTTCAAAGGGTCCCATTATACTTCTGGATAGCTCCAATAGTTAGCAAGCAGATCATGCTTTTTAGTGGGCTTAGTTCAAAAAGTAGGAGGCCCTGGATTAATCCTGGCCCCAGTCCTGCCCTGCCCTTTCCCTGGGCCTGGAATTTATGCTTTAGGGAGAGAACAAAGGTTTGATTAACTTTAATATATATCTCGCCTCCTCTCACAACTTGCTGGAATATAGACCTAGAAAGAATCCCTTTTGTAACTGACTTGCCAGTCTCATTCCTTTTTTCATTCTGTCTTCTTGTTGTATTAGTCCAGAAGTCTAGAAATATGGGTTTTAGCTTTGGTTCCACCTCTAACTGATGACCTTTAACAAGCCCTCTTCCCTTCCATGGCTTCAGGTTCCTTCTCTATGAAATGAGAGGTTTGAAATCTCTTAAGATCTTGTAGATCTACGATTCTTTCTGTCTCCCTGTTTTTCTGTACTTTTGTCTTTTTGACCCTGGCTTCCTCTTTCTCTATCTTTCTCTCTTATTCCCCCTCCCCTGTCAGCCCTTAAGAACTTCTCCCTAGTGACTCCTGTAATTTTCACCACCTCCCTCCCAGAACAGAAATTTGTACCCCTTACCTGGGCCTCCTCAAGGATGGAGGACAGGGGAGGGGAAGGTAAGTACTGGACTTCAGGGCCTCAGGCCCAGGGGGAGGAGAAGAAGCTTCTTTTATATAAAAACCCTCTTCTCTCTTTTCTCCTCCTCTTTTCCCCCTTCCCTACAAATGCTTGGAAACTCAATCTCCCCCCTCCTCTGCCTTCTATTTCTGGATGGGCTCCTTCCTGCCCCGGTCCCAATTTGGCTCCGAGACTGCCCCTCCCTGGCATGTTTTCTTGATTGCAGAATGGAGAGTTGGGCATACAAGTGTCTGAGATAAAAATAAATTGGATAGGAGACCAAAAAAAAAAAAAAAGGCAAAGACTAAATAGATTAATCAGAGATCTAAAAAGAAGTCAAATAGAAGGTTAAAAAGAAATCTAGAAGGAAATCAGTCTGGGGAATAAAAATAAATTAGAAAGAAGACTGAAAAGAAATCCAAAAGACTAGTTAAAAGAATATCTAATGGAGGGTGAAAAAGATATCAGCCAGTGGGGCTAAAAGAAAACAAGCCTATAATTTATAGTTTGGAAACTCTTTTCTCCCTTTTTTTTTTTTTTTTTCCTTAAATGAAGGCAACAGTTGACTTTCTCTAATAGTGTAGTTCCTCTCCCATTTTCCATGATCTTTTAAAGGTCAAGGACAATGGCTCAGTAATCATATATTCTAGGTCTTTCATTACCAAGATTGTATTTCATTGGGCCAGATGACTTTAACTCATCAAAAGCTTTCTCACTATCTTCTAACTTATCTTGGGTATTATTACCTTCTTAATACCATATTTATTCAGCCTTTTTCAATCCAAGATCTTCTTTTTAGCAGCTTATTGTTAGAGTGGATAGAGCCCTGGGCCTGAAGTCAGGAAAACCTAATTCAAATCCAGCTTCACACATTTATTTCCTATGTGACTCTACATGTCTTGGAACTTTTGTCTCTCTTTAGTTGATCCATTATCTTCATTCTGTCTATTCTGAGCAGCAAACTCTATTCTTCCTTTGAGTCTTTCTGGTGGTTTTTTTTTTTGGGGGGGGGATTAGTTTTCCTCATCACTCGCATTCATTCTGAACAATGGCACTTCTAACACTACTCTCATAGGATCCTGCCATGGTATTATATTCATTCTATATGCCATATCTGTTTTCTTCAAAATCTAAGTTGGTTTGTCAATTCTTGGTGTAGCCACATTTATCTCTTTAGATAATTATCTTTTTCCCTTCACAGTGGAATTTTCTGTTTTGTGTCTTTAAAAGTTCATCTTTGGGAGTTTCCTATCTCTAGTAGGTAGTCTTTTTGGATAGAATTTTAGATTCTATCCTTCTTCTGAACATCTTGAAATCTGCTCTTCCAAAATCAAAGTTGAATGTCAAATTCATTTCAGATTTCAACTCCTTCCTTCTGGATCACAAAGTCTAAGATGGAGCATTCCTTTCTCTGCAAGGTTACCATCATTTATACCTCAGCAAGTCTGTGAATACCAATTTTAGTCAGGATCAGATACAAAAAAAAAAAAATTATCCCCTTTGAAGGATGAAACTCTAATTTGCATAAATCAAGTTGTTAGTTAGACTCCATGGGAATCTTGCTTTCAAAGATGCCACATTCTAATGCTCTAGATATTGCTTAGAAAATAATTTACATTTAAAATCATAGAGTTCAAACATCAAATGATGAAATTATTCAAGATCTTGGAATTCACACTTGGAAAGGACTTCAAGGGGACCCATCCCCTTAACTATTTTTTTTTTTTTTTTTTTTTTTTTGGCTGAGGCAATTGAGGTTAAGTGACTTGCCAGAGTCAGAGCCAGGAAGTGTTAAGTGTCTGAGACCACATTTGAACTCAAGTCCTCCTGACTTTAGGGCTGGTGCTCTATCCATTGTGCAACCTAGTTGCCCACATCCCCTTAACTCTTTATAGAATTACAAAATGGTTGATAACTGACAGAAGGACATACCTGACAAGTATAAAACACTTTTATTTAGCACTTTGTGTCTAGCACTGGGTTGGAAATAAAAGTAGTACTGGGAATAAACAGAAGTAGTAAGACAATCCCTGACCTCAAGGAGCTTATATTATAAAAGGGGAAGATAATAGATAAAAGGAACTGTGACTAAAAAGGGATATTTTGGCCTGGGAATTTACAAGGATAATGAATGGAGCTATACTTTATGTGAAAAATTATTTTACTGGAATGGTAGTATTGATTTGATTATTGCTCCCAGAGATAGAGGTAGATGGAAAAAGGAAGATTGGGGGGGAGGGTGAGTGAGATAGAGTGGCTACAGTTATGAAGAAAATTATGAAGGCTAGAAAGCTGGGTGATAGGTTTGAGATTGGGTTAGATAGGGAAAATTCTCATCAATCAGGAGTTGAGTAATTTATGCAGTCTCTGCTTAAAAATATCCTGGATGGTGGAGAATGTATTAATTTCACAAGATCACTCTGACAGGGAAGTTAGATATCACTAAGGATAAGTTCAGGTCCATAAGTGAGATGTCTGTGGGGGGAAAAAAAAAGGTATTGAGAGCCATTCTCTTAGGGTTGAGAGATAGAGGGTATTGAGAGAGAAACGTAGACTGGGAGAGGGAGAGAGCACTTGAGCTGCAGAAAGTTGGGACAGAATGTGCCGGCCCATGATTTCTCACCAATTGTCCTAGTTCTTTGATTAGCCTCTGGCAGGACCCTAGAAATCTTGTCCGGGGTCTATTTATAGTGGGACTGAACAAGGACACAAGGGAGCTGGAGACTGTTTATAAACAAGAAGTCACCTGATGGGAGGCTGAGGAATTTCTGGGAGATTGGCTGCGGGTGAGGGTTTGGAGTTCACACTCCTTTCTCAGGCTTCATCTGCCCTGTTTCCAGTGGATGCAGCGGGGTGGGGGATGGAGGGTGGGACAAAAGGACAAGTCCAGACTGAGGAATTGGGAATCAATTCACAGTACATCAGTTCCAGGCCCCTTCCGGCTGGGAGCCCTAGGACTGAGGAGGCCCGGTCTGACCAGCCCTTAGGAAGCCTCCAATCTGATGTGGGCTTACTGCCGCTAATCCCCCAGCACAGCGAGGGGAAGGGGACAACTGGCCGCTGTAGCCTCTCCCCTCCTAGGGCAGGGGTAGGAAGGAGGGACTGCAGTGTCGGGTTTCAGGGAAGGGGGGTGCGGGTGATCGTGGAGCCTACTATACTTAGGCAGGATTTTGTTTATCCTGCCCACTCTGGAACTGCTATAGTCTCAGCTGAGACCCCAGCCTCCGTCCCTCTGGTTCCAGCTGTGTCCCAGGCACTGGGCCCCACGGCATCGGCTCCGCGCTGTGCCCCGAGGTGGGTACGGGGTCCCCGCGAGGCTACCTCGGTCTAGGCTTTAGAGCATCTGCATTGCCCCACCCCTTGGGACACCCACCCTGCCCCACACCTAACTGTCCACTTCCCCCCATAAACCCCGGCCCTTTTTCCTCCATTTCGATCCTCTCTTCATTGCCTCCCTCATTCTTTCTCTTCCTCCATTCTATCCTTATCTTTCTTTTCTCTCCTCCTTTAATGCCGACCCTTTCCATCCCGTTAGCCCCACCCCCATTCTCTCCTCTTCACCCTTTTATTTTTTTAGCCCCGCCCCTCATCCTATCCTTAACCTTTCTCTTTTCCTCTCTTCAACCCTGCCCCTAGGGTCTCTCCCCAGCCCCTCTCCTTAGCCCCCCTCTTTTATTTCTTCAGCCCCAAACCTCATTTCCTTCTCCCAAACCTCGCGGTATCTCTTCTCTGTGTGTATTTGTATGTCTGTTGGGATGGGGAGGGAAGGGGATGGGGGGAGGAAAAAGTCTTTCCAGGCTGCATTCTCTTCCTCCTATCCTCCTTCTCATGCTGTTGAAGCACTCGAAATGGATGCAGCCTGCAGTCCGAGTGCAAGGTCAGATGGTTTCCTGGAGCAGATTCAGCTGCTCCCGCCTGGCCTCCTGACAACCTTTCCCCGACCCTTCAAATGCTGTGTCTTCTCATGCAGCATTTGGAAGCTTGCCCAGAGCTTCAGGTTTTATTGACAAGCCCTTATCGTCCCTGGACCCCAACTTCTTGATGGCTAATTCAAGAGAGAATTGAACCGTCTGCCTTTGGCCCCAGGATTTTGATAATTTTTTTTTTAACTTTCTTGCCCCTTCACTTGTGATCCAAGACTCCTGGGAGTTCCTGGCTCCTGATCCTGTTTGGCTCATTCCCTACACACCTTTATTTTTTCCTGCTTCAATCACCATAATGGGGGAGCTGGTTCACACCCACACCTCCCCACACACACCCTTCCCTCTCTTTTCTTTTCCATATACTCCTGGACCGAAGAGTGAGTTCAGTCCTTGTTATTCACAAGGACTTATATGCAGAAATTCAGAAATAACCCCGCCCCAGATGATAGCTTTAGACACATAAACAAAAGAAATCTACCTTCCAGTGGATGACTGTCTTGTGTACCTCCAACCCTATTCTCCTAGAATCCTTGAACTAATTCATTTCTCCTTACAAAACAAAGAGGGAATAGAAAAGAGGACCACATAATTGTTTTTAAAAATCAGAACTATTCACCCTTCTGCAAATTCACTCCCAATCTCCACAAGTTACTCCCTTTCCTTCCAGTCTCCCCCAGGGACAATGCTGCCCGCCCTGATGATTACACTTAGCTGCCTGGGCTTCAGCTCCCTGACACAGGTAATGAATGGTATATCTCCATCCCCCTTAGTCCTCCTCCCCTGGACCTCTAGCCTCCTTCTCCAAGTCTCCTCCTGAAATCTCACGGAGCTCTGTTCCTCTTCCTCCTCAAATACTTCCTGGGACTTCCTCAAAATCACTAGTCCTCTCCCCAGAACAGTTGCTGTTCCCAGGACTTTCATATCCTTTCTGAGACCCTTTCTGTTCCCAAGATCCTCAAGCCCTTCCCGAGACTTCCACCCTTCTCATGTGTCCTTGTCTCCCTTTAATCACCTCTCAAAGCTGTTGGTATGTCAGACTTGGGGGTCTGGTTACTGGGTTGGATGATCTGAGTAGGTGAGGAGAAAGGATGAAGGAATGGCGGGGCCATTACCGCTGGGTTTAGAGGAAACGGATGAATGGGACCTGGAAATAAAAAAGAATCCATGATTTCCAGCTTGATATGTAGGCATCCTGAAAATTACAGGATTTAGTTGACCTGTTCTGTACTAATAGGTGGATATTTTTAAAGGGAGTGAATTTACAAGGGGAGTGGGAATGGAGTGCAGATAAGGAAGGACGGGCAACCCAGAATGACAATAATTCAGAGGAAGCAGCAGTTCCCACACTGGATATGCCTGAAGATGTTCTAGGGCTGGTCAAATCATCCTGCTAATGCATAGCTAATTGGTTTAGGAAAACCAAATAGTAAGAACCAGATGGAATTTTATCTCATTGGA
Source organism: Sminthopsis crassicaudata (assembly GCF_048593235.1). Taxonomy (NCBI): domain Eukaryota; kingdom Metazoa; phylum Chordata; class Mammalia; order Dasyuromorphia; family Dasyuridae; genus Sminthopsis; species Sminthopsis crassicaudata. The sequence goes on along the minus strand of NC_133619.1, from coordinate 579,775,540 downwards.
GCAATATAGCTTTGGGGGGAAGTAGTTTGGGAGAGTGGGGAGGCTCAGTTCAGGGGGGAATGGAGTGTTCTGGGGGACTTTTCCATGTGTGTCTCTTGGAAGTTGTGTGTTGGGCCAGATTTGGACCTGGCACAATTCAAGATTCAGAGCTGGTTGAATGGTAGGTTCCAAAATACAGGCACTAATAGGATAACATTAGAATGGAAGAAGATCCCCAGGGGAGTGTTCCCCTCTTTTATGCTTGGCCCTGGACTTTTTACATTTATATTGATGGCATTGATAAAGGCAAAAATGGCATACTTATTAAATTTTCAGATGACACAAAGATATAGAATTCTTCATGAAGGCAGAAATTTTAACATTGGGTCAAAACAAAATGAAATTTAATAGTGATAAATGCAAGGTCTCACATTTGGGCTCAAAAAATCGATTTCACAAATGCAAAATTGGGGAGACCTGACTTGAATAGCAGTTTATTTGGAAAAGACTTGAGGATTTTGGTGGACTACAAACTCAAGAATAAGTTAACCATATCATATGAAAACTAAGAAAGCTGAAACAATCTTAGGCTTCATTAAGAGAGACATCCAAAAATAGAGGGAATAGTCCCTTTATAGTCAGCCTGAACAGACTATGGGAAAGTATAGTATTCCGTTCAAGAAGCCACATTTTGGAGAGGGTATTAATAAATTGGAGAGTTTTCAAAGGACAGACAGGAAAAGTGAATGTCTTGAGTCTGTGTCTCACAAGGATTAATTAAAGGAACCCTGAGAAAAGAAGAATTGAAAACTGGGGGAAAGGGAGATGATATCTGTTTTTAAGTATTTGAAGGATTGTCTCCTACAGTAGAAGGAATATTCTATTTGACCTTAGAGAGCAGAACTGGGTGGAATGGGAGTATTGGGTATAAATTGCAGGAGACAAATTTAGATTTGATGTTGGGAAGGACTTTCAAACAAGTGAAGCCTTCTGAAATGGAATAGACTTTCTCATGAAATCACCAGCTCCCTTCTCCTTGAAGGTCTTCAGTTAAAGTCCAGATGGTCTTTTTTGTGAGATGTACTCTAGGATGGATTCTTTTTCAGTGATGAACTGGAACCAAAAATTTCTGAGCTCCTCTATAATTCTAGAGCCTAGCAGAATAAGTCTAATGCTTCTGTGTAGTCTTTAATCACACTTAAATATTATTTTCCCCTCCCTGGTTATGTGTATGGGTTGTTCAGGGAGAACTAGCATCTCTGCTGTGAGGGTTTGCAGAATCCAGGCTGTTCATCTATCTCTGCTGTCCGTCAGCCAAGTGTCATCTGTGGCTACAGCTGTAGCATGGGCAGCAGCCAGACACTATAAATTGTCTTGGCAGACTGACTAAACAAGGTTGAGGGTAATCTATGGGCCTTAAATCTGTCAGTGTGTTAGGTGGAAGTCTACTCCAAGCATGTAAAAATTTTCCTTGGGGAATGGATAGATGAGAGCAATTTCTCCAACACCTATGAAGGCAACAGAAGCAAGTGCCGAGGAGTGCTCAGAGCTTGGTCATTCATGGCCAAGGTCATCCACTGCATCCTGACTTTTGTCTTGCTACTGGACTCCAGTAACTCTATAAGAGATAATGAGGCTGATGACTTTGTACAGCCCTGTCTTACTTAAATCCATTTCACACAAAGTCAAGCTATCACTCCATAATGTCTTTTTTTTTTTTTTTTCACTCCATAATGTCTTAAGTCCTCTTCAAAACTGGATAAGCAACAACTGAACCTCAGAGTCATAGTTGCTTAACCATGTGTGACTCAGCCACTCTCCTTTGATCATACTCTAGATTATCATTGTAGTTCCTAAAATGTCCTCCTTCTCCCAATTTAGCATAATCCTCAAGATATTGTCTGATTAAAGCAGAGAAGAACAGGGTCATCAGCATATCTCCACCTCTATGGGCTCTGACATCTTTAATATTGAAATCCAAGGTCAGATTAAATTTTTTGGATGTTATATCATACTGTTAACTTTGCCATGATATTGCTGAAAGGAATAAGAGAGGGGTAATACCATCAATCAATCATTATTTATTAAGTACCTGTTACCTGTCAATCACTGTGCTAAGTACTGATGAATACAGAGCAAAAAATGAAATTGTCCCTGTCCTCAAAAGCTTATATTCTATTGGGAGAAACAATAAGTAAACACCTATATAATACCATACATATATAGTTGTTCAGTCAGTCAATCCTGTTCAGCTCTTCATGATCCCATGGATTATAGTACTCCAGACCTTCTAGCCTTCACTACCTCCCAGTCTATTCAAGCTCATGTTCAAAATATACATATATTTGCATATATACCTACATACCTGTACTATAAAGTCTGTGACCTAGCTTCTTGGAGAAAGGAAGGTGTGTTTAACTCTCAAGGATTATGATGCTTTGGGATAAAGCAGGAGACCCTTAGGGATCCCTTCATTCTTCAGTTCTCCTAATGGAAGTGGGGATATGCTGATGGTTTCAAAGGGAAGGCAGCTTAGCTTCCCTCTCCCTCTTCTTCATTCTTTTCTGACTTTATTGCTTCAGAAAGTAATGACCAAGGGACCACTTCAACTGTCTCATCTCAAACAGCCAGACCCTTTGGAACTGAGCCAATGTTTTCCAGAGAAATAGCTAGGATACACAAGCCTTGGCAATCCATGGAGTGTGCTCTAGCCAGAATAGACCCTGTTTTACTGCCATTATTTATTGTAAACACTTTCTAAAGAGAAGCCTTAACACTGGGGCGAGAGACGGATCAGAAAAGGTCTCTTCTTGGAGCTGTACTTTAGTTGAGCTTTGGGGCAAGAGAGATGGTCAGTTCTGAGATTCTGTAATTCGTTAACATAACAATCTTCAATAATCAAAGGATTTGTGACATCTGGGGACATCCCTAACCTGGTAGATTGAAGTCAAATTGATGTCCCTCCCCCTGTCAGAACATGAACTTAGAATCCCTTAGATTGTTCCCAAGTAAGCAGTCCAGAACCAAATTGGAAGATTTGGAACCCTCCCATATACCTGATTTTCCTCATCATTCAATCATGACAGATGGCTGAAGTTGCCCAGAGAACTGCAAAGCATCCCACATATATTCACTGTCCATGTCACCTTAGTGCCTTTACACTTTAGAAATCTAAATCACAATTGCTAGAATTTCAGAACTGAAGGGGATCCAAAGGACCAAGAAGGAAGTCCTAGGAATAGTGGAAGAAAGCAGAGAAGGCTGGGTGGGGGCTAGGTCAATGAGACTGTTTTGTATCTGAAGCACCAGGGCACTCCCTGTCAGCTATGGGAGATGCTCCAGATTCACCCCCTTCCCCACATAGCCTCTCTTCTCTGTTCCTCTCTTTCAATTCCCCTCCCCCCATCCATAGGCCCACCTTGTCCCCACTGTGCTTTTGGGCCCAGCTCCTGATGCCTTTGATGATGCTTACTTGGACTGTGTGGAGGAGATGGAGGAGGAGGTCCCCCACCTGCTCCAGGAGGAGATGGCGCAGCACTCCCTGCTCCGGGAGTCCTGGGGAGCTGCCACAGCTGCCTGGGAGAGCCGGAGAAGGGGGCTCACTCTGCCCCTTGGCTTCCGAACCCAGCATGCTGTGGCTGTCATGGTCTACACCAATTCATCCAACCCTCTGTACCGGGAGCTGAACTCTGCTGTGAGGAGCACAGGCAGCTCTCGGGAGGACTACATGGAGCGCTTCCCCTTCAAGGCCCTACATTTCTACCTGATGCGGGCCCTGCAGTTGCTGAGAGCTCCGGAGAGCTGCCAGGAGGGCCCTGGGCAGGAGGTATTCCGAGGGGTGAGCAGCCTCCGCTTCCAGCCTATGCAGCTGGGAGATGTCATTCGCCTTGGCCAGTTCACCTCCACCTCTGAGGAGAAAATGGTGGCCCAGGGATTTGGAAACTCCACCTTCTTCACCATGAACACTTGTTTTGGAGTTCCTATACAAGCCCTTTCAGTCTTCCCAGAGGAACGAGAGGTTCTCATTCCACCTCATGAGGTTTTCCTGGTGTCTGACTTCTCTCAGGATGGGACCCAAAACCTAGTGACCATCAGGAGCCTCAATCGGACCTGCAGCCATTTCAACTGTGCCTACCTGGGCGGTGAGTCAAGGGATAGGGGCAGATGCTAAACAAACTATCCTAGGATTCAGATCTGGAAGGGAACTTTGTTATTCTCTGGTTTAAGTCTTTCATTTTACAGAGAAGGAAAATTAGTCCCAGAGAAATTAATTGAGAGAGAGCAAGAAGCAAGATCAAGATTTAGTGTATGGCCCTACAGCCAGTGCCTAGTCCTCTAGACCACATTCCTCATTATGATTAAGTATTTGGAGTATTGTAATATTGTTGAGGGATGAGACAGTTTATTCTACTTGACCCAGAGGACAGAAGTAGGACCAGCAGTGGAGGGATGGAATTATAAAGGTTCTTTAAATGTACAGTTAATGCAAAGAAAATCATTTCCCAACAACAAGACATTTCCCAAAGTAGAATGATTGGTTTTAGAAAGTGATGAGTTTCCCATCCCTGGAAGTCCTTTGAGAAAGATGAATAATTTCTTATCTGGATTGTAGTTTGGAAGATTCTTAGAATCTTAGATCTAGAGCTGGAAAGGAAATATCTAAAAACATTTAATCCAACCCTCAAGTCTTATATATGAGAAACTGAGACCTAGGGAGGTTTAAGGGACTCACAGATTTGTATATGTCACAGGCAAGATTTGAACTCAGGTCCTGTGATTTTGAAATCAGTGCTTTATCCTGTTTGGTTAGAGAAAGGAAGTTGTTTTTGGTTGGCAGATCTGTGATTTTGTTAGGAAAGAGGAAGACACTAGGATCATGGAATCACAATCTTTAAATTCTAAAGCTTTAGGATGGCAGAGCCCTTGGTAGGCATTTAGTTCCATCTCCAACGCAAGAAAACCCACCTTCTCTCTAATGGGATCATCCAATCTCTACTTGAGACTCATCACCCTGTTGCTTTCAGATCCAAGGACCCACCCCAGAATTCAGACATCACTAACTCACCTCAGCTTCCTGAAACACCAGTTCCTCTCAGAGCTGAGCCCAGTCAGGGGACTCTTACTTTCTCCTCTTAGGACTTCCATTTTCTTATATTTTCTAAACTTTGTTGATCTTGGGCCTTTCTGACCCCTAAGCCTGTTTGGTTCCCTCAGCTACCTTTATTTCCTAATCACCTTCCTTTTCCTGTTGCAACTAATTATGTCTTGATGCCTAGTTCTTAGACTTTAAAGATAATAGGAATTAGAGTTAGAAGAGACATGAGAGATCATTAAGTCCTGTCCCCGTTTACAGATGAAGAAATGGAAGCACAGAGAGCCCAAGTAACCGAACCAGGGTCAGACAGCTAGCAAATGTGTCCAATGTGATTTGAACTGATGCTAAATCCAGGACTCTATTACAGCATCAGAGATCACATTCCATTATCATTTTGTAGAAGATAAAGGAGATCTGCCCAGGACCAAATGAGGAACAATTTGTTCAGGTCCTTTGCTTCTTAGCTCAGTGGTTTTACCATTCCCCCATAGCCTTGAGAGGTCCCCCTCTCCATGCCTCTCGACTCCACACATCCCAGATAGAATAAGATTTTCTAAGACATTAAAAAGAGAGAAATTAATGTTGGAAAGATCATTGGAAGTTCTTCTAAAAGAAAACTTCTCAGCTTCAGCTTAGAGGGCATTTCTAAGATCTCTCAAACTACAACTCCTACTTACTTAAGACTAGCATGGAATCCTTGGCCCTGGTTGATTTGAGGACACCTTAAGGAAGATGCTCCTTCTTAAAACCCTTCACTCCTCTCAAGTTTTTTCACAACTTGGTGGGACTGGGGACACTATCCACACAACAACACGGCTACTAACTTAACTCAATACCTTCTTTTCCTTCCCTGTCCCAATACAAAGAAAAAAGGAAATAGAATGAATGCTAACAGGATTCTCATCATCTTAGAAGTCAGAATGATTTAATTCCTTCTCAATTCCTCTCTAATGTTCACAAAAGATATCCCTTTTCCTAGAGAAGCTGAAGCTCAACAGCTCTATTGCTACTAGGTTAGCATATTCCATCTCTGCATCAACTCTGAGATGAAAGGGACTAGGCTTATTTAACAGGAAGAAGAGAAAGAATATCAACATTTAGCCCTTTAAAAGATGAACATGTAGGACAGGGTCAGACTTGTTTTTCTTAGTCCCAGAGGCCAGGACAAAGACCAAAAGGGAAAACTGGTAGGCCAATTGAAGCTTGAGGTCATATTTCCTGACCTCATGATGAGAGCTATCCGAAAATCTGATGGATTCCCTCAGAGACTAGCCAGCTCTTTATCACTTCTTCAAGAGGAGGTTGGATAACCACTTGCCAGAACACTGGAGAGGGTATTCCCACTCAGATGGAATCTGTCAGGTGGTCCTCTATCTTCAAGTTCCCTTCCAACTTGGAAGATTCTGTGTGAAATGTGTGGGAGTCCAGGACTTGATCCCCAAGGAGAAACAGGAGACAACCCTCACACTCAAACCTTACTGGAATCATAAAGATAGAATGAAGAAATTGAAACTAGAAGATAGAAGAAGGTTGCTGAGGGAAAGAAGGTTAGCGTCAGATCTTTAAGGAGGAAAAAACTGCAGAAAGGAAAGGGGAAGGAGAAAGGGTTCCCACAGAAGTGGGGTGGCTGAGTGAACTAACTTATGTCAGGACATGAAGAAAAGACAAATTCTGGGAAGCTTTGGGGGCAGTTAATCCAGAGTAAGGCTTTTATCTATTTCTCTTGGATTTCCAGGAGAGAAGAAGGAGGGCTGTGTACCTAATGCAGGTGAGTCCACTATCCACTTTACCCTGGATTGGGAAAGAAAGACCCCAGACCTCTCCCAGATCCAGCTGATCCATTCTCCCCCCCCCCCTTCTCTTCCTGGCAGGACAAAGTTGGGATGCTCTCCCCCCAGGATCTTGGCTTCAGCTGATGCCAAGGACTCTGCTCCTGCCTCCTGGAGCCTTCCAACTCTCAGGCCCAGTGCCCTGACCCTCCAGCCCGAGACTGGGAAGTTGTAGGGACCTCTGGGTCCCCTGTTGTGTAAGCCCTGCCAGGTTGAGGGCAGCCTGGAGAAGAAAGCAGAGGAAAAAGAAGAAGATAAGGATGATGATGATGAAGGTGTTTGGGAGTGTCTGTGAATAGTGTCCTGGGATCAGGGCAGGGGCCTCAGGCCCCACAGACCAGGCAGAGGGGAAGCTGCAGTAGGTGAGGTCACTCCACTTTATGGTTGTTACCATAGCCAACTCTCAATAAAAGACTTTGCAAAATGTCTGTCTCCTTCTTACAAGGCACAGGGGGATGGCCCCTTTCATTGACTGGTAGGTCCATGGGCTGGTGAGCTGGTCATTTGTTCAGCCCCTAATGTATCTCAGACTGAGTTTTCCATGCATTGTCCTCTGATGTACTGCAATAATGTTCAGCTACTTTCCAATATAAGCAGATATACACATCTCCCTTTAGGCAATTCATCTCCTTATCTGATTGCATTTCCTGCCCTTGCTTGTGGCTTAGAGATTCAGGAAATTACAGGGGAGAGAACTCCAGTTGTTTCACCATATGAGTTATATTTACAAAGTGATTGTTGTTTTGTTGATTTTGCTCAAACATGGGAAGTTTCAGTGACCACAAAAAGGGTCTGTTCCTTAGGCTCAACTCAATTTAAAACTATTCCCTTAAGTACTTACTTTTTTTTAATGTGTAAACATTTTTATACAATTCTCTTGTTGAACAAGAAAAATCAGATCATAAAGGAAAGAAAATGAGTAGGAAAACAAAATGCAAATGAACAACCATAAAAAGAGTGAAAATGTTAAGTTGTGATCCACACTCAGGTCTCACAGTCCTCTCTCTGGGTGTGGATGGCTCTCTTCATCACAAGATTATTGGAATAGGACTGAATCATCTCACTGTTGGAAAGAGTCATGTCTATATTGACGTTGCCATGTTAAGTACCTACTTTGGACGAGTCACTGAGTTGAGAGTTGGGAGTTACTAAAATGGCATTTCTTGCCTTCTAGTATCTTACAGTCTTTTAGGAAGGATTTAGTATACACACTTGATAAATAGATATAATGGTGTTTCCTTTTCAAAAGTGGCTAAATTTTTAGGTATAAAGGCCCAAGACAGATACAATGTGAAACTTTGAGTGATTGATTTGAAAATCCAAAAAAGCCAGAATCAATGGACTTGTTTCTGAGGACATAGACAGTCTAGATCTCATTACCCAGCCACTTGTTTGCAGAAGGACAAAGAAGAAACTTAAGAATTAAAAAACTGAGGAAGCTTGAATCCCAGAGCTGTCTGGCGATTATTGGACAGCCATAGATTGTAGAGAAAAGATTTGGGAAATGTGCTGAATAATTTCTATAGAGGCAGCTGGTCAGCATGGAAGCAGCTGGGTGCACAGTTGGTAGAACTTTGAGTCAGGAAGACCTGTTGATTCAAATTCATTAAGAAAATTCCTAATTTGTGTTACCCTGAATAAGCCATGTCACCTCTGTCTCAGTTTCTTCAACTATAAAATGGGGATAATAATAGCTCCTATTTCACAGGGCTGTTATGAAGATCAAATGAAATAATATTTGTTAAAAAAAAATTAACATAGAGCCTGGCATTAAATAAATGTTTACCTTTCCACCCCAACAAGTTAAAGTGAGGTTTCTCACTGAAGCCTTGAATCAGAAATTATTGTCATCAAAAGAAGGAAAAAGAGAGCTTGTATCTTTTTATAGTGTTACCTGATGAATGAAAATTCAGAGCCCCCACATGGAAAGTTTTCTACCAATCTCAAAATAGGGGTCTTTGTTGTCTCTGAAAAGACACAGCAATCCCCCACCTGAGAGCTTCAGCTGAGCCTGACACTAAAAGTAGCAGAAACTATAGCTATCATCAGCAAGTGAGCCCACCTGAGTGGGGGAATGTCCCAACAGAGCATCAATAGCTAACAGCCCAGGTGAGGGGGTCCCAAAGAGTAACTCATCTAGCTGAGGTACTGTGTCCAGTGAGTCTTTAGCCCAGCCCAGCAGCAGAGCCACTCTTGTAGCCCAGATATTACTCCCAGAAGTATTTCTGAGGAGACAGTTTGAAGAGGGGACCCCGAAACTCTAAAAATCCTTGAAGGAAAAAATCTTCAACTCTGCCTCAGTGAGGGACCCTGCCCAAGAGACAAACAGTTCCACTCTGTTATCTAGAAAGAAACTCATCATTGAATTCAAATTCAGCTCAAGCTGAAACCCAGCTTGAAACTCCACCCAGAATTTCCTTCAGCTGGTAGCTATAAAAGAGCCAAACTAAAACCCTCTCTTTGCAGAGGTTCTAATATGCCAGCTATGCCATGTTTGCTATGCCAAGGGCCTCTGATCACTGTAATATTCTTTTCCAGTGCCACTCTCTCTTTACCCTCACCTATTTCCCTAACCAGACTTTATGCCTCTCTGTCAGGATTTCTAACCTTACTTCCCAATCCCTATAATTAAACTTTTTATCAATCTAGGTTTTGGGGTCTGTAAATTCCTTTACAGAGAACCTCTGTACCACCAGAAGGGAGTTCCCTAAAACTTCCAACATTTGTGCTGAATCTTAAGGGGTTGCAGGGGAGCCTAACCTCTCCACTTGATTCCCTAAACCCCAAACCTGCCATTAGACCTTATCATTTAACTCCCTGACCACCAGAAACCCTAATCTCATTTTGGTTCCCTAAATCTAGACCTTATCAAGTTCAAGAAAGAAACGACATTAAAGCCCTACAATTCTGAAGAAATAAGAAACAGCAAGGCCTGGAGTTGTGAATTGTTTTGGACACAAGTGTTCCTTCTGTATATTTCACAATTATTGGACTTGAAGTTTGTGCTCACACTCCCTCTCATGAATGTTATGTATTAGTGGGGAAAGTGACCCCAGGTTTATGGGAAGGATGTGTTGTAACCATTCCTCCTTCTATGCCATTTAAGTAAATGTCTTTATTGAGTTGACTATTAATGGGAAATACACCAATGGGGTTAGAAATCCTTAGAACTTGAGAAAGCATCTATTCCTTTAAGAGACCTCAATCTACAAGTTTGAATACAGTTTGGAGCAAGAGTTATATAAACAACATAATAATGAGATAGGGTGGTAAGAAAAGCTTTGTGAAGGAGGTGGTAAGATAAGGTGAGCCATTTTTGAAAAGCTCTGAGAAGCAGAGGTGAAGAATGAATTTCTGGCATGGAAGAGATTCAGTGTAAACAGAGTCAGAGTCAGAAAATGAAATACTAAATTCAGGGAACAACTGGTAATTCAATTGGGCTGTAACATTCTGGCTTCAGAGAACCTATGCTGTAAAGGGCTAGGAAGTAAGAATCCATTTCAGGTTTTGAAAGCTACAGTAACTTAGTTCATCAATTCCTCTTCCAATAAACAATAGCAGAGACAGACTTGTTTAATATATTGATAAAGATCCCTGCAGCTGAAGCAAAATGAAAACTCTTCTTTATAATAGATCAAAAACATACCTTTGAACTTAGAATAGGAAAAGCAATCCACAATGGAGACCAAAGGCATTTGGGAGAAATATATTTGAAGACATTGCTATAATTATGCTCTGATGTATATCACAACTATTTACAATTCTGTCAAAATGGTCAAAATCAGGGCCTAACCATTTGTATCTCAGTGGATTGTTTTTTTTTTTTTTATTTTATTTAGAATTTTTTTCCCCACAGTATATATGCATGAGTAATTTTAAAAAATAATATTATCCCTTGCATTCATTTTTCCAAATTATCCCCCCCCTCCCTCTACTCCCTCCCCTTGATGACAAGCAATCCCATACATTTTACATGTGTTACAATATAACCTAGATACAATATATGTGTGTAAATACCATTTTCTTGTTGCACATTAAGGATTAGATTCCGAAGGTATAAGTAACCTGGTAGATAGACAGTAGAGCTAACAGTTTACATTCACTTCCCAGTGTTCCTTCTCTGGGTGTAGTTGTTTCTGTCCATCATTGATCAACTGGAAGTGAGTTGGATCTTCTTTATGTTGAAGATATCCTCAGTGGATTGGTTTTATTAGAGTGGATACAGGAATATCAGAGTGTACTATGTATTGACTCTATAAACATTGGAAACATATATATATATATATATATATATATATATATATATATATATATATGTCTCTCTGACCAATAAATTTGAAGACTGCATAAGCCATTCTTCTGCCTGGCCCCTGATTTCACACCCTTTATCACTACTGGAGCAAGACATCAACAAACTGGTGGTCTAGAGATTAGTGTCTATAAGAGAGTTATAAAGAATCCCCTTTACATCAGTTGCAGGCTCTAGGAGTGAAAGAATTCACTCATTCCCAAATATTAGTTGCAAAATGAAAGTTTATTGTTGGATAGAAATCAGTTTACACAGAGACTGACTTCTATAGTGGCAGATCTATGGAAAATGGAGTTTTGCATCGAAAATGCAGTTCTCAGTGGATAGAAAGTCTTGGTAGCTGAGTAAGCTACCGAGGTCCATCTGCAAAGATGGAAGCTTATTATATTAGCTATCTTAGTGGGGGTTGAGAAGCTGGAGCAGATCAGAACCAGTGGGGGCTGGGCAATCCAAGCAAGTCAGAATGGGGGCTGGGACAACCAGAGCAGACCAGAACCAGTGAGGGCTGGGCAGCCTAAGCAGGCTCAGAACCAGTGGGGGCTGGGACAAGCCCGGATCTCTTATTAGAATTCAAAGGGATGCTTTCGACCAGGATTTATAATTGAATGTCTGGCACACTGGAAAGACTATTTGTCTGGGGAGAATATGTCTCAGCCAGGAGGGGCTGAGAATCTGAAAGGAATCACAAATCAATAGGAAATACAGTTTCTTAAAGGGACCACAACCGGCTTCAATAAGATAAAATCTATAAGATTGATTATTGTCTAGCTGATATCAATATAGTATACATATTGAGTTTGGAATAAGGCAAAAATCAATCAGATAACAGGGACAGAGAATATTATCTGAAAGTATTAATTAAAGAAAAAGGACTGGGAGCTCTTCCAATTTCTGTATTCTCTATCTGGAATATTTTGAAAATATGTCTCCAAACCTCAGAGACAGATCCTTTAAATCCTTAAAGTAAATTCTTTTACTGGTACTCTGGAGGAAGATAGGAAGGCAAAGACTTTAATGTTTGAATGCTGGAAGAGGGGGAAAATCAGTGCCTCCTTTCCTCCCACTCCTTCCTGTTTGGATCTCTCTCTCAGACAGATATGAGGAGAAGTCAAATCCTTATAACCTCGGGGGCTAGTTCACCAAAGCAATTAAGAAAGCTAAAGAAAGAGAAAAGGATATTCCTTTCAAAATACAATTAGTCTTTCCGGTTATTGCAGCTCCTGATCCAAATAATCCAATGCAAATTATAAAATCGAAATCCAGTTTTCAATCAGCGTGGGGAGGCAATTTAAACTCTATTGAAACAACCTGTGGTTGAAAATGCTAATACCGATTGCAAAAAAAGCTTTAGCTGGGGGAAATCTTAAAATGACTAGTACAAATGATTCAAAAATGTCAGAATGTAGGAACTTTGACTTGTTAAACAACAGTCATGGCTGTTGCTTTAAATCAGGAAAAGTCACAATCTCAAAAATCTTCAAATTCTGGTAGATGCTATAATTCTGAACAATTGGGTTACCTAAGAAACAAATTGTATTACTCAAAAGGTTACACTTCATCACAATTCAGTAGATAAACCTTTAAAATCCTACTTTCTGACAGTACAAGATTTAATGCATACTATCACAGGAAGTGCTAGCCTTATATGGAATTACAGATAACAGAATATATTCTCTCCTCACTAGAAATCCACTTGAGTCCACTTCTTTCTGTATGCTAGGTCTTATTTTAGGATACAGGCATTGCCAAGGTTTAAGGTTATTTTGAATTTTTGAGAAAATATGTTTTCTTTGCTATGCCAATCCTCACCATGGTATTTTTCTTAAATAAAAAGGAGGATAAAATGGCACAATTATTAATACCTCACAAAAAATAGGAAAGGCATAAAAATAAAATTTAAAAATATGTATATAAAAAAGAAAAAATTGTGAGTAGTGAAGATCTTGGAGGTACAAGAAAAAAGGTGTTCTGGATACAATCTATCATTGATTCTAGATCAATTAAAAGTAGAAATTAGGAGGGATAAATTAGTTTCTCTAAATAATTATCAAAAAATTGGTGAGCCAAGTTACTGTAGATTTCAAAACCTGAAATGGACTCTTACTTCCTGACCCTCTATACTAGGCAATTGATCAATCTTTGTTGCCCATTTCTTCATATTCAGAAGCAATGGATTTAGCACTGAACAGAATAAGGAGATTGGTTAACTTACTTTTAGGAAAGTGCAAGATATCCTGTGAAAATATGATTCCTGTGACCTCAAGTTTTCTATGAAGGCAAAGGCCCAGCATTTTAATAACAGCATTCTGTTGATATTGCAAAATGACAGAAATCCATGGAATCAAACAATCTCCAAAGAATTAAAAATAAATGTCACACAGAAGGTAATGGAGAGACATATAGTGAAGAAGAAGGAACAGGCTATAAAATATCACCAATGATGACAGAAATAAGATATGTTATATGAATATTATTACTTATTATTAATAAGATATATTATATATATATATATATATATATATATATATATATATATATATAAGATATTATATGAAGCTAAGATGGATTAGTCATAAGGCAAGAACAAGGGATGACAAGTGGACAGCCAGAGTGCTCTACTAAGACATTTCCAATGTCAGGAAAATGAAAAAGTCACATTAGGTAGATTTCCCTGGGTTGAGCTTATGGAAGGATATAGATAATAAAGAAGGACATAGTCCAGCATGAGAAGGCATGAATGAGTTGTCTCTATATAACATGTATCAAAGTGGGATTTATTGAAGCATATTGCACAAAAACTGAGTCTCAAGATGATGGAGAAAAGTGCTGAAATTTGACTGCCTTTGCCATCCCTTCTTCATATCTCTGTATCAGTGTTAAACTTTCCCATTTGTAAAGGCCAGATATCCATAAATCTTCAACACTGATATGATTTGAACCAAGGTTTCTCTTTCTTATATTGAAAAAGAACTCTCATTTTTGATGTGATTATGAGCAATCTTGCTTTTGATCTAGATTTGAAGGATTGGGTGAGCACTATTTAACCAAGATACATCTGGCTGAATTCACTGATAGTTCTCCTGAATTCTTTTGACTAATCTAGCCTTTGCATCCATTTAACAACCTCAGCAGTGTTAGTCACAAATAGTTATTACTTATAACTAGACAGTTGATCTGAGCCTAAAGAAGATCTTTAAATAGTTACTGTAATCTTTGTAAAGGAGTCTGTACAATAAGGTTTCTTAGAAAAGTTTTAAAGGGAAAAAAACTGTTGAATTTTTGGACAGTCACTTAGAAGATAGGAAACTATCAATAACAATCAAAATATTTAATTAAATTATCCTTTCTGCTTAGGAAGAGAATCTCCCAAAATGGGGTTTATACTAACAATTTCTTTTTTTTTTTCTTATCCAATTGTCTTTTTTTAACATAGCTTTTTATTTACAAGATAAATGTATAAGTGATTTTTCAGTATTGACAATTGCAAAACCTTTTGTTCCAACTTTTCCCCTCCTTCCCCCAGATGGCAGGTTGACCAATACATGTTAAATATGTTAAAGTATAAGTTCAATACAATATATGTATACATGTCCATACAGTTATTTTGCGGCACAAAAAGAATTGGACTTTGAAATAGTTGTACTAACAATTTCAATATATGATTAGGTAACTAATGGAATCAATCCCACACAGTGGTCACTACATATAACTTTAATTCTCCCAGGAGAAAATTAATATGTCAATGGTAGCTTGAATCTTGTGTTGGGCAGTCACACATTGGCCAAGAAAAAAAGACTATAACAGACAAAGAAGAGAGTATGCTTAAAAAAAAAAAAAAAAAAAAAAAAAAAAAGATCACAGCCAGATTATAAAGGGTCTTGAATAAAGTGTTTTATCCTAGAAGCAAAAAAGAGTCATGGAATGTGGTTTTGGTTTTTTTAGTAGGAGTATGGTCAGATCTATGTGACATATAATTGTACCATGCACCAAATTCTAATTAAAGCATATTCTTTGTTTTATTTTATTTTTAAAAATCATTTTGAACTTACATAAAAAATGCAGAAGAGAACACTTCCACATACACAGCCCAACAGTAGTTTTTCTATTGGGTCTGTTTTTTGAAGAGATCATAAAAAAGGGGAAAGAATCCACATGTGTAAAAAAAATTTTGCAGCCCTTTTTATAGTGCCAAGGAACTGGAAATTGAGTGGCTGTCCATCAGTTAGAGAATGGCTGAACAAGATACTGCATATGAATGTAATAGAATATTATTATTCTATAAGAAATGACCAGCAGGATGATTTTAGAAAGGCCTGGAGATATTTACATGAGCTGATGCTAATTGAAGTGAGTAGAACCAAGAGAACATTGTACACAGCAACAAGAAAATTATAGTGATCAATTCTGATGGACATGACTCTTTTCCAACTGATTGATGCCAGTTCCAGTGATCTTGTGATGAAGAGAGCCATCTATGCCCAAAGAGAGGACAATGGGAACACACTGATCCACAGTGTGGATCACAATATTGTATTTTTACTTTTTTGTTGTTATTTTACTTGCATTTTATTTTCTTTATCATTTTGCCTTTTTTATCTGATTTCTCTTGTTCAGCTTGATAATTGTGGAAATATGTATAGAAGAATTGCACAGGTTTAACATATATTGGATTACTTGCCATCTAGGAGAGGGGGTAGGATGAAGGGAAGAAGAAAAAAATTGTAACACAAGGTTTTGCAAGGGTGAATGTTGAAATTATACATGTGTTTTGAAAATAAAAAGCTTTATATAAAAAATAAAATCCAATCAAAATGAAAAAAGAGAATCATATACATATATATGCATATGTGTATATATAGTATGTATATATATATATTTTTTCTTGTTATATTTATAGAATTCCTGCTAATATCTCTACCAATAGAGTTGGTATAGCATGAGTATCAATTTAGTATTCACTTTGTATGGAAGAATCAGAAAAACTTACCTATCTTTACTCTTTCTAATATGAAATACATAAGCTCTAGAGTTTTCTAGAGTTGCCATACTCAATCTTGTTATGACCAATGAGAGAGTAATCTTATTCATAAATGAATACAAGTTCAAAGTTGTAACAATACATCTCCTGGTCATGCAACAGAGACCAATAAAGTTGATTTTTATTTCTTACAGAGAGATTTGGCAAAGAGGATGTTGTATGAACACTGAGAGAGGGAAGCAGAAATTACTATAACCCTAGCATGACTTCATTAAGAATAGGGGATTCCTGACTAAACTCTTTTCCTTTTTGACAGGATAACTAGATAGACTAATGAAAGGGTAGCATGGCACTGGGGTAAGGAATCAGATAGGTTCAGGTTCTGCCTCTGACATTCACTAGCTGTGTGATACTGGGTGAGTTGCTATGTGCTTTGGATTACTCCCTAGGACTTCTGTCCCAAAGCTTAGACAGGTTTTGAGCTGTTTTGGTGGAGAAAGTTCATCACACATCATAGTCACAGAGCCTTTGTTTTGTACCTTTATGTGACTCAAATGGTGAACAGTGTGATAGGCTGACCAAAAAAAAATAATTCTCTTCTGGTCTATAGTTAGGGAGGAATAGGATCTAGTTTGGGGTATCACATTTTAGGAAAAACATATATATGGCAGATTGTGTCTAAAAGAAGTCAATCAGAATTACAAAAGGACTAAAAAATATACTACCCAAGAATCATCCAAAGGGAATTAGATTTGGCTTGGGGAATAGAAAACTTAAGATGACATAACAGTTGTCTTCAATATTTAAAGGACTATCATGGATATTTTCCTTGCTTCCAAAGGGTCAGGACTAAAAGCAATGCATGGAAACCAAAGGAAGGCAGATTTTTACAAGTATAAAGGAGCAAATCAACACAAAGAACTTCCTAAAAATAAAAAAAAAAAACTTCCTCAAAAGTAAAAAGTACTGCCTCACTTGGTAACAACAACAACTGACTTTTACATAATGCTTTACTGTTTGCAAAGTATTTTTTTTTATAACATTATTTCATTTTGGTCTCCCAATAAATCCTGTGAAGTAGGTATTATTATTCCAATTTTACACATAAGCAAATAAGCTCAGGAAGTTTTAAGAATGTACTTCATACAGCTAATAAATATTTGCTGTGACATTTGACTCACTCTATCCGTTATACCAAAATGTCTCTCAATATAGTAATGGATTCCCAACATTTTCCTTAAAAGTTCTGCCAAAATCTTCCCAATTATTATCCACTCACAGCTCCTCTTTAAAAAGGTAAATAATCTCTGGAGGTAGAAGTATTTTTTTTTTTTTTTTTTTTTTTTTGTCAGAAGTGGAAATTTTGTTGCTACATTTACAAGAGGGTGGCTGCTGGCCGTGGTTCTGAACCAGCCTATCCAATAAAACAGAAAGGCTTTGTTAGAGCTGCTAGCACTGGTTTGGGACAGGAATAGCTTTTCCTTCATATGTTCCAGAGGGTTGCCATAGTGGTCTATCTCTCATGGGGAACAGGAAGTAATTGGGGCCTGAGCTGAGCTCCTGGAAGGTTGTAAACCTGGAATAAGAATTAGCTGTCAAGTAATTCTTCCCTTAAATTATTGTTAGAATGACATTCCAAAAACCTACCCTTAATCATTGAATTTTTTGTGAGACATAAGAAAAATTTCTTGAGGGAAAGTAGCATAAGGTATTGTTGCATTTTTATCTTTGTATCTATAGTACTTTGGAAAGTGCCTGGCTTATAAGAGGAACTAAATAAACACTCATCATTGTTTTTGAAAATTGTAGTTTAGTAAGATTATAATTACTTATTATTTTAAGAGAACTGAGGAAAAAAGGTAGAATTGGTAATCAAAGCTTAGAAAAAGTGCTACCGGATCCAGAACTTGTCCATTGACTTTCTTTGACCAATGAGCTGAGAGTTAAAAGTGACCATTAACTCAGAGAAAAGAACTGAACAAAAATTCTGACCGTATTAGAGGGCAGGAATATCATGGATAACATGATATACAAGTTTTAAAGTTGCAAAAGATAGTGTCTATACTAAGACATAACAAAGATGATCAGAGGTGAAGTAAGATTAAAAGGGTACCAGTGGTACCCAGGAATTACCACATAAATCCCCCCCCAAACTAAGGCATAGATGTAAACTTCCTCTGGTTGTTCTTCACCAATATGTATCCCAAAAGGTAGCCCTGGAAACTGTACATAATACTCCTGATGTGTTCTGACTAGGACAGAGTGTAGCAGAACCATCACATCTCTAGTAGGAGACAATTTTTTAAAAGTAAGTTTTTGTTGATATTTTTGATTACTTTTTCATGTTACCATAGTTTCCTTTCATATTCCTTCCCTTTTATTCCTCCAAGAGAACAAGTACTAGATTTTAAAAGACAAAAAAGAAAACAAAAATTCAGCATAAGTGGTCAATATATCAATAAAGTCTGAAAATATGTGCAATGTGAAATACATGCACATGGTTGCATAGGGAAAGATTGGGAGTGTATTCTCATATCTCTTTTTTTTTTGAGTCATGCTTGTACTTTATAATTTGGTAATATTCAGTTTTAATTTGTGTGTATGTGTTTACATGTGGTTATTCTTTCTTTCCATAGCTATAATTATTGTGTATATTGTTTTCTTGGTTCTACTAACTTCACTCTGCTTCAGTTCATGTAGATCTTTCCATGCTTCTCTCTACATATCACATATCATTCTGTATTACATGCTGCAGTTTTCTTTCTATTTTTTTTATTATTATAGCTTTTTATTTATAAAATATATGCATGGGTAATTTTTCAGCATTGACAATTGCAAAACCTTTTGTTCCAATTTTTTCCCTCCTTCCCCCCCCCTCCTCCAGATGGCAGGTAGACCAATACATGTTAAAAATGTTAAAGTATATGTTAAATATAACATTTATATATGTACATATATATTTTGCTGCAAAAGAAGAATTGGACTTTGAAATAATGTATAATTAACCTGTGAAGGAAATAAAAAATGCAGACAGACAAAAATAGAGGGATTTGAAATGCTATGTAGTGATTCACATTCATTTCCCAGAGTTCTTTAGCTGGGTGTAGTTGGTTCTATTCATTACTGTACAATTGGAACTGATTTGGCTCATCTCATTGTTGAAGAGGGCCATGTCCATCAGAATTGATCATTATATAGTATTGTTGTTGAAGTATATAATGATCTCCTGGTCCTACTCATTTCACTCATACTGCAATTTTCTTAATGCAGCCTAAGGTCCTTTGAGTTTCTTGGTGATTTCCTCATAATGACCTTGCAGCAAATTAAAATTCTCAGATCCTTTTTCAGATAAATTACTATCTAGCCATGTTGCTCCCATCTCATATGTATGATTTTTTTAAACCAAAGTGTAAAGCTTTACATTTATTCCTATTAAATGTTATATTATCTGTTCTAATTTTTCAAGAACTTTCTAGATCCTGGCTTTGTCATGCAATGTGTAACCAATTCCTTCTATCATTGTGCCATCTGCAGAGTTTGTCAGTATGACAACTGTATGCCTTTGTGCAAACACAGATTCCCAGGGTACTCCATTGAACGTATCTTTCTCTTTGCTATTCTTTGCATTTGGTTATTCAATAAGTTCTGAATTCAACTAACTACCATTATGTAGCCCACACCTCTTTTCTTGTCCCTCAAAATATGAAAAAAAAACTACTAAATGCTTTGCAAACATCTATGTTAAAAGCTATATCTTTCTACTGACCTCCTTGTCAAAAAATAAAACAAGTCTGGTTGACAGAATTTTAGTCAATAAACATTTATTAAGTACCTACAACGTGCTATATCAAATGCTAAAGATAAAAAATAGTTCCTACTCTCAAGAAGCTCAGTTTGATATAGGAGATAACATGCAAAGAACCATGTAAATATAAGAAAATAAGGGGAAGGGAATAAGCATTTATATACTTCCTATTATGGGCCAAGCTCTATGCTAAGCGCTTTATAAATATTATCTCATTTGGTCCATACAACATATACATATAATGTGTGTGTGTGTGTGTAATTGAATCAACAGAGGGAAGACATTAAAATTAAGAGGAACTGGGAAAGACTTTTGTAGAAACTAACGGCAACTAGGGGCACAGTGAATAGAGTTTTGGGCTTGGAGTCAGGAAGATTAATCTTCAAAAGTTCAAATTCAGCCTCAGATGCTGAATAGTTGTGTGATTCTGGGGAAAGTTACTTAACCCTGTTTGCCTCAGTTTTCTCATCTGTAGAGAAGGAAATGGCCAACCACTCTAGTATCTTTGCCAAGAAAACCCCGAAATGGGGTCACAAAAAATTGGGCACAATTAAAAGGACTGAATAACAAAAAAATGACTATGACCTATAGGTGGGATTTTATTTGGGAATTGAAGGAGATCAGAAAAGCCAGGAGGTGGAGGTAATAAGGGAGAGAATTCCAAGTCTGGATGACAGTTAATGAAAATTCCTGAAGGTGTGAAATAAGTATTCAAGGAATGGGAAGGAGGACATTGTTACTGAATTACAGAGTACACAGTGGCAGGCTATACAATATAAAAAAGACTTGAGAGATAGGAGGTGGATTATTACAGGTTTTGAACAACAGAAGATTTTATAGCTTATTCTGGATTTATAGGGTAGAAAGTAACACAATTCAACATGCACTTTAGAAGATTAATTTTATAGCTGAATGGGTGATAGACTAGAATGGGGAGCGATTTGTAGTAAGGGAGACCAACCAGCAGACTATTATTTATGTTTGTTTTTGCTGAGGAAAATTGGGGTTAAATGACTTCCCCAGAATCACACAGCTAAGAAATGATTTGAACTCAGGTCCTCTTGACTTCAGGGCTGGTACTCTATCTACTGTGTCATCTAGCTGCTCCCTATTATTCTTTTTTTTTTTTTTAATTCTAGTTTTTATTTACCTGATATATGCATGGGTAATTTTACAGCATTGATAATTGCCAAACCTTTTGTTCCAATTTTTCCCCTCTTTCCCCCATCCCCTCCCCCAGACAGCAGGTTGACCAATACATGTTAAATGTGTTAAAGTATAAATTAAATACAATATATGGATACATCTGACTATTATTCTTGATAAAACTTCTGTTTCTTTGAGATTACTGTCATTTACGTGCGACAGTGAATAGAGTCCTGGATCTGGATTCAGAAAGACCAATATTCAAACCCAGCTTCAGACACTTAATTAGCTGTATGATCTTGGGCATGAGGTCATTTAACTTTTACCTCAGTTTCCTCAATGGTAAAGCAGGGAGAATAATAGCTTGTACCTCAGCTCAGATCAAGTATTTGCCCCCAAAAGCTTCACAAACCTTGAAGCCACTATATAAATGCTTGATGTTAGTTTTTCCTTTTTCTCTAATCATCCCTTTAATAATGAATTTTAGAATGATACTTGGAAATGGAATTGAGTTTTCTAAGCTATGGTTTTCTGATTCCATTGTTTTCCTTTCTTTGAAAGCTGGTTTTCTCAATTTTCATTGTTCTCTCTCTGTAATCACTTTTTATCACACTCTTCTTGATATTCTCTTTCTAGATTCTCAGAACACTACTCTGACCTGGTTCTCTATTAGGTACTAGATCACTCTTGGTCTCCCTTGATTGATCTTCATCCATATCACACTCATTGACTGTGAAAACTTGGATGATGGATGATAATTATCTTGACAATAACAGGAAAGTTCAGAAGAGTGAAGAGCTTGGTCAAGGAAGAGGCTGACAAAATGTTTGTGGCAGCCCTTTTTGTGGTGGCTAGAAACTGGAAAATAAATGGATGCCCATCAATTGGAGAATGGTTGGGTAAATTATGGTATATGAAGGTTATGGAATATTATTATTCTGTAAGAAATGACCAACAGGAGGAATACAGAGAGGCTTGGAGAGACTTACATCAACTGATGCTGAGTGAAACGAGTAGAACTAGGGGATCATTATACACTTCAACAATGATACTGTATGAGGATGTATTCTGATGGAAGTGGATATCTTCAACATAGAGAAGAGCTAATCCAATTCCAATTGATCAATGATGGACAGAATCAGCTACACCCAAAAAAGGAACACTGGGAAATGAGTGTAAACTGTTAGCATTTTTTGTTTTTCTCCCCAGGTTATTTTTACCTTCCAAATCCAATTCTTCCTTTGCAACAACAACAACAACAAAATTCGGTTCTGATCATATATTGTACCTAAGATATACTATAACATATTTAATATGTATGGGAATGCCTGCCATCTAGGGGAGGGGTGGAGGAAAGGAGGGGAAAAATTCGGAACAGAAGTGAGTACAAGGGATAATGTTGTAAAAAATTACCTATGCATATGTACTGTCAAAAAATGTTATAATTATAAAATTAATAAAAATTAAAAAAAAAAAAAGGGAAGAGGCTGAATTCAATTCTGTAAATGAAAAGCTTGAGATGCTTATAGGACATCCCAGTGGGAAAATAAAATAGTTTTTGATGTAACACTAGAACATAGAGCTGGATAAACAGATTTGGAAATCATATGCATGCAAATGACACTTTAGACCAAGGAAGCAGATATCACCAAATGAGATAATATGAAGAAGAATAAAGGATCTCCCATATATTATTTGAAAGATATCTAAAATCGATGTGCTATGGATGAACATTTGGAAAAAAAAATGGTCAGACAGGTAGGAAAATGAAGAGAAATTTATCATTACAACCAGGGAGGAAAGAGTATCTAGGAGGAAGAAGGTTGACACCAGTGTCACATATTGCAATGATGTCAAGAAGGACGATGAGGGAGAGGCAATTTCACTTGAATGATTAGTTCAGAAGCCAGGTTACATAGGATTTAAGAGAATACTGTTTATATGTGGTTTGTATTGTAGACTGATTATAGAAAGGGAAGAGAGATATAGGATGATAGTCATGGGAGCCATGGGAGGATTTAGTGAACAATTTTTAAAGGGATGATAGAGACCTGAGTGTTTTGCTAAGTAGCAGCAGTTAGTAGATAGAAACTAAAGACTGGAGGGGAATGAAGATAGTTAGGAGCAATTTACTAGAAAATAGTGGGAGGAGAATTGGGTCAACAATATACACAATATATGTATTGTATGTATATATGTATGTATAGGGATTGACCTTAGTAAGCAGAAGGGTTATCTCCTCATTAGAGCCTAGAATGCAGGAGAGAGATAGTGGGGGACAATGTCAGGGAAACATTAGTTGAAGAGGAGGGAAGAGAGAACTCTTGTGAAATGGTCCCATTTTCATTGGTAAAGTACAAGATGAAGTCTATAGGGAGAGGGTAAGAAGAGGAAGTGATGGGAAAGACTTGAGGAGAAAAAAAAGATTTTGAATAGCTGCTTTGGTGAATGGGATAAGGAATCTGAAAGAAATAATAAGGTTGCATTGCTAGAGTGAGGGTCCAGGTGAGATTAGTTTGCATAAATCTGTAATGGATCTAATCATCTTGGATGATCTGGGTTCACTTCCCCTATAAATTTTTGATCTGTTGTATCTTCTTATCATTTTTCTGACCTAATCAATTAATCAACAAATATTTGTTAAATATTAAACTGTTTTGGACAAAAAGAACTCTAATAGATGATGTTTGGAAAATGGAGGTCCCTCATTCCTATTTTATTGATAGGGTTCTAATGGTTTCCAAGCTCCTTATCTAATTTTTTGGTCAGGTGGTCTATAGTACACTCCAAAAATAATATTGTTACTTTTCCTTCCTCCATTGATCTTCATCCATGCTTTTCTTCTTGGATTTGTTCACATGAAAATATCTTCTTAATATACCATACCCCACTTTTCATTTTACCTATCTTATGTCTTTTGAGTAAAATGTTTCTTCCAAAACCAGTCTAGTTATGGATCACATCCTAAGTCTTAGTGATACCCACAAGATCAGACTTTTTTTCTCACCTTCATCTTGTTAGAAGTCAAAAAAAAAAAAAAAAAAAAAAAAAAAAAGCTCAGTTACTACTAGTAACTCATTCAAAAGAAAAGTTGGTTCACATTTCATCTTATAAACTGATAATTGGGCAGTTTATCCTGTCCTCTGATAGTTTTTTTTTTTTAAATAGTTTTTATTTACCAGATATATGCATGGGTAATTTTACAACCTTGACAATTGCCAAACCTTTTGTTCTAATTTTTCCCCTTCTTCCCCCCCCCCAAGATGGCAAGTTGACCAATACATATTAAGTATATTAAAGTATAAATTAAATACAATATATGTATACATATTCAAACAGTTGTTTTGCTGTACAAAAAGAATCAGACTTTGAAATAGCGTACAATTAGCCTGTGAAGGAAATCCAAAATGCAGGTGAACAAAAATAAGAGTGATTGGGAATTCTATGTAGTAGTTCTGATACAGATGGCAACCAATAAGGGATTACTTCAACATTATGAAGAGTATAAAACCCTAAGAGATCATTATAAATGGCTAGTTCCATCACTACATTACACTAATAATTGCTTTTGTTTTATTTGTGAACTCTGAATTCTCTTTTTTTTTTTTCTTTTTCTGGGGTTAAGTGATTTGCCCAAGGTCACACAGCTAGGAAGTGTTAAGTGTCTGAGACTAGATTTGAACTCAGGTCCTCCTGAATTCAGGGCTGGTGCTCTATCCACTGTGCCACCTAGCTGCCCCCGAATTCTCATTTTTTATTTTGGTAATTTGATTTTCTACTAATATTTTGTATGTTTCATTAGCTTTTTTTAAAAAAAAATAGAGAACCTAGACCTCTGATTTCATGTATTATGCTAATGATAAATTTTCCAATTTTTTTATTTTTCAGGATTTTAATTTTTATGCTTCTTTTCAGGTTAAACTGTAGATTTTCTAGTTTTCTTAATTGAATGTGCAATTCACTAATTTTTTATTGATATACAGGTTTAGCACCTGCCATAAATTTTGTTGTCTCTTTCAATTAATTTTATTTAATTATTATTTCTTATCCCTATGATTTGTTCTTTGACTCAATTTATTATTTAGGATTATATTATTTAGTCTCTGAATTCTGATTCCTTTGATCAACTGTCCCTTATCATTTACAACTTTTCTTGTGTTTTTTTGGTCAGCAAATGATGTATTAAATTTCTGCCTTTCTGCCATAAGTTCTTTATGTCCTAGCACATAGTCAATTTTTTAAGAGAACTATGATAATGAAAAATAAATTATTTTATATTTCTATTCAGTAACCACCAATAGTCAGTTGTATCTAATTTTATTAAGACAGCAAAGCATTTGAGTGGGGGAGGGAAAAAGGAGATTTCATTAGCATTTTTTCCTAGAATTGGTGGTATGGGTGGTACAGGGTTAGATCATTTGCTACACAAGTATTCTTTATTCAACTCCTGAGGCTGGGGGATTGTGCCTGGCCACTGGACCTTCCTCTGGAGATACATTCACATCCCCCTCTTCTCTAAATGCCCTATGAATCTCCACCTGGTCAGCGGGAATTCTGTAGGACCCTTCAAATGCCTGCGTCTTGGAGTTCTCGACTTCCTGAGTTGTATGTTCTTCAGTATCCTGAACCCCTAACTCAGAGACTCTGAACTCCTGGCTCCCCATGTCTTCAGATAACTGTGTCCCCAGTTCTTCAGGCCCTCTCTCTCCCATTTCCTCCTCTTTTTCTCTCACTTCAGAGGTCTCAGGGATGGTGGGACCTAGATTTTGGAAGCTATTTCGGACACGAGTTATGTACCGGCTCAGGATACTAACACCATCAGGGAGCCGAGGAGTCCCACCTTCAGCCAGCGTCTTCCTTACACCAGCCACCTCACCCTGCAGTCTGGACACTGTCTTGGTCAGCTCTGTGAGTCGGTTGCCAAGGTCTAGAGAAATAGAAAAGAGTAGGGGGGAGTATGGGGATGTGTTTCCCACCTCTGGGGGCACCTCGGAAGGCCCCAAGTTGAATAAACTTTCCATGAGTCACCAATCTCAAGAGAGCTCGGAACTGTCAGAATGGGCCTTTGGGGAACACTTTGGCCTATGGGCTGGCACTCATTTGCCCTCAGAAAGTTTTAGGCTTATGAGAGGAGAGGGGAAATTTAGGAGTGATTCCAGGATCAGTAGAGCTAAACACTTGGATTGGTGGGTTGCCCTCAGAGAGAGCAAGTCCTTATGAAGGAGGTATTCAAGAAAAAGAGGCAGACTAAAGACATATAGAAAATCAAAGGGTCCACAACCCCAGGTCTTGGAATTTGGGGAAAGGAGAACAGGGTCTGGGGAACACAAAGGCAGGGAACTGAGAATAGGGACCAGCTTCAGAGACTGACCTTTCCGACGGCTTTCTTCAAACTCACGCCTTGCAGTCTCAATGTAACGTTGCACCAAAGCTTTGATGACTCGTACTCGGTAGGAGCCCCCCTCACCTTCCCCATTCCCGGCCCCTACCCCAGAGTTTGCCTGGAATATTTAGAGAAAAGAGAATTTGAACTATCCCTCAATGAATGTACTTCCTCCAAATTCTTCCTGCTAGGGTATTGCAATAACTTTCTGCTGGGTCTGTTTGCTTCAAATCCCTCTCCACTCTAATCCATCCTCCATTCAGTCTCTAAAATGATTTTCATAAAGTCTGGGTCCGACCATGTCACATACTCTTCTTCCCTCCCCAATAAACTCCAGTGGATCCCTAATGCCTCCAGAAACAAATAAAAATGTTGTTTGACTAAGCTCCCCTTCTACTTTCTGGTCTTCTCAACTTACTCTCTGGTGGTCCTCTTCAATCTAGTGACACCGGCTTCCTATCTGTTCTACAAACAAGATACTCTATCTCTCGGTTCAGGGCATTTTCTCTGACTGTTCCCCATGCCTGGGAATCCTCTCCTTCCTCTACTCTGACTCCTGACCACCCTCGTTTCCTTTAAATACCAATAAAATCCCATCTTCTACAGGAAACCTTTCTGAGACCCTCCTAATTCTAGTAATTCTCTGTTAATTATCTCTGATTTATCCTGTATATACCTTGCTTTGGACATATGTGTTTGCATGTGGCCTCCTTTATTAGATTGTAAGTTCCTTGAAGGAAGGAACTTTCTTTAGACTCTTTCTGTATCCTCAATGTTTAGCACAGTGCCTGGCTGTGCTAAATAAGTATTGATTGATTGATTGATAATTCCCACCACTCACAAAACCAAAGCCCAGGGGAAAAGATCAGTGATAGAATCCCCAATTGGGAGTTCTAGATGCCAGGGTCTCATTCCTATTCAGAGGTGTAGGGAAATTCTTTTCTGAGACAGGTAACTATGGGGAGTAATTAGGGGTAACAGTTAACTAATAAGTGACTTTATTATGGCTCCTCCATAATAAGTCAGTGGAAGAGCTGGGATGGGAATCCAGTTCTCCCAACTTCTAGCTTAAAGCTCTTCAGGAAGAAGGACAGATTGGACAGAATGAGGATCCTATGCCCTCCTTCGCCTTAGTTTGTTGCTGGGTAGGCACTTACCTGGCCATAACTCCCTCTTTCCTGAAACCCCCATGAATCACCTGCTAGGTTATAATTCTGACAGCTAGCTCCCCATGGCTTTTGGGTATGGCCCCTTGCTTGGGGCTTTGCTTCTCCCCATCCTCACCCTATTCTGGCTTGGGTGAGCTGCAGACAAACCCTATCTCTTCTTTAAAAAGGCAATCTTGCATAAAGGAAACAGCACTGGATTTCATGTCAGGGGATTTGGAACTGAATTCAGGCTCCTAAAGCTACTTTGTTTTCTCAGGTGAGTCATCTTACTGCTCTGGGTCCCAGTTTCTCTGTAATAAGCTATACATACACTATCCACCTTTCAAAAATATTGTAAAGAAATTGTTTAAATTCCATTGACACTATTGTCTTAGCCAGGCTATGACTAATCCCTGTATTTAAAATTACAGAATGATACTATTTCAGAACTAAGAAATATGTGCTCCATCACTCATGGTAGAATTCTGCTTTGGGATCCCAGTTAATTTCCCCCCAAGCCACTTAAGCTTCTCTGCACAAATGTCAACCTCATTAGGGCAGCCCTGAGGAGAGAGGGGGAGTAATCCATCTTCAGGCAAGTTGGGACAACTAAGGGAGAACAAGATCTTGACAGAGGACAGAGACAAAGCAGCAGTAAATAGCTTTAAGGAACACTGCTAGTTAGAGAGGGCTCCCCACTAGCTTGAGGGGAGATGGAGAGAGCAGCTTTTAGGTGCTGGTCCCTTCTTGTTTGACATCTCCCTCACGAGGACTAGTCCAGATAGACTCAGAGACAGCAGAAAGACACACAGGCAGATATGGATGGAGTTCACCATCTGACAAACTAGGACAAATGTGAAACATTTGATAGATTGTGGGACGTGGAGACAGAATGGTGCAGACATGAGATGGACGAAGAGAAAGATTAGGATCGATACAGGGCAGCTGTAAGATAGACATGGAACAAGCAATCAGATGGGACACTCACGAAGGTGGGG
Organism: Sminthopsis crassicaudata; assembly: GCF_048593235.1. Taxonomy (NCBI): domain Eukaryota; kingdom Metazoa; phylum Chordata; class Mammalia; order Dasyuromorphia; family Dasyuridae; genus Sminthopsis; species Sminthopsis crassicaudata. The sequence goes on along the minus strand of NC_133619.1, from coordinate 579,746,870 downwards.
ATGGGGGGATAGGCAGGCTCCTTGGTCTTGCAGCAACAGCAACAAAAAAATCGGAAGATTCTCCTAAGAAAATTGGGTGAAGAGTCAGGGGGGATGGGATGAAGGGCTAGGGTTAGGTTAGATCATAGGAATGAGGGATATGAAAAGGAGGTTGGGGGATGGACTGGGACTTGGGAGAATTGGAGGCTGCAGGGAATTCTTGGAGGAGGAATGGAGGCACAGAATAGGGGGATGAAGGATTGGAGGGATGAAGCTGTGGAGCTTCTCTTAACAATTTACCTGAGCAAATAGAAGAAGGCCTTAGGTGAGGGCAAGATATTGAATGGAACTGGCAGTGTCAAGCCCTCCCGAAAGAAGGACAGGTAGAGCTTGGAGCGGGCAAATTTCCATTCCACATCAGCATCATCCTGGGGGACGGAGATGGGGGAGAAGCTCAAAGACCCACACCTCCCTGCCTACAAATCTACATTAATCCCCCTTCTCCTCCTCTATTCCCCATCTCCCTTTTGCCTTCCATTTCCCTTCCCTTCCCTCTCCTCCTTTATATCCCCATTTCTCTTTGCCATTCTTTTCTGCTGCCATCTCTAATCCCATTATCTTCCTTTTTCCTTTTCCTTTCAGTTCTTTATCCACCCACTCTTGATTATCCTTTAATCTCCTTCCACAATAGCCCTTTTATTCCTCAGCCCCTTTTTCATTCCACTTTCCAACCCCTTTCCTTCTCTAACATGCTGTACCTCAATCACCCAGTCTTTTACCTTAGCTTCTGCTTTTCCATCCTCCTTCCCTTGAGAGGACTCTTGGTCCTCCCGATCTCCTGTTCCATTCCCCTCTCATTCTCTGGATCCATCCCTTAACTTCATGCTTTTCTCCTTTTCTCACCAGATACCTCCCCATCTTTTCCCCCAGCATTCTAATAAAAACATGTATATATTTCTATTTTGTGGTGATGTTGTGAACATGTCCAATTCTTTGCGACCCTATTTGGGGTTTTCTTCAAAGGTATTGCCATTTCCTTCTCCAGCTCACTTTACAGATGAGGAAACTGAGGCAAACAGGACTAAGTGACTTCCAGTGTCATACAGCTAGTAAGAGTCTGAGGCCAGAGTTGACCTGGGAGATAAATCTTCCTGAGTCCAGGCCTAATGCTGCATTCATTTTTGCCACCTAACCGCCCATATATTTTTTAATTGCACTTAACAAATAACTTTCTGATAACAAGTTTTGAGACAGGCTCACATGATCATAGATTTGAAACAAAGTAATCATAGTCATTTAAGTCAACTTCTTCATTTTTAAGATTCATTAATTCATTCAACAAGCACTTAGTACTTATTCTAAAGAAATGAGCCTCAGAGAAGCCATTCAGTAAAACACAGGACCTTTACATATTCAACAAGTCAATCAGCAAGCTTTTAAATCCACAAGCTTTTAACTAAGGTCTTCAGACTCGTCCAATCTTATTGTCTTCAAACCTCCTTTTGTCCCTCTCTTGGCTTCCTAACTCAGCCACAGCCCTAACCCTTCCCAATCTTCTCTCCCTCCTAACCCAAGCCTTCTTCATCCCCATCTCCTCTCCTCCTTGCCTATAGAATTTCTTTAAAGTCCAATTTAAGGGTACCTCCTCCTGGAAATCTCTGATCTCCCTTCTCCTCCCCCCTACCAAATAAAGTCCTCCATTATGAGCAGTATTGTATATTCTAGTTATCTACTATGAATATCTTAGATCTCTTTAAAAAAGACCTTATTTTTCATTATGGCAAGTACTGGACTTTTCTCTAAATTTTGCACCTTCTCCAGTGCTGAATTCAGGGATCTGCATAAAGTAGGAATTTAAAAAAATGTTCGATGATTTGAAAAGAATCTCCCATTATCACATTTTCTCTTAGTAGACTGAGCTCTGGAAGAGCAAATATTAGGTATTTCTAGTACCCCATTGCTCCCATATTTACCTCCTTCAATCAGTTTTTTCCTCTGTAAAATAAGGGGGTTGAACTAGGTGACTTCTAAAGTCCTTCCAGCTCTAAGTCTATAATTATATACTATCCTTTGGGTCCTTTCCCTCATCTTTCTGCTGTCTTTCATGCCCCTCCTTTGATCCAAACTGTGTTCCAGGTCCTTGCTTCTCTTCTATCACCCATTATCCCCTTCATCTCCCAGCAGGTCTTGGGTCTTCCTCTGCCCTTCTATATCCCTACAGGTCCTTTGGTTTCCCTCTGCTCCTCCATCTCCCCTCATCCCTTTCATTTGCTTATAGGGGCTTACTCCCTTGCTGCTGTTCTAACCTCACTCATTCCCATCAACTCCTTTCAGGTCTTTGGTCCTTTTGCTCTTCTATCCTTTTACAAGACCTGTGTCTCTTTGGAGGTCCTTAGTCTTCCCCTGCCATTCTGCCCTCACTTCTCTCCCACCTCAATCTTCTGGAAGGAGTTGGTGATCATGGCAATGAGCATGTTGAGCAGCACGATGACCATGACGATGGTGAAGATGCCATAAAGAGCGCGGCCCACAAATTCGGGCACCAGGAACTGTGGCATGTCCACCACACTGTGCTCTTCCATACCGAACATTGTCCAGAACAGAAACTGGAATGTCTCATTGAAGCTGGGAAAAGACGTGAGTTGTGGATCAGAAATAGGGCTGAGCTAACCCGGGTCTCTGCTTTTCCCTTTCCATTAATGTCATTGTCTACAGAAAGCTGACCATCTCAGTCAGTGACAGAACCACATAGGGTTGGGATGCTGGGGATACTGCCCAATTAAGGTATTCTGGGACTCAGCTAGAATTATCTCCTTATGCCAGTGGAAAGGGAGGATATTGTAAGAGATAGAGTATTGGACTTGCAGCCTGAATACAAATCTTGACACAGATATTTACTAGCTGGGTGACTCTAAGCAAGTCACTGAACCTCCTTGCCTCAGGTTCTTCATCTGCAAAATGGGGAGATAAAGGCAACAAAGAGGATTTTAAAGATACAAGCCTTAGATTAAAACTGCACTAAGATTTTTAGGAAGAGTATAAGAAGCAAGGAGACATATGATGGCACCATAGATAAAGAGTTGGGAGATCTGACTTTGAGTGTTGCTTCTGAATTATGCTGATTATATGACCCTGAGCACCAGGCAACCCTGTAAGACTATAAAATGGAAAGAAGGTACCATTCTGATTTTCCTCCCTTGAGTCCTCCATGTCAATGAAACCACAGGTCTAGTTTCTATCCTACTGGGAGAAAAATAAATATCAAAAAAGAGATGTTTGGAGGGGAGGAGATGCTGAAAATTGACATAGAGAAGGCAGAGCTGCTCAATTTTAATTTTCTTCCTGTTTTCTCTGTCAAGGAGATTAGCCTTTGCTCTGGAAAGGACAAAACGCAAGAGGCTAACAGGGAATTGATATTCAAGATAAGTAGGGAGATAATAAGGTTGCACCTAGTTGTCCTTGAACTAGGACATGACCCAGAGAACTATAGGCCCAGTTCTTTGAAGAGCTGGAAGTCATGATTACTGAGTCATTACCATCAATATCTGAAAGATTGCAGAAGAAAGGAGAAATGTATTGTCCTGATTTTCAAAACACAAATGATAGAACAGTGATCCTGACTTAAATTTCTGAGAAAATTCAAGAATAAACCATTAAAGAGATGGTTAGTGAACATCTAGAAACCAAGCAAGCAATAATTACAAAGAGCCAGCATGGTTTTAAGATTTGGTGATACCAATCTTTCTTTGAAAGAGTTACTAACCTGGAAGATAAAGGGAATGTTATGATTACTATTCACCCAGACTTTAATAAAACTTTTTGTAAAAAGTATCTCATACTATTGATATGGAAAAAATAGAGTATTACAAAAGAGAGTTAGAGCCAAAGAGTAGGTGTTAATGGCTAATATCAATGAGGCAGTTCTTCGTTGGAATATCTCTGATGTCTAGCACAGAACCTGGCACACAGTAGGTACTTGATAAATGCTTGTCAATTGGATCATTCGATTTCACCCCAGAAATCTGTGCTTGGCTGAGCAGTTTTGATATTGTTATCAATGACTTGGATAAAGACAGATGCAAAGATGTCACATGTGTCCTAGAGCTAGCTATACCTTACTTGGTTTTTAAATTTTCAGTGTGAGCATTAACACTTTGGAAATCAGCAAATGCCTCACTTCAGGACTTGATTTATTGTTCTGTTGGTTGTCTAGAATTAACAAAGTGAGAGAGAAATGTTAACAATGCAGATTAAACCTAAAAAGTATATCCTAAGTAAATAGTTGGATATTTTACCCAACCAAGCTGCTTGTTAAATATTTGCCAGCATGACATTCCAAAGAAAATCAGGTTGCAAAAGGATTTTGATAGAACAGAAAGCATTGGACTTTAATCTAGCATAATGAAATTCATGTGGGATAAATAGGAAGTTTTATACTTGAATTAAAAAAAATCATATTCATAAATATAAGATAGGATGGAGACAGGCAAAGTGGTAAATGAGTGTGAGAAAAAGGCCCCCAGGAAACAATGGCATCAGCTGGAGAGGCAGGAAGAAATCTGAGTTGGCAGATTTCATGGCCCAAGGAACAACTAGGTTCTAGGGGATCAGACTGGGGTTTGAGTATTAGGAAAAGTTCAGAAAGTAGCACAAAATAAAAATCCTGAGGTCCCTAGGATGACAAGTAAAGAAGCTGGTATTCCCAAAGAAAATGATATCAGGCCAGTGAGGTTGGAGGTCCAGAGAGGAATTCTGTGTGACCAGAATTCTGTCCTATCTCCCTGATGACAGGGTTCTCCTAAGAGGTCCTGAAATCATCCTTTCTCACCCTGAAAGTGAATGAATGTGTAGGCTTCTCCCTGTGGGGTGTTCACAGAGAACAAATGATGACCCTTAGAGAAAGTCAGGCACCAATAAACAGGTGAGAGGAATTTAGGCTTGGGGGAATTTAGGGGAAATGGGAGCCTTCCCTACGTCCTGGATTATATTTCCCAGGTAAGCTAGAGACTTTGCCTGACCACAAACATCACAAAAGATTGGAGCTAGAAGAGATTTTTGAGATGCATAAAGTCCAGTTTTTTCATTGGCACAAAGAGATGGAATAACTTGACCAAGGCCATGAACCAGTCCTGCTTGTTGAACTGGTCACATATTTTTCATAGTCCTTTCTCCACCTCCTATTTGGCAGCTCTCCCTCCTTGGTCCTTGAGTTTTCTCTACAATAACTCTAGGAGGTCTGCCCCCTTTCCCAGGCTATACCCTTTGGCTATCCCCTACCCACCCTCAAATCCCACCTCCTTCCCCAGCCCCCAGCCCACATACTTGCCCAGCCTCTCAGTCTCCTGGTAGGGTACATAGATGTTGTTAAGACCACAGAGAAAGGCCGTCAGGATGATCATAAGGATGAACATGAACCTGTAGAAGGGTGAGGAAGGCTCAGACATATGGCCAGAGTTAGACTCTAAGAGAAGTCAGGCTTTGGTCAAGGGAGCCATTGGCGACTTTTTCCTGTCCTCTCCCCTTGTGTCTGTCCCCATCTCCCACCATCAGCCTTTATTTCTGGGAGGAAGCAACCCAGAAGGGGCTAGAGCAGGAAGAATGTTGGCTAAGCAAGAAAACCCAATTGAAACTTCTGTTTAGCTTCCAGGTAAGTTAGGATGGAATCGGAGTGCAGTCAAGGCTTTAGGTTCTGGATGATGACTGAGATGGGTCAGAGTGAGGATCAGAATGAATTAAGTCAGGTTAGTGGTGCAGCTGGGAGGTGAAGTGGTTAGAGCCCTGGAGTCAAGAGGGCTAGAGTTCAAATGCAGCCTCAGATCCTAGACAACAGCGGTATCACTTAATCCTGATTGCCTTGGGGGAAAAAAAGGGAGTAAAGGCTAGGGTCAAAAATAGAAGTAGGATAAAAAGACGAGGATGAGCCCTAAAGAAGTTGAGGGTTAAGATGGAATTGGGATGAGAGTTCAGTTGAAGGTGGCTTTCTGGAGGAATAGATGAGGATACATATAAGGGTTGGTTTCTGTGTAGGGGTGAGGGTTTTAAATTAGAATTTGGATAGTTCTTCTTAATCTTGTTTGTGTCAGGAACCTCTTTGGAAGTTTACTAAAGAATAGGCTCCTTCTCAGAAGGTTTTTAAGTATTTGAAGGAAATATTCAATTTCCATGATTGGTTAGTGATATTATTTTTCCTAACCTATTTCATAGACTCTCTGAAATCTATGATAAAAAGTCTCTGAATTAGGGTGATAGGATAAATTCAGAATCAGTGTTAAGGTCATGTAAAGGTTATGATGAAACAGGAAATTCTAAAATTCATTTTCCTGGACTTAAAGCCTTCTGAAGTTCCTGCCAACTCAGAGATTTGGAGAGTCCATCATTTTTAGGATGAAGTCAAGGTCACAGTTGTTAAATTAAGAAATGACCTGAGGCCAGGTTTCAGATTGTGGTTTAGGTGAGGGTTAAGACCAGTATTCTGCTCTTCCATGACCAGCTGGTGAGGAGGCAGGTAAGCGGCAAATGACCAGGTCTTTCCAAGACAAAGGAGTTTGGTGGGATCACCAGAAAGAGATGATTTCCCCCCTCCCACACAGAGTCCTGAGGAGCCCAGGGACCTGCATGAGAAGTTGCCCTCACCGGATCATATCATCAATCATCTTGCCAATGGAGATCTGCAGGGTGCCCAAAGACTCGTGGGCAGGCAGGATGTAGGCCAAGCGGGTAAAGCTGAGCATGCTGGTGATGGCAAATAGGACTTCAGCCACAAACTGGGGGTCTTCCGTGCGCCACTCACTGCGCTCTGCTCAAGGGAAGATGTGGAATGGTTGAGAAGAATTCCCTCACACCACATTAGGAATTAAAGTGGCATTCTCTGGTCCATAAGGGATGATGAATTAACCCACCTACTTTACAGGTGGGTTCTGTCTGACAAACTACTTTGAACTCTGGAACTGCTACTTTCTTCACCAATTTCTTCCACACTCAATTTCCTTTCCCTTTTCTCACCACTCCTTACCTTGTCTTAACAATTTGTCTTATTGATCTTATCTTGTTTTTATTGACTTTTCTTAGAGCTCTACACATATGATATTATCCTCATACCAATCTTGGGAGGTAGGTATTATTATTATCCCCATTTTTATACATGAGGAAACCAAGCGAGTCAGAGGTTCTGTGTTTCATTGAAGGTTACACAGTTAATAAATGTCTAAGGCCAAATTTGGACTCAGATCTTACTGACTCCAACTCTTGCCCTCTATCCACTTTGTCACCTAGCTGCTAATATGAGATGATTAAGCTCAGCTCATCAGATTTCATCACCACCACTACCATTGGATTAGAAATCAGAAAGATCTGACTCGCATTTACTAGCTGTGTAACACTAATTTTCCCTAAGCTTTAGCATCCTGTAAAATGGAAGACAATAATAATTTCTGTTTCCCAGGATCAAATAAACTAATGGATGTAAAGCACTTAAACTTCAGAGCTATAGAAATATGATATATTATCATTATTATTATTTTCTGGTTGGGGAGATTTAAGAGTTGAGAGCTTAGGGACATGATGGTCCAAAGGGGTTTTAAGAGACTTGAGCATCTTATGGCAGTGGCACATCATATTATGAAACTGGGGTGCATCTAGAAGGTAGAAATCACAGGATGAGATGTCATTAAGCTAAGTGGGACTAGAGCTCACTGGTCAAGGGAAACATGAATCTATGGAGACCTTGGAAGGCTAGAGATCATAGGGTAGGGACACTTGGGTCAGGGGAAGATTTAGAGCACAACTGTCTGTTAAGAAAATAAAATTCTATGAGGAAATACAGGTACAAGATTCTGGAAAGGCCTGGTAAAAAGCATCTTAGACAACACCTTGATATTTGCTTGATTGTGCATATTTGTTACAAGGGTTTTCTTTTTATTTCCTTTTTTGGTGGGATCAATGAGGGGAAGAAGGAAGAGAGAAAAATAGATTTTGCTCATTGAGAAAATAAAATTTTAATTCACAAGGTGGAGGCATAGTAAGAATGCAAGCTTTAAAGGACTTATAGATCACAGAGTGAAGGGATTGGGGGTCTGGGGAACGAGAAGGTGGGAAAATTGTGGAGTTGGGAAAATGCTGGAGGTCTGATGCAGGATAGACCTTATGGGATTTGGGAGGCTCCTAGAAGACCTAACAGTTGCCAAGGGAGGAGTGTTTGGGAGTTTGGGAAGCTGAGGTTCTGGAACAAAAGTAGTAACCGCTTCAGGACATGGCACTCACCAGCTGTGGTGAAGTAGCGACAGGCAGCACCATCCGGAGCAGCCTGGCAATGCAGCCTGGCTAACACTGCCAGGAGCACTCGGAGGGCAAAAGCAGCCAGATATAGGGACAGGATGACCACATCCAGGAAGTTCCACCAGTCCAGGAAGTAGCTTCGTAGGCCTTCAATCCACACCTCCTTACATTCAAACCATAGGAAGCCTGTGGCCAGAGGTCAGGGTGGGGAGAGCTCAGCATGGGCCTCAAGTCTCTCCCCAAGGTGGGGTCACCTCCCAGGACTGGCCACCCTCACAGATTCAGAGACCTGCTGATTTGGAAGAGACCTTAGAGATTTTTCTTAGAGATTATTCTGTTCCAATCCCATTTACAAAGGGAAGCAATATCAAAGTCCAGAGAAAAAAGGACTTGCCTGTGCTCATAAGTAGCATCTCCAGCATCTGAGAGAGCCCTTTCCCAGCTCTCCCCACTACTAGGGACTTCTTTCTTTCTGAGATTATTTCCAATTTTCTATTTAGATACAGATATACTTGTATAACCTTGCATGTACATAGTGGTTTGCATTAGAATGTGATCTCCTTGAAGGTGTTTTTACTGTGTTTTTGCCTTTTTTTGTATCCTGAGTACTTAGCACAGGGTCTGTCTGGTCCATAAACATTTAATAAATGCTTCTTGACTTGACTTTGACTCAATTTAACCTCCTATGGGAGGCTTTCTTGACCTCTATATTTGGGAAGCTTTTAGAACTACTTCGTGTTTGCTGTGTAAAGAATTTTGTATTTAATTATATGTATACATCCCCCTCCATAAAAGGAGAAGTTCTTTCATGGCGGAATTTTTGTGTTTCCTAATAAATGTTGGTTGTTTAATTGAAATGTCAGAACCAAGACTCAAACTCAGGCAAGTCCTCTGATTCTCTTTCCATTCATTACAAATGCTGCCTAACTGATGTCATGAAGGGACTGCATGTGGGACTCAGAAAGGGGAGTTAGTGATACAGCACGAGTTGGAGAGTCCTGGTTTGAATGTCAGGTCGGCTGCTTACAACTTGTGTGATTTTGGACAAGTCACTTCCCTTTTCTGGGCCACAGTTTCCACATCTATAAAATGAGGGGAGTGAACTAGATGAGCTAAATTAAAATTCCCAGGTCTAAATCTTATGAAGTTCTTTTAACATTACAGGGTAAATATAAGCAATTGAGGGATGCTAAGATTCCAGGCTGAGTGAGTGTACTTGGTTTAGAGAAGATTCAAGGAACAACAATCACTGTCTTCAGTCTCATCAAGGCTATCTTGGGGCAGAATGAGTGACATTTTCTGGGTAAGCCAAAGGATTCCTGAACTGAGGTTCCCACATGGGTGAAGGATCCTCAGCCAGGGGAGTCATTTGCCTTAGCCCCCCAACCATCCCTCATACCTGCAACCCAGATCATGTGCAGTGAGTTTTCCCAGACACTCTGGCTGCGACCCTTGAAGGTACCCAGCTGAGTCTCCATGACCAATGACTCTCCCAGGAGAAAGATGAGGAACCATAGGTAGGAGGCTGAGTGTAGAAGAAATTTGAGCACTGGGATCTTCAGCAGACGACCCAGCTGTGGGAAGAGGAATAACTATGAGGCTTCTGAGCCAGCAACTAGACTTCTTCATATTTCTTTTTTAACTGTACCAGACAACATTCATTTACTATAGACTTAAGAATATGTCACAGAGGGGCAGCTAGGTGGCGCAGTGGATAGAGCACCAGCCTTGAATTCAAGAGGACCAGAGTTCAAATCTGGTCTCAGACATTTCCTAGCTGTGTGACCCTGGGCAAGTCACTTAACCCCAGTCTCAGAAAAAGAAAAAAAAATTGAGTTGAGTTGGGTTAGATTGGATTGGATTTCTTTGGGTAGAGTTAGATTGGATCTGCTTGAGTTGGGTTAGTTTGAGTTGCTTTGGTTTCTGTGACATATTTTTTTTTTCCCCCCTGAGGCTGGGGTTAAGTGACTTGCCCAGGATCACACAGATAGGAAGTGTTAAGAGTCTGAGACCAGATTTGAACTCCTGTCCTCCTGAATTCAAGGCTGGTGCTCTATCCACTGCGCCACCTAGCTGCCCCCTAACTCAACTCAATTTAACCCCTTCCAACTTGACCCAATTCAATTTATCCCTTCTCAACTTAATTCATCTCAACCCAACTCAACTCAACCTAACCCAGTTCTATCAACCTCACTCAATCCAGCTAATCCTATCTCAACCCAAACCAATCCAATGCAATCCAATTTAACTTAACCCATTCCAACTCAACTCAGCCCAACACAACTCAATTGAATTTAATTCAATTTAATACAGACCAATCCACCCACCTACCTAGTACATTCTTATGGTTTTTTTTTTTTTTTTTTTTTTTTTTTTGTTTTTTTTTTTTTGAGGCTGGGGTTAAGTGACTTGCCCAGGGTCACACAGCTAGGAAGTGTTAAGTGTCTGAGATCAGATTTGAACTCAGGTCCTCCTGAATTCAGGGCTGGTGCTCTACCTGCGCCACCTAGCTGCCCCCAAGATTTTTTTTTTTTTTTGAGGCTGAGGTTAAGTGACTTGCCCAGGGTCACACAGCTAGGAAGTGTTAAGTGTCTGAGACCAGATTTGAACTCGGGTCCTCCTGAATTCAAGACTGGTACTCTATCCACTGCACCCACCTACCTAGTACATTAGACTAAATTTAGACTAATAAGATTTGTGTTCCAGTCCTAGCCCAGATAGGTCTTATCTATGTGACTTTGGTAAATCACTTTACTTCCCTACCTTTGTTTATTATTTTTTGAGTCACCTACCCTCAGAGTTGGAAGGGATCTCAAAGACCATCTAATATGTCTTCATATAAGAATTTCCTACTGAAGATCTCTAGTGAAGCCCACTACTTCCAGGTAGCTCATTTCACTTTGGGATTATTTTAATCATCAAGGATATTTTCCTCCTATCAATCCTAAATATGTCTCTTTCCCAGCACTCCGTCCCAAACACACATTTTCCTCTGAGGTCAAGCAGAATAAGTCCAATCCCTCTTTGATGGGACAGTCCATCAAATACTTAAAACACAATTATCCTGTCTTCCTACTAGACCTATATATCAGCAGTTTCTTCAAGCATACCTTTTGGGACCATGCAGCCTGACATGGTATAAGCTCTCTTTGGCTGCTCTGTTATACTGCTATCTATATAGAATAATGATGATGATGATAAATGGCATTTATATAGAACCTACTATATGCCAGGTAGTACTAAGCACTTTATAAATATCATTTCATTTGATCCTCACAACTCTGCAAGTTAGGTGCTGGTATTATCTCCATTTTACAGTTAAGGAAACTGAGGCAGAGTTTAAATGACTTACTAGGGGTCACACAGCTAGTAAGTGTCTGAAAGCTAGATTTGAACTTGGGTATTCCTGAGTTCAGGCCCAACTATAAACTTCACAAGGTCTAGTTAAGGAGACAGGACTCGGAAAGATCAGGAACTCTAGGATACTTGTGCTAAGGACTCTATGAGAGACACAAACTGTACTATGGGAGAACTCTCTGATCTTACTATGAGAATGCCTGACTTGACACCTACTTTTACTAGCCATTTAATCCTGGTTCCTTTACCTCTTTAATTCTCAGTTTTACCCTTTGTAAAATAGGGATAAGAGAAAAGTACTCTCTATATCAGAAGCTGCAAAAGCTTCTGGGGAAGTGACAGGAGGCAGCATGTACCAGGCAGGCCAAATTAGCACCAACACTCCAAAAGCTACATCCTCTCAGACCCTGGTAGAGAAACAGCTGGGAATGGAACCTAAGAGACCTGTTAACTGCGTGTCCCTAAGCTTCCAACCTCGATATAAGTCTGGACCCTACAATCATTCTCTAAGGGGACAACCCTTGTGGAGGCAGGGTCTGCCATACCTTCCATCACCCAACTGCTGCACACAGGCAGGTTATGCCCTTCAGCCCCAGGAACAGCAGCAAGGATATCAGCAAATCTGCCATAGGCCCAACATCTCTAGGGGATTCTCTAGGGGGATGTCCCCTATAAATTTCTTCTACAGGGTCTTTTTGTAGCCCCTGCATCTATCCTCAGCAGGCAAAGCTACTAAAAATCAGAAGTCTATTCGCCTCTTGGTCCAGTCAAAGGATTTAACTTTAGAAACAGGTATGATTTGATTAGTGGAAATGACCTTTAAGAAGATGTATTAGTATGAACTTTCTCATTTCATTAGCTGAAGCCTCCTATCTATGTTCTCTCCACCAAATGGAATATGAAGCATCTTGTTTCTGTTTGCACCCTCAGTGCCTCCGCAGTGTTCTGTACCTAGCAAGTGCTTAATCGGTGCTTTTTCATTAATGTCATTCATTGAGATAAATGTGAGTTATCATCAATCAATCCATAGACATTTACTAAGCACTCACCATATGCCAGGCATTCTGCCAAAATCTGGGAACTCAAGGAGAGACAAAAACATAGTCCTTGTTCTCATTACCTTCCTCACAGAAGGTGGCTATTGGCACTCTGAAAAAATTGATTTGTAACCTGGGAGTGCTCCAGAAGAGGAAGCTGCTATTTTTAGCTTAGAAAGGGGGAGATTAGAATGGGCAAGGCAATTATAGAGGGCTTTCTGGAGGAGGTGAGAGCTAAGCTGCAACCTGAAGGTCAGAAAGGACATGGTACTGAGCACCAATGATCAGGGAAAAGAATTTGGAGTTATGGGACCTGAGTTCAAATCCTGGGTCAGCAGCATTAATGTGACCTAGGCCAAATAAATTAGCCTTTCTGGGTTTCAGTTTCCTCATATGTAAAAGGAGGGAGTTTGACCAGATGACTTCCAAGATCTGTTTCTAGCTTTAAGTCCATGTTTCTAACCCCCTGTTAAACTGATTCACATGGAACAACTTCTATCAGAGGGGAGAGGAGTGGAGAATGGGGAGAGGGCAAAGGGTACCTACCCTTGATTTGGGTGCCAGCCAGTAGCCCAGGCAGAGGAAGGGCATAGTGAGAAAGATGATGAAGGAGACAAAGAGCTTCCAGGCAGTGGTACTGCCCCTCCAGCCAGCTAGATTTCCACACCAGATGGAGGAAAGGACCTGCTGGCAGATGGGGTGGGCTACAAACTGAACACAGATAGCAGAGTTAGGAGATGACCAGGGTCTTACCACCATGACCCTATCCAATCCTCCTCCCCGAGGCTGTCCTTTGACTCCAAACCCCAAGAGGCCTAGAGGGGAGGAAGGAAATAGATCAGAAAAACCTAGCGACTATGGTTTAGGATGTTGTTAATGAGGTAGAACTTGGGATAAAGTAAGAAACCTGGAGGCGATTGAATTTAAGTGGGGTCAGTAACAGCAGGAGGGCTAGGCTGATTTTAGATACTTAGTGTTTTTGCAACACAGTTTCCTTACCTTCAAAATGAGGGGCTTAAAACCATGGAAAGGGATATGAATATGAAGGGATAAAAATGTTCAAGATTATTTAAATAAAATCAGAAAAATAATATACACAATGACTACAATAATGCAAACAGAAGGAAGAACAAAACTGAATACTGCTTAATAACTATAATTGACCCTGAGGTGAGAAAACACTTCTTCTTTCATGCATTACAGAGGTGGTGAAATAGGGATGTTGCATATTATGTTTACTATCAGACAAAACCAAATGAATTGCTTGATTTTGATGAACTTACTTTTTTTTCTTTCTTATAAGAGAAAACTCAATGGGTCAGGGGAAGAAGAAAGATCTATTTGGAAATGAATGTGATATAAAAACAAAAAGTGTCAATTAAAAATTAAATTGTATCTATTCTAGCTCCAAATTTTATTAATTTTGAGCTTTGATCAATCAATAAGCACTGAGGATATAAAGAAAGACAAAAGACAGTTTAATGAGCTCACAGTCTAAGGGAAGGAAGAAGGAAAAGACAAAATAGAAAAATGAACTACTACATATAGGATCACTGGTAAGTCGCCAACAAAAAGATTGTAGCATTAAAGGAAATCAGGAAAATAAATTTTTGTAGAAGATGGGATTTTAGTTGGAACTTGAAGAAAACCAGGAGGCAGAGAGTAAGAGGGAAAATGTTCCAAGTACAGGAGACAATAGTGAAAGAGAGGAGGAGGGAAGAGACAAAATGAGAAAATGAACTACTACATACAGTATTACTAATAAATCATCAATAAAAGGAAAGCTCCAGCATTAAAGGGAATCAGGAAAGTTTTTTTTTTTTTTTTGGTAGAAGATGAGATTTTAGTTGGGACTTGAAGGAAACCAGGAGGTAGAGAGTAAGAGGGAGAATGCTTCAAGAATGGGAGACAATCAGTGAAAATGCTTGGACTTGGGAAATGGAGTACCTTGTTCAAGGAAAAGCAAGGTCAGTGTCACTGTATCAGAGAAAACCTAAGGTGAGTAAAATATAAAATGCCTGGAAAGGGGAGAGAGAGCCACTTTATGACAGGCTCTGAATGCCAAACAGAGGATTTTGTGTTTGGTGCAGAAGGTGAAAAGACACTGCAGTATTCAACAAGGGTGACGTCATCAGGCTTGCTCTGTAGGAAAATCAATTTGACAACAGAGTGGAAAAAAGACTGGAGTGAAGAGATATTGTGGCAGGGAGACTGTAATAATGGCAGGCTACTATATCTGATGTGACTGATTAGGGCCTGAACCAGGGAGGTAGGTTGGAGGAGAGAATGATTTCAAAGGTAGAAATAAGACCTGGCAACAAAATGGATTTTGAGAGGCTCTTAGAGAATACTTAGATTGCAAGTCTGGGTGACTAGAAGGATTGTGGTATTCTCAACAGTAATAGGGAAGTTCAGAAGAAGGGAGGATTTAATGGAAAAGATTATCAGTTCAGTTTTAGACATAATGAATTTAAGATTTTTGTTTTAAGATTTCTATGATCATCCAGTTGGAGAAATCCAAAGGGTGAATAGTCAGGGCTGGGAATTAGATCTGAGAATCATTTGTACAGAGATGGTACTTTAATCCATTAGATGACCAAGATAAATAGTAAAGTGAGAGAAAAGGATCCAGGATAGAGCCTTGGGAGACACCCAGAATTACAGGACAAAGATATAGGACAGCAGAGTGAGAAGGAATAGTCAGGTAAGTAGGAGAAATAGGAGAGAGCAGTGTCATGAAAATCTAAAGAGAAGAAGGTAAAGATGATTAAAAAGCCAATCACAGTCAAAGCCTACAGAGAAAAAGACTGAGAAAAGACTGATAGACTTGTTAATTAAGAGATCATCAATAACTTTAGAGAAAACAGTTTTGATTAAATTAAATGACAAGATCAGAAGCCATATTATAGAAAGTTAAGAAAAGAATGAGAGTAAAGGAAATGGGATAATAGGATAAAAGAGTGAGATACTAGAAAGAAGAGAACAGTATGGAGTTGAACTTGTTCATTAATGGGTCAAGATGGAGAAAGAGGAAGAAGGTAGCCAGAGCTGGAGGAATTGCTGGTCACAGTAAAACTAAGAACAGGATTTGGAGTTGCAAGGGCAAAGGGAGAAGTGGAAGGATAACAAATTGTTATCGGATAAGAGAATTTCAGAGTCTAGGAACCTAGGCAGAACACTTGAGGGGGTTGGCAAAAACAGAGATACATGTGACCATCTCTTTGTATCTGAGGCAGGGTGGAGGAGTCATGGGAAATGACTAAGGGGAAGACTTGGAAGTAAAGATGTTTGAGGGAGTCAGTATGTATGTTGATGTCCCCTTGTAGGAGGGTAGGAGTTGGGGAGGAGGGATCAGTCAGGCCCTATGGCTATTTGTCCGGAACTCATGGAGGAAACAAGGGAATTTTGATTGACTGACAGTTATGGATTGAGTGAATCACAAAAGAAGAAAAGTTACTGAGTGATGGAGGGAGAGAGGGCTTGAAGTAAAGTGCCAGTGGGGAACAAGGAATATTCCAACTCCTTCATCTCAACTGGTGGATCCTAGAATGGGTGAAAGTGTAGTCGGTGCTGAAGAAGGTGGCCGAGGAATCTGTGGCATGAGGAGCCAGAAGATGGTGGGAAAGGAAACTGAGAGCGAGTTTGTCAGCTATGAAGCAGGGATTCCAGAAGAGCACGGTGGAAAGGGAAGGTGTCCTTACAGGGGGACACTGGCGTATTTGGGCAGTAGGGGGGCAGGTTAAGGCGAACTTAGGTTCTGTTGTCTTAGGCATAGGAAGAAGGAACTGAGGCTAGACAGGATGAGAGAAAGCTAGGAATAGGGAGGGTAAAGGGAAGGCCAAATTCGAGGGTGAGAGCAGGGGACCAGAACATAGTAGGGTTGTGGGCTGTCCCGGCTAGGGTCTCAGAATTAGGAAGGGGGATGCTTGGGGCTATTGCTGGGGGGGAGGGTTAGGGTCCATCTTGATGATGGAGGGGCTAATTTCAGGATAGGGTCCCAGGCTGGGCAGGGAGAGGGAGAGGGGAGAATGGGGCAGGGGAACAGCGTCTGACCCGCTTTTGGTTGTAGTTGACGGCTAGGCGCAGGCGGGCCAGGTTGGGGATTCCCTCTTCAAAGGCCTGGCCCAGGCCCTCGGCCTCAGTCTCACTGTCTTCGCCCAGGTCGTTGAGTACGGCAGTGACCTCACTCTGGTTGCGGCACATTCCGAGTAGCTCGAATCCATAGTCCTGGCTCAGCTGCTCCAGCGCGATGTACTCGGGCTGTGAGATGGGAGAGGGGCGCCATTCTGGCCTGGGTCTCCCAAGATCCACACCAGCTTTAAGTCTGCTCAACGGCCGGGCAAAGCCTGGAGTCTCTGCTTTAACCTGCCTGTGTCTGCTCCGCCCTGGGCCTTCATCCTTCTGCCCGGCTTTTCTCTACTCAGACTCTGCACTGTCACCCACCACCCGACCCTAGCCAAGAGGCAGGCTCTCTGGGCATGAGGAGACGCTTCCCCCCACGCATTCGGGGACCCTGTCCCTGATGGTCTCCTACCGTATGCCAGACACTGCTAAGCTTTGGAAGAAGGGTCAAAAGCACCAGGAACAAGGGGGTGATGTCATCTCCTGGAAGAACTGATCGCCATATAGAAAAAGCTTCCTAAAATCAACCATTCAAAAACCCAGTGGCAGTCTCAGTGAGGAGTGATGGGGAGCAGCAACAGTATAGAGGACCCTTTTTCAGACATCCCTAGGTCAGGCTGGAAGCCCCTTAAAGGTGTCTCCGAGGCAGGAGAGCCTTCTGTGGTTTTGTGATGGGGGCGCTGTGGCAGCAGACTAAGGGGAAGAGGCTGAGCCTTAGTTCCCCTCCAAGAAGAAAGGGTGGTGGTGGGCTGGTGAAGCCTGGGAAGCACACGCCAACCCTTTGTCTAGGCCAGATGCTCCGGCGTGATCTCCGACAGTGCGCCACAGCTCAGAGGTGACGGCCACTCTTTACTCCCGAGGAACAGGAGGATACGTCCTCCCTTTTCTCTACGGACTGGAGTGAGAAACAGGCTGGCAGACATGGTCATGGTCACTTTGTTTAATTATGCCTCAGTTTTTCATGGGAGGGTTCTACTGCCAGGGGAGTTACTGGGGAGGGATATCAGTGTTATAGAGAGGTGTCTGTGTATCGGAAGGGCCGTCAAACAAGGAATCAATAAGCATTTAGTGAGTGCCTACTATAAGCACAGGTGCCGTGCTAAATGCTGGAAGAACTCAGCATGGACGTGCCTAGATACAAGACTTGGGGTACCAGAGACTCCCGTACAACCGGCCGTTGTATATAATGTACATAGACGCAGGCATCTGTTATTTTGGCGTTCCCTATGTCGATGGGGTGCCCCAGGTTTAGTTGGACAGTTAAGCGTTGATAGCTTACATTATGTAGCACCAGGACACACGCCTGCGGAGGGTTATGGTACAGCGAGCATGAGTGACGGTGTTACTGTAAATGTGCGTGCCAGCGGCACAGCAAAGGATGCCAGCCTGAGACCCCTCACACCCGGGCCCTCATGGCTCCCGCCCCGCCTACGCCGAGCTGCGGTAAAGGCCGAATCTCAGAACCTGCGGGTCTATTCCGTGCCTGAAAGGAATCCCCTCCGTCTGGGACTGGCAGGGTCTCTCAGCCCCGTTAAAGTTCAAATCTATCTTCCTTGTGAAGTCTTCCCGACCACTCCGCCCCCCACGTCCTCTCCCTCCTGGGAACCCTTAGAGTGGAAGCCTCTCTGCTCCTCCCCCGCCCCCCCAGGGACCGCACGCTTCCTGAAGGCCGGAGCAGGCGCCTGCGCCCCCCCACAGCGCCCAGCGTAGCCCTCCGCTCCCTCCTGCGGTGAGACCAACCTTGAACTCCGGCTCCTTGCGGGCCAGACGCCTGAGCTCGCGGCTGAGCTGGAAGGCCGCCAGCATGGCGTCCTCACTGGCCAGGGAGAGGTGGGCGCGGCTGGCAATGCCCCGGTAGGTATTAATTCGGGAGAGGGAGAACTTGAGCAGGTCATAGCGGCGGGCGTTGCTGCACTCCAGACAAGAACAGGAGATGGGGTGGGGCCGGGCGATGGCATGGCCCTGGCTCATGAGCAGCTGGGCGATCTCGTACAGGTCCTTCTGACAGGCCAGTGTGAGCGGCGTGACGCCGGGGGCAAAGCGGGAGCCGTCTATGGAGGAGTCGAAGAAGGCCAGAGAGAAGGACTTGGTGTCCACCTTGCGGCCTTTCTCACGCTCCAGCCTGGCCAGCAGGCGGCGCACTACCGCGGGCTGGTTTGTGTCCACGGCCACCAGAAGAGCCTCGTGGATTTGCCGGAAGTCAAATTTGACCTGGGCCAGCAGAACCTCGGTGATGGCTTCGTGGCCCAGCCGGATGGCCAGGTTCAGAGCCTCTCTCCACGAGCGGTCCTCTGCCTCCTCCAGCTGACGCTGTGGCCCTCCCCCGCCCCCACCCCCACCCCCACCTCCATTAGCCTCAGTCCCCGCAGCTTCCAGCAGCTGCTGCACCAGGCCCAGCCGACCCTCCTGGATAGCACCGAGCAGGGGCGCAGGAAAGCGGAGCTTCCGGTTCACGATCTCGTTCCAGTTGGGTTGGGGCTAGAAGAAAGGAGATGCCAAGAGTTCAGATTCTGCAGATCTCTGTCCCCGGAGTCTTGAGCCCCACTCTTCCCTCTTCAATCTCTTGACCTGGGATGCATTTTCCCCCCACTGATGAGGACTTATCTCCCCCGTGGAGTAATCAGTCTTTTCCTGACTACTCCATGTCTCCAACCAGTGACTCAAGCCCTCTAATTCCACCTCCCAAGTTCCAGTCCTCCCCCTCTCCCAACTATACCTTCGTTGCCTTTTTCCACTCACCCTCTAAGCAATAATACAAGGAGCTGTAAATAAGATTTCTAACGTTTTATTTTGTGAAGGATATGAGTCAGAGCTCAGGTCTCTCTATGCACTTTGGTGGCTTAAAAACAATTTCTTTTTTTAAGACTAGGTCTCCTTATCTTAACCAGGGGCCACATACAGAATCCAGATTCCATTGTGATCTACCTAGAAGCTTTGACCTCCTATTTCTGACCTAGGCTTGTTTCCTTCCCTTTAGGCAACCTGATGTTCCCTCCCCCCTTAACTCCTGAGGGATCACTACATTAGCACCAAACTTAGTGGAGGGGGAGCACCCAACTGCATAGCTCTGATGTGCTGCTATACCTGCTGTTCAGAACTAACAATTTC
The DNA here is from genome assembly GCF_048593235.1 of Sminthopsis crassicaudata. NCBI lineage: Eukaryota > Metazoa > Chordata > Mammalia > Dasyuromorphia > Dasyuridae > Sminthopsis > Sminthopsis crassicaudata. Next base: position 579,726,993 of record NC_133619.1, on the reverse strand, counting down.
AAGCACCACCAGCCTCAGAATCCTTAGCAACAGAGATTACAGGTATGTACCCATGCCCAGCTCTATGTATCTCTATATTACTCAACCCAACCTAACTTATGGCCTCATGGGAAGAAAGGAGATAAACTAAATTATAAAAGGTACTATGAACAAGGATTGACAGGTCTGCCTACCTCTTCCTTCCTTTGATGGCTACTTGATATAATGGGCTAGGACCCTAGACTTTTGGCTTCCAAAGCTCTGCTCTCCAAGGTACCTTCCACTGTTAAAATTGAAATCCTGGCACCAGTCCCTGAATGAGCCTAGGCCATAAATGATCTCTGCAGCTACCCCTTTTCGAGGAACAAGTATAAGTTGAAATAGTGGGGATACTTCTCCCTGTTGTTGTTTCTTGCCAGCTGCTTCTCCTCTCCCCCAGGGAATCCCTTGAGTCCTCCTGTCCAAGGCCCCCTCCCTGAAGCTGAAACAAACAGGTATACAGTAGCCCAGAGCTTCTGGAGATTACTACCTTGGGGCCTTTTCCAAACCCTCCAATACCTTCCTCCAGACAGGACCCCAACATTTCTAGGTCAATATCCCCTCTTGTCCTTAAGAATTTTTCACTCTCTAATTCTAAATTGAAAAGGGGAAGGGGTCTCCAATCTTCCCCAACCAAAAAATTTTCAGTGCTGGTCTAGTAGCTGAACTCAGGTTCTTTCTGGGAGAGTGGGTGGTATGCTGATATTTCATGAGATCTTCAATGAAGGCAAGAGAAAAGGGTGGTGGTAAAGTTTCTTACCGTGAGAGAATCCATGGCTTATACCTTTCAGGTCTTCTTTTTCTGTTTGCTCCCTTTGGGATACCCAACTCTTTCTTATGCACCCAGACCCCGCCCTGGGCTGGGCCCTGCCCCCTGCCAGGACCAGCTGCGCCCCATCCTCTGCTCCAGCTTTGCCCCTCAGAGACCTGGAGATCAAAGACACATATTAGAGCAAGTTTGGGATGGAGGGGAGGGCAGGCCGAATGTGGCACAGCAACTGGGGAAGAATAGCAGGATGGGAGGAAGCTTGGCTGGGTCCTTTGAGCACAAGCACAGAGATGGTTTAATTCTACTTGTCCCCAAATCCTCAATAAGTAGTCATTCAGCTTTTATGTGAAGACCACGTGATACCTTTAAAAAGTCCATTTTAGTTTTGGAAAACAATGCTATGTTCAAAATGTTTTTCCTTTTATTAAATGGAATCTTGTTTTCTCTGTACTTTCCTATCATTGGTCCTAGTTCTGCCTTTAACCAGTCCCCATATGGGAAGGCTTCCAGGCCTCTCTCCATCTAGGTCACTCTTTTCTGTACTTGTTCAGCATGTAGGATTTCCTTCTCCAGGCCTTCCTGGAGACATCCATGTGGCTCAATGTCCAGCTGTTCTTATCTCAGTATAGTCCTGAAGGAGGGGAAGGGTCTTTCTGAGGGGAACTCTTTCCCCACTACTGCTTCTTCTCCTTGTGGGCTCTCTCCTCCTCTTGTTCTTTCTGGTCCATCATCCCTTGTCCCATTAGGCTACTGGAGGCAAAAGAGGGAAGCTTTCCATTTGATAAAATCCAACAGCCATTCCTAATAAAAACACTTGAGAGTATAGGAATAAATGGACTTTTCCTTAAAATAGTCAGGAGCATATATTTAAAACCATCAATAAGCATCATATGTAATGGGGATACACTGGAACATTTCCCAGTAAGATCAGGAGTGAAACAAGGTTGCCCACTATCACCATTATTATTCAATATTGTATTAGAAACACTAGCCTCAGCAATAAGAGTTGAGAAAGAGATTAAAGTAGGTAATGAGGAAACCAAATTATCACTTTTTGAAGATATGATGGTATACTTAGAGAACCCCAGAGATTCTACTAAAAAACTATTAGAAATAATCCACAACTTTAGCAAAATTACAGGATACAAAATAAATCCACATAAATCCTCAGCATTTTTATACATCACCAACAAAATCCAACAGCAAGAGATACAAAGAGAAATTCCATTCAAAATAACTTTCTATAAAATATTTGGGAATCTATCTACCAAAGGGAAGTCAGGAATTATGAGCAAAATTACAAAACACTTTCCACATAAATAAAGACAGATTTTAATAATTGGAAAAATATTAAGTGCTCTTGGATAGGCTGAGCGAATATAATAAAGATGACAATACTCCCTAAACTAATTTATTTATTTAATGCCATACCAATCAGACTCCCAAGAAACTATTTTAATGATCTAGAAAAAATAACAACAGAATTCATATGGAAGAACAAAAGGTCGAGAATTTCAAGGGAATTAATGAAAAAAAAACCAAACAAATGAAGGTGGTCTAGCTGTACTTGATCTAAAACTATATTATAAAGCAGCAGTCACCAAAATCATTTGGTATTGACTAAGAAATAAATTACTTGATCAGTGGAATAGGTTATGATCACAAGACAAAATAGTCAATAACTATAGCAATCTAGTGTTTGACAAACCTTTGGGTTATCCCAACTTTTGGGATAAGAATTCATTATTTGACAAAAACTATTGAGAAAACTGGAAATTAATATGGCAGAAATTATTCATGGACCCACACTTAACACCATGCACCAAGATCAAAATGGGTCCATGATTTAGGCATAAAGAATGAGATTATAAATAAATTAGAGGAACATAGGATAGTTTCTCTCTCAGACTTGTGGAGGAGGAAGGAATTTCTGACCAAAGAACTAGAGATCATTATTGATCACAAAATAGAAAATTCTGATTATATCAAATTTAAAAGCTTTTGTACAAACAAAACAAATGCAAACAAGATTAGAAGGGAAGCAACAAACTGGGAAAACATTTTTACAGTTAAAGCTTCTAATAAAGGCCTAATTTCCAAATTATATAGAGAATTGACGCTATAAGAAATCAAGCCATTCTCCAATTGATAAATGGTCAAAGGATATGAACAATTTTCAGATGATGAAACTGAAACTATTTCCACTCATATGAAGGTGTGTTCCAAATCACTATTGGTCAGAGAAATGCAAATTAAGACAACTCTGAGATACCACTACACTCCTGTCAGATTGGCTAAGATGACAGGAACAAATAATGATGAATGTTGGAGGGGATGCGGGAAAACTGGGACACTGATGAATTGTTGGTGGAGTTGTGAAAGAATCCAACCATTCTGGAGAGCAATCTGGAATTATGCCCAAAAAGTTATCAAATTGTGCATACCCTTTGATCCAGCAGTGCTACTACTGGGCTTAAATCCTAAAGAAATACTAAGAAGGGAAAGGGACCTGTATGTACCAAAATGTTTGTGGCAGCCCTTTTTGTAGTGGCTAGAAACTGGAAAATGAATCAATGCCCATCAATTGGAGAATGGTTGGGTAAATTGTGGTATATGAATGTTATGGAATATTATTGTTATATAAAAAATGACCAGCAGGATTAATATAAGAGGCTTGGAGACTTACATGAACCAATGCTGAGTGAAATGAGCAGAATCAGATCATTATACACTTCAACAACAATACTGTATGAGGATGTATTCTGATGGAAGTAGATATCTTTGACAAAGAGAAGGTCTAATTCAGTTCCAATTGATCAATGATGGACAGAATCAGCTACACCCAGAGAAGGAACACTGGGAAATGAGTATAAATTGTATTGCATTTTTGTTTTTCTTCCCAGGTCATTTTTATCTTCTGAATCTAATTCTCCCTGTGCAACAAGAGAACTGTTTGGTTCTGCACAGATATATTGTATCTAGGATATACTATAACATATTTAACATGTATAAGACTGCTTGCCATCTAGGGGAGGGAAAGGAAAAGTCGAAACAGAAGTGAGTGCAAGGGATTATGTTGTAAAAAAATTACTCAGGCATATATTTTGTCAATAAAAAGATACAATTAAAAAAAAAATTAAATTAAAAAAAAAAAAGAGAGAGAGAAGCTTTCTCCAAGAAGTCTCTCTCTAATACTTTGTGAAGATTACTGTCTATTGATTACAAATCAGTTTTCAAACTACGACAACTTGCAGGGTACCTGCAAAAAGCCTGCAATATTGAGATGTGCAGATAATAATCCCTTAGTTAAAAATGAACAAACTGAGATGCAACAGGTTTCATGAGTTACTCAGGTCACATAGTCAGACCACTAATTAAAAGGCATCTTGGACTGTTCTGACTTCCAGCTCCCCAGAGGACCTGGAGTTAAACATGAGGTTTTTGCATTAAAAAAATCTTCAGTTTCCTCTTCCCTTGCAACATGGAAAACACAGGGTTAATATTGCAGAACATGTTCAGCTGGATTGCAGGATCATTTCAAACAAGGCTGAGCTCCTTTTCTGCTACCGGGGGGAGGGGCACCAGGCAGAACACCATAGCCCAAGTCTGTTTATCCATTAATCTAAATTGACTTCCCTGGGAGAGAGGCAGAACGGTTGGCAGAGAACAGAGTATCCTGGCAACAATTGTCATGGCAACCCAGAATAATAATGAAGCTGAGCCTAATGTTATCAGCAATCCCACAGGCCTGAATTCTGCCATTTCATGCTCTTTCATAACCAAGGGTAAAATAAATATGGAAGTGGGGGGAGGGCTGGGACCCCTAGCCTTAAGGGCTTATCTTGTAGCTTGTACCTCCACCTTCCTGGAATCTAGCAAAATGGCTGGGTGTAGGAAGTCAAAGCATGTGGGGCAAGGTCTAGTCCAGGATCATCCAAGGATTCTCAGGGGGTTCTCCACACCTGCTGGCATGCCACGCCACCTCCCTCACTGGGAAGTAGCACTGACAGATGGGGCATTGTACCCAGGAGGGTGGTGGTGTGCTCTCCAGAGAGGATTCAGGGTGCAATGAAGATGGAGTCCAAGATGGGGACGAGGAGGAAGAGGATGATGAGGAAGAGGGTGAGCCTGGATGAGGCGGGGAGCTCTCTCCACAGGTGGCAGCATGGAGGGGAAGGTCTTTAAAGCTGAAGGACCCTAGGAAAGAGGAAAGAAAGAGAAGGGCAGAGGAATTAACAAAACTGGCATGTTTTTTTCATGGAAATGAAAACCTGCACTAAGCCAAAGTCCAGAGTGAGGGAGGAAAGAGTTCCTTAGTAAAGAAAAAGCTAACCTAGCTGTGGGACTCTGAATCAGAGATGCACACCCCAACCTGCCAGGCCTTGACCTCCAGCTAACACAACTGCAACATCTCCCCAGGCACGAAGCTGTAGCAGAGGCTGCTTCTTTTCCTGTTCCTGACACACCCACAATCTGGGCCAACATGGAGTTTCATTTATATATAGCAAGTGCTCAGTAATTACATGCTGACCCATTCTTATAGCTCCACTAGAAAGCCTTCCAACACTAAGTCCAAACTCAAAGCAATTTTCCTTTCTGGGATGACCTGAGCTCTATGAATATGTATCACACCTTCCTGAACTGGATTAGATTACAGTAATTTACTTCCCACTGATCAGACTTGTTTCTTTCCTATATAATCCCTAGCAAAGAGCCTCAAAGCTTCTTCATCTCTCCCTGTGGATGCTGTACCCCCCTCTTTCATGGTTCAAATGCCATTTATACCATAACAGTCCACATTTAAACAGTTCTTCAAGGTATGTGGAGCATTTTATATAATTTATCTCAATTGAAACACACAACTGCCTTGTGAGAGATATTATTATTCCCATTTTACTGATGAAAACCCAAGCTTAGAGAGCTTAAGGGATTCACCCATGACCACAGAGCATGTAAGTACCAAGTCTAAAGCAAATATCCGCCATTTTACCGCATTGTCTCTATGAAGCATTCCTTGATCAATCAACAAACAGAGCCATCTGCTGGAGACCATGAATAGTAGCTCTCTGATACTCTGAGGAATAAAACTCATAAAAAGGAAACTATTATTCCCAATTAATTGACAAATATGTATTTGGAGCCTACCACTTGCCAGGCACTGCACTGAGTTTTGGGAATACAAATATAAAAACTGAAACAAGCACTTCCCTCAAAAATCTTCCCTTTTGTCAAAGGTGTCCATGGGATATATGCAAGCAAACAAACAATAAATAAATATGAAGTAGTCTTGGGCTGGGGAAGACTTGGGCAGGACACTGGAGTTTGGATAGAGCCTTAAAGGAAATGAGGGGACTCTGTAAAGAGCGACAGGGGAGCACTTAGGGGAGAGCCCATGCAAAGACTCCGGCTCTGAAATGCCAAGTGCAAAGAACAAAGAGAGAGTTAGTTTGGATGGATAGTAGAGAGTGAAAATGGAGGCATGTATAAGGAAGCCAGAAAGATGGGGAGGCTTAAAACAGAGAGACTATTGTAAAACTGTGGGCAAGAAGTAATGAGAACCGAAGTGTGTGTGGGGTGTGGCCTGAGGGTGTGAGTATAAAGTAGGGATTGAATGAGAGTGATGTAGCAAAAATAGAAATGGCAAGATTATTCAACTGTTTGGACACTTGAGAATGAAGCTGAGGGTATAAAATGAGGAAACTAGAAGAGTGGTGCTATTTTCAACAAAAATATGGAAAATTTTTGATGATGAGTAAGTTTGGGAGAATAAGATGAATTAATACATGTTAAGTGCAAACTGGTACATGAGATTCAAGGGGGAAATATCATGACTAACTGAAAGGATGAAGAAACGTTCAGGGACATTTCATAGAATCTAGAGTTGGAGAAGTCCACTGAGGCTCCAACACATACCTAAATAAAATGTTTTTCTACAGCTCCCCATTAGACCTTTGCTTGGAGATCTCCAGAAAGGTTTTTTTTTTTTTTTTTTTTTTTACCGCATTGTCTCGGTGAAGCATTCCTTGATCAATCAACAGAGCCATCTGCTGGAGACCATGAATAGTAGCTCAGTAGTTTATAACCCACTTACGTAATGTCGTCTAGAATTCAGTGAAGAATTGAAATCAAGCTCAACAACCCATACAGATTTTGCTTTTCCTGATTCTGAGAACCAGGAAGCTTGTTCCTCTTTGGTTCTGCCCCATGATCTTCAAAGATTATTAGCAGGAATTCAACACTTTCCCCCTCTCCCCTCCCAGTGTACTCTTTTACTATCCTAGGGCCCAGTTCATCTGGGCCTCAAGGCATGAATTTATCTTACCTCTTCCTCATCTTGAGTATCCACTCCCCATTTGTCACATGCTTTCAGTCCCTAGTCATACAAACATCATTCTTCTTGGAAGGGAAGGGGAAGTCAGATGCCTGTCTGGCCACAGTGATTCACCATTTCATCTACCCTATGCCCTATCCCTTCTCTGAGTCTCCTTTCCCAACAATAAAACCCTCTTACTGTCTCTTGGTTTCTTTACTAGGCTTGGTTCACTTGAGTTTTATCACATCTGACAATGTTTTATAGGACTGGCTCAAACTGGTCCTTGTTTCCATTTTCTGTGTTTTTTTTTTTTGTTTTTTTTTTAATCTGAGTTGGAGGGGGAGCTCCTTGTGCAACCTCATCATTCCCCTTAGACAATTCCTCTTCCTTTATGTAAAAATTCTAATTGCTAGTCCTCTAGAGCCTGTATCTTATACTTCTCAGGGATGTTATGAGAATAAAAGTCAGATAATATTTGTAAACTACCTCCACAAGGCCTGGAACTTTGTAAGTGCTACATCATTATGTACTTCCTTTCAGGTTTCTCACATTAAACATATGACTCTCAGGCACAGGGGCTTGTGCTATACCTTTCTCTGTATTCATGTGCTCAGTATGATGCCTGTTATTTAATACATTCTGGTTGACTTAACTTGGCATGGGATCCTGCCAATCCCTTTTCTGATCTCTTGGAAGGCTGCTCTTCAGTTATCTATGGTGGATGTCAGACTGTCCAGCTTTCTCCTCTTCTCTCCCAAACTCTTAAGTTGAAATGGTCATTTCTTCCTAAGGTGCCTTAATGACTTTCATTTCAGCAGCTATTGGTTCTATGTTGGTTAAGAATCCAGAAATTATCTGTAAGATAAGTCCAGAAATCCTGAGCTACTCTGCTTTAGATAGAGAGTGCTTTAGCTGATGTACTGATAGCTGTTGGCAATACTGCTTCTGTTCTTGCTTCTGATGAGACACAAATGTTCTTTACCTCTTACAGTGCTCTGGGCCTTGGATTTCCTCAAACAAGTAAATCTTTCTTAATTTACAACTTCTATTCCATCTTTCTCATCCCTAATATAACTAAAATGGATTTTAAATGGTTATATACATTGGATATAATTAACTATTTGTACCTCTGTTTTACATGGCAATTCCAAGCTTGAGGTTGAGCAACAAAGACAGGGAGATAGGAAAGCAGGGACTCCATCTGGAGGACAAAGAATTAAGTCCAGTCTGAACTGAAGCTTACAGTGGAATAATATGTCATAAAGCTGAAAGGCCAGGGTAATATGAATGTGGAGGGCCCCGAAGCCAGGTGAACTTTACTCAGAAGCCACAGGGAACCATCAAAGACTTCAGAGTCTGAAAATGATGGGCTGTAGTGTTCAAAAGGACACCCGGAAGGAAGGAGGATGGAGGCAGAACATGTCAGGAGGCTGTTACAGCAATCCAAGGAGGGGCAGCTGAGACTGAAGGGATGCTGTGAAGGTGACCTTGGCATGCTAGTAACTGACTGACACTAAGAGATGAGGAGCTAAGAAAAGTCCAAGAGCTCTGTGGTTTCAGATATGGGAGACAACCAGCCACAATCCCTCCTCCTTTCCCAAACAGTTTGTGCAACCGTTCTCTGGGCTCTCCTCTCACTAGGCAGCAAACTCCTGGAGGGCAGCTTTGCCTCTTATCTTGTATCTGCTCACAGGCCAGGTCCTTATATACAGTATGTGCAAACAAAATATTTGTTGGATAAGTGAAAAAACAAACTCTAACTCTCATCTCCATGGTGCTCCAAGGTGCACCAAGAACTCTCCTCATATGCCTACCCTGTGAAAGCCATAGCACAGGACTCTTGCCACCTTTCAGATGAGAAAGGGAGGTTCAGACAGCTGATGTTATATAGTTACTCACATGACTAAGAAATGGTAGAGCTGGGATTTGGACCCACGTCTTTGGACTCCTACATCAGTGCTCTAACTGGAATATACAGGGATATGTTCTAGGTGGAATACAAAATTAAGGGCTGGATTTGGGGAGAAGGGTCACATATCTCCCTCAACCACCCTCACTCCAGGTCTGGACCGTGACCCACGGAACTGATTGTTGCCAAACCCCTTTTCTCCACTTTCAGGGATGGGAATGGGGTGGGAGGAGAGGACATGTGGATGAGGAGGGGGTTAATGCACTCAGATTTGGATCTCTGCCCAAAGGCTAGATGGCAGCATGGGGAGAAAGTACAAACACAACTGGCCCCACCCCACTCTTCATGTCTCAGGTCTCATCTACTCTGGGTATCTTGCCATCGGCCTTGAACCTGTGTTCATTCTCACACTCCTTTGCTCTGGGACAGAGTGATAACCAAGTGCCTTGGTTCCTTTCACCATTCCTGTGAAGCTCCTAACCAAAGTCTTCTTTCTTACTATGTGTACTTTGCTTTGCACCAAAGACACAGACACAAAAGTGAGACGGTCCCTATCCTCAAAAAGCTTGAGGAGGCAGCTCAACAGCCCGTGTAAGGGAGTGGTGGACAAGAAAGAAAGTATTCCGGGGGGAAAAAAAAAAAAAGAAAAAGAAAAGAAAAAAAGAAACAAAGCATTCTAAAACCTAAATGCACCAACAACATTTCTCTGAGGATCCCTCTCCCACTATTATAGCTGAACTAGACTAAAGGGCAACCCAATGAAGGGGAGACAAGATGGGGAAGTAGAAATAAGGAAAAGGAGGGAGAATGACAGAGAAAAGAGGAACCAGACCTTCCCTGCCCTCCTAAACCCAAGAGAGTGCTGGCAGTAGTGACTTAGCCAGGCTGGCTGGGTGACTGTGGCTTGGGACAGGCCCAAGTTCCTCTAAGTAAAAGGAAGCAGCAGTATCCCTCACCTGCACAGATGGGGCACCAGCCAGTCTCTGGACCAGGGTCATTGCCCGTCTGTGGCTGGGGGGCCTGTTGTTGTGGTGGCTTTATCTTCCTGCACTGCCGAGGACCTGCAGCAGCTGGAGGCCTGAGGGACAAAACGTAGAGTACAGTGTTACTAGCCACAGAGGCCTGGGGGGGGACATCAAATCTCTGAAGGGGTATTCACCACTCTAGGGACTCCCTCCCTGAATTCAGCATCAATCTAAGCTTTTCTATGAACCTAGCTCCTCCAGGCAGCTTTCCATGACTGATCCCAGCCCATCCTCTCAAGTTTTCCACTGAAAGACCCTTCAGCTGCACACAACAGATAAATTGCCACTCTGTAGAAATATCCTTCAGGGGATCTGTTAAGGCTTCTACTCCCTGAGCAGGGGTGTACATCTCTCTACTGACCAGAGGCTCCCATAAAGAATAAGAATGATCCCAATTTCTGTGGATACTGCTCCTGTTCAGTTATCTTAGCAGTAGCCATAGCTGGTAGCCCACTGAGACCCTAGGATCAGTCAGCCACAAAACAGGCAGTCATCAGAAGGATATTAGGGAGAGGGCCATGGAAACAGGGACATTCCTTTCAAGAGGACATGGGGGAGCTAAGGAGGACAGTACTAAGACAGGTAAAAGGTGGTGCTGTGGGGTTTCTCATTACCTTCTCTTTGGGTTTGGTAGCTTCCGTCTCTTTGTCCTTCTTGACTCATTCTTTGAATTCTGCTCCCGTGGCCCCAGCTCGTCGGCCTCAGGGACATCTGTCAATCCAAGGTCATCATCACTAATGAGAACATTCCCCAAATGTACAGCACTTTAAGTTCACAATTTAGACTCTCAGAACTGGATGCTGGTGTATCAGTAACCTTTATACAATCACAGGTCTGCAAGCTGGATTTAGCACAATCAAGGAAATAATAGATTGATCTGAAAATGCAGTACACTTTTACCTATAGATTGACATCTATACAAAAGTTCTTAAAAATGTCATTCCAATTCTACCTAAATCTTACCAAAACAAACTCCCTTTCTTTTGAAGCATTCCATTCCATTTTTTGGATTGTTCTTGTCAAACTTGTTTAGAAAAACAGTGTAATATATTCAAATGCAATGGAAAGAACATTTAGAAGAAAAACCAGGCAATTACAACAGATGTGGATGGAAATTGCTAATTGCATCCAGAGAGAGAACTATGGAGACTGTGGATCAAAGCATTGTATTTTCATCTTTTTTTGCTGTTATTTGTTTGCATTCTTGCTTTTTTCTTTCTCATTTTTTTCCTTTTTGATCTGATTTTTCTTGTGCAGCATGATGAATATGGATATGTTTAGAACTGCACATGCGTAACCTATGTTGGATTGCTTGCTGTTTTAGGGAGGAGAGAGGGAGAGAGAGGAGAAAAATTTGGAACACAAGATTTTATAAAGGTGAAAGCTGAAAACTATCTTTGCATGTATTTGGGGAAAAAAAAAAAAAACTATTAAAAAGAAAAAAAGAAAAGAAAAATCCACATTAATCAAATATAATTAGATATCCTGGGGAAAAAAACAAAACAAAACAAAAAACAAAGGAAGATTTGGGATCCAACGGCAGATATTCCATTTATCAGTTGTATGGTCCTGAATAAATTATTTGGCTTCTGTGAACCTTAGTTTTGTTATCTGCAAAGTTGGGAAATTAAGATCTGCCCCACCTTAGTTCACAAAGTCATTACAAAGATCAAAGGGCATAATGGATATGATCTGAAGCCTCTAATCAGAATATAGGAGATTGTTTGGATCATAATATTGTTAGGTGAGCATAGAGTTACAACAAAATAAGGTGGACATCTTGTAAGGAGAATTTCAACTAATTGTCATAGACAAGGACTGGTTACCCAGCAAAGTGTCCACATTGGCAAATTCTTTAATTCCCAATTCTGTCTTTTTAATACTCTTCTTTCTTAAACAAAAAGATCCATTAGTCAAAATACCATTACCTGAGGTCATAGTTAATTTGCTGAGGGGATATCTTTAGATGACTTTCCTAAGGGAATTGAGAAAACAATCAAATGGATGGAAAACCTGGAGTTTCCTCATCCTGAGACAATGTGGTGTAGGGGAAAGTGATAGACTTGGCATCAGGATGACGTGGGTTCAGACTCTATCTCTACCACTAGCTAGCTTTATGACCATAAGCAAATTATTGAAACTCTGTGTCCTGGTTTCCTCATCTGTAAAACTGGGCTAATAATACCCAGCATGTTAATTCACTGAGCTGTTGTGGTTGCTGTAAAATGCTGTAAAAATGAACTATAAACTGCTATTAAAAAGACAATTGTTATTGTTTGAGACCTCTAGGCACCCAGGCACCCACCCAGTAGTACTTAGTTTCCTTAGAGGGGATATCCTAGGGAGGTAAGACATCATAAATACCCACAATAAGAGCATGGCGTGAACTCAGGATACCCAGTGAAATCATAAAGGATATTAGGAATGAATACAATATCATTCTTTCCCTTATTTCTCCCTTTAGAATGATAAATAATCCCTTTTTATCTTTAAAAAAAAAATTGATGCACAAATTATTTCCCTTCCTCATTTCTTCTAGAGGAATAAGAACTCACTTCAATGAAAACAAACACAAACTATTAATTTCCTTGCTTTTAATTTTTCTATCAGAAACTGGTTTGTAGGCCAGCTCTTGTTTGTAACCCCAGTGGGCCAGAGAAATGAGTGTAAAGATAATAAGTGCCAAAGAGTGTAAGGAGTTGGGAACCAAGGGAAAATATACATGGGGCGGTAGCCTGACCTGAATCGTCTGTGTGGTTGGGTGATGGTTCTCCTTGGTGGAACCTCTTTGAGATAGATGGACGGGCCCGGCAGGCAGCAGACAGTACCATGTGGGCTGAGCGCCCCAAAGCCCCAGGCTGCAGCTGCTGTAGGCGGTTTCTGAGCTCAGTCACTTGCCCATGGCTCCTGTAGGGGCAGAGAGAGAGAGGTTGGCAGTATGCTCAGTTACAAGCACAAGATCAAGGGCCCTTTCTATGGTTAGCAGAACTACATATTCTTTTTTTGATTAGGCAAGACATCAGAGTAAACAATGTGATCCTGCTTTTAGAGCTTCCAGTCTGAAAATACCCAGATACCATTTCCACGTTTTCTTTATCTGGCTATATAGATCCTGACCTGATACGCCAACAATATTGCATACGTAGAAAAATAGTCAACCAGATAAAGGACTGTGAGAACTGAGTGTGGATCACAACACAGTATTTTCACTCTTTTTGTTGTTCACTTGCATTTTGTTTTAACAATTTTTTTTCCTTTTTGATCTGATTTTTCTTGTGTAGCACTATAATTGTGGAAACATGTATAGAAGAATTACCCATGTTTACCATATGTTGGATTACTTGCTGTCTAGATGAGTGGGGGGAAGGGAGAGAAAAAATTTGGAACACAAGGTTTTGCAAGGGTGAATCTTGAAAATTATCCAAGCATATGTTTTGAAAATTAAAAGCTTTAATAAAAAAATAAAAAAAGAAAAGAAAAAGAAAAATGGTCAGGAATCAGCTACTCTGATACTTAGTAGTTAGAAAATAATCTTGGGCCTCTGTTTTCTCATTTGTAAAATGGGCTGGTAATAGACAGCCCCTGAGATTCTTTCCATCTCTATAGCTAAGACATTATGTATGTTAAACTATGACTTTGAAGGTCAGGTCTATTTCAGATTGGGGAAGGAGGGGACCCAGGAGATATAGTATATGTATATGTCAAATTAAGAGGCTATGATGATATGAGACTAGGTATTTTTGTCAGATGAAATAATGCCTTCAGAAGGACTGGATCTATTGATGTATAAAGATGTTATGAATATCAGGAGGATGAAGAGGCAGCAAAGAAACCAGCCCCAGAGTATTAAACCTGAAGGGAGGAAAGAAAAAAACAAGTCACCTTTAGGATTAGGAGAAACCTGGAAGGTCAGAGAAGGGGAAAAGGAATAGAAACAGGTTCAGGTCTCAATACTGCTATTCAGATACCCTTGCCAGGACAATATGAAAGCTGAAACCTTTTCTGCTTTATTAACATTGGGTAAGAGACTATCAGTAGTTCCACAGGAGCCAGCATAAATGGGGCTGTTTCTCTTCCTTCAAATGCAAATGCATTTTCCCTTGCCCCTGATACTACATACGGTTGTGGATCTGGGAAGAATGTTCTCCGGATAGCAGGGCTAGCAAGCCAAGGGCTGGCTTCAGGTGCTTGTACAGAGTGCTCCACCTTTAATAAGGGAAATTGAAATACATAAATACAAATGCTCACCACTAGAGGGCACCATTTACAAACATTAGCTTATCAGTTCTCTTCCCCAGGTGTGCATCTTCAAAATTATGATCCAATTTATAAGTGTCTATATTTATTGTGGACTTATGATTGATATACTATTTTTATGTGCATGGACTGACATCTCTTCTACTCATTTCTGCCCACTGAAATCTTTTGACATCCAACTCAGGGATTATCACCTTGACTTGAGATTGGTTTCTCTCCCTCTTGAATGTGCCTTACCTGTGCCTTTAAATGTTTAATTGATGCTTTCTTTTTATGTTTTGTCACTCTCTAATGATTCCATTTCTCCATCCATTAAATCTTCTCTTGTAACAAATTCACTACACTGGGCAAAAACAAAATGGCCCAAAGGCCATATCTGAAAATATAGGTTTCATAGGGGGAGACAGGTTTCTCTAGAGCAAAGCTTCTTAAATTATGGGATCTCATACCTGAATGTAGGGATCATTCTCAGTAAATGTTTACATGTATACCCATTATATATACTCATAAATCCAGGGCTGTGTAAAAATTTCTCAGGTCAAAAGGGCTTGCTAGTAGAAAAAGTTTTAAGTACTACTCTATAGCATTCTGCAATTATGTGACTCTGCAAAAGTGCTTCAATGTTGTTTTCTTTTACTTTTATATGGTTAGGTGTTTTATTATCTGGCTTCTGCTAACTTCAAAATAGCTTCACTTCACAAATAGCTTCCCAAATTTCCCTGCAATTCATAGTCATCATTTCTTCCAATACAGTGATATTACCCCAAACTCCGTAATTTGCTTAGCCATTTCCCAATTAGATTTGTTGTCAGGAAATCTAATCTTTCCTAGTTTAAAACTTACCTTAGACATTTACTAGCTTGTGTGACTCTGAGCAGTTACTTAATCCTGTTTGCCTCAGTTTTCTCATTTTTAAAATGAGCTGATAAAGGAAATGGTAAACCATACCAGTATCTTTGATAAGAAAACCTAAAAATTGGATTATGAGTCAGACTTGATGGAAAAAAGATCAAACACACAATCACTCCATAACTACTTTCTAATTCTTTGCTATTACAAAAAGGAATGAAATAATTACAAATTATTTTGAACAGCTGAACCAAATCATAGCTCCACTAACAGTGCATTAATGAGTCTTCCCACAGGTCTCCCAACATTTGTCATCTTAGCTAATCTGATGAGTTAGAGATGAAACTTAAGTTATTTTAATTTGTAATGCTGTTACTTAGAGATATTTGCTGAAAATACTTTTTTCTCATTAATTATTTCTCTAACTCTAGTTTCACTTATTTTTCTCATGTAAAAAAGTTTTTAATTTCATGGAAATGAAGTTGATAATTTTATCATTTATGATCAGCTCAACCCCTTTTTAGTTATGAATTATTCACCATAGTTTTACTTCTTCTCCTCTAGCATCTTAATAATGTGTGACCTTTTATATTTAGTTCTTACATCTGTTTGGCACTTATTGTGTCTGTGATAGGCTAAATCTAATTTCTGCCAAACTACTTTTCAGTTTTTACTGAAATGCCAGAATGTAATTTCCTTTCCTGTGTGTATTTTGTGCTTATGGACTATTTAGGATTAAATGATGTAGATGAAGCCCTGTTTTAAGAATATGTAAGGGACCTAGAGATGAACATGACAGTTTCTTAGTTTGTTTGTTTTTTTTTTTGTTTTTTTTTTAAACTAGAGTTTAACTGTACACATGCATTTGGCCATGACAGAAGAAATAGTGCTGAACTTAGAATCAAGAGATCTGGATTCAAATTCCATCTTAGTCAATTACCAGATATGTGAACATGGAGAAGTATGTAATTTATGTAGCCTCAATTTTCTCATCTGAAATGTATGGGTATGATGAGGGGAAAGCAGACAGCCCAGTGTAAATGACCAACAAAACCTTATATCGTCTGAAGAAAAATTCCTTTCTTATACAAACCTCAAAGAATTTATAGTCTCTGGAGAAACTCTTTTGATATACAAACTTCTGGAAGCAGAAAAGTCTTACCAGATACAAATCTTGTTTTATAAAATAAAGTTCTCAAGCTATGCTTTTTGCAATATGCCTTCTCTCTGGAAGCAGATATTGCCCACCAAGACATCTTGGTGTTCTTTTCCTAATCAATAAAGCCTTTCTTGTCACAGCTTTGAGTAGGTGAATTCTTTCGTCTCTAACCCATCCTTAGCATTTTGGAGAGAGAGAGAGAGAGAAAGAGAAAACCTATAAGACCCATCTTTGCCTAGTATCACACCCTCTTCAGGTATAGTGATAGAATCTACTTCTTTACGTTCTTAAATTATCTCTGTGCAAGCTTCAAGGCATTATATAAATATGAGAAATTCAGTTCTTGGCACAAAGTAGGCACAAAATTGTGGGAATTTTGGTGACTGATTCTAAGTATGTATGTATGTCTATATGATTCTGACTCTCCTCGTCCTCTGATTTCTAACTGAAACCCAACAATGGCATAGAAAGAGGAGGAAGCATCTAATACTTTTCTAACTTCCAATATACCTGGCTGTGGTCAAGTGTTTGAGGACTCTCAGGGGCTTCTCTAGGTTCCAGCAAAGAACGCACACGAAGGAACATGAGACCAAAGGGCTGCCGACGGCTGAAAGGCTGGCTGCAGGTCACTCGAAGCCTATCCCAGCTCTCATCTGCTGCTGGGGCCAGGAAATCTCCTGGAAAATTGGAAGAAGGAATGAACAAATTTATGGAGAAACAAAAATGAAGAGAGGGTAAGGAGGTAGGAGAGGAAGCAAATAGTAGTAAAAGGAGGACAAGAAGAACAGAAGGACAAGACAAGGAAGGAGGTGGGGAATGGAAGGGGGAAAAAAGGAAAGAAGATAGTAGGAAAAGAAATGAAGAGAGTTTTTGGGAGTATGAAAAGATCATGGGGGGGGAGGAGAAAGAGAATATAGAAAGAGGAAAGTCATGGAATCAAAGGAAAGGGAAGAAAGAAGATAAGCAGATGGAAGGAAGAGAGAATAGAAAGAAAACAAACCATAGACAGGAGGAAGGGAAGAAGAGCTTGCCTTCTCACATTCTTTCCCAGTCCTTGGTTTGAAAAGTCTGGCCAGGTACAGCTGAGCCTTGTCCTTATGCAGCCATGAGAATGGATAGATCTAGCCTCCCTTCCTAACTCCATTTCCCACCGACACCACTTTCTTGCCCCCAACAGCAGCCATTTTCTCAGTATCCCACATCACTTCTGATTGCTATGGCTAATGTTCAACACAGGGCTAACAGGAGTGGAAGGCTGGTTTATAGACAGCATGCAGAGACCAGGAACCCTTTACCAAGCGACCTCCTAAACAACGTTAGGTAGAGGTCTTCTCCAGTTTCTCCATGGTTTGACATGGAATATTACTACCCTAGCTGATCAAGCAACAAGCATTTGTGAAGGGACCATGCCAGGATAAAAATGATACAATCCTTGAGCCCAAGAAGTTGAGGTTGTTATCTTATATATGTCCTCTCTTGCTACACAAATTCCACATCATTTTTATATAGATACACACAAACTTTATACAGATCCTTTACAAAAAGAAGTCCATCACTGCCACCTGACACACATTAGACATTATTATATGTCACCCCTCACCATCACCTCAATATAGACCCAATATCTAGCACATTCATGACCTCCTGCATACCCAGCATCAAACCCCATACACACAAAAGTCCAAATACTGCCTTCTATACCCCAATATCAAATCCTTTATTTACACATTGACCTAATATCATTGATTATATCTCTTATACAAAGACCTATTCTCTCATACAATCTATATTCATGAAATATATTTTCCTTTGCATACAGCTCTGCATTCAATACTTCCTCAAAATACACGTTATTCCATGTGTACACACACACACACACACACACACACACGCCCTATATACCTTCCCATAAAGCACACAAATCCTTCACGTTAAATGACATAACAGCTTACACATATTCACACACACTCTTCTCCTCCCCTCTTACCATCTTTAAACATGCGGACCCCAGAACGGTTCTTTCCCAGTTTGGAGTCAGCAGGTGACATGAGTGTGGCCATGGGAAGCAAAGTCAGAAAAGGCCTGCCTGGAGGCCAGGAGGAACGTCCCACATCCACTTGTAAAAAAGCACAGCCACAGTTCCCTAGGAATAAACAGAGCAGGGAAGTAAGAGACACTTCCTTTTAGCTAACAATTGGTTGGGGGATGGAATAGAGGCCCATTAGTTTTTGCTACAAGTACTCTCTTCTTTTCAGAACTTGATTTAGATAGGCCTAACTCTTGGCTCTGCCTAATGACTATTAGTTGGTTCGGTATTCCTCTGAATATGCAGAAGTTTTTGCTAATTCCTTGGCAAGTCCTTTCATTTCAGATTATTCCTATTATAACCTTCTCAGTTTATATAGTTCCATCTCCTCCAAGAAGCCCTCTGCCCAACCCAATCCCTTCAGCAGCTCAAAGCTCTGATTTGGCAGAGATGACAACTATTTCTTAGTACTTGTGGTCTATCTCTTGGTTCAGATTGAAAAAGGAGGTATTCTTGAACACAAAGATCAAATTTGTATTCTCCCCTCAGATTTCCCAAGGTAGATCTGTCTCAAACCAGAAAGTCTCTGAGGGATCACTGAAAATGGGGACCACGACTCCCACACCTGACTTAGATTTTTTTGTTCTTGTTTCTCTCTCTTGTGTGAAATGGCAGCTGCTCAGTGTTTACAACCAAAACGATCTGTTCAATGGCTGTCAAAGTGTTTACCTCTCATTCCAGGGTCTTGGGACCCCTAGAGGTCTGAAATCCTTTCAGGTTGTCTGCAAAGATCAAAACTGTTTTCATAATACATTTTTATTTGTAATGTGCTAAATGATGATAGATATAATTCACATATAAGAGTCCTCAATAATTTTTAAGTGTAAAAGGGTCCAGAGAACAAGAAGTTTGAGAACTATTAACCCCATCTTGAAAGTGGATCTGGAGTGGATCTTCCTTGATCTTGCCACCTCCCTCCCCCAACCTGTACTACAAGGCTCCTGGCTACATTTCCTTACCCACATCAATGTAACTGATGGGCACAGCTCGTTCTAATTGCAGCTCCACCTTGAGCTGCCCACTGTGGTCCCGAGGGGAGCTGAGCCAAGGTCTCATTGGTTCATTTGGGTCCAGCAGGTTTTCCACAGGGTACCTGGAATCCTGGGATAGAGGCCACCAAAAGAGTAGAGATCATCAAAAGAAGTCCTTACTGAGCCAGAGGGAAAGGGATTCCTAAGAGTGGGAGAGATACCCTTCAGCCCCAACTTCTTATGCCAAGGAAAGCTAGTGAGCTTAGTTTTCTTAATTTTACCCATGAAAACTATCTGAGAAGAACAGCAGAACAGGTGGCAAAGGAAGAAATTAGAACAATGCCATCAGAATGGGGCTCCCTCATGGGCTTAGCTCTGTC
The DNA here is from genome assembly GCF_048593235.1 of Sminthopsis crassicaudata. Taxonomy (NCBI): domain Eukaryota; kingdom Metazoa; phylum Chordata; class Mammalia; order Dasyuromorphia; family Dasyuridae; genus Sminthopsis; species Sminthopsis crassicaudata. Next base: position 579,707,257 of record NC_133619.1, on the reverse strand, counting down.
ATTCCCCTCTCTGCTCCCGAACAGAAAGGAGTCCCAGGATGGCTCAGGGATACTGCTGTCCTTTCTGATCTCAGCTTTAAAGAGGGTGAGGATGCTCCCTAACATCTGTGCTTTGTAATGTATAATCTACAAGTTTCTAGGGGTATTGAAAGGTTAAGCTACTTGCTCAGAATCATGCAGGCAGTATGTATCAGATAGGATTTGAACCTAAGTTTCCAGACTCTGAGGAAGGCTCTCTTTCTACTTTTTAGAAACATTACTAATCTAAGAAAAAACATCTGCCTTATGATTAATAATTCTCATTTATACAGTATGTTAAAGTTTAAAAAGTGCTTTCCTCATAATAATCTCTTGAAATAGGCAGTCCAAATGTTATTGTTCCCATTTTATAGATGAAAAGACCTAATCTCAAAGAGGTAAAATGACTGATTTTACCCAGCTCTCCTGAATCCAAGTTTAGCACTCTATTCACTACATCATGTGGCCTATCACAAATGGTTGGGGTGAGAAGTGTCACATAAGACCATCCAAATGGCTGTTTAGCCATCTCCATTCTAAGAATGTGGAGGATTGCATAAAAACCTCTCTATCAGATCAAAGGCTGTGTACCTGCTATCAGATCTAGGGAATCCCCAAAGAAAGGATCACACCTCCTGCTCTGACTCAGAGATGTCCAAGACCTGCATCTATTACCCCTAGGGTGGATCCTACTTAGCTGAATTTTTCCTTGTTACCTGAGAGGAGAACGATACCACGTGACTGATCTTCACAGGAGCCATGAGAAGACATAGAAGCTTCACAGAAAGAAGCCCTTTCTCTCAAGATATGTGCACACCCTGTCACCACATCAACCCTCTCGGCTTCTTCTTGGTCCCTTCAGTCTCTGGGAGAAAAAGATACATAGTGATTTTGAGAAGAAATGGAGAAGGAATATGGGGCAAGATGAAGCAAGAAAAGAGAGAAACTCTGTCCAAAGGAACAGTCTGTTTATCCACAGGGAAAAAAAGGATTTGTCAAATGGATGGTTTTTATGCTGACACCCCTTGACTAAAGTAAGCTCAGTGTAAGGACACTGGGAATGAAGGCTTGTTCTGATATTTGGGAAACGTCTAGTCTCTTCTAGCAAAGCAGCACAGCCAAGAAACAATTGGAGAATTAATGCAAAAAAGCATTAACTATCCCTCTGTCTGCAATATCCTTTCTTCCAATCTATCTTTTAAGAGACAAGAGTTGTAGAATCTGAGCAAGTTCTTTACATTCCTTGAAACTGGGCTATATTTCCTTGACTCTAAAATGGGGCTAATGAAGGATATCATGAGAAAAGCACTTTGTGAACTAATCATCAGGAACCATAAAAATGAGAGCTATTTATAAGCAATCACGGACAAGTTGGTCATATAAGTACAGTGTAAGAAAGAAAAACACAGTGCGGGGATTCAGAGATGGAGTGGTCGGGATGATGAGGGCATGTGCATGCACACAGGAAACTGAGTGTTGGTGAAGAGTACTGGGAATGGGGCCAAGAGTAAGTGTGTAGACCTTGTCAGTATGTATGGGAATGTGTGTAAGGGGGAGCACCTGAAACCCAAAGAGGTAGAGAGTTTTGTAGGGTCCATAAGGGTATATATAAATGAGGATATGAGGGCAAAAGATGGGATGCATGTATGCAGAGGGAATCAGTGTTTGTGCATGGCGTACTGCATGGATAATATAGAAAATGTGAGCAAGAGCAGGTCAGCATGATTATGATCCTTAATCTCTTTTCCCTTTCCCAGATGGCTCCTGACTGCCTACAGGATAAAATCCCACTCCTCTACCTCCCATTCAGGATCTCTGGCATGCTAATCCAGAAGGGGCATATTCTCCAGGACAATACTTTCTCATCTCCCACTCCCTCACAACCGTAGGCCAAAAGGCTTCTGATCTCAACATCTCGACATTTTCCCAGAGTTCCCAATGATCTTTAAGTGTCAAAACCTCATATTGTTGACTATTCTGCTCCTGGATCCCCTCTTTGAGTTTTTGTGTCTAGGTCCCTTCTTTGTTCTCTTCCTTTGTCTGATGGCCCCTTCTCAGTCTCTTCTGTGGAATCATTAGCCCACATCTTACCCTGACTCCTCCCCTTCCCTAATAGTGTATGTTCTCTAAGGTTCGAATCTTAGGTCGCCTTCTCTTTTCTTTTTCTCTCTGAAACTTCATTAGATCCCTCAAATTTAACTAGGATCCCCAGGAAGGTGACTCCTAAAATGGATATCCTTCACATCCTCATATCTACCTCTTTTGCTCTACTTATACTTTAATTCAATAATCAAGTGTCTGTTCATAGTACTAGGTTCTGAGGATGTCAGAAAAAGACTAAATCCCTGCCTGAGGGTTTACAATCTGGGTCAGCTCCGAGGCTCAGGGGATGAAGCACTGGCCCTGAATTCAAGTCCAGGCTCAGGCATTTAACACTGTGTGTCATAGCGGTGTGACTCTGGGCAAGTCACTTAATCCCAATTGTTTTGCAAATAAAAAAAGCTTCCAATCTAAAGAAAGGTAGGAAAGGACACCAGAGAAAGAGGTGGGGCCGCATTTCTTTCCTTTTCCACCCCGTTTCGGAGTTTTTCCCGGGGCTGTCCTCCTTTCTGGAATGCTTCCACCAAAATCCCCATGAAAATTCCATCTTCACTAGAAGGCCTTTCTAGACCAGTGCTAATGCTAGGGGCTTCCCTGTCAGTCATTTCCTGTATATGTAGTCTGTACTAAGTTGTTTGCTCGCTGTCTCCCCCAACAGACTGTGAACTGGGATTTGTGTTTTCTGCTTTTTTTTTGCACCCACAGCACCTGAAACACTTTGTTGTAGTTGAGTCATTTCAAATGGGTCCAACTTCCCCCGACCTCATTTAGGGTCCTGGAAGAGGCAGTGACAAGGTTTGCCAGTTCCTTCTAAGCTTATTTTGCCGAAGAGGGAGCTGAGACAAACGGGTTTAAGGGACTTGGCCGGGGCGCACAATGGGTAGGCGTCCGGTGCCAGATCTGAACTCTAGATTCCAGGCCGGCGCTCTATCCGCTGCGCGCCCAGCAGCCTCTGCCTAGACACGGGAGGAGTGAAAGTGCTGACAGATGGGCCTCACCCCCTCTCGCTAGACTGGCGGCGGGAGCCCGCAGGCTGATCCCTCCGACCCAGATATCGTCCCACCCCTCCACTCCACTGCCAACGGGATCGCCCTAAAGTTCGAGACACAGCTCTTCAAAAGCTGGCGCCAACCTACCTTTCCGGCCTCACTTCACATTCCCTCCTTCCTCGCCTCTTGGCTCCAGGGAGAGCCGGGTCTCCAGCCAGAGCGCCTTAGTTCCCGCCACAACCATACTCTGGCCTCTGACCTCCGACCTCCAAACCCCAGGCCCCGCCTTCGCGCAGCCACCCTTTACTCGCTTTGAAAGGAAAGGCACCATTCTCCTAGGTAACTTTCCATACCACAATATTTCGGTGCATGCTGGGACCTGTAGTTCTCAGCGCCAGGAGTAACATCGCAGAGGGGAGGTAAGCGAGCTCTAAGGGAGCATCACCCAAGTGCGCCCTTTCCTCGAAACTCTACCCGGTTCCCGAGGAATCGGGGAGAGTTGTAGAGAAAGAAATGGAAAACTTTCCTCAGCAAAACCTTCGCTTAGATAATTCGTAGGATTCGTGAATGTTTCCAAAGCTTGGCGGTTCCCTCGGGGAGATACCAGGATAGTCCTCTAGGAGAATTAGGACGACGCTCCCCAAACACTGACAGCTCCTTCAGGTGGCTTAGAGGCCCCGCCCCTCCCGACCCAAGCTGCGGCCGATGATTGGCTAGCAGATACAGAGCAGCGGAAGCAGCTGGCGCTGGCCTGAGGGGGCGGACGCAGGCGCAGAGCGAGAGTGGGGAAGATGGCGGCGGTGGTGGAGGTGGAGGTTGGAGGTGCCGCCGGCGAACGGGTTTTGGAGGAGGTGAGAGGCCTGGGGCGACCTCCGGAGAGCCTGAGGAGCAATCCTCGGGGAAAGGCCCCCGGGAGGCGGGTGACTAGCATTGGGGAAAGAACAGGGCCTGAGGGAGTTACGGGGGGGGGCGGACCCTCGAAGGCTCCCAGGGACCAGCGAAGAGCTCCGAAGGCGCTGGGCCCGAGGGGTACCCTGACAGACGGGGGCGGGTCCTGAGGAGGGGCGACTAAAGGGGTCACTCGGGCGAGTGCATCCTGAGAAGAGAGGGCCGGGAAGCCGGACCCAGGAAGATCGTTAAGGGAAAAGCTGGGGAGGCAGGCGGACAGTGGGAGACTCAGTGCTGGTTTGGAAGTACAGAGGACCTGAGTTCGAATTCTCACTTTGCGACTAAGTATCGCTGTGACCTTGGTCAGTCAGGCAATTAGCAAGCACTTATTATACTCCTGCTGTTTGCCAGAAGCCGGCATAGGAAAACGAGACAGAGTCTGGCTTCGCGGAACTTTCATTTCCTGGACACTTCTCAGCTTGGGGCCCTTCTTTCCTTCTTTATGAAATGAGGGGGTTGAACCAGACGTGTCGGTTCCCTTTAGTGTCTCATATATGATTCTACAGTCAGACCTGGGAGATGGTGCAGAAGTTCCTAGTATGGAAGAGGAAGATTTTTGAAGAGGCAAGAGAGCTGGGGAGCTGGGGAAATGTGGGGAGGGAAATAGCCTTTTGAGCAAGGAGAAACTCACCGACCTGTCAGCGTCTGTGGAAATGTGTGATAGAATGGTGGGCCGTCACTAGGCAGGTAATAAGGGCACTTTGTTCACCGGAGATGGGCCTGGGACCTTAAGGAAAGAGGGGAGAGGAGCCTCTGGCCTAATGCACCAAGAGACTCACAGTGGGATCAAGGGATAGATGAAGCACTGGTAAGAACTGAGAAACGCATGCTTTTTGTCTTAGTGGAAATAGAAGACCCAGTTCCTCTGGTTTCTGCCAACTAACTTGCTCTATAAGCTTGGGCCAGTCTTTTTCCTACTTTGGACCTAAGTTCTCTTCTATAATGGTTATCTGTCACTGGAGCAATCCTACACACACTGACTGGCTGTCTGTAAAGAGTGTTTTAACTTGGGACTAGATGCCTTCAGAGGTTCCCTCTAGTTCTAGGATTCTGAGATTCTAATGCGAAGCATTGGGGATACAATGGAGAAATAGGGAGAAGAACCTTCAACTGGTGCTAAACAGAAAGTAGATTCTTATGTTTGGATCGGAAAGCATTCGGAGTAATGTATGGGGAACCTAGAAAAGTTTTGTCAGGCCGGGTTATGAAAAGATTTAAGTCCCATTATGTTAATGAATTATAATTTGTTCTGGAATGAATAGCGTTGTTGCATTATAACTTGCTAGGAGAGTTAAACCTGGGACCCAGTTTTTCATATAACTCTAGTCCCTTGAGATGAATCCAAGACATTTGGTTTTATATGCTGGGGAAAACAATCAAGGTATAATGTACATAAACTCAATATGAAAATGTGTTTAAAGCGCTTTAAAACCTTAAATATGAGCATAAGCTATTATTATTATAAACCATTAGTTAATTAGAAACTCTAGACTGGTAAAAACTTCTAACTTTGTCTCCGTTTCCTCATCTGTAAAATAAGCTTTAGAAAGGAAAGTGAGTGAGTGAGAATATAGGCTACTGTACTGTATTGAAAAAGAATCCAGCATTTGCATTTCAAAATCTTTAATCCGAAGAGGAAAGCATTCATTGCATCTGGCTTCAGAATCTTGAAACTGTAAAAAAAATTTTTGTTTGGACCCAGAGGACAGCTCTAGGAGCAGAAGGAGGAATTTGTCAAGAGATAGAATTAGGTTTAATGTCAAATTTCCTAACAAGTAAAGCTGGCAAAAAGTGTGGAAGACTTTTTCATAAGGTAGTGAGTTGCCAAATCACTGGAGGTCTTTAAGCAGAGACTGAGTGACCATAATATTGGGAGTGTTTTGGAGAAGATTCCTTCTCAGATATTGTTTGAACCAAATGATCTCAAGTTCCCTCCAATTCATAAAATCTCGGAACTTTTTAGAACCGGAAGGAACACTGAAGATCATTTCTATAAGTCCAGAAATGAAAAAAAAAAAACTTGTTGAAAGCCACAAGTGGCAGAGCAGTGACAAAAATCTAGGTCCAGTGTTCTCTCCCATTACCTTTGTAAATATACAATAATGCGCAATTAAAATGTTAGTTATTATCAGACTCTCCAACTGTGTTAGAGGAGGACATATAATGTATGCCTATAAAATTTTAGTTATTCAAAGAAAGACGAACCTGAAAGCTCTTTAGTAAAGAACAACTTGGCTGAGCAGTAGAACTGAGCATGTCTCTTAATAGTAGTATGCATTATTTTCCCCCTTTGGATTATCCTAAAACTTGGGAAATGGGCCTTTATCAATTAAGACCCTGTTGTATTAGTGAGATGATTAGAAGAAAAAACTGAGTGTTGAAAATTCTGATGATACTTAGAATCCTAGAATATCTGATCTGGGAAACTAATGTTTCCAAAGGCCTTTACTTGTATCATTCATCTCAGTTGTTGGTATAGAAAGGAACTTTAGAATATAGCATTAGATTGACTAGAATAAAGAGTGTCAGAGCCAGAAGAACCCTTAGAATGTAGAGTAGAATTGGGAGGAAGCTTGGACTATTATTTAATGGTGAAACTGAGAAAGATGTTTTCTTAAAGTCATACAAGGAGTTCTTGACAAAAATTAAGACTAGAACTCAGATCTTCTGATATCAAATCCAAGCTTTTTCTACTTTGTTATAACATCACTTGAGGAAATTGAATCTGTGCTGCAGTTTATATCCTAGGGCAAATTGTTAAAATTTGTGGAATTTCAGATTCTTTAAATTGTAGAATTTCCCTGTCCCATCAGACTTGCTGACTGCCAAGAGATACTTACTTAAAAAAAAAAAAAAAAAAAAAGGCTGGAGTCTTTGGTTTAAATTGGTTTGTTCCTGCCACACAGAGTTAAATTATTGGTCCTGGATTCTACTTGATGAAAGCCAAGGACTATATTTATTTTATTTGTTTGTTTGTTTTTTATTTTCTCCATTTAAAGACTATACTTAGTATTTGGTATTCTGGAGAGAAATCAGAAAGCATTCAAGTTAACAGACATTTATTAAGTCCTCACCTATATATAATATGCTGAGATAGGTACCCGGAATACAAATTAAAAAATGAAACAGCCTCTGCTTACAAGAAGCTTCTGTGAGAAGACCATGTAAACAGATAAGTAAATGCAAAATATACAAAGTAATTTTGAAGAGGCAAGGAGAGCACTAAGAGCTGGAGGAGTTAGGAAAGAGTTCTTATTAGATGTGGCACATGAACTACAAAAATATACAAAGTAATTTTGAGAAGTCTTGGAGAATCCTAAGAATCTGGGTAGTTGGAACAGTTCTCTTAGGTAAGGGCCCTTGAGCTGAGCATTAAAAGAGCTAGGAAACTGGAAAGATCAGGTGAAGAGGGAGAGCATTCCAAACAGAGGGGACAGTCTGAGCGAAGGCATAGAAATTGGAGAAGACATATCTTATTTGAGAAACATTAAGAAGGCAGTTTGGCTGGATTGTAAATGTGTGTTAGGAGAAGTATTGTATAATGCTGGAAAGGATAGATGCTTTAAAAAGTGGATTGGAGCCAGATTATGAAAGACTTCAAATGTCAAATAAGGAGTTTGTTTTTGATCCTAGAAGCACTGTTAGGCCAGAGATCTTTTTTTTTTTTTTTTAAGAGAAAGGGATAGATTTGAAAAGTGTTACGGAGGTAGAACCAGTTAATTTGGCAACTGCTTAAATATTGGAAAATGACTGGTACTGAAAGAATAATGATACCCTTAATAGAAGAAAGTTTTAATAGAAGTTTTAGAGGAAAAAAGTGAATTCTGTTTTGGACATGCTACGCTAGAGATAGCTATAGGAATCCAAATGGAAATATGAAGTAAAGCAGTTGATGATTCAAAACAGGAACTCTGGAGAAAGGTTAAGTCTTAAGAGTTATCTGCATAAAGATTAATAGATGAATACGATTTTAGTTTCTTTGTGCCAAAGAACAATTGTTTTTGTTCATCCATTGTTCTCCCAAGAAGACCCATGAGTTAGAGTTGTCTTGACTTGCAAGTGAATTGGATTTTAGTGTGACAGAGCTCTGCAGAGTTACTAGCCTCACTCTTCCCTTCCAGCAGCTGAGTCCAGTGAAAGAGTTTAGTGGCTATGCTAGGGATACAAATAAAGATGTGGGATTCCTGCTCTCCTGGAGCTTATATTCTATTTGAGTGAGACACCTATGTAGAGAAGTGGTAGCCAGGGAGGAAACTTTGAACTGGGGAATCCCATTGATTGTCAAACTGTTTCCAGAAGCAGTGATACTATTGATTTGATTACTTTTTCCAGAGCAAGGGGTAGAAAAGACTGAGAGATAGTTAGGATATGCACCTTGGTGGGGCAAGTGGCAGGATGTCTAGGTTGTATAATTAGACAGGATGTAAAACTTGTTAAAGATAGTAAATTAATGAGTTTGCAGTCTGTCTTGAGAGCTGAGGAAGTCATCAAAGAAGAGAATAGAAGATAATCCAAGTCAGAAAAAGCCCTGGGTACATCTTAAAAAGGCAGCAGGACTTGGCTGAAGATCCCATAAAGGTTCTTGAGAAGTATTCATATAGGTGGGTGAATCTAGAGAGAAGAGTTGTCAAGAAAATCTAGCATTTGTTATTTATAGAAATATTAGACCAGAAAGTTCTGCAAATATTGGTTCTGTTTTGTTGTTGTTACTTGAGTGATCCTGTGATAATCAGTTTATTGCCTGCCTACCAAATGCCTGTCAATACTTGTTTTAAAATCGATGTGTTAAAGTAATGCCTGGGATGAATCAAAATACATCAGCATTGTGCTAAATTCTAGCATTTTAAATACTTAGTATATGCTAAGCTAACTGCTATGCATGTAATACTGTAATACTAGAGAAACTGAGGGAAGATAGATAGAGGTTGGTTTTTAATCTTTAATTGTGAAGAGTTTAGCCAACCAAATGGAACTCATGTTTAAAAACCATTCAGTCCAAAGTGACTGGGGAACAGCATTTATATAGCAAAGCAAGTAGGTGATATAGCAGCAAAAAGAATGCAGTTAGGTCATCAGGTAGCTGTTATACAAAAAACTATATTTCTCACAGATTAAAGTAATAGCCAGATGCACATAATGATGGGAATGGGTTTGAGATGTATACAATAGTGGAAGTAACAATACATACTATGATGGGAAGAGGCTTAAGGGAACCTTCCAGAGTCAGTATTTTTGGGAAACCAATAACTGGCTTTACCTGTAGAAGCACCTCACAGGTGTGAAATCCAAATAAGCAGAACAGAAATAGGCAAGGTCACTCTATGGTCATGCTTGTCTCTTTGATCTAGTGTATGAGGCTAAGTTCAGGTTTTCATGAGAAACTTACAGGATCATTTTTGGTTCTGCAATACAAAGACAACAGTTGATCACAACCATTGTATCTCTCAGAGGAAGTCTATTACAACTATAAGTTGGTCATCAAGGGTTAGTAATTGGTTGAGTATGAATGCTGAGAGAGGGAAAGAGTAAAAAATGGTTTTTTAAAAAAAATTAATGTTTTTAGTTTCAAAATATATGCAAAGAGAGTTTTCAATATCCACTCTTGCAAAACTTTTGTCTTCTATATTTTTCTCCTTTGCTCTAGACAGCAAGCAGTCCAATATACGTTAAACATGTACAATTCTTCTAAACATATTTACACATTTATCATGCTACACAAGAAAAAACAGATAAAAGGTGGGGGGGAAATGAGAAAGAAAAAAGCAAGCAAACAACAACAACAAAGGTGAAAATATTACATTGTATTCCACATTTAGTCCCCTCTGAATAATCTTCTCTCTGGATACAAATGGCTTTCTCCATCACAAGTCTTGGAATTGGCTTGAATCACCTCATTGTTGAAAACAGTTGGTCATCACAAAATCTTGTTGCTCTGTACTTTGTTCTTTTGGTTCTACTCACTTGGCTTAGCATTAATTCATGTATGTCTCTCCAGGCTTTTCTGAAATCATTCTGTTGTTCTTATAGAACAGTAATAATCTATTACATTCTTATACCATAATTTGTTCAGCCATTTCCCAATTATTGGACCTCTGTTTAGTTTCCAGTTCCTTGTCACTACAAAAAGGACTACTACAAACATGGGTCCTTTTCCATTTTTATGACCTCTGGGATATAGACCCACTAGAGACACTGTTGGATCAAAGGGCATTCACAGTTTGATAGCCCTTTGGGCATAGTTCCAAATTGAAGAGTAAAAAGTTTTGAACATGGAACATGATGAATAGTAAATCCAGGAATTATGGTTGTTGAGACAGTGTAACTACTACAGGAACCATCACAATTTGTGTCACAAATTATTAAGTGCCGCTAGCTGTGAAATATCACTTTGCCTCTGTTTGTTAGAGGCAATACAAATTTCCTTTTCACCTCTTAGTGAATTGAAAAAAATCAATCAAGATTTGGAAAGCATTTTGTATTTTTATACTACATACTACATAAAAAATAATAGCCCCCATTTCTGAAGTCCTTTCCCACCTTACTCACAATAGGCCTGTGAGATTTTAATCTGAGTATTGTTATTCCTATTTGACAGATGTAGAAGATAAGGTATAAAATGTGGGAGGAACCTATCTACAATCCAACAGTTAATAAGTGGCAGAACCAGAACTTCAACTCATCTAGGTCTTCTAATTCTAAACCAATATTAAATAAAATACCTTCTATATTACATCAAAGCATAGAGAAAATATTAATTTTATTATTAATGCATGTATAGCTTTACTTTCACCATATAAATTCATAGGTTTGTTACATACTCTTGTTGCCATGTATTATGATCTCCTGGTTCTGCTCATTTCACTTAGCATCAGTTTATGTAAGTCTCTTCAGGCCTCTCTGAAATCATCTTGCTGGTTGTTTCTTACAGAACAATAATATTCCATAACATTCATATACCGTAACTTATTCAGCCATTCTCCAGCTGATGAACATCCATTTAGTTTCCAGTTTCTTGCCACTACAAAAAGGGCTGCCACAAACATTTTTGCACATGTGGGTCTCTTTCCCTTCTTTAAGATCTCTTTAGGATTTAAGCCCTGTGGAAACACTGCTGGATCAAAGGATATGCAGTTTGATAATTTTTTGAGCATAGTTCCAAATTATTCTCCAGAATGGTTGGATCCATTCATAATTCCACCAACAATGTATGAGTGTCCCAGCTTTCCCACATCCCCTCCAACATTCAGAATGAACCTAACTCTCAACTGGAAAAGGGGACACAAGGAGGGAGTGGTTACAGAGCCTCCTATATGCAACAGGATATTTCATCCTTACTGTATAGGAATAACTGAGGCTCAGGAAAAAGTGGTTTGCCTAAGTTCTCATTGTGAGTCAGTGAAAGAGTTAGGATCAAAACTTATTTTCTGACTTTCCAATCTAGAGCATTCTGCATTGAGAGACAGTCCACTGGAAGAAATGGACGTGGTAAGATTAGTTTATAGTTAGAGTAAAAGCAGAAGAATTACATTGATGTGATTTAGAAGAGCAATTTCTAGTTCCAAATGATGTGTTTGGGGTTTAGCACCAAATGATGAGATTGATGTAGATACCAAATGTTGGGGTGCAGTTGTGAGTAATTCACAATTTCCATTCTCTTTGGCAAAAGGTAGATTTATTTAGAAGTTAGAGACAAAATGAAGAGTTACAGTAGACACCAAGAATGGTAAAAAATTTGAAACAGAGTTGGGACAGCATATGGTTAACAAGGAAAGGGGTTTTAACAATTAATGATGGAAAAGATAAGTTCCCTAGTGGGGACTCACAGTTAACCAGGACAAAGGGATCACTCCATGAGGTTGGAGTATGCCCTTTGCTGGCAAGCTAAATCCTAAAAGGGATTTAGTACCCTAAAAGAGTTAGCATAAGAAGGAGAGAGACACTGTGGCATGGAGGAGAGGGGTGAGGAGAAAGACACTATGAGGTAAATCCCCAAAAGGGATTCAGCAAAGATGCTCTTCCTTGCTTTGCCTCAAGGGAGTAATTCTATCAGTACTTTAGTCTTTCTCTGTCAATCCTACCTCGTTACTAAGGACCTCATCAATAGCACCAGATAGAACCTGAGAAATAATTTAGTCCAATTCTCATTTTACTGGAGAGAAAACTGAATCTAGATAGGAGAGTGACTTTAGTCATGGAGCAAATTGAGTGTGGGGGTGTAACTACTAGAAGGGAAGGAGGAGTTTAAGAAAAAGGTACGTCTTAAACTTTGAGAAAAATGAACTGACTTGACATGAGGAAACTCAATCATCTGGAAGAGTGCCCACTCTTCTGGCAGGTGTGAAAACACATGGAAGCATGTATACTCTACTGGAAATAGCCCTATATAGCCAGCATTGGCTGGCTAGTCAAGATTGTATGTGAGAAGGCTTTTTACTCATTCTGGAACACAGCCAGTTCCCAACTGGGGAATTAAATGAGCTCTACTAACCCCTGTGCCAGGAAGAAATCTGCCCAACACTTAGACTAAATTCAATTCTGCCATTATTAAGTACTTGTTGTATGCAAGGTGCTGTGCTAGATTCCGGGGTTACAAAGACAACACCAAGAATTCCTACCTGTAAGATCTTAAATTTTGTTAGGCATGAAGGCCAAGTAATAAATATTACCACCTGGGAAAACCTTACCTGGGAAGAGTTTGAGCCTAGATAATAATAATGGATAACATTTACATAGCACTTAATATCTTATTATCTCATTTGGTCCTTTTTAACTCTGGGAAGTAGATGCTGTTATTATCCTGATTTTACAACTGAGGAAAATGAGGCAGATGGCAGTGAAGTGATTTTTCCCAGAGTTACACAGCATTTGAAGCTCAATTTGGACTCAGATTTTCTTATGCCAGGCTTAACTCTACTCATTGTACTCCCTTTATGTCTCATAAGGATTCTAGGTTTGGGGGCACTCCCAAAACTAAACCTCAAATGCTTCAAACAAGTCCCACCTCCATTATGAAGTTTTTCTTTATTCTCCTAGTGGTTAGTGTTTTCCTGTCTTCAAATTATCTTGTATTCTCTTGTGTGTAAAAAGTGAGTGGCTTCCTTCTGTGGAGGATTTTGAGGATTTCTTTGTATTGTATGACTAAACTCTAGCACTGGGCCTTTTGTTGGCACTCTCCAAGTCTGCAGCACCGTTATGAACTCACTGACACAGAGCTCTGTCCAATGAGGGAACAGAGAGAAGGCAAGTTTGACTAAATCAAACATGGTTGGTGGTAGTATTGAATAATATTCAAAAAGATTGAAAAGATAATATTGGAAACAGATTATACAAGGTTTAAAAGCCAAAGAAAGGGGTTTACATATCCTAGAGTACAGTGGTACCTCAGTATTCATTATTAATTAATTTCAGATGGCAAAAACTACAAGTATCAAAAGAATTTTTCCCATAATAAGGATATCTTCTGTCAGCATCTAGTTCTCCAAAGGGGCAAGTGGGGCTGCCAACTTCAGAGAAACAAGCCAGCCTTGCTGGGCACCTCCCTACGTGAGCCAAATCACTTTCTGAGAGGGACCATGACCTTTAAACTCTTTCCCTTATTCCACGTCATCCAAACTTCCTTGGCAGAAGGGCAGGGAAAGGGGAGTGCCTGGATGTGGAGGTGGAAGATATGGTCCCATGCACTCCACAGCCCAGGTATCTGGCCAGTGCTTGGAATTGCCAGGAATCCTAAATCCTCTGATATCGCTGGTGCCTTTACCTCTGCTCCCTCTGCTGCTGCTTTTGCTAGTACCGCTGCTCCTGCTGCTTCTCCTTCTGAGCACAATGACTGTGTGCCCATTCCAGTACTACTGTTGTATGAGCTGGGTGACTAAATGCTATAGTCACATTAAAAGGCACTGTCCTGCAATCTGCCTGTGATGGGAATAATCTCAACATCATGAGCTCTAACCTGCACACTACTACCTTTCCTGGGGAGAAGCTGTTTATAACAGGACAAGAGCAACAGAGGGTAATGGCAGGGGCTGGCCAATCTCTACAACTTGACCTCTTGCCTTGAGTACTAAGGAAGTGTCAAATGTTGAACATTTTTTCTCCTCAAAATGAATCAAATATCAAATTCTCTAAGTTTTGAGGTGGTCCCTTATCCAATAAACTACACTTACTCCCTATCATCTCCAGAATCAAATGTAAAATTCTTTTTTACATTTATTACCTGGCCCCTTCTTACATCTACTGTTTCCATTCAAATTCTTTGGTCCAACAAAACTGATCTCCTTACTGTTTCTTGAAGACTCCCAATTCTTGGGCATTTTTCCAGGCAGTTCTCCATTCTGGAACTCTATCCCTTCTCAGCTCTACTTCTTTACCTTCCCTAATCTCCTTCAAGTCACAATTAGAATCCCACCTTTTGTAAAAAAAAAAAAAAAAAAAAAAAAAAACAACCTTTCCCAGTCTCCCTTAATGTTGGTCCCTTCCCTGTATGATTACCTCCAGCTTATTCTGTATTATATATATATATATATATATATATATATATATATATATATATATGAATGATGTAGTCGATATATATAACATAGTTGTTTGCATATTGCCTCCCCTATTGAAAAGTAAGGCTAGATTTGTGGGGGACTTCTTTGTATCTTTTTTTTTTTCTTAATAGTATTTTTTTCCTCAAATACATGTAAGATAGTTTTAAACATTCACTTTTGTAAGACTTTGTGTTACAAATTTTTCTCTCTCTCTCCTTTACTTCTTCCTTCCCCAAGGCAGCAAGAAATCTCTTATAGGTTAAATATGTGCAATCCTTTTAAACATATCCATATTTGTCATATTGTGCAAGTAAAATCAGACCAAAAGGGGAAAAAACATGAGAAAGAAAAAGCAAACAAATAAAAAAGGTGAAAATACTATACTTTGATCCACATTCAGTCTTCATAGTTCTCACTAGAAGTGCATTGCATTTTCCATCCCAAGTTTGTTGGAATTGTCTTGAATCATCACATTGATGAAAAGAGTAAAGTCCATCATAATTGATTATAATATAATCTGGGTACAATGTTCTCTTCACTTTACTTAATATCTGTTCATGTAAGTTTCCAGGCTTTTCTGAAATCAGCCTTCTCATCATTTCCTACATAACAATAATATTACATTACATTTATCTACCATCACTTATCCAGCCATTCTCCAACTGATGGGCATCTACTCAATTTCCAGTTTCTTGCCTCTACAAAAAGGGCTACTACAAACATTTTTGCACATATGGGTCTTTTTCCCTCTTTTATGATTTCTTTGGGGCACAGGCCCGTTAATGACAACGTTGGATTGAAGAGTATTCACAGTTTTATACTCTGGACTTGTGTTTTAAGATCAATTTGATAACTGACTAGAGAGGAAACTAGAGGCAAGAATACAAACCAGTAGACTTTTGCCAAAGCTTAGCCATGAGGCTAAGTTGGTAACATTGTCAGAAAAAGGAGGAAAGAAGGAAGAGAAAAAGCATTTCTTAAACAATATGTGCCACTCTGCTCTACAAATTATTTAATCCTCACAACAACCCTGGGTTGTAGGTATTATTATTATCCCTACTTTACAGTTGAGGAAACTGAGGCAGACAGGTTAAGTGATTTGTCCAGGATCACACAAGTAGGAAGTATCTGAAACTGTATTTGAAGTCAGGTCTTCATTACTGCAGAGCAAGAGCTCTGTCAGTTGTGCTGTAGAGCTACCTGTAAGAAGGAAATATAGTGATAAACTAGGCATCTAGAAATTATAAAACTTGGCAACTGATTAGATATGAGAGGTGAGCAAAAGTAGGTAAGGATAGCACTTAAGGGGTGAGCCTGGATGACTGATGGTGGAATCCTTGACAATAATAAGGAAGCTAGAAAGAGAGCAGAGTTGGGTGGGAAAGTCAATGAATTCAGTTTTGGACATGTTAAGATATTTGTGAGACATCTAGTTCCACAACTCTGGAGTTGTGAGACAGGTGATAAGGAGAAAGATTAGTGATAGACAATAGATATGAGAATCATATACATAAAGATGATAGTTGGATTTGTAGGAGTTAGTAACATCACCAAGTGAAATGGTTTAGAAAGGGAAGGATAGAGCCTTGGAGGATAACCAGGATTAGCTGGATAAAGATCTAACAAAGAATATTGAGAAGGAACAATCTGACAGGTAGGAAGTGAGCTTAGAATCATGAAAACCTACAGAGAAAATCATATCAAGAAGAAAAGATTGATGGACAGTATCAGTGGTTCAAAGAGATCAGGAAAAATGAGTATTGAGAAAAGACCTTGGAAATTCAAAGATCATTAGTTACTTTGAAGGTAGTAGTTTCAGTTGAATTGCAGATTCTATAAACTATAAAAAGTTAAGAAATGGAATGTCTGTGGTAGCCAAGGGTCTTGAGGCGTTTAGTCACAAAGGGGTAGAGACACAGGATGACAGCTAGTAATAGGGAAATTAGGAAGAGTGGAAGAATTGGGAAGCCAGGTAGAGGGGAGGAGATAAAAGTTGTTTTGCATGTTAAGTTTAAGATGTTTCTGGGACATCTAGTTTATTATTATTTTTCTCCCTTTCATCCCTCTAGCTTCCCTAAGCAGACTATAATTAAGTACAGATATATCCATTCATACCCACGGACCTATACACATATACTTATATCTATATACATATACATAGAACTACATGTATATATACATATACGCAGACACTTATCCACATATATTTATCCACATTTCAACATGCATCTTAAAACAATATTAGTATGGTCGATGTATAGTGTAGATTTCCCTTGATTATATCTGGGACTTTGTTTAAGATCAATGATTATTGTTGTGACCCTGGATATCTTAGAATCGGCTGGAGTCAGGATAAGCAAAAGTCATTATTCTGGTCTTTTGGGGTCCCAGTCAGGGGATTAGATCTAGCAATCTCCACCTCTCTCTCCTTTGCCAAAAGAATGATCCTGCCTGTCCTACTCCACCCTCTCTTTTCCTTCTTTGTCCACACCCACCTATCCAGCACCGAATAGTTGGGGAGGGTCATTCTCCAAGCATATGTTAATAAAGAATTGGCCAATTGGTAATTAGCCTTAAGTGCTAGGTTAAGTGCATCTGCTCAATTCTAGCCCTTTACAGATTATCATGAGTACTTTTTCCCCCTAATAAATAGCTACTGGATTCTTGATTAGGTAATAACATATGGATTGAATGAACCTTAAAAGAGGAGAGATTATTGAGTAATGGTGGTAGTGAAATGGTGTGAAAAAAGAACAGATTTAAGATGAAAGTAGGTTTGTAACCAGTGGAGTCAGCATTCCAAAGAGCACAGTAGTACAACAGATCTTGAGTGACACATTGAGGATGTGAATAAGAAAGTGGGCAGTGGTGAATGGAAACAAAATTTGCATAAAGGCAGACAAAGTTTTAAAATCACTGGAATGGGGAGGGTATGATAATATGGGAGTGTGCCAGGCATTCAGGAATGAATTTAGGACGGAGGGACAGCAGGCTAAAAGGTAAACTGGTAGGAGAGAATGAGCAGTGAGGCTGTACCTATTCACAATGGGTGTTCTAGGCAGGGATTTACATCATTAATTAGGTCAGTGTGAAGTGAGGTAGTTGTATATAGCTGGAAGTGAGGGAGAGCATGACTTGAGTCTTTGGATCTGTAGTAGATAGAGATGTCAGGAAAATCTCATTTCCGTAGGTCACTCATATTTGTAGTCCTAAAGAGTAGCACTCAGTTCATAGTGAATCACAGAATTTCAAAGCTGGGAGGCCCCTGAGTTCATCTATTCCTCTACCTAAGTAGGAAACAAATTGAATACATCAGGTATTGTCTTCTTCATTTTGTTATGGAAGGACAGGTAAACCTTCATTTATGTAACAGTTTCAGTTGTTAAAGTCTTAATTTAGTAAACTGACATTTGCCTCTTTAATTTTCATCCATTTCTTTGATATAGTGGAAAGAGCCTGGACTAGGGTCAGAAACTCAACATTCATGTTTTGTGTCTAGTTATTAATCACCTATGTGACTTCAAGCAACTCCCTTCTACTCTCTGGACTTAGGCTTCTTCAAGTACAACAAAAAGATGTTTGTTGATTTAGATTCTCTCTTAAGGCCCTTCAGAGATATGACTATACAACTTTCCTTCTTCTTAACTCTGCTTCCCCACAATACATGATGACTAAGAAAATTGCATAGCACTACAAGAAAGTGCTTTGAGGTTCATCCACTTCTGATCACCTCTGGAAGTGGCCACATTCCTGAAAAGTACTGTCTGTTTCCTGATAGTTGAAAAGTAGAGCTTTTGTTATGGAAGTATTAATCTCATTTCAGCAATGGGAGACCTTTTGGTGCTCTCTACCGGAAAGGACTACACTCAGTATCAGCGATTCATAATCTCTCCTAACAAGTCTTGTCTCCTCTCTACTCTAATCCATCCTTCATCCTCTTTGAAACTAAATTTTTTTAGCACATATTTAACCCATATCAGATTGCTTGCTGTCTTGGGGTGGGGGAGGTAAAGGAGGAAGAGAGAAAAATTTGAAACAAAGTTTTACAAAAACGAATGTTTAAAACTGTTACCTGCTGCAAAAATAAAAGACTCAGGAGTGTGTGGAATAAGTTGGGTTTTTTTATAGTTTTTGTAAGAAATGAGTGATTCACCTAGGGTTCTCCTTTTATTTTCTATCCTGAAACACAAGGTGTTCCTCCCCTGTACTTTCCCCCCATCTCCCCAGTGGCTGGAGATGATAAAATATACAAATTTCTTGCTTCTCCCAAGTGGGGAGTGATTTTTTTTTTTTATCAGTTTATCATTTTAGCAGCTCAGTATCTTAGTTTATACTTGGTTAACTGACATGACCTTTCTTTCTGACAAATCCTTGTCCCTATATAGAATTGCAACTCTATAGGTTGCTCCCCAAAACTATCTTTACATGTATTTGGAAAAATAAAATACTATTGAGGGAAAAAAAATTAATTAAAATAATAGGGAAAAAAATAGACCTATCATCTTTATGCATAGATTGATCATACCTCTGTTTTGCTCAGAAATCTTAAGTAGTTTACTTTTTCCTCTCAAAGTAAACTGATAATAATTTTATTACTGGAAATGACATTGAAGAAAATACATTACCATCTGCACTCTAGGGACCTTAGGACTTTTCCATCTAAAGCTAAAATTGCACATATCTCCTTATAAGAAATGTGAACTCCTTGAGAACTGTCTTTTTTTGATATCTATTTGTTTCCTTAATATTTTGTACATAGTAAATGTTTAATAAATTTTAATAAATTCATTCAAGTACAGTTCAGGACTTTGAGTCGTTCCAAAATCTGTCACTCTCTTTTTAGATTTATTTCGTGATATACCCAGTCCATATACCTTATGGTCTATTTAAACTGTACTACTGCTGATCTTTAAATATTCCCTTTCCTTTTCTGCCTCTGTGACCTTCATAGTGCTGCTTTCCATCCCTGGATCGTTGACCTCTTGGCCTGCTGAATTCCCACCTGTTCTCTAACTCCTGGCAAGTTAGAAAATTGTACCTCTTTCATGAAGCTGTTAACTACTGAGTTTCAGGGATCAAAACCCAAATTCCAGTCCCAGCTAGGCCACTGACTATTTTTTGCTGTCCAGATCTGTTATTTCATTGGTAGAGAGAGTATTGGCTTAGGAAATTTCTTCCATCAATGCAAATTGTCATCTGCTTTGCAGTTCATAGTTTTAGGGAATTTCCTGGGACAATGTGGGGTTAATGAATTTTTGGAGATCACACAGATTGTGTCAGAGGCAAAACCAGGTCTTCTAACTTAAGGGCCAGCTATGACAAATTGCCTTTCCTCATCATCTTAGAATCACATATTTTAAAATAGAGATTAAGGTCAGCCTTTCCTTTTACATTGAAGAAAACTGACTACACTCTGGAAGAGAAAGTGACAAAAAAGATTTTTTTGAACTGATAAATGCAGTTAAAGTGCCCAGTAGGTGGAGCAACTTTTAGAACTCAAGTTTGTATATTTTTTCAATCCAACCAGATCGTAATTGATTCCATATCATATGCCTTTATTTCTTTTCTTTGTTTCCATTCAGTAGGGGGACTAATATGTCAACAAATACTTTAAATGAATAAATATATATTCTTTGAAGTAAAATTTTATTTTAAATGTTTAAAAAAGACACTTTTAGGGGGAACTAGGTGTTGCATTGGATAGAGCACCAGCCCTGAAGTTAGGAGGACCTGAGTTCAAATGGGATCTCAGACACTTAACACTTTCTACCTGTGTGATCCTGGGCAAGCCATTTAACCTCAATTGCCTCTGAAAAAAACACACCACTTTAGGTCACATTTTTAGTTATACAAAATTGCCTAACCCTTGGGTGTAAAAAAATGTAACTTTATTCAATTATTTACAAAAATTTGTGGAGTACCATTAAAATGCTTAGGTCTGGGCCTTTATTGAATGGGAGCAAGAGGTGAAATAAAAGGCATGTTTTTACTACCCTCTGATTACCATCTAATTAAGTTGGTAAGACAGGCCCACATTCTAAAGTTTAGAGTAAGTGCTGCTTGCATTGGGTTGGAAGAAGTAAGACCTGATTGGGAGAAAAACCTTCAAAAGACCTACAGGGATTTTGTTGTAATGAGAAAAGCACTGAATTTGAAAACTTTAAGGATCTGAGTTTGTGTTCTAGTGTATCTATTGACTAACTATGTGACAATAGCCTGACCTCATGGCTTTCGGGAAACTGGAGTTAATATTTCCTACCTGGCCTACCTTACATGATTGTGAAGAAAGTGTTTAGTAAACTAAGAGGATAAATTGTCATTATTGTTATTAATATTAGATATTATAAGCAACTGATATTCTTCCCTTTCTACATCTGATGCCCACTAGCTGTATAATAATTAACAAAGTAATGCTGAGCCTCCTGGGTTCTGTTCTTGGGTAAACAGAATCAACTAAATTACAAGTGTTTACCTACTGTTCGGGATATTAGGGAAAAGCCAAGATCTAACATTTTGTTGATTATAAAAATCACTTGCAGTCTGTCATTACCACATTGTCTCTGACCATTGAATTGTATATCTTCTCTTTTTCTAGCCCACAGTGCCCTGGATTGGTGCTCAGAGCAGTGAATAGGTAGGAAGCATAAGGAACTGAGCTTTGAAAACAGAGATCCCTAGAGAATGGAGTCTCTTAGGAGACCAGGTTTAGTCTGCCTCAGGTTGTCATCCCTGAAGTCTGTGCTGGCCCATTTGATACATATAGTTCATCACAGTTTTACTGCAGCAGTCAGAAAAATGTAGACTGATAGATATGAACTTATTCATGCCTGGCTTTTTCTGGAACTCTTGGTTAAATTCCGTTTTTGACCTGTTTGCCCTGTTGTTCTTAAGTCAGTTTTCTTCTTTTTCCTGGGAAGAAAATATACATGTATATTTAGTTCAATTCAACTGATACCAAAGCACTTTCTATCTGTAAAACTGTCCTTAACTCAGGGAATAGAAAAATGGAAAAAAGTTTCTGTCTTCAAGAAGTTTGCAGTCTACTAGGGACATTTTCACAAATAAATATAATACAAGATAGGATGTAATAAGGATGAAGGAGGAATCTAAATTTACTCTAGGAAAATTTGGAAAGAGAAGGGTCACTATCAGCTGTGGAGAACTGAGAACCAGATTTCAATAGGCAGAGATATTTAGAAGAGGTTGTCACACACATGGAGGTGGCTATAGAACATTTTAGAAATGTTTGCTATCATTATTATTATTATTATTTTAATTATTACTTTTATTCACATTACCCTTCCATAAAACTTTCTTTCATTATACTCTGACCTACCTCCTTCAACCCTTATTAGAAATGTAGTAAGCATTCATATGCTTTATGAATTGTTTTTGATCCCTTTGGGGAGAATACTAAAGCTTCCTTTGCTGAGCATATTGATTGTCAGATGTTAAACTTGGACTTTTGGAACACTTAAATTTTCACCCCTTACACAAGCCATTTTAAGCTTTCCTTGGCACTTATGCCAAAGAAATAGGTGCAGCCCATTGTAACATTTGGAATCCTGGTTAGTAGCCTTGGAGTACTGTGTCATCAGACCTTCAGCTACCCTTGTAACTATAACTCTCTCAGGGTAATCTTTACTGCAATTAATAGTGAGGCCAGCCTGACCGGTTTCCTCCTTCCTTTTCTCTCTGGAAGGCACATTCAATATAGAGCTAGAGATAAGGTCTTTTCTGGAAGGAAAGGAGGGGGAGTGTTAATGGAAGTTCTAATTTAATTGTTTTCTCATTGAAGGGCAAGAAAGAAGATTAAGAATCATTTATTTCAGGAAAATTGGTTATAAAGAAATCAAGCTAAATCTTTATTCCCCAAGACTGCTTTTGGATAGGAAATGTGGTAAACTCTTCATATGTCTGCTTAGGTCCAGACTAGAAGTCCTTTCTTAACATAGTTTCTCCTCATTACAGAACAGGTTATTCTTATACTCCAAGCCATTTGGAGTAGATGTTTGTGGGCCTCTCCTTTTCCCCAGAGATCTGTGCTGTGATGGTGGTTTGTACCTGGCTATAACAAGGCAAATTAAGCAGGAAGATGAATAGCAGTTCTGGGGCTGTGCCCATTAAATAGCAGCCTGCTTCTCTTGAATGGTGTTACTTTCTGCTCATTGGCTTTTTTCCCAATTTTTTTCTTACTTTCTTTTTTCTCTTCCTTTCTGCAATGTTTTTCATTAAAGATCACCATCTTTAATTTTCCTATAATTATTTCTCCTAACTCCATTTGCTGTTAATTCATAGATAATGAGATATTTATAAGGAGTTTAATGTAATGGCTGGCACATTGTAGGTACTTAATAAATGCCTGTCCAATCTTCACAACATGCCAGTGAGTATTGTGAGTAGTGGGAACTTTGACATATATAATGGTTTGTCATCCTCCCTTTCTATCTTCTTTCTTTTCCAATTTACTAATTTCTTCCTTTTGGGTTATCTTTCTGTATTTCTCCTTCCCATCTTAGCTGAACTGTGAAAAAGATACACAATAACTTCACTTCTCTTACTGTCTTTTAAACCCTATGCAATCTTGCTTTTGACTTCATCAGTTAACCAAAACTGCTTTATCCAAAGATTTCCTAATTACAAAATGTAATGACCTTCTTCTCCTTCTCCCTCAATACTTTTCCTTCTTGACTTCTGAAACATTTGACACTGTTGACCAACTTCTGAATCTTGTGTCTTTCTAGGTCTACCTATGACACTCTTCAGTTTCCTTAGCTATATCTTCATTTATGTCATACTCATTCCTTTCCCTTCTGTCCCTCTCCCATACTGAACTGTCTTTTGTCTATATACTTTCTCATCAACTTCCATGACTTCATTTACTTTTATTTTTTTTAATGTATATTATTTCTTCCTTTATTTAAAGCATGTATTTGTTTTAACCTCCTTAAATATTTCTGAGTTGCCCTAGAAACTGGATCATGATTCAGATTTGGAATTCTATATAGGAGAAGCCCAGCAAGATATAGGTTGAAATTCTGCAGTAGCTTTGCAAAGCAGGCCTTTCTGCTGTTTTCTGAAGACACTTTATTTCCATAAGATAATGAATTTCTTCTAGGAAGGACCATAAAAGTACCAAGAATCCAACATTCTTCAGAAAGGATCTTGTAATAAATCTGTATGCTTGAGAATAAAGATTTGTTTTTCTCTAGTTCTGCCTTAGTTGTGAGATTTTCCTTTTGGAGTATTCAGCTTCCACTTCTCAAATTGAATTCATACTCCATTTGGTTTTGTATATTGTCACTTAATTCTTTGAGTAGTGTTTTTCTGCTTCTTGGGTCTTATTTTCTAACCTATTCATTTATCTATCCACATCAGAATGTTTGCTTCAGTTTATTCTGGGGAACAACATCTCCTTCTACATCTTCTCTGAATTTCTCTGTTGTTGTTTTCAACAGTTTTAGAAGTCTGCATTCTTGAGAATAATGCTTTCTGTATCTCTGTAGTTCTGCCTTAGACTCTTGATGTGAGTTTTTCCATTTTGGAGAGTTCAGCTTCCAGTTTTCAAATTTGATGTTCCTTTTGTTTTTTTATGTTCTTTTATTTGTTGTAAGCTTGTTTGATATCTTCTGTCTGTAAGAATAGGTTAACTTTTTCTATTCTTCAATCTCCCACTCCTACCTTGCTTTTGTTTCAATCTTCAGTTCCTATTGTTCTACTTGACTGTATTTTAGTTTAGGCATTTCTAAATGATGCTTAAGACCCAGCATGACATACTTTTTTTTTTTTTTTGCAAGTTTTTCATAGAATATAACTTATCAAAGACTTTAATTTGTTGATTCCAAATATCTATTTTTTGAAGATATTGTATCTTATTATTGTATAAGGTTTTCAGTCTGTTTCTCAGATAACTTAATCCTAAAAAAAGACTTAGCTGAGTTAATTTATTTTTAGATTTGTCTCCAGTCCCAGCCTCTCTCCTGAGTTTCAAACCTTCATCACCAATTGTCCATTGGACATTTCAAATTCTCATAAGCACTTTTTTTCCCTATTACTGTCCATGGGACATCCAGTTTGAAATGTCCCTATAACTATCAAGTATACCACCAGCTTTATAACTCCAGTGTTATCTTTGACTCTTTACTCTCACTTATTCCATGTCAGTTGCCAAACCTTTTGGTTCTACCTTCACATCTCTGCTCTACATCACCTTCTTTCTACTCATGCAAGTACCATCCTTAGATTGGAGTCTCTAAAAGGCATTATTGACATAGCTTTCTAATTGGTCTCTTTACCTCAAATTTCTTCTCAATCTATTCCATCATCGATTCCCTTTTCGAAAAAAAATTGGGGTAAAGTCTGATAAGTAAATCCCATTGACCCCCTTGTTAGCTCCAAGATCGAATATAAAGTCCTTTACTTGGCATGTAAATCTCTTAACACAGTAACCCCTCTTCCTATTTTTCCAGTCGTCTTATTTTTATTTCTATTTGCCTTGACATTTAGCCATTCTGTTCTACTTGTTGTTTATTCCAGGTGCCTAACATGAAGCCATTCTCTGTTTTTTTCCTAAAACGTTCTCCCTCTCCATTTTCACCTCTTAAAATCCCCTGGCTTCAGCCATCTTTAGCATTATTTTCATTTCTTTTCTAGGTTTATCCCAATTCTATAGTCTGTCAAGATAACTTTGTAATCCAATGTGTGTGATTATCCCTTCTAACTTTGAGTCATCTCAAAGTTTGGTTGCATCCATGACTTTTAAGTTATTCTTAAATGTTAAATTGTTTTGTGATAACCACAGAGCCCTGGAGCACTTCATTGGAGACTTATCTAATTACATTACCATTGAATCCTCACATCTTCATATTTTCCCATAAGAACAGTATAAGATACTGTATTAATTGCTTTGTTAAACTATAAGCAAACTATATCTGTGAAATTCCTCTGATCCACTAATTTAGTAATTTTTTTTATAAAGTGAAATAAATATAATCTGACCTTAATAAAACTGCTTCATGAGCTTTATAATCACTGATTTCTTAATTAGATTTTTCACTAGTTATCTCTTTAATTATCCATTCCAAAAATTAAAGTTCAGTAACCTATAGTTTAGAGTCAGTGTGTGTGTGTGTGTGTGTGTGTGTGTGTGTGTGTGTGTATTTAAATATTTATCCTTCAGTCCTGTAGTACCTCTTTTGTTTTTCATGCTCTTTTCTATATTGGCTGAGACTTAGTACACTTTTGTGTTGTTCTTTCTAAGTGTTACTCTTATTTATGTTGCACAGATGACTTAAATTCATCCACGGCAATTAAGTGTTCTTTTCGATCAACACTTATTAGCTTTTTTTGTTCTATCTTTTGCATTGCAAAGATCATTCTCTTTTGCTGAGAAAATAGAAACAAAACAAAAACTAAGTAGTTCTATCTTTTCTGTTGTTAATTATCTTTAGATTCACCCTGATCAGCAGTTTAATTTCTTTTGTAATCCTCTTTTTGTTCATATATTTTGGTTTATTTTTTAACTTTTAGAAAATTTTTAAAAATTAGTGTTACAAATTTTATAAATTTTTATTTGATTCCTTTTGTCTTTTATATTCTAGTTTTCTGTGATTTCTCTCTCTTTCCTTTCCAGGGAGTCATTCCATATAACAAACAAAATTTTTTTTTAAGACAAAAAAAGAAAAAGGAAAAAGGAAAAAATTAGCACAACCAAATAAAAAAGTGAAAAAAGTCTGAAAATATGTGCAATGTGTAATACCTGTGGGCCTCTCACCTTCATGAAGGAATGGACTTAATGTTGTCCTCTTACATGTCTCCATTCAGGTTATGCTTGATCTTTATAATTTTGTTACATTTGGTTTTAAATCTTTTGTGCATATGTTTGTTTTTTCATTTACATTTTTATGTTTTCTTATCTGCCTACTTCTGCATGAATTCATATGGATCTTTCTGTGCTTTTTATCCATGGATACATGGATAATTTTTATTTTATGAATAATTTTATTAGCTTAATTTTTAAATAATAGCTTTCTATTACATGCAGATAGTTTTCAACATCCACACTTGCAAAACTTCATGTTTCAAATTTTTCGTCCTTCCTTCTCCCCAGACTCTTCCTTAGACAGCAAGCAATCCAACATATATTAAATACATTCAATTCCTCTATACACATCTCCACATTTATCATGCTGCATAAGAAAAATAACCTCAAAAAGGGGAAAAAAGTGAGAAAGATAAGAAAAGCAATAAAACAACAAAAAAAGGTAAAAATACTATGTTGTGATCCACATTCAATCCCCACGGTTTTCTTTCTGGATGCAGATGACTCTTTTCATCACAAGTATATTGGAATTGGCCTGAATCAGCTCATTGTTGAAAAGAGCCACATTCATCAGAATTGATCATTGTATAATCTTTTTTTTTTTTTTAATAGCTTTTTATTTACAAGATATATGCACGGGTAATTTTACAACACTGACAATTGTCAAGCCTTTTGTTCCAATTTTTTCCTTCCTTCCCCCCTCCCTTAGATGGCAGGTTGACCAATACATGTTACATATGTTAAAATATAAATTAAATAAAATATATGTATACATGTCTAAACAGTTATTTTGCTGTACAAAAATAATTGGAATTTGAAATAGTGTACAATTAGTCTGTGAAGGAAATCCAAAATGCAGGCGGACAAAAATAGGGCTATTGGGAATTCTTTGTAGTGGTTCATAGACATTTTCCAGAGTTCTTTTGCTGGGCGTAACTGGTTCAGTTCATTACTGCTCTATTGGAACTGATTTGGTTCATCTCATTGTTGAAGATGGCCACGTCCATCAGAATTGATATATCATCATATAGTATTGTTGTTGAAGTATATAATAATCTCTTGATCCTGCTCATTTCACTCAGCATCAGTTCATGTAAGTCTCTCCAGGCCTCTCTGAAATCACCCTGTTGGTTATTTCTTACAGAACAATAATATTCCATAACATTCATAAACCACAATTTATTAAGCCATTCTCCAGTGATGGGCATCCATTTAATTTCCAGTTACTACCTACTACAAAAAGGGCTGCCACAAACATTCTTGTACATACAAGTCCCTTTCCCTTCTTTAAGATCTCTTTGGGATACAAGCCCAGTAGTAACATTGCTGGATCAAGGGTATGCACAGTTTGATAACTTTTTGAGCATAGTTCCAAATCATTCTCCATAATGGCTGGATGTATTCACATTGTATAATCTTGTTGCTGTGTACAGTGTTCTTCTTGTGGCTTTACTCACTTCACTTATCATCAGTTCATGTAAGTCTCTCCAGGCCTTTCTGAAATCATCCTGCTGATCCTTTCTTAAAGAACAGCAACATTACATAACATTTATATGCCATAACTTATTCAGCTATTTCCCCAACTGATGGGCATTCACTCAGTTTCCAGTTCCTTGCCACTACAAAAAGGACTGCTACAAACATTTTTGCACATTTGGGTTCTTTTCCCTTTTTTATTTTCTTTTTGGGATATAGACCCAGTAGAGATACTGTTGGATCAAAGGGTATACACAGTTTGATAACCCTTTGGGCATAGTTCTAAATTGCTCTCCAGAATGGTTAGATCAATTCACAAGTCTACCAACAATGTATTATTAGTATTTCAGTTTTTCCACATCCCCTTCAACATTTATCACTATTTTTTCCTATCATTTAGATTCTCTAGTCTGAGAGGTGTGTATTGGTACCTTAGAGTTGTCTTAATTTCTCTGAACAATAGTGATTTAGAGCATTTCTCATGACTAGAAATGATTTTAATTTCTTCATCTGAAAATTGTTCATATCCTTTAGTCATTCATTAATTGGACAATGGCTTAACACATAATTTTTAAATAGCATAGTAATAATTCCATTATCTTTATGTGCCATGACATCTATTTTGTTTCCAATTCTTTGCTGTCAAAAAAAAAAAAAAGTGCTGTTATATATGTTTTAGTATAACAGGCTTTATTCATATCAATGGTTTCCTTGTGGTATAATCCCAAAATGGTCGTAACAATTGCACCATTCTAACAGCACATTACCATAACAGCCTCTTCCCAAATATAACTTTGAAAACTTTTAATTGATTTTAGTTTTCGTTTTCAGCTCTAGCTCAGTATGAGTATGATCTTCTTTACTAAATGTTAGTCTTAAGGATCTTCTATAGCTTCCTTTTGATTACTCAGAAATCTGCTTTCCTAAAACTTGGGGTTTATGTCAAAACTCTTTTTGACTTTCCTCTCTTTTATAAACTTTAATCATTTTCACAGCAATCTAATCCTTCCCATTTCTAAGAATCAGGTACAGAATAGAATTTCCTATTGTTGGTTCCTCTACTTTTTAAAGAATTAAATTGTAATTTTCAGAAATCAAAATCTTTCTCTATGTGTGCGACGGGTGATAGACCCCCTTTCCCAAATTAATTAATCAGAGACATCTTCAGGTACAAAGAGAAAGCATTTATTTAGTCCTTGAAGGAAGAGGCCCAAGCACAGCCATTCCAGCTCCCGCCATGTGCTTGTGGAACCTGACCAGCTTCCAGCTTGTTGGGGTTTAAAAAGCAAAAGACCCTTTAGGATAGACTAAATGTTGTCTGCTCCCAATCAGCCCCATTCACCATTGAGCTTCACTCACATTTTGTTGACCATGTATTTTATTCCTTGTTCCTGGATTTCCTCACAAGAGGTTATCTTCTTAATATATGATGCTGTCCATCCTTCTCTTCCCCACCACTTCCCCTGTTTTAACTTGTCCTGTTTCTTTCAAATAAAGTTCATCCACCTAACACTACTTTCTAGCCAAAGTTCTAATGTCTATCATATATTACAGCTTATTTATATATTATTATTTATTATCTTATGTTGTACCAGATTCCAGTTCCATGAGAGCAGGCACTCTTATTGATGTGAATTTTGTGTGTCTCTCAGCATTAGGTACTGTTTTCTGCACAAAGTTACTACTTAATTGTAGTGAGCTGTCGTCTCTAGAAGCTGCCGGATCGCTCTCTGGGAAGAGATCTGCTGTGTCTACTCAAATCTTTCCGACAGATTCTTCTTCCTGTAACGAACCGTTGTCTCCAGGCAGTTGCTGTTAACTCTTGTCCAAAGAAGTGACTTCCCTTCCTGCAGAGAGCCCCGTCAAGCCTGATGCAATTCAGAGTCTTTCTTCTTGAATCCTGGCTCTGAATCTCCTCCAGCTCTTATCCTTCTCCAGGCCGATCTGCTCTCTGCGCCCATTGCTGTCTCTTTTTATCCTCCCAGAGAATGGGCGTGGGATAATGCAAGGGCTTCTGGGAAGAACCACCCCAGCCAATGAGCTTGCCCCCTCTATCAAGTCAACCTGAGTTCTCACCTTGTAACCGTCCAGAAAACCTGAATTCTCACCTTGTCACCATCCAGACAACCTGAGTTCTCACTTAGTAATCCTAACATTCTCCCCCTTTCTTTTGATTTAGAACATAGGACAGTCATGACCTTGAAACATAAATCCATCAATATGGGAAGTATTACAGATAATTACATAAATGACCTTGAAACATAAATCCATCAATATGGGAAGTATTACAGATAATTACATAAATTACATAAGCACATAGTAACATAGTAACGTAACACATGCTAGAAGTATATAACATAATCATAAATTGAAAATTTATAAATGTCCATAAGTCCATTGTCCATTAGTCTCATCTTGTGTGAGGAAGTCCAATGATTCCTGCTGGTTTTTAAAGTTCTTTAACAGTCTTCTTATTATCCATGCTCTTTCAGTGTCAGATGTTTCTTAGATCTTCTCCTTTATTTTGAGGTCTTTCTCTTTTTCTGTCTCTCTCTGATGGATAAGGCGAATATGACTCATTGGCACCCATCTGATTCCTTCTCCTGCTGAAGAAATACAAGCAAACCCTCTCTCCCAGGCAGTTAACCTATCTAATTTCCTTCTATTTACCACTTTCTAAATCTCTTCTCATCATCTGACAATTACATTGGAGTTGTTTGCACTGGACACAGCCCTGTTGGTTTAAAAGGCCTGTATTCTCCCCAAGTGTAATCCATTTTTGCAATCTGATTGCCTTTTGGCTCACTTATCAGGTAATCCCTTTCTACCATGTGATTACTTTTCTGCTGGTTGATCAAATCAGAGTCCTGACCTTCTAAAGGCTCTTTAGGTGTAACATCAGCTGCCATCATGCCCCAAGTCTTTTTTGCCTGGGGCCCTGGATCTGGGCCCCTCATCCTATTTCCCTGAATTAGTTTACACTCTGATGCCCAATGGAGTCCTCTGTTGCATTTTGGACATGGGGTTTTAGGTCTTCTCTCACCCTGTCTTCTCACTGTATCTCCATACCTACACTGAGCTCTTAGATGCCCAATTTTTCCACATTGAAAACATCGCCGAGTTTCTCTAGAAGTCCCTTGCCAGGAGGGACCCTGTCTTTCCACGTTCATCATCATCCGGGTGTAAAAAGCATTTGTTCCCACTGTAGCACAGCGTCTTATGATCTCCTCTAAAGGAGCATCTTTGTCTAATCCCCATATAATTCTTTTGCAAATCTCGTTGGCATTTTCCTTAGCCAGATGTCTGGTCATTATTTCTGTAGCTGCATTTTCTCCAATAGTTCTTTTGACAGCAGTTTGCAAACGTCCCACAAAATCTGCAAAAGGTTCATTGGGACCTTGCTCTATTTTAGTGAAAGCCTCTCCACGATCTTTCTGTCCAGGGAGGACACCCCAAGCTTTTATTGCAGCCTTGGCAATTTGTTCATATATTGTCATGGTATAATGAATCTGTTCCGAATTCTCTCCATACTGACCTTCACCAGCTAAGTGCTCAAAAGTGAATTGTGTGTTAACTCCTATTTCCAAATTGCATCTGACTTGAATTTTACATAATTCATGAAATTCCGCAAGCCATAATAAATTTTCTCCAGGTTCCAGACATGTCCTTGCTATGGATTTCCAATCATTCGGGGTTAGGACTTCATAAGACAAACCATCTAGTAACATTTTGACATAAGCTGATGTAGCCCCATAAAGAGTACAACCTTTTTTCAAATCCTTAATTTTATTCAAATCTAAAGGTGCATATCTTCTCCTTTTTTTACCTACAGAGTCAGTATTTTCAATCACAGGATATGCATGTATAAAATCACTTATATCCTGTCCTTCTCTCTTAGCTTTAACCAATGCTTTTTCTAATCTTGTCATAGGCTTAGGCTTCTTCACAGGCAATTCTGTTTGTGTTTCTGCCTCTTCCCCTCTTTCTTCCTCCATCTCTGAAGGTGGGGTTGATGTGGGCCTGTCAATAATCTGTTCTCTAGGCAGGGTTGAAGCTTCTTCAAGAGAATCATACCATAATTCCTCATTTAAATCCTCTTGCTCTAGGGAAAGATCTTGATCTTTCCTTTTTTCCTCACACTTCCTCCTCTGTTCATTTTTAGAACTTTTCCTTCTCCTACAACTTGCTTGATAGTTTAAGGCTAATTGAACTATGTTGTAGATATAAAATACTTCTGCAGAAATTGAACGAGGCCCATTTTTTGCTTGAAATTCTTTCATTTCATATCCCACTAGCTTCCATTTATCTACATTTATCTTTTCTTCCTCTAAGAACCAAGGGGATGTGCGTCTTAATGCAGCCAAGAGTTTAGCAATCTGTACCCAGGTTACAAGTAAACTCTGCTCCTCAATTATCTTGATTATACTCTCTATAGTACCACTCCTGAATGGGGGTGGAGCTGAGGTTTCTTCTGGGGCTGGGGATGAGTCGGCTGAGGTCCAGGGATTGAATATAGCTAACATCTGCCCCATTTCAGCTATAAGAGATTCCTGGTTTAGCCCTTAACAAGTTAAGTTCCTTATTTATCTATTAGCACGCTCACTTAATCTTTAACAAAGTTTCCTCGTTACTCACGGTTCTGGGTCAGAGAGACTGAGATCTAGATCGGAAGCTTTTCCACTGGAATCAGGACCGTGTCTGTCCCTGTTCGGGCGCCAAAATGCAAAGGTCTGGTCTAGTTCCTCTTGTCAGGATAAGCAAAAGTCCTTGCCCCACGTGTGGACGCCAATTGTAGTGAGCTGTCGTCTCTAGAAGCTGCCGGATCGCTCTCTGGGAAGAGATCTGCTGTGTCTACTCAAATCTTTCCGACAGATTCTTCTTCCTGTAACGAACCGTTGTCTCCAGGCAGTTGCTGTTAACTCTTGTCCAAAGAAGTGACTTCCCTTCCTGCAGAGAGCCCCGTCAAGCCTGATGCAATTCAGAGTCTTTCTTCTTGAATCCTGGCTCTGAATCTCCTCCAGCTCTTATCCTTCTCCAGGCCGATCTGCTCTCTGCGCCCATTGCTGTCTCTTTTTATCCTCCCAGAGAATGGGCGTGGGATAATGCAAGGGCTTCTGGGAAGAACCACCCCAGCCAATGAGCTTGCCCCCTCTATCAAGTCAACCTGAGTTCTCACCTTGTAACCGTCCAGAAAACCTGAATTCTCACCTTGTCACCATCCAGACAACCTGAGTTCTCACTTAGTAATCCTAACACTTAATAAATATTGTTATATTGAGAAATTTATTAGCCTCAGATTATAGGAGTCCCTTGAATTAAGTGAACTGTGAAAAGATGAGGCAGTGTTTTGAAAATTGAGTGAAGGTCGGTGGTGCCTCAGGGTCAGATTTCTTTCTCCGGAGATCACGTGGTTTACAAGGAGTGGGACCTTTTCTTTGTGAGACTAAGTTGGAGCTACCTTGGCATTAAAACTCTCAGATAAGGTAATTTAGTAATCCTAAAGATGTGGTTAGGTTGAAAGTTTTTTCCCTCATTTATGACTTATAATTTATGACTTAGTCATTTGTCCTGACTAATGGTGAATGGGACTGATTGAGTGAAGTTTTCTCATTTTGAGACTAAGTCACATGACCTCTTCCCTCCCCCTTCCCCCCCCCCCCCCCCCCCAGCCTTTCCCCGAGCAGGAAGATCAGGTGTTGAACTCTGGGTTGCAGGGAGTCACATGGTCTCTAAAGGTCAGACTCTCGGAAAGTGACGTGACCTGTGGGAAGCAGACAACATTGGTGACCATTGCTCAAGGATGGTTATGTCTTTTTAGTCTATCCAATGAAAAGGCTCGGGTCTTTTGCTTTTCAAACCTCTCCCTCCCCCTTCCCCTCATAAAGCCGAAGCTGATCTGGTTCCAGGAGCATATGGTGGGAGTTGGATAGCTCCCAGGTGTGTGTGTGGGCCTCTCCCTGCAGCTACTAAATAAATGCTTTCTCTTTGTACCTGAAGATGCCTTTGATTAGTTAATTTGTGAAAGGGGGGGGGGGGTCCTATCACCTGTCCCACACTATGGCAAAGATCCAAGGTATAGGGAGTATTAGCTCAGACTCCTATATAATCCTGGTCTGTTAACTGGGCCCTGCCTCTGCTTTCCTTTCTGCTTGTCAAAATTAGGAATTTAGACAAGGAAACTCATACTACTTTGGTTGCTGGAGAGCCATTTGAAAAGTTCTGAACTGGGAAGACTTAGATGTGAGGCAGAGTTTTAAGAGTAACATAGCATTGTTATGTAAAATGTATTGGAGAGAAGGGGAAGGCCTGGAATACTGTGCTGAATTAGGTCAAATTCAGGCCTGAACACTAGCTAGAGGCTCTATGAATTAGAAAGCAAGACATTTAAGAAACATTCTTCCAGCTAATGTGATAAAACAGGAAACTTGGTATTAGACAAAGTTAGGAAGAGCTATTAATACCAAAGGAGTTTATATTTGATCCTACAACTACTAAGGAACCACTGGGATTCATTCTAAGGGAGAGAAAGGGTCAGATCTTTGGAAAAAATATTAGCAGCCAAATAGAGACTGAGAGAAAATAAGAAGAGAGTTGATCCAAGCTGTGGTTAATTGTAGTAGTCCAGGAAGGAAATTGATGAGTGGGAGAGGAGACTTAAATAAAGATTAGGGTAAAAACAGTTTTGTTGTCACTTGTTTTAGACATATCTGGTTCTCATGAGTCTAATCTAGGATTCTCTTGGTGAAGATATTGAAATAATTTGCCATATTCTTCTGTGGTTTATTTTACAGATGAGGAAACTGAAGGAATAGAATTAAGTAACTTGACACAGCTAGTAAGTTTCTGAACCAGATTTGAACTCGGTCTTCTTGACTTCAGTCCCAGAATTCTATCACTACACCATCTAAGAAATTATAAGATTTGTGAATGTATGGGGTAAATGGGAGGGTGAAGAATCAAGTTTAACATTGGCATTGTGAATCTGTATGGTTAGGAGGATGGTATGTCAGGAAGATAGGAGAGCTTGAGAGGAAGAGAGATAAAAGTTTTATTTTAAACATGTTGATTTTGAGACATCCAGTTTGAGAAGTCTAAGAGGTGATTGGATTTCTAAGACTAGCTTAGGAGAGACACTAGGGCTGGGTGTATAGCTCTGGGAATTCTCTATAGCAGTGATCATCGAATTCATAGGAGCTGGTAACATCACCAAGAAAGACAGTATAAAGACAGAACAGAAGGAAGTCCAGGAAAGAGACTTGGAGAACATCCATGGTTAGAAGGTGTGATGTTTGAAGAACCAGTGTAGGAAACTATGAAAGAAATAGGAGAAATGAGAGCAGTATTATGAAAATTTTGAAATTTGTGGGTTTATGCTATGTATCCATAATTGGGTATAATAATCTTTTTATACCTCCCTAATAAACTCATTATTCCATTCACTACGATGACTTCCAGGCCTTTTCATCTCTCCTTAAACTCCTTGTGACTCCCCTTTCCCCTACACTCTCAGCTGAGAAACTTGTCTCATATTTTTGCATGAAAAAAAGAGCTCTTTATTTTTCCCTTTTCCTAATTTTACATGTCTTGGATATTAGTTTCTCCTTCACTCCTGTCTCATCTATGAAGTGGTCTTCCTAACAAAGCAAAGCCTTTTACATACACAAATGATCCCATTCCATTCTTTCTTTTCCAACCCATTTTATCCTCTCTCATTCCCCATTGATTTTCAACCCATCTCTGTCTACTGGCTGCTTTCCTACTGCCTGTAAACATGCCTATCTACCACATCTTCCAAAAAAACCAAACTCCAAATCATCACTTCATCCATCCATCCTTGCTAGCTGTTATCCCATATCTCTCTTTCCTCTAACTCTTGTAACTCTCTGCAGTCTGACTCCTGACCTCATTCAACAGAAATTGTTTCTTCCAAAGTTGCTGCTAATCTCTTGGTTGCAAACCTGAATAGCCTTTTCTCAATCTTTATCCTTCTCGACTTCTCTGTAGCCTTTGACACTATCAGTCATCCTCTCTTAGATACTTTTCTCTCTCTTAAGTTTTTGTGACGCTGCTGTCCTCTATTTATTTGACTGTTCCTTCCCAATATTCTTTGCTGGATCTTCTTCCAAATTGCAACTACAAACCAAGGATGCCCCCACAAAGTCTTTTCCTGGTCCCTAGTCTCTTTTCTGTCTATACTGCAATCTAATCAGCTCCAATGGATTCAACTATGATCTCTATGCTGATAATAGTCACCCAAGCTTGTCATCCTCCACACTACACTTTCTTACCTTCCTCATATCCAATCTGTTGTTAAGGCTTATGAATTTTAGCTTTGTAACATCTCTATATATGCTCCTTTTCTCTCCCCTAATGCTTTTACTACCACCTGCCTTCATTCCATTATACCTGGACTATTACATTATACTTTTGGTTCGTCTCTTATTTCAAGTCTTTCCCCACTGCAATCCACCTTCTGCTCAGCTCTCAAAATTATATTCCTAAAGTACAAGTCTGACCATATTATCCCCCATTTCAGTATACTCCAGTGGCTTCTTATCACCTCTAGGATTAAATGTAAAATCCTTTTTTTGTCAGTCTTCTACAGTTTACCTCCTTCCCTTCTCTACCCCCTTCCTACTCAAATACAGTAATCTGACCCCCTTTCTGTTTCTTGAACAAAATAATCTTCATCTCCCAACTTTGTGCATTTTCACTGTCCATCCCTATGCCTGGAAATCTCTCCCATTATCCACCTTCTGGTTTCCTTGGCTTCCTTCAAGTCCCATCTAAAACTCCATCTTTTTCTAAAAATCCTTTCCTGATCTTTTTTACTTAATGTTTATTGATGCAGAGAAATCAAGGACAATCAGGATTGAGAAAAGACCTTTGGTTTTGGCATTTAGATCATTGGTAACTTTGAAGAAGGCAGTTTCTGGTGAATGATAAAGTCAGAAGTCAAATTGCAAAGCAATTTTGAAAATTGTAAAGAGGAAAGATATTTATTGCTTGTAGATGGTTTTCTCCAGTTTAACTGAGAAAGGAAGAGGAGTGAATGAATCAACTGAAGGTTTTTTGGGGTTTTTTTTTTGAGGATATGGGAGACCTGGACATGCTAGTAGGCAGCCAGCAGATAAGGAGCCAGTAGATAGAGAAAATGAAAATAAAAGAGTGAGGATTTAATGAGGGAAATTTTTTGAAGTCAGGAAGAGAAAGAGTCAAGGATATATGTAGAGATTTACTTTGACAAGAAGGGCCACCTCTAAGACTTCCTTCACTAGAAGGAAGAGATAATATAGGGATATATTGGAATAATATGAGATAAGAAGGAGGGGCTCTGGAAGAATTTGTATATGTGTATATATGAAACACAGGCCAATGTACAATACACAGATCTTGAGGTGTGAATTATAATATTTGCTCTGTGACTTTGGAAAAGTTACAGAATTTCTCTAGTCCTTTATTTCCTTATCTGTATAACGAAGAGATCAGATGACTTCTAATGGGCCTTCCAGCTCTATTTTATGAAACAAATGCTTGGTCATTATGGAAAAAGATGACTGGGTCATACAACAAGAGCAGGGAGATAGGCAGATTATTCTGATAATACCCATGAAACATTAAAAGAACCAGAGGAAGTCCTCTAACACTTTGTATTCAAATGCTTTGGACTGCATACCAAAGGTTGTAAATAAGAATTTTATAGGATGACAATCAGTACATGGCTTAACAGTATTAGTTGCTGGCTTTCTGAACTTTGGACTAGATACCTTAGGTTAAGATGTATTTGGCTTCATGTGAATAAACTCTACCAGGGTATAGGATGAAGATGTCTTTCCAGACTAGCCTACAGGTTAATTTTAAGTATTCTTTATGTATTTCTCATACTGAGTAATGACTATTCTACCCAGAGGAGAATTTTGATGTCATTTAAATAACCCAACTTGCTGGTCTAGAAGGTTACTTGGACTATTGCAATAGCTTTTTTCTCTAGTTTCTCCCTATTCCAGGACATTTTCCATTGAAGCTTCCTTTCTCCTTGTGGGAGGGTTGAGGGGGTGGGGAAGAAAGAGGCCAGGAAATTGATCTGCTCTAATCTAACCATGTTACCCAACCTTTTCCTGCCTCACCAATTTAATAAATTCTACTGGCTTCATGTGACCTCCAGGATCAAATCTCCTGACATCTTTAGTTTCTTTGAAGTCCCAGCTAAAATCCTATCTTTTACTGGAAGCCCTTCATGATCCCCTTTTCTGTTAATATATTTCTTGTATTTATAATTTCCAATTTCTCCATATATCTCTTGTTTACACTATGAACTCCTTGAGAATAGGGCCTTTGAATGCTTGTTGATTATCAACTTTCTAGTCCTTTCAGAGGCAGATGGTAGAAACCCAAGTCCTACAGTTACTTTAGCATTTGAGTAGCACTTGTGTTTCCAAGTGCTAACCAGATTTTAGATTTATTACTATAAATTAAAGGATCAACTTTTACAATTTTTTGCTTTTTATCCTGCCCCACCCTTTTTAAAAATAGTTTTTATTTAACAGATATATGCATGGGTAAATTTTACAACATTGACAATTGCCAAACCTTTTGTTCTAATTTTCCCCTCCCCCCCATGGCAGATTGACATTGTTAAATATGATAGAGTATAAATTAAATACAATATATGTATACATGACCAAACAGTTGTTTAGCTGTACAAAAAGAATCGGACTTTAATGCAGGCGGACAAAAATAGAGCTATTGGGAATTCTATGTAGTGTTCTCCCAGAGTTCTTTTGCTGGGCGTAACTGAACCAGTTACTGGTTTAGTTCATTACTGCTCTATTGGAACTGATTTGGTTCAATCTCATTGTTGAAGTTGGCCTCGTCCATCAGAATTGATCATCATATAGTATTGTTGTTGAAGTATATAATGATCTCCTGATCCTGCTCATTTCACTTAGCATCAGTTCCTGTAATTCTCTCCAGGCCTCTCTGAAATCATCCTGTTGGTCATTTCTTTCTTTCTTTCTTTCTTTTTTTTTTCCTCATGTTTAATTTTTTTGATTAATTTTTTTATAATTATAACATTTTCTTTGACAGTACATATGCATAGGTATTTTTTTTTTTTTTTAAACAACATTATCCCTTGTACTCCCTTCTGTTCCGAATTTTTCCCCTCCTTCCCTCCACCCCCTCCCCTAGATGGCAGGCATTCCCATACATATTAAGTATCTTATAGTATATCCTAGGTCTGTTGGTCATTTCTTACAGAATATCCTGCCTTTCTTAAAAGGAGTGAAAGCAAATGTGTAGGATACCAACAGTTTCTCCCCTTCCTGACTTGTGTCCATAATAATAGTAGTCATAGCAAATAAGAATTTTATAGGCTTAACAGTATTAGTTACAAAATGCTTTATAGTTCATCATTTTATTTAATCATCAGCCAGAATTTGAATCCAGGTAGTCTGATTCCATATTCAATATTTCAACACTTTAAGAATCTGTGATTTCACTGATGTGTATCCTCTTTCCACCAGCTGGGATACTCATTCACTGCAGGCTTTAGTTAAAGGACTTCAGCCAAAGATATCTAGAGTTAAAAACAATTCAGCATTTAGTAACTATTCTCTTAATGGTAAGCTTTTAAAAATTTATCTTGTCTAGTGTTTGAATAACCAGCACACAAATTTATTTCCAAAGTCAGACACATTGAAAGCCTGTCCTCTTTGTTAGTACTTTCTGAGACTTTTATTCCACTGAACCATCAAAGTCTGTGTTGTAGTAGACATTGAAAAAAGAGGACTTAGTGGAAGGGATAAGAATGTCAGTAATTAAAGACCAAAATGAGTGGTGGTGGTGTAAATGGGTCTGAATTTTTATGAGATCATAGATTTAGAGCTGGAAGAGACCTTGTACTTCAGCCTTCACGTTTTATAGAAGCTGAAGCCCAGAAAGGGTGAAGGATTTGACTAAATGCAAGGGAAAGTGACAGATGAAAGATTTGAACTCCATTACTTCTGACTCAATATACTACATCATGGCATTGCTCTGAAAGTTAAATAATTGTCTCATTATAAATTTAAGGCCAAAGTGAGTGATAGTATACTTTGGGAGGGAGAAGAGAGAGAGCAATATGGGATAGAAAAATGAAGGGAAAGCTTCTTGGAGATGAGCCTTGTATTTCTCTAGAAACCTTGGTGGCCATTGTTGAAGATGTGTGGCCATGTCAGTAAAATGTTTAGCAGGGTTTGTCTTGTCATTTGTCTTGTCATAGTAGTAGTAACTGATTTTCTGATGGTGTTTCTTTCCAGGTTGATCTCTCAGACCTGTCCCCTGAGGAAAGATGGAGGTAAGTGCTGTTGCTTGGACTTTTCCATGTGATAGCCTAGTAACTACACCTACATGGAGTTGAACAAAATGACTGATCATCCGTTGATATCCGTTGGTATAGTGGGAAGAGTCCTAGACTTGGAGTTAGAGAGTCAGGTTATGGATCCCTTGGTAGTCTGCTGAAGGTTGAGTACTCTTTAAAAATCATGTTTTTAAAATGTATAAAAATACATAGGATGACAAAAGAAACCAATTAATTTTTTAAATTATCAAAATAATTCTCAAACTGGTTTATAGATCCCTATTCTTAAGGGCCCTCTGACAACTATCATTTTATATGAAGCTAATATTTGACAGTAGCTTCATAGTAAACAGAAGAACTAGAAATCATTTCATTCCCTAAAGACCTAAAAAAAAAAAAAATAAAAAGTTTAAGATTTCTGCCCAGGACATGTGTCATTCAGTCTTTAGCAAGTTCTGTCCAGCACCTTAAGAATGGTAAGTTTTGGCTTGGTTTTGCTTTTTAAAGTAAATTTTTATCTTTTGTTTTTACATCACTTAACGTTATCTACTATATCTCTCCTTCCATTACCCCCCAAAAACATTCCTTATAATAAAGGTTTTTCATAAAGAAGATCCAACTCACTTCCAGTTGATCAATGATGGACAGAAACAACTACACCCAGAGAAGGAACACTGGGAAGTGAATGTAAATTGTTAGCACTACTGTCTATCTACCCAGGTTACTTATACCTTTGGAATCTAATACATTATAACATGCAACAAGAAAATTGTATTTACACACATATATTGTATCTAGATTATACTGTAACACATGTAAAATGTATGGGATTGCCTGTCATCTAGGGGAGGGAGTAGAGGGAGGGAGGGGTAAATTTGGAAAAATGAATACAAGGGATAATGTTATAAAAAAAGTTACTCATGCATACTGTCAAAAATTTTTTTTTATAATTATAAAATTTTTTTAAAAATAACCAAAAATAATAATAATAATTTATAACGTGGGGGGGGGAGAGTGGATTTCTGAAGGGGAGAGAGGCAAGTCACATTTATATTTGTTAAATATGGAATAATAAAAATGAAAATTATTATTAAAAAAATAAT
The DNA here is from genome assembly GCF_048593235.1 of Sminthopsis crassicaudata. NCBI lineage: Eukaryota > Metazoa > Chordata > Mammalia > Dasyuromorphia > Dasyuridae > Sminthopsis > Sminthopsis crassicaudata. The sequence continues at coordinate 579,665,930 of NC_133619.1, read as the reverse complement.
AATAATAAAGGTTTTTTGTTTGTTTGCTTGTTTTTTACTGAGGCAATTGGGGTTAAATGACTTGCCCAGGGTCACACAGCTAGGAAGCATTAAGTGTCTGAGGCCAAAAAAATTTCCACAAGACTAACTGACCTATCAAAAAATTTTGATGTTATTATATGCAGTGTTCCATACCCAAGCTTCTTTACCTTTTCAGTGAATAATAGGAAAGGTGGAAAAAACAAAACAAAACATGAAAATACCCTTAAGAAACAAAACATTCCATCCTAGCAACAACCCTAGGATTCAGAAATTAGGAGTTTGGAAACATAATAAACAACTTTTTAATGATTAGAGTTGTCTTACTATTTAGTGAGCATTAAATGCTTTTATGAGCAGGGTACTAGATGCAAAGATAAATGACAGTCCTTATCCTCTGAGAACTTCTTGAAAAGAATCATAGTTTTTGGCATATTGGAAGTAACAAATAGTCCATTGCACTTTTTGTTAAGTATGGTTAGGATTGGATGTTTTCTGAGAGTTGGCAAAACTGGGGGAGGAGGGAGGTGGTATTCAGATAAATATAACACAAGGTAGAATGTGACTAGGCAGAATTACAATTATAATGCTGTAGGAAAATTTGAGGAGGGAGAGAATACTTTCATCTGGGAAACTTAGGAAAGACTTCACAGAGAAGGTAAAAGAATTCTGAAGTGCAGAGATAGGAAAAGAATGCATTCAAGAAATGGGAAACAGCTTGTTTAAGTGAAATTAAGTAGGAATAAAGTTTTGCATTTAGATTAAATAGGGTGGGAAAGGCATGACTAGAAGAACAACCTGAAGAGCTAGGTGACTACAAGTTAAGAATGAGTCCTTAGTAAGATATAACTCCTAAAGTAAATTAATGCTATATTTATAGGATAATGTCCAGGTCATGGTAGTTAATAATTCTATACTTCTTTTTAATACTTAAAATACATCTGGAATATTGTATTAAATTCTCCCTTAAGAGGGACATTGATAAATTGGGAGAAAGCATGATACAATAGGAGGAGCACTGGAACCATCCTTTTATTTACTGACAATATGATGATATAACTTATAGGGAATAAGCAAAAATATTGAGACAATTAAATAGCTCCATCAGAGGAGCTAAAAATATAAAATTCATACAAATCAGTAGCAGTTCAGTATAATAACAAAACCTGAAAACCAAAAATAAAAGGGGAAATTCCATTCCAAATAACTACAATATAAAAATATCTGGGAATCAACCTTCCAAAGCACACAGAAGAGTTGTATAGGTTCAGTTATGAAGTGCTTTGTACAGAAAGAACTTTGGTAAGTGAAAGTGAGAAAGCAAAAGTGAAAGATTCCAAAATTTTAAATTTTTAAGTAATCTATGCCAATTGCCTAACAAATCAAGATCACTAATCTTCTTCTGCTTTGGCACTGGCCTCCAAATATAAGACAGCAGGGGGAGGAAAAAGGAAAAGAAAATGTTAGAAATTGACAGTTGGTGAAAGTGTAAAGATTGAGAGATGGAGTGTAACTCAGAAAACAGCAAGGAGGTACACAGTATATAGAGTGGAAGATCATGAAGGATTTTAAAAGCAAATTGAAGATTTTGTATTTGACTCTCAGAAGTGATAAGAAGCCACTGAAGTTTATTGAATGGGAATGGGGGTGAGGGTTCAGTGACCTGGTTAGACTTTCTCTTTTAGGAAATTCAATTTGATAGAATAGATGGTCTAGAGTGGGAGAACTCTTGAGGTAGGACTAACCAACATAGTCCAGGCATAAAGTGATGAGGGCTTATATCAGGGTGGTGGCAGTGTTAGAGAAGAGGCATAGAGAAGGGATGTTTTGAAGGTAGAATTAAAAGAGCTTAGTAACAAATTGGCTGTGGGATGAGAGGCAGTAAAGAGTTGAGGATGATTGAGACTGGATGATTGGAAAGATTGTGGTACCTTCAGTAATAATGGAAGATTTCTGTGGGACATCCAATTCTACATATCTAATAGGCAAGTGTTGTTAAGAGAAAAGTTAGAGCTGGATAAATAATCTAGAATATTATCTTAGAAATGTTTGGATCTGTGACAGCTGATGAGGTCAATGTATGAAATAGAAAGAACTGAAGACCAGGACAGAGCCTTAGGAGTCCTAAGGATATCCTTAGCATAATCTTGGAAGACATCTTCTAGGATAAAATGAAGACTCCTTTATTTGGTATATAATTATCTGACTTCAGGCTATCTTTGTACACTTACTCCCTTCTGCAGCCTCTGATAAAAATTTACAAAGAGGTTAAGAAGGATAAGGATTAATTAGATTTGTCAATAGGTCATTGATAACTTTGGTAAGAGATGAGGTTGGAAGTCTGACTGGAGAGAATGAGAGGAAAGGAAATAGGGACATTTGTAGATGGTTTTCTCAGGGAGTTTAGACATGAAAGGAAAAAAAGATAGAGGCCTGATAAGTCATCAAAATAGATATAACAAATGAAGCTCTTTTGAGGATAAAGGCGGCATGAGTATGTTTATGGGCATTAGGGAAACAGTAGATAGGAGAGATTGAAGATAAGTGAGAATGTGAAGATAATGGAGGAGTAGCAGTTTGTTGGAGAAGATGAGACAATGGAATTACTTGAACATGTACAGGATTTACTTACATTGGCTTTTTTGAAAAAATGCTATATAAATGTAGTTAATTTTTTAACTATTATAACATGGAGTGCATTCAGAGGAGGGTGACAGAATCACAGGATTTACAATATAATAAATGTTTATCATGTCCTTACTATATGCAAAAGGCTTTTCTAACTCCTAAGGAAGATGCCAAATTACAAAAGATGCTGAATCCTCAAAAAGGATTAATACATAGTGAGCATAGTAAGGTAAATTGACAGGACAACAGTAAAAAATTGAATCCTATAAAATATGACCATTTGAAGGAGATACCTGCCCCCTACACTCCTTCTTGGCAAATATGTGGGACTGTGGGTGTAGAATATTTTTCAGTGCATTTTGTTATTTTTGTTGATTTGGGTATTTCTTCCCCCCCCCCCTTTTTTTTTTTTATTCTACATACATAGTACTAGTTCTCTGGGAGGTAGAGATATAATATTGGGAAATATAGTTATTATAAAAAGAAAATAGCAGTAAAAAAAATTTTTGTTTTTGGTAATTGGGGTAAAGTGATTTGCCCAGGGTCACACAGCTAGGAAGTGTTAAGTATCTGAGGCTGTATTTGAACTAAGTCCTTTTGACCCCAGAAATGGTACTCTATCCACTGACTGCCCCTAAAATTTATTTTAAAAAAATATTAGTGATGATTCTGCAATATAACTGTCAGATTACAACCTGGTAGACTATTAGAATGATATTGCCCTTAGCAGAGAAATAGAAATTTTGTAAAAGGAAGATGTTTGGGGAGAAATAGTATTGAAAGGGTTTTTTGTTTTGTTTTTTTTTGTTTTTTTTTTTTTGGGGGGGGGGGGAGTAACAATAAATCCTGTGTTAGTTATCCCTCTTCTTAACTTTCCTGTTTCCTTTAAAGTTCCTATCTTATAGGTACCCAAATTGGTAACCTTGGAGTCATCCTTGACTCTTCATTCGTAAACTGTGCTAGCCAGTCAGTTACCAAATTGACTTGTTAGTCTCTCTCTATATATTTCTCATTTCCATCTCCCTTTCTGTTCATGTAGCTATATTGTTGTTCAAAACCTCACCGCCTTTCTCCTAAACTATTAAAATAGCTTTCTAATAAGTCTTCCTGCCCATCTCCTCTCCAGTCCATCTTTCACACAGCTTCCAAAGGGCTGTTCTTAAAGCACACATATGATTGTCACTGCCCTGTTCAGGAATATCTAGTGACTCTCTGTTGCCTCTAAACCACAGACTCCTTTGTTTGTTTTTTTTAAAGCCCTTTTTACATTTGGCTTCAGACTGCTTTTTCAGACTCCCCACTATTGATAGGCGTCCACTCAGTTTCCAGTTCTTTGTTACTACTACAAACATTTTTGCACATGAGAGTCCTTTTGCCTCTTTTATGATCTCTGAGGTATAGACCTAGTAGTGACACTGCTGGATCAAAGAGTATGCACAGTTTTATAGCCCCTTGGACATAGTTCCAAATTACTCTCCAGAATAGTTGAATTATTTCAGAGCTACCAACAATGCATTAATGTCCCAGTTTTCCCATATTCCCGTCAACATTCATTGTTATCTTTTCCTGTCATCTTATACAATCTGAGAGGTATGAAGTAGAGTAATGGAGGAATAGTCTATTGGAGAAGATCAGACAGAATGGGATTACTTGGGCATATAGAGGGATTTACATTGGCTTTTATGAAAAAAAATGCATTTTATAGTCATAATTTGTGTATCTAATCAATAGTTATTTAGAGCATTTTTTTCATGTGACAGAAATGGCCTTAGTTTTTCTTTGTCTGAAAATCATCTGTTTATATATCCTTTGACCATTTATCAATAGGGGAATGGCTTGTATTCTAAATTTGGATCAATTCTCTAGATATTCTAGAAATGAGGCTTTTACAAACTGTACATACCCTTTAATCCAGCATTGTTACTACTGGGCTTATATCCCAAAGAGATCTTAAAGAAAGGAAAGGGACCTGTATGTGCAAGAATGTTTGTAGTAGCCCTCTTTGTAGTGGCCAGAAACTGGAAACTGAGTGGATGCCCATCAATTGGAGAATGGCTGAATAAACTGTGGTATATAAATGTTATGGAATATTATTGTTCTCTAAGAAATGACCAGCAGGATGATATCAGAGAGATCTGGAGAGAGTTACATGAACTGATGCTGAGTAAAATGAGCAGAACCAGGAGATTATTATATACTTCAATAACAATACTATATGATGATCAATTCTGATGGATGTGGCCCTCTTCAACAATGAGATGAACCAAATCAGTTCCAATAGAGCAGTAATGAATTGAACCAGCCACACCCAGCGAAAGAACTCTGGGAAATGAGTATGAACCACTACATAGAATTATTCCCAATCCCTCTTATTTTTGTCTGCCTGCATTTTTTATTTCCTTCACAGGTTAATTGTACACTATTTGAAAGTTCAATTCTTTTTGTGCAGCAAAATAACTGTATGGACATGTATACATATGTTGTATTTAACTTATACTTTAACATATTTAACATATATTAGTCTACCTGCCATCTGGGAGAGGGGATGGGAGGAAGAGAATTTTAGGGAAAAAATTGGAACAAAAGGTTTTGCAATTGTCAGTGTCAAAATTACCCATGCATATATCTTGTAAATAAAAAGCTATAGGGGCAGCTAGGTGGCGCAGTGGATAGAGCACCAGCTTTGAATTCAGGAGGACCCAAGTTCAAATGTGATCTCTGACACTTAACACTTCCTAGCTGTGTGACCCTGGGCAAGTCACTTAACCCCAGCCTCAGAAAAAAGGGGGAAAAATAAACAAAAAGCTATAATAAAATAAATAAATAAAGTAAAACAAATTTTAAAAATAAAAAGAAAGAAATGAGGCTTTTAACAGAAACATGGATAGTGAAAATTTTTCCCTCAGCTTTCTGCTTCTCTTGTAATCTTGGCTGCATTTGACTTTGTGCAAAACCTTTTAAATTTAATGTAATCAAAATTATTTGTTTTTCATTTTCTTCCCTTCTCCACACATCTTAGAGACAGACTATCTCTTCTAATTTACTTATAGTATCACCCTTTATGTGTACATCATGAACTTATTTCAACATAATCTTGGTATAAGGTGTTAGATGTTGGTGAATGCCTAGTTTCTGCCATACTGTTTTCCAGTTTTTCCCAGCAATTTTTGGCAGATAATGAGTTCTTATCCCAGAAGCCTGAGTCTTTAGGTATATCAAACACTAGATTACTGTAGTTGTTGACTATTGTCTCTTGTGAACCCAACCTATCCCATTGATCCACTATTCTGCTGTTTTGAATATTTTGGATCTAGTAGTTAGGCATCTTCCTTTGCATTTTTTTTCCATTAATTCATTTTAAATCCTTGACCTGTTCTTCCAGATGAATTTTTATATTTATATATATATATATTTTTAGCTCTGTAATTTCTTGGCAGTTTGGTTGATATGGCACTGAATAAGTAGATTAATTTAGGTAGAATTGTCATTTTTATTATTTTATATTATTGTCATTTTATTATATTAAGCCCATGAGTGCTTGATATTCTTCTAGTTGTTTAGATTTAATTTTATTTAGATATACAGTACTTTGTGAGATTAAGGTATATCTTTTGGAAAGAAACAGTTCTTGTCAAATTGAGAAGTTAATGAAGTTTCATGAAGGAAATAAAGGGTCATTTGAATTGAGGGTTTAGATTGAACAAGGAATCTAGCCACTGCAGTGCTTAGAGTCAGAACAACTCTTCTTCCTAAGTTCAAAAATGGTCTCAGATTTCTATTATCTGTGTGACCCTAAGCAAGTCACTTAACCCTGTTTGCTTTCATTTCCACATCTGTAAAATAAGCTGAAGAAGGAAATGGCAAACCATTCTAGTGTCTTTTTCAAGAAAACCCCACGAAGAGTGGAAAATAACCGAACAACAACTTGAATTTATTATTTAATAGTTATTTAAAGTCAAAAAGATGAATGGAAGGATTTTTCTAGATGCAGGTTACAGTGTGGAGGCTGGACAATAAGGGACTTAATTCTAAAATCATTCCAAACTAGGCTTCCCTTTGCTTTAGGTTGACCAGTGCCAGGAAGGTTCTCTCTGCAATAACAGGCTTTTTTCTTAGCTTTAAATATACTTGTTTTCAGGTCCTTTCCAGTACTAACATTCTACATTCTGTGTTCTGGGATCATTTCCAGCTATAATGTCCTATAATTTTAAATCTGTAGTGGCAGGATGGGATGCTTTCAATTTCCCCATTGCTCATCTAACGTATTTGTTTGGTTTTCAGAATCGAACATGCTCGGATGCACGCCAAGCACCGTGGCCACGAGGCCATGCATGCAGAGATGGTCCTTATCCTCATTGCCACCCTGGTAGTGGCACAGCTGCTTTTGGTGCAATGGAAACAGAGGCATCCCCGATCCTACAATGTAAGCCATTTTTCCTCCACTCCCTCTGTTCTTCCTAGACAACCATTGCATGCCTGTAGTACTGAGCCACTTCTCTTGAGCTCAGTGTGAACTCAATAACTCAAATACAGGCAACAGTTCCACAGAATATTGAAATCTTTAAATATATATGAATAGATGGGCAAGGTGTATCCAGTAATACCCTACCAGTTTTGAACTCAGCTTGTGATCACCATAAAGTAATCATTTCTCTAATACATTAAGCTTTAAGAAATGCTTTCCTTATAATTACCCCATGAAAAAAAGTCTGGCACACACATTGTATTCTCCTCATTTTACAGAAGAGATAACTAAGGTTCTTGAATAATTTAAGTGACTTACCCAAGGTCACATAGCTAAGGATGTGGAATAGCTGAGATTGAATCTAAGTCTCTTGACTCCAAATACAGGAAAACTATTGCACCAACCTCTATGACTAAGATTAGACTTTTTTAAAAAAAATTTTATTTAAGGTCTCTAAATAGTGAAAGTAGTCAAAATGATTAAAAAAAAAAAGATTTTTTTTTTTTCTTTTATGTAGTCATGAGTCCCTCCATTCCCATTCATACTATTAAATTTTGTGTGAAATCCCAATATGTGTAGATATCTGGTTTCTAAGTCCACAACCAATTAGGATCAGAAAATTCAGAGTGTGGGCTGAGGCTATAACGTGACACAGTAGAAAAAACACTGAACCCAGAATGAGAAGACTTAAATGAACATCTTGGGTATTTGTGACTTATTCCTTTTTAGCCTTAGATAAGCCATCGTAGCCCTCAGAAGAATTTGGTCTAGATGATCTATAACTTTGAATTACAGATGCTGTGATTTATACCCTAGAGATACATTAGCAATAGTAAGAAGTCATAATTAAGAGCTTGATAATGAGGGAAGAAATAGAAAATACATTTTAAAAATTGACATTAGAGCTAAAAAAAAATTTTGTAAAAGGAAGAGACTACTGCACTTAAAGTGTGAATTATTATTTTAAAGCCAGTAGCCTCATGACCTCTGAGAACTGGAGAAAATATCTTCACACATTTCAAAATCCCCTGGGGGAATCACTATTCTGTAAATTAATGTAGTAATTGGTATTCATAATTATAACCCTGAGTTCAGAAAAAGAGAAAAATATGACTAGTGCCTATTTTACTTAAGGTAATATCATTTAGAAAAGAAAGGTTGTTGTAGGATAATAATTGTAAAGCTCTTAGCACAGTGCCTGACACAAAGTAAGTGCTATATAAATGTTAGTTTTTGTTGATACTATTATCATTTTAGAGACCAGAAAGTAGAAACCCCATGAGATAGATTTGGTGTCAGTTTAAGGAATAATAACTTCTCAAAAATTAAAGCTGTCCAACATTCAAATAATTGACTTATTGAGGTAGTGTGATCCTTTTTACAAATGTTATTGCTCTGATTGGTTACCTTTGTTGGAGATGGCAGAGAAGATTCCTGCCTTAGATAATAACAGTAAGAACAATAATAAAAGCACTTTTCAACATTCTAAGGTTTGCAAAGCACTTTACAAATATTATTTCATTTAAATCCTTGTAACTCTAGAAGGAGTAGGTGTTATTATTAGAACTTTTATAAAGGAAAAGGCTGGGGCAGACAGATTATGTCACATAGAATCACATAGCTAGGGAATGTCTCAGACTAGATTTGAACTCAGATCTTATTGATTGATCCTAGTGCTTTCTTAAATGTACCATCTAGCTGACTCTTAAATGGGTAGAAAGTTAGACGACATAAACCTCTGGAGTCTTCTTTATGTTGAAAGCCAATACTGCCTAGTAGAGCATTGGAGTTGGAATTAGGAAAGAACTGAGTTTAAATCCTGGCCTCATAATTTCTGTATGAGTTCAGACAAATCACTTCATATTACTGAGCCTGTTTCTCATATAAAATGGAAGTAGAACAATATTTTACATTTATATTTACAAACACCTTACAGGTTGTTTAAGGAGGCATTTTGTATAGCATTATTACTATAGAAAATTATTATTTCAATTGTGAGTTGAACTAATAAGGCCCAATTTCATAACTTTTCTATTAGATAAAGTATGTTTGAAGAGAATAACAGATTGTCCAGCCCTGAAAACTGCTAGGATGATCTGTAAAGCTTGTCACTAAGCTTCCATCTAGCCAAATTTTGAGATTTGTTGATATGAACTATTTTTCTTGCTTAGATTTCCTATTTGTTTAAAACGTCTCCCTCTGGGCATTCCCCAATCAGTTCCCATAATCATGGTGAATTTAGAAACAGAGAATCATAGAATCCTAAGAAATTTTTAAAACATTTACCATAATTTCTGCTAGTATCTATTTCGAGGATTTTATGGAGTCAACATAAATCAAGTAAAATTTTGACAACAGACTATTCTGTTGCAGCCTTTGTTTCAGGAGAAGAGGGAATGTCAACTAAGCGTAATATTTCTCTATCATTTGGGTTAAAAATGTCTTACTTCGTTCAGTTCTCAACTTTCAGATACTCTTTGGAGAAAGTAATTAATATTTTCTGAAGATAATTATTCATTGGGAGCTCTGTTAAAGATCCATGGAAGAGAATTAGACTTCCCATTTGCTTAAAATATCCCCTTTCAGGCACTCACTAACTATTCCCCATCATTATAAATTCAGAAAGAGGATCATAGAATCCTAAGAGTAAGAAGGAATTTTTGTTTATTTATTTGTTTTTAAATACATTTTTATTAATGTCATTTGTTTCCTTTTTTCTATATAATTTTTCATAGTATATCTTCCTCTTTTCTCAGAAAAATATCCCATATCACAAATATTTTCTACACACACACACACACACAAAACATAAAGAAGAGGGAAAACTCATCATAATTGATCAACATATTGAAAAAGTCCAAAAATCTATGCAGTGTACACTTGTTGATCTTCTACCTCTACAAAGGGGTAGAGTGGAGATGTTTTCTTATAGCCACACTTTCAGATATTTGTGTCTTTATCCATTTGCATTGTGGCAGTCATTGTATATAATGTTTTCTTGGTTCTGTTTACTTTAGTTGATATAGATCTTTCCAAGCTTTTCTGTATTCATTATGTAAAACATTTCTTCCAGCAGTCATTTTCCATTTGATGGGTATCTACTTTTTCCCCCTAATTTCTTGATGTCAGAAAAATTGTTTCTGTAAGTATTTTGGTGTATATATAGACTGTGTAGGAAGGAATTTTAAATGTCCTTACATCTCTCCTGATATAGAAATCACTTTTATAATCTCCCATTCACCTTTGCTTGAGTATTTCTGGTAATAGGGTATTCATTACATCATGAAGCAACTCCTCAAAAGCTATTGGCATCTAATGAAATTCTTTATAAGGAAGGCAAGAGAGTCCAAATGAAAATGTGGAGCAGTGTCCTGCATGAACCTCCCTTTGTATCAATTTTCATTCTTTCTTCAGTGAGTTTAATACTGTCTATTCTTTTGTTCTATTAGGAACATTGGGAAAAGTAATAAGGCGATAGTCTCCAAATAGGAGATGTCATTATTTGTTGCCAAAGTTATTGTTCTTCTGATTTCTTGTTACTCTCAGGAAAGAGTAGCTAAATCTTCCAGTGATTCCCCCCCCCCAAGGTAATTGGGGTTAAGTGACTTGCCCAGGATCACGCAGCTAGGACATGTAAAATGTCTGAGGCCAGATTTGAACTCAGGTCCTTCTGACTTCAGGGCTGATGCTCTAACCAGTGATGTTTTTTAAAATAGCAAGGATATATCAATGTTGTTGTTCAGTCATTTTTCAGTCCTGTCTGACTTTGTGACTACTTTTTTGAATGCTCTCTTATCAAAGATACTAGAATGATTTGTCATTTCTTTACCTCTTTTTACAGATGAAGAAACTGAGGGAAACAGGAGTAAGTGACTTGGGTCACTCAGCTGGTTGAGGGTATGAGGTCAGATTTTAACTTTAAAAAAAAAAAAGTGAGTCTTACTGACTCTAGGCCCACTATTCTATCCACTCTACCACCCTAATAGCTTAAATATACATCAATACAAAATTATAATAAACATATCAAGGATTTCCTTAGAATCACAGGGTCTTAAAAAGGATCTAAAGGTAACTGTAACTGGTAGCTCAGCTGGGATCCCTCGTAAAAATCACTTTCAAGTGGTTATCTATCCTTTGACTGTAGATCTTTATGTACTTTTGGAGTCTTCCTCTCAATAAATTCTACTCCTTATTGTATCTAATTTTCTCTCTCTCTGTCTTTGTTTGTCTGTCTCCCTTCCCCTCCCCACATACCGTTCTTCTCCCTCCCTGACTTCTCAACAACTAAATTCACTGCCAAGCAGATTGCTATAGAAAATCCTAAGTGAAGGAGGAATCTAGACAGCAGGGCATTATAGCTAGAATATCTTCTACAATTCCCCCCAACAAATGGCTATCCAGACCTATATCCATGTAAAATCAATTAACAATCATTAAGTGACAACTATCTGTTAAATTTAGAGCCAGAATTGATCTTAGAAGTGATCTGCTCTAAACCTTTCATTTTACATATGAGGAACAGGTTCAGTCAAGTTGTGATTTGTTCTTGGTCATAGATATACTTGTAGACACCTGTCTAATGATTTGGAATTCCTTATCTCCAAAAGCAATCTATTCTACTCTTGGATTACTTTTGTTCAGAAGTTCTCTATTTCTAATTGAAATTTTCTTCCCTCTAACTTTTTACCCATTGATCCAAGTTCTGCCCCCGGGACCAAATAAAACAAGTCTAATCCTTCTCCCACATACATTACAGTCTTTCACAATTGTATCTTTTGGTACTAAAGACAGCAGAGTATAATAGAAAGCACACTGTGTTTGCAATCAGATTCTGGGCTTCCTCACCACCTGTTTGCTGTGTGACTTAAAAATAAGTATGTCTTTTCTTCTCTTTGAGCCAGTTTCTTCATCTTTTAAGTAAAAAGGATAATTTTTCTCTTACCTCCCTCACAGAGTTTTGGGAGACTCAAGTGAGAAAAGTAATAAGGAATGTGCTTGTAAATTGTAAAGCACTTTATAAATCTAAGCAGCTCTATAAATCTATGCACCTGTATGTTCATTTGTTACCACCAGATGTCAGAAGAGATTGAGGTTCTGAGTCCATTAGCAGCAGTGCTAGCTTATAGTTATGCTCTTTAGTAAAACTTCTGAAATGAGGTTAAGTTAAGCAATGGTAAATAATTCAGAAAAAAACTTTCTAAGCAAAGAAAATAGAGAAAATCCTCAGATGAGTTGGAATAGACCAGAGAGGTCATTTTGTCATGGGATCATAGCTCTATGGCTGGAAGAAACTTTGGAGCCCATCTAATCCAATCCCCTCATTTTTATGGGTAAAGAACCAGAATCCCTGGGAGTGACCCCAGGGTCACAGAGGCAGCAAATTGGAATTTTGGGATTCAAACCAAAGACCTCTGATTCCAAAGCTAGCTCTCTTTTTTTAATGGTTATTAAGGAAGTTCCTTGAACTTGTGTTTTTGAGTTGCCATATTTTCTAGAAACACTGGACCCAGAGCATGAAGAACCAACTACATTATATCAATGTGTATAATGTCAAGGACAATTCCCATTCACCCCTCCCTTTTTCCTCACCCCCACTGACATAATTTGTTGTTTGTATCACAAGTTGGATGCCCTGCATGCCCTGGGGAAGCAAGACAAGTGTCAGCCATTCTATGCCAGGATGGGAAAATGCAGGTGTAGCTGGGGGCTTTTGTAGATAAGTGGATCTTGTCTTCATAGCCTAGGGGTCCCCAAGAAAAAAAAATGCTGCTTTTGATATTCCCTTATTCTTCCTCTTGGGAATTTTATCCTTTTTGCTATCATTACTGTACCTGTCCTTCCTATATCCCACCCCTTCCTTCGTGTTTTCTCTTCTTCTTTTTGTTGTACTACCATAAATATGCATGTGGACTCTTTAGGTTATACATGTATGTTCATTTCTCTTGAGGTAAACCTGGTTTTCACATAAATCTCATGACATTGTTGATATTTTCCATCTTCTTCTCCCACCTTTGCCTATTAAATTCTTACTTTGTTAATAACTTATTACACTTGAAGGTTTACAGAATGCTTTACTTTCATTATTATATCACTAGATCTTTACAACCCTGTGAGAGAGGTACTACAATCAATCTCTCAACAAGCTTTTATTAAAAATATTGTAGTAACCCTGATGGTCAGAGGAAATGGTGGTGTTTAGGCCTAGCTATCACCTGACTTCATGCTAGTATTTTTGATTTTTATCTCCTACATACAGATCTTAACATATGTGCCATTTAGCAGATCACTTCAGTCTTTCTAACATTGTTCACATTCTACCACAAATCTCAGAATGTCTCTTCATATAATTGAGACCGTGCTTGTACTCCTTAAATGTCATCTGTGCCAGTACAAAAGCTGTTAGTAACATTATCTTTTCCACTCATAATGTAATCCACCTCCTTGTTTGTCTCCATGCCTTCACACTATCTCTCAAGCATAAAATATTATTACTAATATGATGTTAACTGTTTACATTCATTGTTCTTAGAGTTACCATTAATTTTAATTATTCTACGAGTGTGGTGGTTCATGGAGCCATATGACATCACCTGGAGAATATTGGGGTTTAAAAGATGGGTTTGCAGCAGAGAATAGCTTGGAGTTATTCAGAGTATTGCATAATTACCCAAATGCTACCCAGTATAGACAAATACACTTGCTCCATTTGGGGTCTAAGTTGTTGTCCTTTAGTTTTTTGTCCAGTATAGATACACTAAATGGCTATGTCAGTGAGCCACCAAGCCAACTGCATGTCAAAATCTAGGTAATATAAATTCTTTAATTTTTAATTTAATTTAATGTTTTTCCCCAGTTATATTCAATTTTTTTTTTTTTTTTTTTTTTTTTTTAACATTTGATTTAAAAATTTTTGAGCCCTGGATTCTCTTCCTTATCCCCACCCACAATTGAGAAACCATATGTGAAGTTGTGGATAACATTTCCATAAAAGTAAAGTTGTGAAAGAAAACAGATCTCCCACCCTAATGAATATAAAAACCTCAAGAAAAGTAAAGAGAGAGGTAGCTACATGGCGCAGTGGATAGAGCACCAGCCTTGAATTCAGGAGGACCCGAGTTCAAATTTGGTCTCAGACACTTTAATACTTCCTAGCTATGTGACCCTGGGCAAGTCATTTAACCCCAGTCTCAGAAAAAAAAAAAGAAAAGAAAAGTAAAGAGAGAGAGCCCTTCGTTCTGTATTCATGCACAATCATTTCTTTCTCTGGATATGGATAGACTTTTTCCTCAGAAGTCCTTCTGAGTAATTGTAGATGATTGTGCTCTGTTGAGCACAGCAAAGACATTCACAGTGGTCATCTCATTGCTATTGCTTTGTGTACAGTACATTACACTTTGCTTGAGTTCACAGAGGACTTTCCGTTTTTTTGTTTGTTTAAGAGCAAGCTGTTCATCATTTCCCATAGAACAATAATATTCAATCACAAACACATATCACAATTTATTGAGCCATTCCTCAATTGATGAGCAGCCCCTCAACTTCCAGTTTTTTTGCCCTTAATATTTTTTGTTCATATACTTCATTTTCCTTCTCTTCTCAACCCCCCCCCCCCTTACCCCCCCCTCCCGGCAATCTCTTTTGGTATTCATGCTTAGTAATGGTGTTGCTTGGTCAAAGGATATGTGTGAATTTATAGCCCTTTGGGCACATATCATATCTTTTGATTATTTATCAATTGGGGCATGGCTCCTTTTTCTTTCTTTATTAAAGCTTTTTATTTTTCAAAACATATGCATGGACAATTCTTTAACATTAATGTTATGATTCTTACAAGCTATTAAGACAGTGGAATTGATAGACAATTATCTAATTTAGCATGGTTCATAGTATGATTGATCTGATCCTACAAGGAGATGTTATGGGCCAGAACTTGAAACAAGGTACTAAGTAGAATTGAGGAGACAATGATTAAATCTATTTTAGTGTTGATTTAATCCTACAACAAATAATGGTTTCCTAGTGGTGTAATGATTGGAGTATACTCAGTGTACAGCATATAAGCAAGGAACTCTCACAAGACCATAATTTTAAAATTATTTCTCCTGGATTAATTTTCCAGGTCAGTTTTTCCAATGAGATATTTCTTTCTCTCTCTCTCTTTTTTTCCCCTCTTTTTATTTTTATTTTGGTTTTGTTGTGTTGTATCTTGATTTCTCAAAAAGTCATTATCTTTTATTTGCTCACTTCTATTTTTTAATTATTTTCCTCAGGGAGCTTTTGTACCTTCTTCCTCAATTGGCCAATTTGGCTTTTTAGGGCATTCTCCATATTAGTTTTTTCTATTTCCTTTTGCATCACTCAATTTTTTTCCTAATTTTTCCTCTATCTCTCTTATGTAAGTTATCAAAATCCCTTTGGAGCTTTTCCATGGTCTGAGCCCAATTCTTATTTTTCTTGGAAGATTTACTCGAAGGAGCTTTCACTTTGTTATCTTCTGAGTGTGTTTTGATCCTCCTTGACATCACAATAATTTTCAGTGGTTAGAAACATTTGTTTTGTTTTCTGTTTATTTTTCTAGTCTGTAACTCTGCTTTTATCTCTTTGTTAAAGTTGGTTCTATTTCTGGGGTGGAGGGTGCATTGTCCCAAGCTCCAGGAGTTTTTGCAGCTTTTTTCAGAAATCCTTCTAGGAATCTCATCCCAAGACCTCTTTTTTGCCCTGGAGCTGTAGATCTAGTGTGCTAAAACAGAGTCCTGCTTTGCTGAGCTGGTACCACCAGAGTTGAGGTTGAGATTGGGGCCTGTGTTGGCATGGCCTGCACTGAGACTGCACCTTGGATTCCCACCTTGGTGCCACAGACCCTATCCACTGATCTTCTGAGTCCTCCCTAGTGTCCCCAGGCTGAGAGGTCCAGAAACCACCAGCATTGCTGCAGAGATTCCTTTTTGCTGGTGGTGAGGTGGGAGGGAGTGGGGGGGGGCGGGTAGGAGCAGCCCCATCTGGGGCTGTCTGGTGCAGCCTGCATTGGGATTGTGTCCTAGGCTCCCTGGTCCACAGACTTTTTATGCTGAGCCTACAAGTGCCCTTTGGTCCAGTCTCTGGACTGAGAAATCTGGAAGTCACCGGTATTGTTGCAGATCCAGAAGTTGGGCTGGGGCCTGCACCTGTACACCTGCACCAGGACTGCATGCTAAGTCCCTGGTGTCACAGACCTTTTCTGCTATCCTTCTAAGTTGTCTTCAGTTGAAAAATGTTCTACTATATTTTTTGGGGTGTTCTGATGTCCCAAAATTTGTTTAAAGTCATTATTTAAAGGAATTTGGAGCAGTTTGGGGAGAGGTTGGGCAAGTTCCTTCCTTTACTCCTCCATTTGGCTCTACCTCAGCAATATGGTATCTTCATCCATTTTCTTTTCCCTTCACAAATTGGTAGTTTGATGTCTTTGGAACCTGTACATCTCATTGGGCTTTAGGGTTTGGGGACTTCATGTAATCTACACAATGTTTTTTACAAGCAGCATCATCTTGAGAATTTTACTGTCCCATAAGGAATCTTTCTTCCTTTTGTACTCTGAGCAGGACATCTTCTTTGACATATGTACTTTTGGTGCCCATATAGCTTCCTGTTTTATACCTGGTGTAAATCTAGAGGATCACTTAGCAGAGCTATTTCTTTGATTACATCTTGTAAGGAATTTTGTAAAATTTAAAATATTCATACGAGATACCTTGTCTGAGGAGAGTCTTAAAGATTTCATTGTATTTTAATTAAATTAGCTTTTTTTAATCTGTAAAAAACCATAGCAGAATCTTTTATGCCTATACTTCAGTTTACTTTTTATAGAAAGATATCCTTGATAAATTCATACACCATTCTCATCAAGATTTGACGAGAAGCATTATGCTAAGAGTGCCTGCATAGAATGCTGGATTTGGAGTCACAAATACTTAAATTCAAATTCTGCTTCTGACTTAACACTGTGATCCTGGGCAAGTTAAAAGATTTTACATTAACTTACTTTAATAAAGTATCATTTTAACAATTTCAGAATAAGTTTCCTTCCATATATATTTTTGAAAAATGATTTTGATGATTTATATTTTTTATATCACCATAGTATTCCCTGTATCTCTTTCGCTCCCTGAGAGCCAATCCTTATAACAAATAATATCTTTCTGAATGTATTTATTCAAGTCTAGTGGCTCTTTCCAACATAGTTGTTTTATGTGTCATTTCCATTTTCTTATGTAATAAATCAGGACTGATATGGTAGAGTCAGAACCTTGGAAGTTCTGTTGTCATTACAATTTTATATATGTAGATGTATGTATGTATATATATCATTAAAAACACTGGAAAATTTATTCTACCTTATGTCTGTTGTCTTTTCATTTGTTTTTTCTTTTAGAAATGATCTGACTTGATCATAGTTCATACCAAACACTAGCTGCTACTGAATAAGAAGATACTTTTCATAATCTGCTATTTTTTTCCTTCTCAGGTTTTTTCCTTTCTTTTTAGATCCAATTTTTCTTGTGCTGCAAGATAACTGTACAAATATGTATACATATATTGGATTTAACATATATTTTAACATGTATTAGATTACCTGCCATCTAGGGGAGGGGATGGGAGGAAGAAGGGAAAAGTTTGGAACAGAAAGTTTTGCAAGGGCCAGTGTTGAAAAATTACCCATCCATATCATATGTTTTATAAATAAAAAGATTTTTTTAAATGAAAAAATAAATAAAAACAATCTTTTGCTATCCTCTTCTGTAATATTTTGCAAATGAATTTATACTTTAAGAGGATATTGCCCATGGTTCTTTTTCTGTCTGTGCTTGGCAGGAATAATTAGGTTTGTTTTTTTTGTTGTTGTTGTTTTTTTGGTCTCTTAGAGACCCCATTATATTAACTATTTCTTTAAGAAATGGCAATAATCAGTTTTTTAAAAATCAGATAATTTACTAAAGCCAAACTCTGTGTTAGATGCTGGTGATAACCAGGGCAAAAATGAACTTATCAGGAAAGACAAATGTACATATATAATTATATACAAAATAAATACAAAATGATTTTGTAGAGAGTACTCTACTGGGGAAGACAAATAGGGGAGGCCCCTACAGGAGGTATTGCTTGATATGAACTTTGAACAAAGCTAAAGATTCTGGGAGGTGGAAATGTGAAAGGAGTACAGGCATGAGGAATTGCATACAAAAGTAGAAAGGGGGAAATGCAGCTTTTGTGAGGAACATCTAGAAAGTCAGCTTGGCTTAGAGAATAGGAAAGAGACAATAATATTATAAATCTGAAAAGGCAGTTTTGAGCTAGATGGTAAAGGATTTTAAGAGCCAAACAATAGTTTGTTTGATCCTATTAGTAATAGAAAGACTATTTGAATAGGGTAATGAAATTAGAAATACTGCTGTGGTAGCTGTGTAAAGAATAGATTAAGGCAGAGGTAAGGCAAAGAGACCATTTGGAGAGATGATGAGGGATTGAATTAGGGTAGTTGTGGTATAAATTGAAAGAAGAGAACAAATGCAAGTGATACGAACTTAGACTTAGCAAGACTTGATAAATGATTGGATATAGGAGGAGACAGAGAACAAGGAGTAGAAGAAGACTCCAATATTGCCAATCTGGGAGACTAGAAGGAAGGATGTTCCTTCAATAGAATTAGAGAAATTTGGAAGAAGTGTAGGGATTAGAATATGGTTTTTCTGGAAATGTTGAGTTTGAGATGCTCATGACATACCCCAGAGTTTGAAGTACTTAACAAGCAGATGGTGTTGTGGAACTGGTTACCTCCCTCTTTATTACTGCTTCCTGCCTTCCCTGGCTTGCTGTAAAACGAACCCAAAATCTCACCTTCTACAGGAAGTCTTTCCCAGTCACCCTTAATGCTAGTGCCTTCTCTTTGTTGCTTATTTCCTGTTTATCTTGTCTATAGCTTATTTGTACTTTGCACATTGCCTTTTCCTTAGACAGTGAACTCATTGAGAGCAAGTTAAATGTTTTTTACCTTTCTATGTGTTCTTGGTACTTAGCACAGAGTAGCATGTAGCAGGTATCTAATGCTTGTCAGCAGATTCTGAGATATAATACCTACATTAATAAACAAAGTTTTCTTTCTGTTAAGATGGCCACTTATTTTGTGTGATGTTTGGTCCCTCCTGATTTTTTTGAAGAAAGTATTTTTGTTGTACAGCCATATACAGCATGTATTTCTGAATAATCTGTAAGCTTGAGGGACCTTTTTTTATCCTTACCATACTTTTTATACTTTTACCCATCCTCACCTCAACCCATCTTGACATTGAAGTTATTTACTATTTAGGCATGGAGAATCTTATAAATTTTTTAGAATTTCTACTCATCTTTTAAGATCCAACTTACAACAACTTTCTCCATAATATTTTACTTATTTGCTCCCTGATTCTTCTCACCAGTATTTCTCATCGAATACTTTGTCTATCTTTCCCTCAAATATTTAACCTTTTATATTTTTATGTCATTTGTGTCATTTTTCCTTTTAATTTTGCCTGCCATGTGGACAGAGGTTATATATTAGTCAAACTGTTTAATTTCCCCAGTATCTAACATAATGAATGTTTTGCACACAGTTGATTCTTAATAAATAATGATGAAGAGAGGTGATAATTATACAAGAGCTTTCTAACACAAAACACTTTATGTAAGCTATTGTTATTGTGTTTGTATTTCAGATGGTGACCCTCTTTCAGATGTGGGTTGTCCCCCTCTATTTCACAGTGAAGTTACACTGGTGGAGGTTCCTGGTGATCTGGGTCCTGTTCTCTACTGTTACCGCCTTTGTTACTTTTCGAGCCACTCGCAAACCTTTGGTGCAGACAACTCCAAGGTGAGAATTGCGGCAGGGAAAAGAGGAAAGGGTTGGATTATAGAATCTTGAACTCTAGAGACAGCCTTATCTAGAATCCCACCCTATTCTTCACCATTTCCTTATTTGTCTTCCTATATCCCTCCACTGATGTATAGTCATTTGCTGAGCAGAATTCACTTCACTGCCTTATAAAGTATGATGGGATACTTTAGCTCTCTAAAAGACTGCTCATTGTAGCGTAGACTTCCCAGAGATCCTGCTACCCTGCAAATTGGTTCCTGCTGGGCATTTTATCATTAGAAGTTCATTTCAAGTTTGTAAACTTTGTTATCAAGTAGAATGACTCATCTTCAAAGTGAAGTGGTTGGACTAGTTGTTCAGACATGAGATTGGATTTTCTTCAGGTAGAAGTGAAGTGGACGAATAATGATTTTCCATTACTGTAGAATTGCAAGATGAGTTTGAATAATCATTTGTAAAATTTGTTTAAAAGGAACACCTTTTCACCTATGAATTGGACCAGATGGAATTCAAAATCTGCAGAAACCAGAAAGAGAATTCTATCCTACATCTGATTTTTACTTACAGGGAGGAACTAGTTTCTGGAATAGAAATTAGTTCCTTTTGACACTAACTATTCCCTCTTAAAGTTTGTGATAATGATAGGAAAAAAAATGAATGTTTAAAAAAGAGTAATAATAAGAGAGTGAGAAAGAGGAGCCTAGGATAATTTGCCTATCTCCTAGATTTTGGAAAAGCAGATTTCAGAAGTTTGAGAGAAAGGAAAAGTGGTTTCCATGTACTAAAATTCTGCAAAGGAAGTCAATTCAGGAGGTATGGAAGGCCCTCCAGAAGGAAGGTCTGTAGCCACAAGGGGAAATAATTCTGATTTAGAGGAAAAATGGGAGTTATGGGAAGAGACTGATAAGGATTCTTACCTCTCTCTCTCTATTTATAAAATGTGCAGAAAATAAAATGTATGGCAGATAGCAGAGTAAATGTAAAAATAATGTTAAAATACCTGAGTCAAAGCTCAAAATGAGTTGAAATGGACAAGAAAGGCTAAAAACAAATTTATATGGTATTTGTATTTTTTTAAAAGCTGTATTAGGACTAGCACTGATTGAGACAATGATAATTGATGACAGAGAGAAGATAATGTTTATTATTTATAAGCTTCTTACATTGACCACTACCAGCAATTCAGCTGCTTTTGAGCTTGTAGTTAATATTGTAAACTATAACACTGAAAAAAATAAAACATCTTCCCAAAGTGCAAGAGGGTACAACTATGTATTGCTCTCAGAATGTTAACTTGCTCCACCCCTACTATTCTTTCTCATACCCCAAGACTTCTACATTCCCCTGTCCCTAATTTCAACTTATTTTGGTGCCTAATCTAATAAAATAACAGTAGTCTGTTAATTGCTGAATTAGATGGTCTATTCTCAGTCTCCTTTTCTAGATCATCCTTGTCATATCCCCTAGCCTGTGCCTTCTTCTCTCTATATATCCTCTTGGTTACCTGACCCACTCCTATGGATCCATAACTATTACCTATAAACATATGACATGCTGTGTATGTCTGTATGTAAGTTCAGCTTTCAGGCAAGAAGGGAAATGATTACTTCTTAAGGTTCACAGGGCTTTTTATCTCACAGGTTTGAGGAAAAAATTGTTTTAACTTTAAGATGCAAAGTGAAAAGTATTTTGATTACCATCATTTCCTGAAATTGTCTACAATAAAAATTTTGTTTATATGACCTTACCACATTTTGTTTCAATCTGATTTTTCTCTGGTTGTGGCCCTTTGACCCATCCTCACGTTTCTATCCCTCCTCTTATAGGCAACAACACACATCTTAGCAAGCTCAGGCTCTGATCTGAATGCTTTATTTGGAAGCTTTATTCTCTCTTTTAACTTCTGAATAGTCCCTGTTTCTCAATGTTGGCAAGTTTGGGGGCTTATTTCCAATTCTTTTCACCTCCAAGCTAAAACATGACTAGAGTGCCATAAAGAGCAAAAACTGGAAAGGTTCTTATAGGATAATAACCTGACAGATACCTGAGCAAAAATCCTCTCTATGACATCCCTAGTGAGTAGTTAGGAAGCTTCTTCTTGAAGACTACTAGTGGTACAAAAACCAACTTCCCTTTGAGCAACCCCATTGTACTCAGGGACAGCTCTAATTGTTAAGAACTTTTCCCTCTACTTAGTCTAAATTTTTCCTTTGCAGTTTCTACCTATTGGTCTAGTCCTGCCTGACAATCCTTCATATAATTAGCAAGAATTAACATCTGTCCCCCAATCTCTTTTCTAGCATAACATTGCTTAATTCCTTCATAGACCTTTTATGTCATAGTCTTCCTTTCACCTATCCTAGTTAGTTTTTTCTGCATCTGTTCGAGCTAGCCAGTCGCCTTCCCACAATGTGATTTTCAGCACTGAACACAATGTTCTATGTGGTCCTCCTTGATCAGCTTTCCTCCTTGTGTCCTCTCATCTTGAGTGCCAATTGCTTCTGCAAAACTTTGTATACATTTAAAACGCTTTTATAAATTTGTTTTTATTTACTCTCAAAGTCAGCCTTTGTAGTAGGAAACTCAAGGAGTGTTATCCCTGTTTGATAGGTGGGAAACTGAAGCTCAGAAAGATGAAACAGAAAAAAGCACAAGGATTTGTGAAGAGCCCACTGTGTGCCAGACACTGTACTAAGGACTTTACAAGTATCTTATTTGATCTTCCCAACAATTCTTTGAGATAGGTGCTATTATTATCTCCGTTTTACAGATGAGAAAACAGAGGCACAGAGGTTAATTGAATTGCATACGATTACATGGAGCTAGTGAAGGGAGGAAGGAAACAAACATTTAAGCCCCTCTTAGCTGCTGGATATTCTACAAATAGTTTCTCATTGGAGCCTTGCAACTATCTTGTGAGGTAAGTGCCAACTTCAGGTCTGGCACTCTATGCGCTATAGGGCCACCTACCTGTCACACTTATCCAATACCATCTTGTTACCCAACAGAGCTGGTTTTTTAATTGTTTTCTTGAATTATAACCCATGTGTTTTGTTCACTGTAAATTACAGGCCTTTCTCTGAAAATATGCTTTTTGTTTTGTTTTTTTTAATTTGCTAAAAACTAAGTTATTTTCTTTTGCTTTTAAGTAATTAACTTGATATCCCATAGTTCCCTGGCAGCAGCATCTTGTTTTGGGGTCATTATGCCAATTATTACTTAAATTTACTTCAGTCCCTTAACTTTCATAGTGGTTTAACATATTTGTTTATTTTTAAGAGTCTCAAAGCTGAGACCCTGGTCCAACCACCCACCTAGTGTAGGAATCTTCCCAATAGTTTCCTTCAGATGTTTTTCTAGTCTTTGCTTCATCATTTCCAGTAAAAGGGAACTTAAAAACTGCCCATTCCATTTTGGGATATTGTCCATTTTAATTGTGGGAAAAGTGTCTGTCTCAAAATACAGAGGAGTTTACCCTGTCTTATAGTTTAAGATTAAATTTACATTTTTGACTTCCATGTTGCACTATTGACAAATTGATCTTGTCATTCATTAAAATCCTCAAGAGCTGTTTTTTGGCCATGTCTTGCCCATTCTATATTTGAGCAATTGATTTTTAATCTAAGTGCAGGATTTTATATTTATTATCATGAAACTTCATGTTCTTGTATTTTGGTCCGTAATTTTAGCCTATCAAATCTTTTAGGTTTTTGAATCTACTTTCCAATACTTTCCCCACCTTCCAATTTTGTGTCATCCATACAATTGAGAAGTGATACCATCAGCATTTCTGTTCAGATTGTTGATGAGAAAAATTGAGAAATGTTTGAAGAGGCTTCCACACCTTCAAACTGACATCAGTTAGTCTATTCCAGTTTTTCTGCTAGTTAAAAGTTCCTCTAGTTTTATATCCCAAATCTCCCCATGTTTTTCACAAGAATATTGTGAGTTCTGGTGTCATAAAAAAGGCTTGTGCCTAAAGGAAGAAGCTTGCCAGTTCAAGTCCTGGCTAGGCCTGTTATTAGATGTGTGGCTTGCATTCTCTCCCATAAAATCCTATCGAGTTTAATTCTATGTCATGATTTTCCCCCCTGATCTAGCATTCTTACCACCTCTTTATATGAAGTAAATAACTCCTAACACACCACATATCCCCTAAAGGCACAGTGTCTTGCACATAGGGTGCTCAGTAAATGCTGTGGGGGGGTGGAGGGATGGAGCTGATAATTTGAGAAGTGCCTTTTCTTGGGTTAAGAAGCTATTTAATAGAAGAGAAGCAATCTGGGCTATTTGGCCCACAGTATCAACCTTGTCTTTATTCTCTTCTTACACTTGAATAATATATGATCCCAGATTTTGAGATTGAGACCCTAAGATCCCCATGTTTCTGACAAATGAGCATGACTTGAGCTTCCTCAGGTAGGGCCTCCATCTTTTTTATCCCTTGCTTATTCTTTTTTTGTGGGCAGTGTTTTCAGGTCATTCTGTCTCCTTTTACTTCCCTTGTTTCCTCTGCCACCCACCTCTTCCTCCTCAAAAAGAAAAAAAAAGTCACCAGCCTCTTTTCTGGGTTGTGACCATAAGGTCACAATCCTACATCATTAACAACAGCTGCCATACACTCTAGACTAGCCATTTAGGGTGCTGTAATTTGTACTGTGGAGTGTAGAAGGGATAGACAGCAAAATGGATTGGCAAAGTTACCAGTGTACAACATAAGATTATTATGAGACAAATCCCTTGGTCTTGTATCTTTCTATCCAGTCTTTTGAACTCAGCCCTTCTTTCATCACACCAACTTCCTACTTGTGTAAGATGCCTGTTTTCCTCTTCATTGCACCCTATTTTTGTTTTGTTTTTATCTTTCACCTACTCCAATGATTTCTTGGTTGCCAGGGAAATGGATATCCCTTCCCTCTGATTCTCTTGGCTTTTGCTAGAGTGCATGTAAAACTTTTGGATAACTATTTTGATAGAATCATAAGAAACCATTAAGAGAAGCTCAGAATATAGGAAACCTATTCCGTCCCACTTTTTTTTTTTTTTTTTTTTAAATAAGGCTTTCTAAAGAGTTTGTTCACAGCAACACTATGGGCAGGGTTATGCTAGTATTTTTAATTCAGTTTTTCAAGGTAAAAGGTAGGGAGCAATGACTTATCCATCTAGCAAGAATCTAATCTGTATCCATACACAGATGATTTTCTGACTCCCAATACCACTACTCTTTCCTTTATATCACACAACTTCATGCCTGAATTTAAACTTGGATCCAAGGCATGTAATCTCACTGCTGAACGTTCTGGTCTTCGAAAAAATCCATAAGGGTTATGATAGAATTCTCCAAATTTTCTTCATTAAGAAACAGCCCTAGGGATAGGGAGACTTTGAAGCTAACCTCAGGGTCCCCAACAGAACAGTATGGATTGTAATGGTAGGGCCTGTTTCACTATATTACCAAAGTTCAGAGGAAAAGAGAATGGTTCCGTGGAAAGAATGAATTGGCCTTGGTACCCAATAGTTCTTGCTGTTCCAGATGGCAGAGACCTGCCCCTTTACATTTAAAAGGGGAAATTATCTTCTTCCTTGGGCAAGACCCAACTAACTTAAGGAAAGTAAACTCCAGAATTCAGAGTTTCATCTGTGTGAGGACTGAGCAACCCTGCCACTTCTTCAGGATAATCAAACATTTCTAAAGTAGGTTATCTTAGGACTTTAGTGTTAGTTGACTTTGGGAAGAAAATTGGAAGAGACCTGAGAACTTGATTGTATTAATCTTTCCCCTTCTCCATGTTTTCTTTCTAGGCTGGTTTATAAGTGGTTCTTATTAATATACAAAATCAGCTATGCCACTGGAATTGTTGGCTACATGGCTGTGATGTTCACCCTCTTTGGGATTAACTTGTTATTCAGGTAAGTAAATGTCCACTGTGTATTTTACTTTAGTTCCTGGGTAGGGGGAAGGATGATTGTGGCCTTATTTTCTAAGGGGTTCCCAGTTGATTTGGGTGTTTATTCATTTACTCAGCAAACATTTATTAAGTGCTAACTTGCTTAAAAGCACTGCACTAAGAGCTTAGCCTCAAGTAAGTTTGCATTTGAGACCTTGGGTGTGGTAAAAAGGAACCTGCTCTAGAGCTAGGAGAAATGATTCTCTGACTTAAGTTGATTTGCATGATGTCCCGGAGTCTTAATTATTTCACTTTAAAAGGGGAGAATGAAGTTTTCCTATCATATAGAGATATTTTGAAGGTCTTGGGGCAAGTAGGTGGCGCAGTGAGTAGAGCACCAGCCTTGAAGTCAGGAGGACCTGAGTTCAAAAGTGACCTCAGACACTTAACACTTCCTAGCTGTGTGACCCTGGGCAAGTCACTTAACCCCAAATGCCTCTGCAAAAAAAGAAGAAGAAGAAAAAGAAGGTAAAGTCTTATTTAAGTCACAATTGTCACTGTTATCAGTAGAACTTATTCTCACTACTTTATGCTAATGAGGAGCAGGAAGAATCTAGATAATTAAAATTAACTAATGGGCAAAGAATTGGGAGGGAAGCAATAGATCTATCCAACTTAAACCCAATCTCTTATGAGGTATTCGGAAAGAGCAATAGCGATGATTAATTGTCGACTTTTAAGCTAAGAAGATCCTTAGGGATCCTTAGGTTCAACCTTTTCATTCTTCCAGGGAAGGAACTTGAAATCCAATAAGGTTTGAGGCAGAAGAAAGGAACTTGCATAAAAACATATAAAATCAAAGACAAAGTTGGGATTAGAATCCAAGTCTTTGCTCTAAGAATTACCTCCCTCCTAGGATAGGACTATTGTGAGAAACAGATAAGAAAATGGATGTGAACACTCTTTGGAAAAAACCGTCTCCTGATCAGTTATGAGTTCAGGCTTCCTAAGTTTTGTCTGTTAGTTGTAATAGCAGTGGAAGACTAGTCTGCAATCTCCAAGGAGGGCAATTCTAATACACTTTGCCAAGCTCAGCTGCATATAAGAACAGTAGCTCACTCTTCTGATGGATTTAATTTTTCTTAAGTGCTGACAGACATTCTCATTGAACTTTCACGTAGCCCTTGGAGATTGGCAATGTAAATATTACCCCCATTTGATGAATGAGGAGTCTGAAATGTCAGTGACTTGCCCCAGTTAAACAATTTGTTCCAGTTTTCCTAACTTGTGATTCAGTTCAGTTCTACACAGATTTTTGCTCTAAGTGAGATTAACGAGAAGGACTAATGTGGCTACATATAAGCAAATAAGGAATGATCTCTGTAGATAAGGGAGGAATTAGAGGTCATGGGGGTGGGGGGTAAAGGGTAGTCTGGGAAGTCTTTATGGATGAGTTGTGCCTCACCACCAGCAGATGAGGAGTATTGTTGAGGCCTTAACTAATACACGTAAAGTGGGAGGGGCCAGGATTTGATCAAGTGTTAACAAGTCAATACATTTTGCCAAAACAATCTGAAGGGAGATTAATATGAAATTGAAGCTGCAAGAGATAGCTTAGAGCCATATTACAGAAGGACTATAATCCTTATCTGAGGAGTTTTTATTTTATTCTCATGTAAATAGGGAGTCATGAATGTTTTTTGAGCAGACAATTATGCATTATTAAATATCAGAACTGAAGCTGTAGCCTACAGTTTCTGACTCCAAAGCTCAGTACTTTTTTAAATGCCACACTGCTTCAGGTAGAAGAACTTTATTGTGTGGAGATCTAGGTTGTAGAGATCTTGATTGTGTAAATTTATGAAGAGAAAGCAGAGATTATCATATGAACTTTTCTCTGCCCCTGGGTGTAAAGGGCTAGAACTGAGCAGATGCACTTAACCTAGCACTTAAGGCTAATTACCAATTGGCCAATTCTCTATTAACGCATGCTTCGAGAATGACCCTCCCCAACTATTCTGTGCTGGCTTGATCAGTTGGTGTGGACAAAGAAGGAAAAGAGAGATGAGAGGGTAGAGTAAGACTGGTAGAATCATTCTTTGGTGGTGGAGAGAGAGGAAGAAGGTGTGGAGATTCCTATATCTAATCCCCTGAGATCCCAAAAGACCAAGAATAAAGACTTTTGCTTATCCTGACTCCGGCTGATTCTTAAATATCCAGGGTCTCAACACCTGGGGACAACTTTTCAGGTTTGAAGGAAGAATTTTAGAACAAATGAAAAGCAATTCTGCTTTCTGTTCCTTGGTGAAGCTTCCCTGATTGGTGCCATTATTAACAACCATTATTGGGTTAGTACTTTATGTAAAACACTGTTCTAGGCAGTCAATCTAAGTTTAGATAAGACAGGCCTTACCCTCTTGAACATAATGGAACCTAGTTGAGGATCTAAGCTATAAATATAATTTTTATACATGATACGTGGCAAGGACATCAGAGGGTACAGTAGCCTATGGAAAACATCTTGCTGTGGCCTCTAGGCCTTGCTGACTGCCATAGTTCCTAGGGCATCATATCTTCAACTCTTCTTTATTGAGCACATTTATCAAACATGTTCCCCATGCAGAGCACTGTTTTAATAGCCACAGTTACAAAGAAACCATCCTTATCCTCAAGGAACTTACCTTCTACTATCAACTTCTTCCAGGAACCAATCCAGACGAACTCACTCTTTACCCCTTCAAGTTTACTAGTTACTTTATATACATAGATACATTTAATATTTGGTTTGTGCAATCTTGAAGATCAGTCTTTGCCTCAAATACTTTCCCCTTTCCATCCATATCATTACCAACTGAAGTCTTTCTATTTCTTCAAGAACCAAGAGTACTTTTTCTATGCCCTTTCTTTCTTATATCCTATTTCTATATAGTTATGTATTTCCTGAAAGATTGCAAGCTTTAGGGCAGGGATTGTGTTGGTTTTTATTATTTCTCTATCATATAAGGCACAGAACCTTAATGTTTCTTATATTGTTACTTAATGTTTCTTACATTGAGCTGAGGTAGAGAAGTGCCAATAAAGAACTCCCTAGAAATATCTAGAATCTTTCCTGCTGTGTCCATGTTTTATTTTCCTCATGAAACTTATCTCCCAGAATAACTGAGCTCATTAGAACCATGCCACAAGCAGTCAGAATTGGCAGCTTATTTACAGGTTGGCACAGTAATCCCTGGCTGCCCCCTGCTGTCCATCTGCTAAGGATGACAACTCTTATGTGCCTTTCTTCCTTCAGTTTCTAGCAGTTACCCAGCCCCACCTATGACTGCAGTACTCAAGTTATAGCTCTTGAAACATGCCCATGGTAAGTTTTGTCAGAAATAATTTAATAGATGCTCTCCTCCCTTTATCACTTATATATATGAGGACATCCCCAGATTTTTAAAAGATATGTCCTAACCTAGGACAGACATTGTTACCTCTGTTGTCTTTTATTTGGAGTATTAAATTAGCATCTTAACCTGCCTGCCCATCTCTAGCTTCTTCTAATCTACCCACATATTATAGCCAGATTAAGTTTCTTAATGCTTAGCTCCAGTCATGTCCCTTTCCTCCTCAGAACCTTCAGTGGTATTCTTTTGGCCTTCAGTGCCTGAAACAGAAAGTTTATCTAGGATCACAGAATTGTAGTCTTAGAAGGAATTTTGGAGTCATCTAGAACCCAGTCTTTACCTAGGCAGGCATCTGTTCCTTCTACAACATCAAGCGGTCATCCTACCTTGGTTAGAAGACTAGTGGAGCTATAGTTGATGGGACCCTGGGAGTCAGGAAGAGCTGAGTTCATGTCTTATCTCCCTCATTTAAAAATCTGTGGAACTCTCACCCAATCATTTAATCTCTCTCTATCTTCGTTTCCTTATCTGCAAAAAGAGGCTGGACTTAATGGAGGCAAAAAGAGGCTCCCTCCCCTCCTAAATCTATGCTTCTGTGATATCCAGTCAGGGGAAACCGACACCCTCCCAAGGTGGCTTATTCACTTGTAGCATTAATTGTTAGGAAATGTTTCCTTGTATCAGGACAGTAATTATCTTTATATAACTTTTAGACATTGCTCCTTTGTAGCCAAACAAAATAAGTACATGTTTTCCATAGGACAACCCTTCAAATACTTGAAGATCCCTCTCATGTTCTTCATAAATCTTTAGAGCTTTCCACACACAACACAGCAATTTTTTAGTTTTATTATTTGTACATGACGCAGTAGATAGAATGCGAGGCCTAGGCCTGGAATCAAGAAGATCTGAATGCAGCTCTAGCCTTAGTCATTAACCAGCTGTGTGATCCTGGGCAAGTCACTTAATCTCTGTTTGCCTCAGTTTTTTCATTTGTAAAATAATGATTATAATAGCACCTACTTCCAGGGTTGTCTTGAGATTCAAATGAGGTAATATTTATGAAGCTCCTAGTGCATAATAATACAATATAAATGATTATTCCCTAACTTTCCCCTTTTATCTCTCATACTAGTATTCATATTACTTTGTGTTCTTTGACCAAATTGGAGTAGCGGTCAGGCCCCAAACACTTCCCTTCGTTTACTGCACCCTAGGAATGCCATGCCATATTTACCATCTTCACCTACTTAGCAAACAGATATTAAACACTAGTTGTATGCCCAACACTGTACTCAGCTCTGCATATTCAAAGATGAGAAATGGCACTTTAAAGTCTCTCAAGAACTTCTTTCTAAAATGGCTTGGGAGAGGAGGGGCAGGAAGGGGGTGAGAGAAGCACATGTACAAATAAGTATGTTGGAAGTACTATGTAATGAGGAAAACTGAAAAACCCAGATAGTGTCTGAGAAGGAAGAAAATTTACTTTTAGCTTTGAAAAAGATGGAAAACTATAGAGAATAGTAGTACCTGACTGATTGTGAGGCTTCAAGGGAGCTAACCCAGACCTAACACCTGAGCTTGGAATTAAAGAAAGAAAATTTCTTATTTTTTTAATGTGGAAGGAAAGATGTTTCAGCTTTGGGGGTTATTACCTGTGTATACCTGTGTATATGTACCTGTGCAGGTAGAATGAAACAGAGGGCAAGCTGAGATTAGGAAACATTGACATCCATCTTGGTTGGAAAGTAGAATGTATGAAATAGAGATAATGTGATATATCTGAAAAGGTAGTTTGCAGCCATTTTGGGGAAGTCCTTGAATGCTAGGCAAAGTAGTTTATATTTTATCCTAAAGGCAATAGGAAGCCACTGAAGGTTTCTGGCTGGAGAGTTGATAATGGCCAACTGACACCCTATCCTTGCTTTAAGGCACAACTCATTCATTCATTCCTTCAAAAACTCATTAAATATCTATTATGTATAGATTACCTCATCTGGGAAGTGTCCCTGCCTTCGCTATCTCAAAATTATTTCACCCTCATCTGATCACATTGATCTTTTATATAATTCTTATTCACTGATTTTCTAACTTGTATTTGTGTGTAGATTCTATTTACCCCTTCTAAAATCAATCAATTAACATTTATTAAGTGCCTACTGTATATCAGGCATTGTACTAAGCCTTTAGGGCAAGGATAATATCCAACACTGAGAATTTAACATAGGCTTTAAATAAATATCTATTGAGTAAATGAACTAACAAGGCTATGTAACTTCATATCCTAGGCATGGGGGGGGGGGTGACCACTAAAATAGAAAAAACTAAGATCAGGCTGTTAGGGATAGA
This sequence comes from Sminthopsis crassicaudata, assembly GCF_048593235.1. Classification (NCBI taxonomy): domain Eukaryota; kingdom Metazoa; phylum Chordata; class Mammalia; order Dasyuromorphia; family Dasyuridae; genus Sminthopsis; species Sminthopsis crassicaudata. The sequence goes on along the minus strand of NC_133619.1, from coordinate 579,634,307 downwards.
GGAATTATTTCACAGCAGAGTAATCTGAAACAGTCGTCTCCCAAATTTGTTGGCCTTCCAATCCATTATTAGTGATTTATCTGCACCAGAGCTGGAAGGAGAGGCCTTGTGCCTAGTGTGGCATGTTGCTGTCATGGAAACCCAAGTCTTTCCATCCCCATCTTCAGAGGTCATCTGTGCTGCAAGGGATAGAATGGGCTTCTCCTTTTCTGAGGCAAACTTTGCTCAAAGCCAAGATTTTCACATGCCTTACTCCCAAACCTAATGTTCTTCCCCTCCTCCTCTCTCCAGTTTTGTTTTGTTTTGTGCCTTCCCTCCCCATTTTCCTCCTCCCCAGTTATAGCCTCAAGCTTGTGCAAGGCCTAGAGAACATCCCAGACAGGGATCAGATGTAGCTGTAGCCATGACAATCCTACACTTCTCTGAGTGATCCTCCTGCTTCCCTTACAGAGTCAAACCAGAAGATGCAATGGATTTTGGGATCTCCCTCCTGTTTTATGGCCTTTATTATGGAGTCCTTGAGAGGGACTTTGCGGAAATGTGTGCAGACTACATGGCTTCTACAATAGGAGTAAGTTCATCCAGAAAAATAAATCTTCCTTTGGTGCTGTCACCAGAGAACCTTGGATAATTTCTCAGGTGTGGGAATATCAGGGTCAGACTGACCTGGACTGGGGGAAACATGATAGAAAGAACTTTGGGAGGGTGAAGAAAGAACTTTGGATTTGGAGTCAGAAGATATGAAACACTGTCATTTTCTAATTGTGTTAACATTGAACAAGTCACTTCACCAATCTAAGCCTCAGTTTCCTCATCTGTAAAATGGAGATTGTAATGATGATAACTGAAATTTATGTAAAGATTTCAGGTCTATAAAGTACTTTATATTCTCTAATTTGAATCTCACAATAACTTTAAGGTAGGACTCCTTTTCATATATTTAAGGTTTATTTTCCTCGTGATAATACCATTAGGCAAGTGGTATAAATGTTCTTATCCCCCTTTTATAAATAAGAAAGCTGAGGCTTAGAGAGAGTAACATTTTTATGGTCAAAACCTTAGAAGTGTCAGAGCTGGGATATTCACTTAAGTCTTTTTATTCCAGTTATATCACTACACTTTTCACTGACCTAGGCTGCTATCCAATAATATTTATAAACTGCTTTGCAAACAGTAAAGCACTAAATGATATCATCCATTGTGAAAATAGGCTATCAAGATAAAGGCTGAGGGTCATGGTTGAAGTCTTCAAAATCATTAAAGATTAAAAGAAATGTTAACCTGGTTTTGTTGACCAAATTTCAGAATTCTGCTTTCCAAGGGCCTAGTAGGTCAAAAAAGGGAATGGCTCTTTTGTGAAAATTGTTACATAGGCTGAAAATGTCAGTTTAAAGAATGGTTTGAATAACAACTGATACTTTTGTGGTGCTTTCCAAGGGAGGAAGTACTTTATTTAGAAGATCTCATTTAATATAATATGGAATTCAAATAACTTTGAATATTCAGCAGCCATCCCTTGCTTTCAGGATATTAATAAAATACAGTTAATTTGCCCAACTTTGCAGTTCTGCAAAGTCTTGGCCTTGAGATACCATGGGTGTTACCCTGACAAGCATTATCTTTGTAATTTTGTCTCCTTTGTCCACCATTATATATCCAATAGGGCAGAGAAGCCAGGTTTGATATTCAGAAAGATGGTACAAAGAGCCCTGAACTTGAAATCTGCTACTTCTTAGCCATATGAATGTAGTCAATCCACTTAACTCTTGAGTTTTGGCTTCCTCAGTGACAAAGTTACTTGTGCTCCCAAAATCAAAGGGCTTTTGTCATGTAACTCTTTTGTGATCTCTAAAGTGGTATGATAATAATGAACTTTTACCATTAATGTACATGATCTCTTCTAACACTTCATTATTGCAGGAGTTGTTCTAATTGTCAGTTTCTGCTAAAAATGTGAAGAAATTTTGAGTTTGGGCTGTTCCAACTGTAGATTGTATGTCCATCATCTAAGACCTATCTTAAATTAATTGTAGATAAAGTCATCATTAGATTGTGGCTATTGACAAAGGCTAGTTCCCTGGTAGTTTGAATGAAATGAAAAACTAGTAAAGTTTACTTGGCTATCACTGAGGAAAGACATTAAGCAAAGATATTCAATAAGTAGACACATTAATTCATGTGAGCACCAATTCCTAATGCTACTCTTGCTGTCATTCCATAGTCATAAGCCATAGGGAGGAAATTCAGTCTCTTTTTGGCCTTTTGTACTCAGGCAATCAGGAAGCTTTCAACAACTTGAGCCAGTTCTTCTTAGCCAATCAAGTCTCATGAAAAGTTTCAGTACTAAAATTCTTAAAGAAAAAAATTGCCTAACATGTATGGGGTAGACCCTTTGAAAAAGCAAGCTCAGTCTACCAGCCCCAGAGAAAACATTGTTCTTTTCAAAGTAGACTTCCAGGAACGATTTTGGGGGCCAGTGCAAACACATGAAGACCTATTTTCAAAGGCATAAAATAAAGGGCTTGGGATGAGCTTAAGTTGGAGAAAGATTCACATTAATGATCCTTGAAAACTTGAAGTATTTCTTTAAATAAAGAAATAAAATGAAACACTAAAAGATTGTCACCCGGTATTGTCACAGAATGGCACAGCTGGAAAAGTTCTTGAGAAATCAGCTGAACTAGTGCCCTGATTTCAGGCAGATCACTTGGCTTTCCTTAAATTCTATGATGAAAAATCCACAGTCCTCTGCACAGGAAAAATCCTGTTCCAGAGTCACTCACTCACCCTCTTAGGCTTTCTCTTCTCCAGAATAAGCCATTCTTATTCCTTGGGCTTCTCTTCCAAACACTTACTTTCTGTTCCTCTGCCTGTTTTACTTACTCTGACTCTCTCCACTCTTTCCACATTGGTTTTAAATATAGTGACTAAATCAGGAGACAGATCTCTTTCTAATGCACAGTATTCAGGACTACTTCCTAGCCAATAGTCTCATAATGTGTACCTCCAGGGATCATGTGGAGTTTTGTTTGTTTGTTGATTGGTTGGTTGGTTGATTATTTGTTGTTGTTTTTTTCATATTAGTACTTAACCAGTCACTCCAGTGAAATTTTGAATATTTTGTGATTCTTTCTAATTAGTAAAGATGAATGATCTTAGGCAAGTCTCTCCTACTTTTTTGACCTTAGTTTCTTCCTCTGTGGAGTAGAGTTGAATTAGATAGCCTCAAAATTCCACCAAGTTTTCATATTCTATTCTCTATGATTCTTCTAGAGGAAGAATTTGGAGCTGCTCTGATGATAGTTCACTTTAAAAAGTAATGAACTTTGCACAAAGCCCTGTGCTTGTATTCAATGTGGAGAATACACTTATTAGTCCAATCCTTGCCCTCATGGAGCTTATTGTCTAGGAGGAAGACTAGGATCATAAGATCTAGAAATCTGATCTTAGACATTGTCTAGCCTAATCCCCTTATTTTATAGATAAGAAACAGGACCACAGTCACATGGGTGTTAAGTAGCCAATCTAGGATTTGAACTCAAGATCTTGAGTTTACTATACTACTTCCCATGATATGTACATAAATAGCTATAATATAAAGTAAAATATAATTTAAAATGTACATAAATCACTATCACAAAAGCTGAATTAGGGTGAGTGTATAGAATAGGTCCAAAGTGTTTTTGGAAATCTGAGGAAGAAGAGATTACTTTGGACTGGGTAATTGAAAAGAAAGCTTCATATAGAATGGATGGGTAATATCTGCTGTAGATTTTGTTAAAAGAGTATAATTTCAATAGGTAGAGAATGTGAAGAAGGTAGGGTAGGGTAGAAGCATAGAATAGATGGCAAACAGTTTGAGTTGGAGTGGAATTTGACTTTGATAAGAAATTCAAAAAATGAGGGAAGGAGAATACTTCCCATGCATGTCCTCCAAGTAGGTACTATAGAGAATAGCCACACACACACACACACACACACACCCCCCCACACACACACCACCCCACACACACACACACACGAGTAGTGCTGGTGTACTCAAAAATTCACAGGAAACAAAATCCAAGAAACAAATCAGTAATAAAATCCACAGTATTGGGTTGTTGTCTTGTTCCCCTTCAAAAACAAAGGACAGTCATCAGGGAGGTAATGTAAGTGAATTGGATTTAGGTGAGGGAGGGCTGTGCAAGGTCAGCTGCCTCATTTTCCCCTCCAAAGCCATCTGGGTCCAATGGCCTGGGATGAAATGGGAGACCTTGGCCTTTTTAAGCTAAATTCTTCAACAGGTCTCATTGACAGAGGCTATACCCATTCAGTGTTTAAGGTTAGGTAGCAATTAAAGCAAAGAATTTTTTTTTTTTTTTTTTAAATCTGGGAGAGGAAGAACCTCAGGATTTCTGGGCAAATGCTCAAAATTCAGAGTAACAGATATAAGAAACTAAAGCTTCTAAAATGAGAGTTTTTAAAAAGGCTATGATCTGTGAATGTTTGAGGTTTGTTTTTTTGTTTTGTTTTTTTGTTTTTTGATTAATTTTATAGTTATAACATTTTTGACAGTACATATTGCATAGGTAATGTTTTACATTATCCCTTGTACTCCCTTCTGTTCCGAATTTTCCCTTCCTTCCCTCCACCCCCTCCCCTAGATGGCAGGTATTCCCATACATATTAAATATGTTATAGTATATCCTAGATACAATATATATGTGCAGAACCGAATTGTGTTGTTGTTGTTGCAAAGGAAGAATTGGATTCAGAAGGTAAAAATAACCTGGGAAGAAAAACAAAAATAGAAGAATCTAGTCTTTTAACAAAGAAGCAGAGTTAAAACAAATTAAATCCATAACAGTGAAATATACAAGGGGTATGTCTTTTCATACCTTGTTTCTATAGAAATTTAATCAGTCATGCATTGATTAGAGTTTTCTTTCATAGTTGTTTTTCTTTATAGTATTACTGTCAGAAATCCTTAAGAATCTCTAGTCTAATGAGACAAATTGGACTTCATGTTTATTACTGAGATTTGGTAGTATGAAACCTTTGAGTGGCCTATGACTCTACCTGGATATACTTTTATTTAAAAAAAAAAATCGGTGATGGAAAATGTAGTGATATAGGATTAAATGTTAAGAAAGTATACTCATATGAATATAGAGTAAGGTGTCAAGCATTTGAGAAACAAAAAGAGTTTCAATTATTGGGGTACACTACAGTCACCTACACAAAAAGAATGGCATAGAGTAATGACAGGTCATTTCCATGCTCCAGACATCTATAGAAAGCTGAGTAGACAATAACTTCCAAATCTTGCCGTATTGGTAATTACTTGGTCTCTTACACTGAAAAGGGGAAATTCTCTTCTGGACTTCATTCTTAAGAGAGAAGTTGGTGGATGGGGTTGTAGAAATGATGGGGACCTTGAGAGGAAATGACCACTTCATGCTAGACTTTGGGAAAGCACATTTCACAGAGTTCAGGAGAAAAATAAGATCCCATGGAGTAAATGTTTCAAGGAACATCAGTCTAAGGATAGGAAATGATGAAAAATAAAATTCTGAGGGCTCAAAAGAATTCAAATTAGGCAATTTAAATTAAGAGGAAAAATTAAATTTGTCTGAAGAGGTAAATGTAGTTATTGATAGAACTGAATAGTTCAGTTATAGAACTGGATCATTAAATAACCTTGGTTTATACTTACATATATTGTATTTAATTTATACTTTAACATATTTAACATGTATTGGTCAACCTTCCATGGGGGTGGGGGGAGGAGGGGAAAAATTGGAACAAAAGGTTTGGCAATTGTCAATGCTGTAAAATTACCCATGCATATATCTGGTAAATAAAAAAATAAATAAATAAACTTAAGATGGACACAAGACCAACTGATATATGACTGTAAAAGAGCTTGTAACAACCCTGTAAAAATAGGCAGGAAGAAAACAGACAATTGATAAGGAGAAACTGAAGATAAATAAAAGAAAAAAGATGATAGAAGGGCCATCTTCTGGAGAAGACAGGGTGAAATTAGATCACTTCTGCAGATAGAGAGATTTTCCTTGGCAAAAGCAGGGCCACTTCATGAGGCAAGGGTGAAATAAGAGATAGTGGGGGAAGGCATCTGTGAAATTAGTTTAGGGGTAGGTGAGACTAAAATTCAGATGAACTGAGACTGTCAAGGGACACTAAAGATGACAAAAATAATTTATTTTAAATTAAATTGGAATAAAAAGGATAGGAGTTGAAATGAAGATAACTGACAACCCAGGGAAAAAAATTGTTGCTCAGTTTTGTTTTTATTTCTGTTTTCTCTGCAAAGAATAATGTCCTTTGTGCAAAACAAAAATAACTGATGGTGATTCAAAACCCAAAATAAATAAAGAGATAGCAAGAGAGCAACTAACTTCTCTTAATGAATTGGCATTACCCGGTCTAAATGAGGTACATATATCCTTGGGTCCTGAAAGGACAGGCAAATATTATGCTGACTTACTGTCAGTGGTATTTGAAAGGTCTGAGTAAAAGGAGAAGTACTAAAAAATAAAATTAGAGAAGGGGAAATGTCTGGATTTTCACACACTCAGGAAAGAAGGGCAGGGCACAAAGTAAGTAATCTGCAAATTCTAGACCAGTGAATTTGACTATAATCTTAACTGGACCCCCATTGTAGCAAGGCAATTTTTGTTATTCTTTCCTAATTAATTCATTATCCCATTCATCATAGTAGCTTTTCAAAATATTTTCATGTCTATAGCTTCTTTTAATCCCACTCTCAGCTGAGAAATGCACTTTATTTCAGGGAAAAATTGAAGTTATTCCTCTTCTCATCCTCAAAAAAACCCTCACTTGATCCATCCATCCCTACTATCATTCCTTTCTTAACTCTTTGATTGTTCCTCCTCAGAATCCTTCATTGAATTTCCAAGGTGGGAGGGATAGCTAATAGTGAATGGGTGAATCAGAATCCAAAAGATCTTCACAAGTTAGTCATTGGATAAGTGTACAAAAAATCAGCTTTACAACAATAAGATGGGAAAGTATAGTAAGGTAACAGTTCTGAAAACAATCTAAGGATTTTAATGAATTGTAAATTCCTTATGAATCAGCAGTACCATTGATATGGCAGCCATTGTCAGGGAGGACCTGCTTTAGACAAGGGATTAGATTTCTTGGAGAGGGAAGTTCCAGAAAAGCAGATTTAGGTTTGACATCAGGAATGATTTCCTTACAATTAGAATCCAAAAGTTCACTGGGTGTCCTCAAAAGGTGCCAGATAACTACTTGTCAGGTAAAATGAGAATTTCTTTCATGTAGAGGTTGAGCTAGATGACCACTGAGACCCCTTCATATTCTTAGTAAATGATTCCATGAGATAGGAAATGATAGGTGACTAGAGCCCTATTGTTTTGTGTTTTGTTTTTTTTTTTTTGTTTTGTTTTTTTTTAGCAGCATATGCATGATTGATTGACAGGTGTTTGGAGAGAATATTATAATAGTCCAGGTGAAATGAGCAGGGCTGAGTAGTGGAAAGTAATGGAAGTAGAGAAAATGGAGATTGTCCAGAAGACGTTACAGAGTCAATAGCGTTGATTACAACATTATTAAAAACTGAAGTTTACTACCTTAGGAGTGTTTGGGATCATGTATTCATAGGATCATAGCTTTAGCACAAGAAGGGACCCCATCATTTTATAAGTACCGAATTAAAGCATGTAGACATTAAATGACTTGTCCAAGGTAGTAAGTGGCTATCTTTACAATCTACTCCTAGAAGTCTTTTCATTCATTCAGCAAACATTATGCACTTAGCAAAAGTGTATTAAATGAATGGAGAATTTGCTAGGTCATGAATATAAAGGAAAGAGCCTTCTTAAAGGCATAGCAAATAAGGCTGAGGCCTCAAGTTTTGGCAGTCATTAACTTACTGAGCTTGGTGACACAGAAAGACATAGGAAATTACTTGACCAGCTGAGACTATGTACATGTGGACCTCAAAATAGTTCAGAAACATGTTCTGCTATGGGAAAAAATTACCCAGTGTGATTTTTCTTTTCTTTTCTTTTTTTTTTTTTTTTTTTTGCTGAGGCAATTGGGGTTAAGTGACTTGCCCAGGGTCACACAGCTAGAAAGTGTTAAGTGCCTGAGATCAAATTTGAACTCAGGTCCTCCTGACTTTAGGACCGGTGCGCTATCTACTGTATTACCTAGTTGCCCCTAGAGTAGGCATTTTTCATAAGACCCTCATCAGTTTCCTGGATTGAGCCTTTGATGTGTTGGCCCGTTTAATTACCACAACTGAAAAAAATCTTATCAGGGTCTCTTCTCCCTTTCCTTCTCCATGGGCTACTGAAGGAACTTTCCAATTATGAACAGCTCTCAAATGTTGCTGCTTCTTTGTTTTTTATGTCCCACATTGGGTGCCATTTGTTAGGGGAACCACCTGATAGTGCCTTTTGGGGATCTAATTCTGACAAGCAAAACAGATCCTTTCATGTGAAAGGATGATGACAATATCAGGAGACTGAAAGGCAGTTGCATTCTGTGACCCCTCTCCTCTTCCCTCTTGCCTATGATTTATTTCATTCCCAATCCACAAGCAACTTCTGGGTCAGTAAAGGCTGATTTGCAATTCCTTCAGGAGTGTTATGATTCACAGCTGTTGGGGCTTTTGGAGAACTGACCCGCCCCTTAACACCCTACTATACTTCCCTAAATAGTCTTGAGCCTTGGCAGCCTCTGAGAAGCATTCATATTAAATATAGTGAAATGTTTGCAAAGTCCCCAATGAGTGCCACATGTAGGAAGTACAGACGACCAAGAAAATTAGTATGGGCTTTAGGAGACTAGAACAGCTTGCTTCCTAGATGCATAGATCTGAGCCGTAAGCCAAGCTAATTGCTTACCTTCCTGGAGAAGGCCAGCTTTTTTCTGACCAGACCAAGGTCTTTTTTCTTCCTTGTTTGTAAGCTCAACAGGGTCAAGCTATATGTTTTATTGTTTTGAAAGAGCAGCTCTTTTTGTAATGACAAGGAAATTGAATGGATGCCCATCAATGTCAGAATGGCAAATACATTATATGAATGTAATAGAATATTATTGTTGTATAAGAAATGATGAACAGGCTGATTTCAGAAAAGCTTGAAAGACTTACATGAAGTGATTCAGGATGAAGTAAACTGAAGAACATTGTACACAGTACCAGCAAGATTATGTGATAATCAACCATGATAGACTTAGCTCTTCTCAGAAATATAGAAATCCAAGACAGTTCCAGTAGATGGAGAATGCCATCCGTATCCAGAGAGAGGAGGCTGAATATGGATCAGAGCATAGTATTATTTACACCTTTTTGGGGAGTGGGGTTGTTTCTTCTTTCTTTCTTGTATGTTTTTGTTTTTGTTTTGTTTTATTTTTTTAATTTGGTCTAATTTTTTTTTAACAACATAATAAATATGGAAATAATATCTGGCATTAAGACAGTATCTGGCATTTTGGTACTATATAAATATTTATTCCCTTCCCCCAGAGAGGATTAAGAGGATTGTACATGTGTAACTTGTATCAGATTACTTTCAGTCTAAGGGAAGAGAGTGGAGGGGAGAGAAGGAAAGAAGATTTGGAACACAAAATCTTTCAGAAATGAATGTTAAAAACTATCTTTACTTCTATTTGGAAAAATAAAATACTTTTGAGAAAGAAAAAAGACAAGTTATTCAACTTGGGATTCCCAATTACTAGAATAGTGATTGCACATAGTAGTAAATATTTATTGAATGAATGATGTGTGTCTGGGACAGAATTCTGCTAGTGCCAGTTAAAATGGGAAAATAGCAGAACCTAGAGTGGGGGAGGGGGAAGGGACAAACCTGGTGGGCTGTCCATTGTACTTTTTGAGAAATGCCTAGAAAAATAGATCTTTTCTTTCACCCTTTCACACATGTCATCATATAAAACTCTGAGAAATGCTCAAATGGGCATTGCCATCTGGGGCTACTTCTATTTACTAGGCATGAAACCTGCAGAGATACTTCTTCACCCTTTTCATTAATTAATTCTAAAACACTAGGTTTTGCTATCTCACCTCGGAAGTGTAGTCTTTATCTAGTGACAAGCCTGATCTTCTATTTGGCACAAAAACTTTGGCTTCTCCACTTCCTGCTTTAGTCATTTCCTCCTCCTTAAGCAAGCTGGCAGCCACCCTCCCTTCCTCCACTGACTCATTATTTTTTATGCCATTAGTGTGGATGCTTGAGCAACAGGACTTTTACAGCTTAAGACATAGGCCAGCCTCAGCCTTTCTGGCAGGTGAACTTACGGAATGGACTGCTGTGTCTGAGCACCAGAGAGTGCTGAACCTGAATTCAGGAAAACTTAGGTTCAAATGTGGCTAACATACTTAACTTTTTGTGTAGCCTTGGACAAATCACTTAACCTGTTTGCCTCTGTTTCCCCAATGGCAAAATAAGAATAATAATAGTACCTTCCTTAGAGAGTTGTTGTGAAGATCAAATGAAATATTTACTTAAGACAGTACCTGGAACTCTGTAGGTACTATATAAATTGTTTATTCCCTTTCCCCAGAGAGGTTTAATGTTTGATCATTGATATTAATGCCATGAGCATCCTGCTTACTTTGTGAACATTCCCTACATGGAACAAAAAAGTGGGGAAGAAAAAAAAAATTTTTTTAAGCTTATATATGTTAGTCATTGTGCTAAGCAACGAAAATGTAAAGACATAAAGTAAGACAGTCCCTATCTCCAAGGTACTTACATTCAGATGAGATCCAGTAGGAGACTGTGTAGGCAGAAAGAGGCATTTTGTTCTGTGAAGTTATAGGAATGATAAGTTGATGCATGGAGTAGTCAATTGTTTTACACTTTTCAAAAACAATGATGCAATTGATTTTACTGCTCTAGCCAGTACAAGAGTTGGAACGAGAAACTCAGGGATTGGAGCTATATGCAAGTAGCAGCAAAAAGTTGGCAAAGTGGTCTGGGTGGACTACTGAATGGGATAGGAAGCATAGTCTGGGCTGATCTGTGTCCTATTCAGGTTATTTGTCCTTTCTTTCCCTCTCTCCCCCCCTGCTGTTTTTTGAAATAAGTTGAGCTTCTCTAAACAGTATAACTGTCGTGCATGGGATGCAGATAAGTATTTGAAATAACAAACAAAGGGATAAAGTTACAAAAAGCTTAAAAACACTCTTTAAGATGGTTAGTAGTCATGGGCTGTCATGAAATGTCAGAGGAGTTGTCTGATTTTTTTTTTCTTTTTAACCTCTTCCTTCTATCACTGATCCAATTCTTTTAGTTCTTTTTCTTAACATATTCTAGTCCAAAGCTAATACTACTAGAAGTGTAATGGGAACATTGTAGTGTAATAGAACACTGAACCTAGGAGAGACTACATTCTGTTCTTCCACTAACACTAATATGTGATCCATTGGCAAGTCACTTAAATCTCTCTAATATTTAGTTGCCTCTTCTTTGTAATAGAGATAATACTTTTTAGCACTCTGGAATTTTATTATTATTAGTAATAATAATAATCATTTACATAAAATTTTAAGGTTTACAGTGTTTCTACCCTGTATCTTATTAAGTTTAGTTCAATTAGAGGTACTGCTACACACCTCTTAAATTGGCTAAGGTGACAGGAAAAGATAATGATGAATCTCGGAGGGAATGTGGGAAAACTGGGACATTAATACATTGTTGGTGGAGTTGTGAATTCATCCAGCTGTTCTGGAGAGCAGTTTAGAACTGTGTCAAACTGCATACCCTTTGATCCAGCAGTGCTTGTATCCCAAAGAGATCATAAAACAGGGGAAAGAACCCACATGTACAAAAATATTTGTGGCAGCCCTTTTTGTAGTGGCTAGAAACTGGTAACTGAATGGATGCCCATCAATTAGAGAATGGCTGAACATGTTATGGTATATGAATGTTATGGAATATTATTGTAATGTAAAAAAAAAACAACCAGCAGGATGATTTCAGAAAGGCCTGGAGAGACTTACATGAACTGATGTTAAGTGAAATGAGCAGAACCAGGAGATCATTGGTCACAACAACAGCAAGATTATATGATGATCAATTCTGATGGACATAACTTTTCAGCACTGAGATGATTCAGGCCACTTCCAATGGTCTTGTGATGAAAAGATCTATCTATACTCAGAAAATTGTAGAGACTGTGTGGCTCACAACATAGTATTTTAACTTTTGTTGTTGTTGTTGTTTGCTTGCATTCATTTTTTTTCTTTTTGATCTGATTTTTCTTGTGTAGCATGATAATTGTGAAAATATACATGTTTAGCATATATTGGATTGCTTGCCATCTAGGGGAGGGAATGGGGACAAAGTAAGGAAAAAATTTGGAACACCAGGTTTTGCAGGGGTGAATGGTGAAATTATCTATACATATGTTTTTAAAATAAAAAGCTTTAATTATTTAAAAAAAGAAAATTATGTATATGTTTTGAAAATAAAGTTTTAATAATAATAAAAAACCGTTTAGCTCATATGTATTTGGTTATGTAGCATAAATTTATAGTGAACCCAGTTAGAATGGTTTATCATTTCCTCTACTTCCCCCCCCCCTTTTTTTTTTTTTTTTTTTTTTTGTTTAGTGAAGACTTCTTAGGGAAGGAAAGACATGTTGAAAGTGATCCAATGCTGGAAGTTGTCTGGGCACAATCAGTGATATGCCAAAGAGTCAAGGGATTTGAGAAGAGGACAACATGAACTTGAACTGTTCCACCAAGGGTTTAATATGGAGAAAAGAGAAGTAGCTGATGCAGATATGATGGGCTAGGAGAGAACTGAGATCTAGAGATTGGACATCACGGTGTGAAAAGTGAGGTTTAGTATAGATAGGTAGAGGGAGAGTTGGAAATCCACTTACTTGAGCTCAAATAAGGGAATTTCAAAGTTCTTGAACATTGAGATTATGCATTTATGAGTGCTGAAAAGATCAAGGAAATGACCATCTTTGTATACAGCTGAAGTGGGTTAGATGAATAGTTCATCAGAGGTGAAATAGGCTGAGGAGCTGGGAGGTTAGAACATTTGAGAGAGTATCAATATATATGTTAAAGTCCCTAGCAAGAAGTCAGAGTTGGGGAAGAGAAAAATATTATAAATATTCTGGAAGTATATTGAAAATATACAGGAAATACAAAAGCTACCCGAATTTTATTTGGATAGAAGATGTTGGTTGTGTGGACTTTAAAGAAGAAGAAGTTGTTGAGTAATGGTGGTAAGGGGAGAACCTGGAATTGGTGATTGGGAGTAAACTTTTGTTTACTTTTATACCCCAACCACTAAACCAAAAGAAACGAGTGTAACTGGAGCTGGAAAGGGTGACCAGGAAGATTATGTCATCAGGGGAAGCCAGTCTCAGAGCCAGAAGATTGAAGGAATGGGAAAGGAAAAGATCTAAGAAGAAATTAAGTTTGTTGCCAATATAACAGGCATTCCAGAGGGCACAGTGGAAGCATTGGTTGAGATTTTGGGGTAGATGGGTTGAGGGGAATGGAATAAGGAATCAGGTGGTGAGAAATGTAGAGTGGGGTTTGGTTGCTAATCTGCAGGGATTAGAAATCATTGGTTACATAAAAGGGGCACTGGATTTCAAGTCAGAAGTTCTGCTATTTATCTTCATGAAATTGTAGGTCATCTTGCTTCTCTTATCTCTTGGTGAAGGCATAGATAAGATAGTCCTGTTTCAAATATAAATATAAAATCTTGTTAGAGCAGGGCTCTGTTGAAGAAGTAGTAAAATTAAATTATCTCTCAGATCCCATTCATCTCTGAGATTCTGTAATTCTATATTCCAATACTGGAGTGTGATTCTGATCAAACCATTCCTCCTCTGTAGGTCTCAGTTTTGTCATCTGCAAAATAAGGGAGTTTAAGGAGAAAAGCTATTTCCTAAGGTCCCATACAGAACTAAAATTCTGTGAAAAGAGATAAATATTAAAATAATAATTTTGTGAGATAATGTCTAAAAATATACATTGACAAATATTTTAGGTTTGTTATAAAATTTGTAATATTAAAAGCCACCTGTACTACTACCTTTACAAAATGAAGGGGTTGAACTAGATAGTCTTTTTTTTTTTTTTTTTCTTAATTAATTTTGTAATTATAATTTTTTTACAACATTCTCCCTTGTACTCACTTCTGTTCCGAATCTTCCCCTCCTTCCCTCTACCCCCTCCCCTAGATGACAGGCAATACATCCATACATGTTAAATGTGTTCTTGTATATCCTAGATACAATATATGTGTGCAAAATCGAATTTCTTGTTGCACAGGAAGAATTGGATTCAGAAGGTAAAAGTAAAGGAAGAAAGACAATAGTGCGAACAGTTTATACTCAATTCCCAGTGTTCCTTCTCTGGGTGTAGCTGATTCTGTCCATCATTGATCAACTGGAACTGAATTAGATCAATCAGAATACATCTTCAACAGTACATTGTTGAAGTGTATAATGATCTCCTGGTTCTGCTCCTTTCACTCAGCATCATGAACTAGATAGTCTTTAAGGTCTTTCCTGTTCTAAAACCTCTGGTGCCATGTTTCTCTCTATAAAGTTCTTGCATTTCCTCTTTCCCTTTGATAAGGTAAAGGAGACCTGCTCCTTCTCTGAATTTATTCCTGAAAGCTCTTTGTAAAAATGGAAAGAATTTATTGTTTTTCTTTTGTCCCACCTGAAAACACAGCATTAACTAGGGCTTAGCTATGATTAGTTCCTTTTTTTTTTTTCCCCACATCAAATTCTATTTTTTCTCTCCCACTTCCATTATCTCCTTTGCTAGTGAAAGAAAAAAAAAGTGCATAGTCAAGCAGAATTGATTTCCACATCAAAGCCAAAAATGTCTTCATATTTAGTCCATCACTTCTCTTTTAGGAGATGGAAGATATTTCTAGCGGAAACTCTATCCTGCCATATCTATCTTTTGGCCAATGACCAATTCTTCATAGCCTCTTCTGATCGTCTTGTTCTTATAATAATGAAATGTCACTGTGCTATAGAGATTAAAGGCACCTTAAAGATCATCTTCATTTTAATGATGAATCCAGGGTCCAGAGAGCACAAGTATCACACAGAAGAGAGTTAGTGTCATCATTAGGACTAGAATTCATTTCAGCTTATAAGACTCATTAGTGTCTACAACAGGCAGTGTGTTCCTCATGTGACACTAGAGATGAAAAATTTACAAGTGACAGTTTCTGCCTTTGATGAGTTTGCAGTTTAGTAAGGAAGGATGTAGGTATACAGGGGGTGTTAGAGCAATTTTTTTTAGTTGTGAACAATTTGAGAAGGAAAATAGCAGTTTTAATCTGGAGAACTTGGTATCATGAACAAGTCAAATTGGACTTAAATTCAATAAACCTGGCTCCCATCCTATTGGAAAATCCAGTGTTTCCCCCTGTATTCTAAAGTGATGCTAGTTTTAGATTTGGGGCTGGGAGATTCTAAGGGATTTTCCCTTGGAACTATATCAATGCTATTTCCCTTTATGCTCTCAGATTCTAAAATACTTCCCAGGATAAACCCTCCAACACCCCAAGAAAATAAGCCTCTTTATGACTTTGGTAGAATCCACAATTGATTGGTGAATAGGACACATTTCCTTTCTGTGGATTCTTCTTTGGAATGGGCATTACTGGCTTACATTGCTCTCTCCCCAGTGCCCCTATAGAAATGGTTCCAGACAGACTAGTTTTTTTAAAAGTTAATATTTTCAAAACACTTTTGTGACCATCTAGTTTAATATATATTTTAAAAAGAATTTCTTCTCAAAATACCTAACATCCAACCTTGATTTGAGAAGATGTGTAACAGCTCTTGTCCTTATCATGGTCTACTTTGTAAATATTTATCTGCATATTATAGTCTCATCTCCCCACTCCTCCCAATTAGACTATAAATTCCTTAGCCCAAGGGCATGTCACTTTCATCTTTATATTACAGAGCTTTACAAACTTAAATAATTAACAACTGTTTTTGAATCCAAAGTGATCCTTTGAAGTTTTTTCTTTTGTCAGTGATTTGTCTGCTTCTCTTTAGATTGTAAGCTCCTTGAGAGTAAGACCTATGTATGCATGCCCTTTTGCTTGCATACTTACATTTTTTTTCTTTCTCTTTCTATGATTATTACTGTATATACATAACAAGTCACTACACATCCTTTATAAGCAATTAAACATTTGCTAAATTGAACTGAGAATAGTGAGAAAAGTTAGGGGATATTTGGCAGGTATTTCTTTCCATTACAGATAAGTGAATATATGAGTAGTGGCAGAGCCTATACTCAAAACCATCTTAAAGAATTGAATCTATTGTCATGATCCAAACAGACCTGGATTAGGATAGAACATTGGGACTAAACCTAATGAGATTAATTATTAGGTTCAAAACAATCAGTTTCATGCAATGACCATGCAAAACAATTTAGAAGTTTGAGGATTTGGTGATCACTTTTAGCTGGGGGATGGTGACCAAGGAAAAGGAAAAGCTTCATACAATGAATGGTATTCAGCAGACAGAATAGATAGAAAACATCATCCTATGTATATTAAACATCATGAACAAAGGCATAGATATGGAAGTTATCCCTTTGGACTAGAATTAAAATGGATGGCAGGGGATTTGATAAAGCTGGAAAAGTGAGTCAGAATCAGAGGACCTTAGATAGGAAAGGCAAAGCCACTGAAGATTCTGGGGCAAAAGAACAACTTGATCTGTACAGTTCATTAGGAAGTTCATTAATGCAGCTATGTGAATTTAAGACATACAGACCAATTAGATTGTTATAATAGTCATTTGCAATGTAAATGGGTTGGGAAAGGTTCAGATATGAGAGATATTGAGAAGACAGAATTAATAGGATTTGTTTTCTCATTGTATGTTCCAGGAAAAGGATGGTTAAAGATGACCTGGGTTTTAATCTGGGGGTCTGAGACAATAGTGACATCCTTTATAGAACTAGGGGGTTGGGAGGCAGCGGACTAAGTTCAAGAAAAGAAGCTGATCAGTTCAGTGTGGACATGTTCAGTTTGTGGTGTTGACAGGACTTTCAGGTAAAACTATCCACTTCACAAGTTAGAGCTGGAAGGGACCTTAGAGATCATCTAATCCAATTAACCTCATTTTACAGATGGGGAAAGTGAAGCCTAGAATGGGGAAGTGACTTGCCCAAGATCACACAGCTAGCCAGATAATGAATGCGAAAGTACTTTGTAAATGGTAAGGAGTTATACAGATGTAAAGGGTGGTTGCTGTTGTTTTTATTGGTGGTCTCTGTTTTGAACAGGAAATCTGGGACCCTATTGGTAGGTCTATATTGTTTTCTCCTTTTAAAGAAATACCCAGGGACCATCAAAACCAGAGCCAAGTACAGTAGTAGTCTTGGTTGTATTTCAGTCATGATTTCCTTATCTACTTAATCCTTGATCCCATATCCTTCCCTCACTGCAAGGATAGATAAAAAAATAAGGAAATTTAGTACTGATGCTGAGATAGCATTGTTTTCCCAAGGAGTTCCCAGCTTTTCACAAAATGTCTTTTCACCTCCTCATGAACCCTTGGGAATCAGGAAAGGGGAGGACTGTTCCATCTATTTAAAATGTCATAGAACCATAGAAGTCAAGAGCTGGAAAAAATACTTGGAGATAGTCTAATCTACCCTTCTCTCTTTATGGAAAAGGAGATTGAGGCCTAAATGAGACTTTCTTAAAGTCCACTGCCAACAGAGCCAGTTTTTCTGAATCCCGGTTCATCATACTGCTTTCTTCTCTATTGACAGATTTAATGTCAGCAACCATTATCAACCCATGTTATTGCTTAAAATAGTAATAATAGCTCACATTTTTTCTAGTACTTTAAGGTTTTCTAAAGCATTTATCTCAGAACCACCTTAGGCCTTAGGGTAAGTGACTAAAAAACTAGAAGTAAAGGAGGAAGGTGTAGTATATCTCTTATTATCCTCTCTTTACAATTGAGGAAACTGATGGTGTTCACAGGCTTACAGCTATGAAATATTAGGGTTCCATTTCCTCATAATTAAATGGGGGTATTGAACTAGATAACCTCTAAGGCTCCTTCCAGTCCTCAATCTATGATTCTATGACTGAATATGAATTTAGATCTCCCAGTTCCAACTCCAGCATTCTTTTCACAAGATAATGATCATGTTTTGTTCTGCCATAAACAAGGAGTTTAGACTCATTCTTGCTTTTTTTCCCTCTGTCTCTTTCTCACCTCTAGTTCTACAGTGCATCAGGGATGCCTACCAAGCATCTCTCAGACAGCGTCTGTGCAGTATGCGGGCAGCAGATCTTCGTAGATGTCAATGAAGAAGGAATCATTGAGAACACATACAGACTGTCCTGCAACCATGTGTATCCTGCCTAGAGTCCACACTCCTTCCACCAGGCTGCCCTTTTTGGCTATGGAGGAAGGAAAGGGTGGTATCCATGTCATCAGGCTAATTGAGGCCTGCAATTCTGATCCATGCTAGCTACAAGTGGGGATTGAAGGAGAACAGCAGGCCGTTAAATTCAGCAAGCATTTGTTAAACACTAATAATATTCAGTCTTATGCTCAGCACTGAGGGAGATATATAGTTTAGATAAAACATTGTCTTTCTTCACATAGCTCACAGTCTTCTGATGGGAATGAATTGTTCCAAGAAAAATGAAAGAAATCCTTCATGGAGGAGACAAATAAGACAGCAAATGTGACAAGATTCAAAGGAATTCTAACCTGGTTGTAGAATAGAAAACTATGACAGGAGAAGTAAAGAAGGAAGACCACCAAGAATCCAAGCAATAGAGTTAAGGTTTTTTTTTTTTTTCAGTAATGGGTAGAACTGGACCATCTGAAGAAGCAACTTCTTGTGCTTCAAGGAACAGTGATATGGATCCAAAGGTGCCAGAGAGATCATCGTCAGAGAGAAAAAAGACAAGTGGTGGTGGTAGTGGTTGTTGGTGACAACTTCCTGAGAGGTGCCAAGATGTCTATTTGATGACTATACTAGCATATAGTAAAGTGGCCTGCTATCTTTCCTGGACATGAACCTGGGAAGGGTCAGAAAGTTATTGAAATTTGGCCAACTCAGTAATTGCCATACATTTCAGAATATCAATATGAAGACAAATGTTGTCTCAGCATGATGAGGAAAGTTGCCAAAAGGAATCTGGGAAACATTGCTAAGAACTATGAAGCCCTAGACCAAAGAAAAAAAATGAAGACCTTACGGTCTTCTCATCACTACTATGAAGGGAAGGGAGGAGATTAAGAAGAGAAAGGTAGATTTGGGAAATGGCTATCTAGTTAAGAAGATGGCATCCAAGAGCAGGATTTGGAATTCTTAACCACATTTTCAAATAAGGCTATGGATTCTTGATCAGGAATAGTATATACCTTTAAAAAAGCTACTTTTAAAATATGCAGTCTTTAAACTGTGATCTAGAGAGTTTTAAACTGAAAAGGGTTTAGAAGGTGGGAAAAGCTTTCCCCATAGATAGGCAGTAATTGGTATCATTGGGAAAAGGATAAAAGAAAAGAGGACCACTAATTCATAGGAGAGAATGTCAGAGAAGAAATTTCATTTATGAAGCTTCTCACCTCAACTTTTTGTTCACATACATATAAAGTATTGGTAGTAAAATTGTTGAACTGGTTAACCAGCTTAAGGTGCTCTATCCACTGTGCCACCTAGCTGCCCCTGATATCCAAACTTAAGGAGGCCAATTTGACCTTAATCAGTCAGCTCCCACAGAATGCTAGGTAGCAAAGTGGTAGAGTACTGGGCCCAGAGTCAGAAAGACTGGTATTCAAATCTTGGATCCTTAGCTGTGTAACTTGGGCAAATCATTTAACCCCTTTCACCTTCGGCTTTTTCAACTGTAAAATGAAGTAATGATAGTACCTACTTCCAAAGATTATGAAGTTCAAATGGCAGAATATTTGTAAAATACCTAGCACAGTGCCTGGCACATAGTAGGTGTTTAATAAATCCTTCCTTAACACTTCTCAGAAGTGCTGGGAATACAAAGAAAGGCAACCTTGCTTCCAACATGCAAACAACTATTCATAAGCAAAATTTAGATAAAATAGAGAAAATCCACAGAAGGAAAGATACTAGATTAGGGGAATTGAGGGAAATTCTTCCTGAAGAATGTGGGACTTTAGCTGGGACTTTAAGGAAACTTGGGTGACCAGGAGGTGGAGGTGAAAAGTTCAGAATTCCAGAAATGGGAGACAGCCTGAGAAAATGCCCAGTCAGCAAATGGGAATGCCATGTTTGAGGAATAGCAAGAAGTGAAGGGCTACTCACAATCTTTGAAGGGAGGAAGATAGAAGACTGGAAAGGTGGGGAAAGGCCCAGTTCTGTGAGGTTTTAAAAGCTACCCAGAGAATTTATATGAGCTCTGGAGATGATAGAAAGTCACTGGAATTGAAGGAGTCAAAGTATGTATGTGCTAGGGGGCAGTGTAATATCATCAGACTTGTACTTTAGAAAGATCAGTTTGACAACAGAGTGAAAGATGGAGTGGAGTAGATAAAAGCCTTGAAGCAAGACTACCAGTCAGTAGGCTATTTAGGTAGGAAGTGATATGATTACTGAGATTCTATCAATGATCTTTGAAAGGTTTTAGAGAATCATGACAAGATTGCTACAGGACAAGTGTCCTCATTTGCCAAAAAGTGGGACAAATAGTGTCCAGTGACTTTTACTTATATTCATGGTGTAATTTTAGAAAACATTAAAGGAATGATTTGTGGGCATTTAGAAATAGAAACTACAATGAATGATAACTCTTGTGGTTTCATGAAGGAAAAGTTTCATTTCAGATTAAACTTCCTTTTTTTTTTTTTTTTTTTGGACAGCATTACTAAAACACAGGAATTGTGAAGATAAGGTATACTTAGATTTTTAGCAAAGCAGAATTTCTCATTCTGTCCTCATAGACAAGTTGAAACTGTTTAAATAGTGTGGTTTCATAAAGTGGTTGAAAAACCAGATCCAAACAATAATTATTACATTAACTTGGAGGCTAGTCTCTACTGGAATGCTTCAAGGATCTTTCTTTATTCAACTCTGCCTCTCTGTGTTTTATTAAGTATAAATATAAAATTCTACTTTTGTTTTCAAGAAAATCACCTCAAATACAGAATGGGAGAGATGTGGAGTTTTTTGTGTTGTACAAGTTTAGTATGAGTGTGATTTGGCATCAATAAAAGCTATTTCCTTTGTTGCATTGAGAGGCTTAGTGTCCAGAGCAAGCAAGGGAATTACCATACTCTGGTAAAAACACATCAGTAATATTGTATTCATTTTAAGAAAGTCATAGACAAGCTGGAAAGCATTCATGAGAATGTGACTGAGATGGGAAATTGAAATGGAGGAACTGAGAATGTTTAGCCTGATGAAAAAAAGACTTAAGGAGGGTGGAGAGGAGGGGAGGAGAACAGGACACAATAGTCTTCAAATTTGAAGGATTATCACAGGAAGAGTAATTTGGCATATTCTGTTTGGTCCTGATCATGAGGGCAGGAGCAGGATCACTGGGTGAAAGTCCTCCAGAAATCATTGGACAAGGTAAAGGGTGGGAGTTGATATGTTGGAAAAAGCTACCAGTTGCTGTCATAGCCCCTCATTTCCCATCAGTGAGATGACACCAACCTGGATGACAAGACAAAGCTGTGGAGTTTTTGATTTGAGAAATAAAAAATCTTGAAAGTGGGGCCTTCATTTCACATTGGTAGGCTGAAGTAGATCCTAGCACATTCCCTCTTTAGTCTTTAGACTGAGGTAGACTACTTGAGAGAAAAAAAGGCATTTTCAAATGTCTCTCTTCCCTCAGAGTGATTACTGGGGCTTCCTAGCCAATGCTGGGAGCTAGGTATCATGATGGCTCAGAGCCAAAACCATGGTGGGACATGGGATCAATAAATTGAATTGTTCCAAAGGTTTTTGTTTGGGGGTTTTTGTTTTGTTTTGCTATGGTGAATGAACTCATTTCTCTCTACTAGTTTTTCTTAACCACCATATGTTCTCAGATTTCACGAGTTCTGCATCCGTGGATGGTGTATTGTGGGAAAGAAGCAGACATGTCCCTACTGCAAAGAAAAGGTGGATCTCAAGCGGATGTTCAGTAATCCGTATCCTTTTGGGCCTGGTCTGGATCAATGGGTTCCCTCCCAAGGGAAGGCTGGGCAACAAAGGTGTGGGGTGAGCTTAGAAGGAGCATTTCGATGGAGTGTCCTGGTCTGGAATTAAGCTGGCTTCTTTTCAGTATTCTTTGGCTTCTTGCTAGTGAAAACAGACCCACACACTGGCCCTCAAAATTACTTTCTTCAATACTCACCCTCACTGCATCTGCCACTTTTTCCTTTCTTTCTTTTTTTTTTTTTTTTCCCTCTTTTTTTCCCCCTTTTTCCTTTCTTAACCTCTTACCCAGACTTCTTACTACAAGCCTCCCCCAACCAGCTAGCAGTATTGATTCTTCTTTCCCGGTAACTCTTCCTGAGGAATGGATCTATCACATGGTCCACTTGAGGGAATCTCAGCCACTCAGGCAAGATCAGACGGGGTGGGAAGAGATGCTGCCCACAGGCTCAGCTAAGGTCTGTGTACCAACATGACTCTTGCTTGTTATTGAACTTGGGCATGAAAGCTTCAGGACCAGAGCTCTGTTGTCCTTTAACCTTCCTTTTCCCCAGACTCCTCAGCAAGTTACCAATGACAACACATTCTTAGGCCACCTTATTGAAACTTGTCCACTTGTTCAGCTAGAACAAGGGTTCTCAAACTACGGCCCATGGAGGACGTTTATGCCAGGTTATGGCAAATGAGCTGAGGGGCGGAGACAGAGAGTTTTTGTTTTTCCTATAGTCCGGCCCTCCAACAGTCTTGAGGGACAGTGAACTGGCCTCTATTTAAAAAGTTTGAGGACCACTGAGCTAGAACATGAATTTGTATTTGTTTTTCTAAGACTTTGAGTCTAATCCCTTCCCAATACCATAATTTCTTCACTGTAGGCATAAGGATTCATAGTCCAGCCCTGAAAGCACTCACAAGATGTCACAGCTAGTTCTGCCTGGCTTTCCTTCATAGTCACTCATTACAACCCCACTTAGCCTCCTTGTCCTTGATAGAGTAATAGTAATCCTACCAGCTGCCCATGCTATTGCATTTTGTCTTTTCTAAAGCTACCTCTGATAATCTCATTTGAATTTCACAGAAACCTTGTGAAAGAGAGAAGGGATCTTTTTATAGATAAGGAAATTGAGGCAGCAGCATTAAATCAAGTGACTTGCTTAGAAACTCAACTAAAAAATGATAAGCTAGTATTTGGGCTCTGAAGTCAATGCTTTTTCTATTACATCACACCAAGGGACAAATCTTGTTTAAAGCTCATTGTCATCTTTAATCACACTAAAATGCTCTACTATAATTTCTCTCTACAATTGCTATCAGTTAGCCCATACATATTCCTTACTTCTAATTCTGTAACATTTAAGGCTCTTATTATCTTATTAACTTATTATTATTGGTGAAGATTAATGGGTAGTGTACATATTGCAGTATTTTATAGATGAGTAAGTGAATTCATCAAAGTGATTTGCCCTGGATCACACAGAAATAATTGTAGCCAGGATTCAAACCAAGCTCTCCTGATTGTAGGACATCCAATGCCCTCTTGTTGTCTTTTACAGATAAATGGCAAACTTGACTTTTCAAAGTAATTTTGTATCCATTGCCTCAGTAGAACGAGAAAGGGATATAGAAATTTTGTAGCATTCCCTTCCCAAAGCAATGTTACTTTTGTAAAATGTAAAAAGTGTCATAAAAATGGAACTATATCAATCATAACTTCCCTGCCAGCCTCTGACTGGCAGCAAGATCAGGCCTGTTTGGGGATATCTAATTGTTATTAAAAGCAATATTCAGAGCATATTTTTCTAGCATTTTAAGATTTACAAAGTGCTTTACAGACATTTTCTCATTTGCACATCATAATAACCTGATGGAGAGAAACTATGGGTATTGTTCCCTCCTTGTAGGTGAGGAAACAGGCTTAGAGAAGTTCATTGGCTTCTCTGTAGTCACCCAGTTAGTAAATCCCAACGACAGAATTTGAACCTAATTCTTTCTCACTCCAGATCCAACACTTTACCTTAGGATAATTCTAAGTGTTGACCTAAACTACTCTTTTGGTAGCACTTCCCAACTCCTCCAGTGCTCTAAGTTCTATTGTCTGGAACTGTCAAGGACATGGATATTCCCTCTTTTGTATGACTCCTCCAAGTATTCAGAGAGTGAATTTTGGTTTTCATTTCTCTAATAGCCCAGTTTCCCATTCCCCACTTTTAAAATTCTTGGTTTCTCCAGCTGCCAGTATTGTTAACTCCAGAGAACTTTTCTTTCTCCTTAGCTCCCTAAGTCTTCCTTTGAGTAAAACCTTTCAGCCCAATCAAGATGAGGGGTTTTCAAAAGGACCCTTACTGGAGAAAGTATTTATAAATACTTTGAATCACTATTCAGATGAGGTGTTAAAGAAATAGGAAATATCAAATCCACAAAGTTTCGTGCACATATCCTTTTTTCCTCAAATTAACCACAATTCAACCATGTATGGATTTGGTTGACACATTTTTTGGGGAAATGAACTAAATGGTCCATTCTTTTTCCTTATTTCAGCCCTAAAAAGATTTTATAACAACGACAACTTCTTCATCTAGTGTAAGACTAGCCCCAAGACTAGTCAACTAACTCCCACTCTAGCTATTACTGACCAGATAACATTTTCCAAAACTGCATTAGAATAGCTCGTTTGCTCACAATACCATTGTGAAGTAGGGATCGCATATATTATATTACTTTGATTTTGCAGATGAAGAAACTAAATGATTTGTCCACTATCATTCAGCTAGAGCATGAATTTGTATTTGTTTTTCTAAGACTTTGAGACTAATCCTTTCCTAATACCAAGAATAGATTACTTCATTTCCTTATAAAAAATCTGCACCCTCTATGGACTATTCCAGCTGACTTATTATTTTGCATTCTAGACTCTATCCTTATTCTCATCTTACTGACAGAAGTGATAGGACAGTTCTTGAACTAGTGCATAATCATATAATATAAGTTACTATTTTACCCACTTGCCAGATAATTCTTTCTTCACTTAGTTGTTTTCCCAGGAAAGTGGTCTTTTCCAGAACCTTACAACATGTTTGAAGTAGCAGAATTCACATTATCAATAGTGATAAAAGAGTCTGTTCTTTACAAATACTAACCCCTCTTCCTCCCACCAAAAATCTCCAAACTGTCAGAATAAACTCAGACACACATCAGTTCCTTCAATTGCTTCTCATATATTTTCCAATTTCTTCTCCATTCTTGCCACTGTCTTCAAAATGTGTTTCAGTTTCATAAAATTATATGATAGGTAGTGGTGTACACAATATGTCTGACCCTAGTAGAGGGCAAGAGATGTTCACTGCTTTCATCTAGGATGAAATTGAAGCTTCCATTTATGCAGCATTAGCATTTTTTGGTTGTCATATCCTTTTTACCCACATTGACCACTAAAACATCCTCCTTTTCCATATAAATTGCCTTCTATCTTCTCTATTCTGTGCCATTTTTTGGGAATGTTAATGAAAGGATCCTTCCTTAGGTATGATTTGGATTAAATATTCTCTTAGGTTTCCAAGATTCTCAAATTAGCATCCATGCAGCTCCTGCTGCTGGCATTTCTAATTTGTTACAGACAGTCACATCAGGCACTTAGAATTAGAACGAAAAAAAGAAATATTACAACCTCTTTACTCAAAAAGCTAGTTTAACATCTCCCCATATTTTCCTCTGAAAATTAGGGAGTTTTTCTTTGTATACACAGTTTTAACCTCAGACCCTTATGCTATAGTTGAAGTCAGAATGACTGAGAAGCATTAACTGCTTTGTGATCCTTTGTAGGCTTGAAGATTACAACCTTCCTCTCCATTCTCACCTCCAGATTTTTTCTTTGAGCTAAACTAAGCTACTTTCTTTTCCCTTAAGTTTAACACCCCCCCCTCCCGTGTTTTATTCATATTCATGTATTGTAATCACTTCAGCTTCTCCACAGCCTGGTCCCAACTAGAATCTTAAGTGAGGGTCCCTCATGCTGCAGATCTTGTCCTTGGTCATGGAGCATTTGGGAGGATGGCCTTTCACCTTATAGCTATATCCTGTGAGTCAGCAGGGTGTGTTGTTGTTTTTTTTTTTTTTTTCCTGGCCCAAGTAGAGAATACTTGTATACCTGGGGAAGAGACAACCACTTTGCGATTAACCCTAGCTGGTGGGCAGGAAAAAGAAGGGTGTTGGATACTTTGACTTCCAAATAGAAGGTACCTAGAAATCATCCAGTGCAACCCCTTAGATTGTAGAGGAAAAAAAATGAAAGCCTGAAGAGAGTGAGTGCTAGGATTTTAATTTAAATCCTCTGATTCAAAGAAAGTGGAAAGCATTTGCTTCTCTTTCCCTTGTAATCATCAACTCAGAAGCTACTCTCCAAATAGTCCTGGCTCCTTCTTCCCATTCATACCTCCTGTCTGTCTCTGAATCGTTCTTTCTCTTCCTTTTCTCTTCTCTTCTCCCTCCTCTCATGTCTCCTGTCTCCCATCTCTTCACTCCTTTTTGTTCCTTCCCCTTGCCCTTTTACTCCTTCTTTCCCTTCCCCTATCCTCCCTTCTGCTGTGTACACATCTCCATTTTTCACCCAAATTGATGTAAGACCCCTTTTGAGCCGGGGAGGGAGGGGGCACTGGGGAGGGGCAGTTACTAGGAAAGAGTTTCGCTTCCCCTCTGTCTCACAGTTTCTCTTGGGGCTCAGAAGCCCTCTTTGTGGAGTTCATCTTATTGTGGGACTGTCAGGGAAGTTGGCGGCTAGGTTCGGTGTGTCACTGACCAGGGAGGACCGAAGCATGAATCAGAAATGTCCCCTGCGGTCCTGGCCTACTGCTGGTCTAACCCACCAGAGCCGCCTTGTGCCTATTTTTGGACCATGGCCCTTTTCTTTAACCACGTGCGCTGCAGATGGGAACGGCCTCATGTCATGTATGGACAGTTGCTTGACTGGCTCCGTTACCTTGTGGCTTGGCAGCCAGTCATCATTGGACTGGTACAGGGAATCAACTACACCCTGGGTCTGGAGTAACCCTGACGCAGAAGAGAAGCTGGGGCACAGGGATCAGGGGCCAGCCGCCCACCAGCTCAAGCCCCGGGCTGGTGCAGCCCCTTCCTCTAGCACCGCTGCCAGAGACTTCGGCGTCCTGCAACTGCTTCTGAACACTCCCTCTCTCGACTCCAGTGGCAGACTCTTGTGTCTGGGGGTGTGGCAGCGAACCCCAGCCCAGTCTGGGGACTCCCAGACAGGGAGGTTCTTTTTAAAAGAAAATTATTTTAATGACTATATTTAAAAACCTTTTTTATTGCAAGAATGTGAGGCGGTGACAGCCACCCTCTCTTCCACTCCTCCCTTCCCTGTTCTTTTCCCTTTCCTCATCCCTGTCTGCCGGCTTGAGAGCCCCAGACTGAAATGGGAAGGTGTGGGATAGCCAGGGTCCCAGGCAGGGCCCTGAACGAGTTGTCATCTCCCTCCTGGAGCTCAGTGTAACTCCTAAAATAGGGTCTCCCCAGCTCTGAAAAGAGCTCTGATCCTGCATGGTATGCAGAGTTGGGGGGGTTTCAGGGCTGAAAATCCAGATCCTCCTCTCTCCCCCCCGCAGTGGCTAAGCAGGGTTGTCAGTCAGAGTTCCTGGGTAGTGGTGTTTCAAAGAGCCAGCTGCAGCTTGGGGAATCTGCCCAAAGGGCTGCCTGCAGCTGTCAGGCATGGAGGCTGCACCACTTTTTGTACCGTTAGCTGCAGGCCCCATCCCCTCTCGAGGTGGTGGTGGTGATAGTCCTGTACCCACTAGGGTGGCTCTTGGGAGGGGACATTGCCTCGGGTGCCTTCCCTCCTGGCCTTCGGCAACCTCCCATCAGGTTGGGTGGGACCTTCTTCAGGGGCAAATGATCTCTCCTCTGGATGTAGTTTTCCAAAGCTATGAGCCATCCTTTCCCACCAGACAAACCCACAGGTACACATCCAAATACATCCTACCTCCTCACACCTTGACATTTTCAAAGTTGGAAATTCAAGACTTAGTGGTTTGGAGATCTCAGTTGAAAATATTTGTATTCAGTGGCCCTTCTACTGCTCTGGGGAGCTCTGGAGAGAGCCAAGAGTGTCCCCTCAGGAAGAGCTTTGTGACCCAGCCATGCAAAAAGTTACCCCTTCCTTGAGGAGTCACTCATTATGGCCTAGTTTGGGAGGTGGGGAGTTGTCTTATTTTTGTCATCTGGGTGTGTAGGTGCCCTAAAAGAGCCATCACTATCCCTGAGCAGCTGGAAAGTTGCCACTCAAGGCTCCAGGGACCTGGGGAGAAAGTTCTCACTGGGCTTTGGACACTTATGTGGGTCACAGCAGGAAAGCTTGAACGCATGTGTGGTGAGGCAGGTTTCAAAGCAAAATTGGAAGTAGTGACGGATGTGCCAAAGGCGAAAAGGAAACGGAGCCAAGCAAAGGCAGAGACTCCTAGTGATGACTCTTAGCCTCCTGGATCTGTGTGTGTTGCTGGGAACAGGCCAACCCAAAGGCCCCCGATGTTAGGACTGGATGCATTTGCTATTTAGTATGGCTGTCTACTAGGCCGATGATAGTGGTGGGGAGGGTAGGGGCAAGGATCTTTGGGGCCCAGCATTCTAGAAACCTGGCCGATCAGCAGCTCTGTGTATCTCAACATTTTCAGCATCTATGATCCAATTAGGGTTTGGGGATAGTGCCCTCAATAGGAAAAGTGAGCTCAAACCCCTCCAAGGCTAGAAATATTGGGGTGATAGCTTTTGGCCAGGGCCTACACCATGCTTCTTAAGATCAGGAAACTGGTTCAATTTAGGGGGAGCATTAAATCAATGATAGGAAAGAGAGGACAGAAACTGCGGCACTTACAACTGGGGGCTTTTTCCCCTTCCCCACACTCAGCCCTCAGGCTGGCTGAGGCTGCCACTAATTTAGGGGAACAAGGGAGGAAGAAGGAACACCACGTATCTGCCTGGGCTTCTGCACTGGGGGCCACAAAGCTGACCCACCCCCACCCCCCATCAACTTGACAGGGAGGGAGGGAGGGCCATTATCGGTAGGTTTTTGTTGTTGCAGTTGTGGGAGGTATGGGTGGGGATCATGGGAGGGCAGAGGCCAGGTTGGGAAGAGGGTAGCCCTCAGCTTTTGGGGTCAACTCCAGAGCCTGGAGACTATCACCTAAGAGGTGCTGGGCCCAAGCTTTCTCACAACTCCAGTTTTAATAAAACCCAGAGAGCTGAGAGAAAATTCCTGAGTTCCTTTTCCTTGGTTTCTCCCAACCTACTCCAGGAAGGACTGGACGTAGTTGGCCCTATCCCCGTGCTCAGAGCCTCCTGCCTCTGTACCCATGAGACATGAATTCATTTGTCCAAGGTTAGAAGAATCTCACAGGATCACTAGCCAGAGGACGAGACACAATCCGGGACTATTTTCCTTGAAGACAGTCAGCCATCAGTTTCTTCTCCAGCCTGTTTGTTCCTGCCCACTTTGTTTTCTCCCTAAACCTCTGCTTCAGATCACAAATATTCACATCCTCACTAGGTCTCAGTTTTCTCATCTCTATATTAGGGGCTTGGGATTGGATGGTTTTTTAAGTCTGTGATCTCTAATATTATTCAAGTGAAGATTCTGCCAAAGTTTCTACTCTTTAATGAAGACCTAGGGAGATGAGGTAGGGAAAATATGCTTAGACATGAGATCAATGCTGTTTTAAGTTTAAGGCAGAGACAAAAAAATGAAACCGGTCCTTCTTTTAGTGCTACCAAACTATATATAATCAAACAATTTCAGTGGGAAGGAAAGACCTGACTTCTCTCAATTCCACAAGTCTGGCACATCAACTCCCTGAGATGTCTGGGACAGATACTGCTGCAATTAGCATTATTCACCAGGCAAATTGTTCACCCTGCCCTCAAGGAACTTAAAATCTAATGGGGGAGAAGATATACGAAGAGGTAGGGGCAAAGTAAGCTATGTCCGGGATAAATGGGAATGAATAGGGAAAGGCCAGTGGATCAATTGGAGAAGGGAAAGTTTTGGGCATGGGGAACAGCTGGAGAAAATGCCCAGAACCAAGAGATGGATTGTTTTGTTCCTGAAAGTCAGGAGACCACTATAAGTCGAGTATTGATGTAAAAGGATTGGAAAGGTGGGAGGGGTCCAGGTTATGAAGGGCTTTGAATGCCAAACAAAATTATGTATCTGATCCTAGAGAAAATGGGAAGTCACAAGCGTTTTAAGTGGGAGTGACATGATTGGACCCACACTTTAAGAAAATCACTTTGCTAAGTGGCTAGGAAATACTTTTAATCAACCCCCTTCTACTCAGGTGGGCCTCTGTGGCTGGGCTAATGCAGCTTCTCCTTAAAGATCTACTGTAATTTCATCAAAAGTAATGGAAAGAAAGAGCTGCTACTCATTTCGTGTCAAAACCATTGATGGAGCCTCTGGGTCCTGCTAGCAAAATGGAGAAGCCCTTGATTTGTCTTCCCTACAGCCGGAGAAGATGGTTTTGTAATGGGAAACTCAATGATGTCCAAGCAATTAAAAGCTAAGTAGAGATTGGTTAATAAATATTAGGAGTAGGAATAAGCCACAGAAGACTTAATGGAAGTGGGAAGATGGGGACAGAGTAGGAGCTGGTTGGGAAATGAAGGATATTTCAAGTTGTAGGGTAGAAGTGGAGAGGAAGCAAAGATGGAGAGAAAAAACTGACCTGAGGAGAAAAGAGGTACTGAAACTAGGCAGAAGTCTTTGATCCTAGGTGTCTGAACTTTACCAAAACTGGCATGAGACTATATTGTTCCATTTCCCCCCGGGACACCTGTGCCAATCAGGCTCATTTCTGGGCACTGAAAGTTTGGACTACTGCCCTTGAGGGACTTGGAGCCTACTTAGGAAAATGATTCAAGATGTGTTGGGCTTATCTGGGGCCCCAAATTTCTGGGATTAACATAAGGCATCTGAGGGAAGAACCAGAAATACAGAGTGGGACAGGAGTGACCTTTCATATGCCTCATAATGACAGGCAAGTAGACATGAGTCAGCATTAGGAAGCACCCAGACCAAAAGGGGAAGCCGAGTGGAGTGGGAAAATGGTCCCATCTTCAATGTGGTGTGATAAGGCAGCTATAGAACTGGTCAGCCAAGAAGTCCTCTGAGGGTAGGACCAGCATCCCCCCATGAGAGAGATTAGGGCCTAGCATAGAAACCCATCCTGGCCCTGAGCACTGCCTGGCAGGAGAGCCTCTGGCTCGTAGTACCCCAGGGCCCACATCCACCTGTCCAGTGCTTGAGGCTTTGGACCCCCCAGCAGGAAGACCCTGGACTCACCCTCAGACCTGAGGTGTCCCCTGGGATAGAATGATGGGTAGTGTCATGTGTGTGTGCATGGGGAGGAGCATACTTGTGAAACTAACCCCCCACCATGCGGATCACTGTGTCCCTGATGGGTTCACCATCTCAATGAATGGGGGGAGCTTGAGGACACGGTTCTAAGTATTCTCAGGGTTCTCAGAATGTGGTCTCAGATTTCCCTTTGTCCAGGTCGGAGGACTCTGAGTTGGTCTTAAAGCCTGAGTTCCCCTGACCTTTCCCTATCCCTCACTCCCTATCTGAGAAATTCCTACAGTCCTTTGATTGTCATCGTATCCCCCAAT
The DNA here is from genome assembly GCF_048593235.1 of Sminthopsis crassicaudata. Lineage (NCBI taxonomy): Eukaryota > Metazoa > Chordata > Mammalia > Dasyuromorphia > Dasyuridae > Sminthopsis > Sminthopsis crassicaudata. Next base: position 579,602,455 of record NC_133619.1, on the reverse strand, counting down.
CCAAAACATGGGGAAAACACAAAACATCAGAGCCCTCCCCTGTCCCGAGCAAGCAGAGGATAAAACCAGAGGGAGACAACAGGGAACTGAGTGTTCTTCTGGGAGAGGAAATTGTGCTGGCTTTTCCTGGAGGATGCAGGGAGGAAGCTGAGGGATTTGGTACCTGATCCAGGGTTACAGATGTAAGCCGGAGACCATCTGCAGCAAAGGGTGCAATTTGAAGTCAGAAAAATCCAACTTTGAATGTCTCAGACTTTAGTATGGAACTGATTAAAGCATTTAGATCTCTCTCCTTTTTTTCTCATCTGTAAAATAGGTCTAAAAATAGCATATTCCAGCATCATGAGGATCTACTGACATAATGCTGGTTAATGTTTTATAAAGCACTACTATTACGTGCTAAGCACTTTACAAATATCAGTTTTGATCCTCACAGCAAACCTGCTTTGGGGTAGGGTTACTATTAGCACTTGTACAGCGGAGGAAACTGAAGCTAATAAAGAAAGGTTAAGAGATTTGCAAGGTGACACAGTATCTGAAGTAAGATTTGAACTCAGGTTTTCCTGCCTGCAGACCTATCTACTGAGTCACCTAGCTGGATAGTGCTTTTCGAACTTTAAAGTACAACATAAGTGCTCGGCATTATTATTAGCTAATGACCAAAGAACCATTGCAAATGGACTCAACGGTCCAGTAGCTGAAAAATGAAAGCAGCATTGGAAGAGAGCAAGACAAGGCTTTCATTGGATGCTTGTTCCTCTCAGATTGTAGCATCCAGGAAGAATAGTGGTGAACAGAGTGAAGATCACTGAAGCTTTTCCACTGAATTCTTCCTGTCACCAGAACAAAATTCAGAGACTCATCACCTCCCCAAAGGGCCTCACGAGCTCCAACTAATTTCCAAGAGGAGATGTACCATGTCCTCGGATCTCGCTGTGAAGGTGGATTGGATAGAAGAATGGAGGACAGAGTTAGGAATGAAGTGTGCATGAGGTTAGATCGTTGTGAATTGATTACTCAGAAACTTCAAGACTTGTGTGAGTCTATAAAAAAAAAGACTATGAGTCTAAGTCAGGGGATATTGAGTTAAGTAATGAAATAAAATCCTCCAAAAATGAAAGTAGTAAGTTAGAAAGGAAATTACTCATTGTTGATGGATTTATTTTAGAATCCTGTGCAGCCAAGTCTTTTAGTAAAACAAAGGTCAGAATCAGTACTGAGCTAGTAGAAAGGAAGATGAGAAGACGCCAGGGGTGATTATAGCTCCAACCCAGCCTACTTAGACAAGCCTTTGATTCTGGGAAAATGGGAAAATTGGCGCTGATTCTGATTTCTGCTGTTTCTTGAGAAGTTCAGAGGAAGTTTAAAAGAAAAAGAAAGTCACTGTAAAGATTCTAGAATTCCCTTCGGTCGGTCGTAGGATGATGGAATTTGAACTGGAAGGTCATTTAGTCCAGTCCTTCTAATCTTCAGAGGAGGAAACTGAGGCTCCCAGAGAGGATAAATGATTTTAAAAGAATGTTAAAGCTTTATAAAGGCTTTATGAGTGATCTGTTAAATTATGATGTGCCATTGGGCAGACAACCCACTTTGAATTCATTCACTGTATTATACATAGTTAGTGAAATAGGCTCAGATTTGAATAGGTAGAAAATAGTGGGTTGGATTGAATTTGGGATGCTGTGAATTGCACACAATGATTCCTCTTGCATTTGCTCCTTGATGGAAAACTTCATTTTTAAAATGTGCTCTCTGGCCCAAGAGGTTCCAACTTTTGACTCCTATGAAACCTAGAATCCTCTTAAGGATGACCTGACTCCAAAGGGAAAAGATGGAGTTTCTCTCACTATTTGACTCATTATTCCCCCACCCTGGACAACTGTGGGAAAAATCTAAAAGAGAGCTTAGATATGGCTCTTGTCTATGGCTCTGTTCCCTTAAGGGTGGCTGCTACACCCTGGTGCTAGAACAATTTCTGGTCCAGACCTCCAAAAATCATATAACTCATGAGTCTTGACTCCCCCCTCCACAACAGCCAGCAGATACAACGAACTCAAAGGTATTGACATTTCATAAAATGGCAAAATAATAGCTTCAAAACATTCCCTCCATAAACGCAGGGCTTAACTCTTTCACAAATACAGCTAGCCAGCCATAGGAAGCGTGACTTCAGACTTAATGACCCACATATAGAGAACGCATGCAGCCAAGACAACCATTATCTCTGTTCCTCTAGGAATCCTGTCTACTTTTTCTTCTCGTAGAATCCTCCTGCTACGTTCTTCTGGCTACAGGATTTCTGCTTGTCAGGTCGAGCTGTGCTCCCAGGAGCTACTCCCCCATGAAGCTCAGTTCTTGTCTGCTAGGGCTATTGCTCCAGTCCACAGATGATTCTCATTTACTCTGAGAGACCCACTTCTTGAAGCTGATCCCCCCCCTCCCAGATGACTGAATTTGATTCTCTCCGTGTGTATCCTGTGTTATCTTTCTGAGAGTAGGGAGGTCTCTGCTCCCCACAGGATGCTTTCTCTCTCACTCAGGAAGTAGCTCCAGTGTCATGGCCAATGGGTATAAGAATGGAGATCCTTCCTATCTCCTTTTCTCATGATAGGGATCATCCTCCATCAAGCTAGTCTTGGCTGCATTAACTTCAGTGCATAGAAAGCTAACTTTTAAAAAGTGACTAAAGAAGTGATCATTTTGCCCACCAGCCAACAAAGTAAGCTGCTTCTCTAATTCCAACAGAGAGCCATACTTCCTAAAGAGACAGAAAAATTGTCTTCATTAGATTGTGAACTCCTTGAAGACAGACGGTTACCTCTTTTTGTATTTAGTAGGTGCTAAATAAATGTTTATGAATTGAGTGTTGAACACTAACCCTTTATCATATTGCTCCTTGCTTACTTTAGTTTGGTTTAGTTTTTTAGCATGTTTGACTTTTCATGAACTCATTTGGGTTTTGGCAAAGATACTGAAGTAGTGTGTCATTTCTTTCTACAATTCATTTTACAGATGAGTAACCGGGGCAAACAGGGTGAGGTGACTTGCCCAGGATCACACACCTTGGAGCTGTCTGAGAACCAAATTGAACTCAGGGAAGTCTTTCTGACTTCAGGCCCAGCACTATCCACTGCACCAACTAGCTGCCCTTGCTTAAAGGTTGACCATCTCACTATCTGTGATTACATCTGAATGGAAAAATCAGCTGGTCAAGGAATAATTCCTCCCATTTCATTTGGACTCTCCCCCAAGGAGATTAATAACCCTTCTAAAAAAGGTTCTCAATATACAAATGAGATATTAGCTATGAAAGCGATTTGTTTCCTCTACTACAGAAGAAATATTTAGAAAACAAAACTCATAAGCATGCATTGACAATCAAAGATCCAGGAAGAAAATATCCTCACTGCCAGGAGCTCGAGATGTGGCCCAGTTTTGCCGCTGGAGAGGAGAAAGGGGAATAATTAAATAAATCCCTCCTTCTCTCACTTAAAGTCCAAGGGATAGTTAGCAGAATCCCAAAGAAACTTACTCAGATGATAAAGCATTTCTCCTTAATTGTTTTCTAGATTATTAAATGGACAGGCTCTTCCTGGCTCACTCATCTATTGTCACACAACCCCCGCTGTGGAGATTGAGGGACCTCAGGAGTTGCTGAGTTATAAATTTAGCTCTATGAGCAGTATTTTAAATGCCAATCTTCTTGTTGTAGTGCTTGGTGTCTGGAAATTTTGGAACAGGAAGATCTTTAGTCATATTTGAAGGTGATTCAAAGAGCAATGGAGAAATACAATGTGAATGAAAATGGGTTACAGTATATTTATTAGCTATGTTTTAAAAAGGGAAAATTTTCTCCAGTGACTGAGTTAACATACCATCATTGGTGACAGTAATATCCGGAAATGCCCTTCTGGGAAACGAAGTCCTTGACCTTCTTGGTTTACTAATCATGGCTTACAGACATGCTCCAATCTCTTCCTTCTTCTCCTCTCTTCCTTTCCCAATCTCACTGTTTGTCCAAAGCTGATTTCCATGTCCTCCAAGAAATCTCTCCAACCCACTCACTAAAGATGTCTCACTTTTCAGAACTTTTCAGTTCTTATAACTCTTCCCACTCATGTTGCTCATAAACTGTCTTGTGATATCTCTCTTACTGCCATGAAACTCACTGGAGGAAATTCCATCTCCCCAGCTAGATTTTGAGGATCTTTGTTGTCACAAAGAAAAGGAATTAGCAATGTTCTGCTTAGCCACAGGGGCAAAGCTAGTAATAATTATTGGAAAGCTGTAAAGAGGAAGATTTTTGGCTAACGATAACGAGAGGGGCAGCTAGGTGGCACAGTGGATAGAGAACCAGCGCTGAATTCAGGAGGATCCGAGTTCAAATCTGGTCTCAGACACTTACACACTTCCTGGCTGTGTGACCCTGGGCAAGTCACTTAACCCCAGCCTCAGGGGGGAAAAAAAATAAAGATAACGAGAAAATTTCTGAACAATTAGAACAGTCTCAAAATAGAAGATCTCAGTAAGTAGTAAGTGTCCCATTACTGGAGCTTTTCAAGGGGAAGACATCCCCTTGTTAGGGATGTTGTAAAGGGAATTATTCTTGGTATGAATCAGTTGAGATGGTCCTTGAGACATTTTCCAGCTCTTTAATTCTGTGATCTTGGAGAAGTGGTGTCTAGCTGGTGCACAATCCATCACAGAGCATGCATTAAATAAATAAATTTAATTAAGTAATAAGTTCTGGGGACACAAAGAAAGGCAGATACACAGTTCCTGCCCTGAGAGAGCCCAATTATAAAACTGACTGCATATGTAGCATACAAGATCAATACCGAGTTTAGGGAAATACAGGTGGCGGTGGTGGCTTGGGGATGGGGGAATGGGAAAAGTATTCTGAAGAAGGTGGGATACAAGAATGGTGCAGAGGGAGAACATTCCAAGCAGGGGATAGAGCCAGTGAAGAGGCAAGAAATCAAGAGAGGTCCCTAGAATCATGTCCAGGAGTTCAAGGAGGGAAGTAAAATGCAAGAAGACTGGCAAGGTAAGAAGGGATCAGGGTAAGAAAAACATCCCACTCACAGGCTCTATGATCAGAGCAATAGTTAATAGAACTGTTAATGCAATTCAAATATGTCATACCTTGCTGTTTCCAATCCAGTTATACGTAATCATTATATCCTTAAATACTTAGGCAAATGAGTATTTACCCTGGTCATCTATCTGTTACTGGATATTTGTGTCTGTGAAACCTAACTGCTGTTTATTGGGACTATAGCAGTCTGCCTGTCCTGAAAAGCAAATTTGTTTCTTCACATAGGAACTGCTGGCCAACCTATACTGGCCTCCCCACATTTTGTAGCAGTTCCATACCCATCCCCCTGCTCAGCCTGAGAGCCAGTTCTCCACACCTTATAAGCATGAAGCAGTTTTTTGAATGAGAGACAATCGCCCGTGCTCCTGATGTAATCTGGACTGATATGGGGGACTTGGGAATGGTTGATGAATGACTATTAAACCATGACTTGGTCATCTATTACTGTGTGTTTAAGATTTGGGATGGAAATTGTTAAAATTGGTAACTGTTGCTGTTAAGGTAGTTAGAATATGTTTATAATATCTGTGTTCACTTCAGAATATATACTTGTTTGAGGGATTTTTTTTAAAAGGAAATTCCTCCTGTACTAGTCTGTTATGTATAGGAACTTTATTTCACTCTTGGGATTTATATGAGGGATGGTTATTTGACTTTTTTTGGGGGGGATGATTCCTTTCCATGAGGGGGAAAAAAAAAAAGGAAGAGATAGGGAACGAGGGAAACTGGTGGATTTTTCTCAAAATACCTAAAAGAGTGGGAACCCTTAGGTATTTCTGCCCCACCCCCATCTCACTAGTTCAGATTGAATTGGAAGTCTTTAAGCAGTCCCTTTTTTTTGTTTTTAAATATGCTTTAGCTTTGAAATCCCTTATTCTGTTGGAATTGCTCTGGCAGACTATTCTCTGATTGCCTGTTTTTAGACAATCTCCAAGATATAGACACCTGTCTTGGGACTGGTAGTTTCCAGGCCTGTAACCCCAGCTTCTTAATTGGTATCTCAGCATTTTCAAAGGATGTTTCAGGCCGCTAAAGTTCAGGGTTTGCCTGCCTTCATGGTCTAACTGTGCATATTCTGCTCAAAAATCCTTTCTGGATCCTGGAAACAGCTCCTGTTCTATCAGAGGGGACAGGTGGAGCTACTCCAGACCTTACTCTTTCCCTCCTTTGGAATCCCTGAAAGACTTGGGGTCCCCTCCTAGCACGGGGCTGTCTCAAGCCGAGTTAAGTGCACAAATGACTGAAGACCCCCTAACAGTGAACTGTCCATCTCAAACTGGATTCTCTGACTGAGATGAGGTTCTTTGTACTGCTGACAACTCTGGGGTTGTCAGGAAGAGACTTGCCCTTGCCCTAAGTCCTTGCATTTTCTGTTTCATTTTGATTTATTTGCCAAAATTATGGTGCTGAGACCTCCCAGGTACCCAGGGGGAGGTAATTCGAACATTCAAATTTTCAGGAGCAGTGTGTGTAATGTTGTGCCTCAGTTTCCCTAGATTGTCATCTTTGTTAATTTATCTTTGTATTTTTATGTCTGCCAAATCTGTGATAACTGTTTCCGAGGCAGTTGGTGGAAGCAATTTTTATGGTATGGAGTAGTAGTATCCTGTGCCACTATGTCTACCCTGTATAATTGCATTAGTAACCAATATCGTTCAACGGTCCCTATCCAAATGTTGCATTCAGAAGATGCTATTAAAATGACTCTTCAGAGAAAAGGCTGGAATGCATTCGAGAAGGGATGATCTTGATAAGCAATGTATAGATCTGTTAACTGATTTTGAGCAGTGTGTAAGTTCTTCATAGAAATATGATAAAAATCATTTGCATATTACAAGGGGGGAGTTGTATAGAATGCAAAGATAAGGTGAAGAACTTCCAGGAATGTTTAAATTATTTTTATGTATTTTATTATTCATTATTTCTACGTCTCTGTGACCTGCATAAGTATGTTGTGTGTTAGCCAATATTTACTTATATTTAGACTATTAGTTGAATGCCGTTAGCTTAGTAATCTAAATTTTGAAGGTCTGTTGGCACCCATGTCTAACATTCAATTAAGGGGAGAGGGCGCCTATTTTCTTAATGCTCTCCAACCTATGATGTAATCCTTTGTAACCAAACCTATAAAATCTGTATCTTTCCTAATTCTTTAGCCCTCCTGCCACAAGCTTTCTTTTTTCTATCTGGTGATGGGATGGCTCATCCTTCGGAGGTTCTTCAATAAACAACTTTCTGCCTTCTACTGAGTGACCTCTGAGTAGTCCTTTTGGGTAAGGGTCTTCTACATCTCTCACAAGGGCCGGAAAAACATCCCACTCGCAGGCTGAGTCAGGAAAGCAGATCACAGGATGATGAATTTAGAACTGAAAGGGACCTGGAAACCATCTGCCCCAGACTCCTTTTGCAAGGGAGGAAACCGAGTCCCAGAGAAAGTGCTGGCCGGGTGTGAGCGCTGGAACCTGCTTCCTGACAGCCGGTGGCTTGGAAACTCTTGGGGAGAGGCGCAAGGCCCTCAGACGGGATGTGAGGATGGCTGGGGCCGGCTGCGGTTGCTGCCGCTCCCCACCACACGCCCACAGACACCCACACACACTCTCACACACGTTTCACTTGCACGGGTCGCACTGGTGGTCACTGATCTGACGGCCCCTCCCACCCCGCACCAGCCGGGATTAGCAGGGGAAATGGAACTGGTGTGGGAGGGAAGCGGTGACACAATATAAACAAGTCGGCCTCGGCCGGACCAGCAACAGAGACGGCTGCCAACACCATGGACGTCGGGAAGCCGGGGACTAGAGGTGGGAGAGTGAACTCTAGGGAGCAGCCCTAGTGAGGGTGGCCAGGGAGGGAGGGATGGAAAAAGGGGCACGCCTCCTTGCTAATTCCATCTGGCAGGAGTGTGGTGCTCAGGACCCTTCAGGCCCGCTCCTCAGAGCTCTTTGAGCCCTTTTCCTGCTCCCTCTCCCAGATGAGAGAGCACGGGAACCAGGGCAAGAACCCGCCCCAATCCCCCTTTCTCTCCCTTCTTTAGGCCTGGAGGCCCAGTCTGGCTCGCTCCTCTTCCCAAGGCTGCTGGCTCTGACTCTGGGCTTGGCCCTGGCCCGGGCCGCAGGTGAGCGAGAATGGGGGACACGGAATGCCTCTTGCCCTCCCCTTGGGTGGAGTAAGGAGAGGGGGACGACCGCTTCCTCTGGGGTATGGTGGGGAGTGTGTCACACTAGAGAATACTATCCCATAAATAGATATTATACACACACACACTATACTATGTATATACACGTACATATATATGTACACGCTCTTGCCCGCAGTGCTACCGTGCCCAGACAAAAGCCTGGAGGTGACGCTGACAAGGACCGAACCTGAGATGTCCATGAGTGAGGAGGGGCTGTGAGAGGGTTGGGGGTGCAGGAGAAATGGGGGGACGGTGGCTGGGGCTAAGGGAGAGAACAGTGAGCAGGAGCTGCAGCTGATAGAGAAAAGGTCGCTTGGTTCAGGAGCCAGTGAAGGGCCAGAGGCAAGCCAAGCTGCCAACCCTGGGTAAATCATACCCGCCATGGGGCCTGTTTTCCTGTGGATCTGATGATTTTTAAGGGCTTCTCAGCTGTGACACTTCAAGGGTCAGGCATCCTTTGACCCCTCTTTCTCTTATCCTGAGCCACCACAGACCAACCCCAATTTAGCCACTCATATTCATCCACTTCCCCAATGGAAGAGCAGCAGATGAGGGGGGAGAAGAGCCCGAATTCATCTTCTGGGTCCTGGGACAAGTAGAAGGGTAAAGGAGTAGGGAGGAAATCCCTCAGACCTGGAACACAAAGCCCTCTGGGAGACCAAAAGGGAGCTGGGCAGAGCCAGCCTCGAAGTCGTTCCCCTGGGGTGATGGGGTTCTAGCCTTGCCTGCGGGGGGTGGGGGGGGATTCTGTGGCTCTCAGGTCCCAGAAGAAGTCTGGGCAGTTGGGCTGAGTAAGGGGAGGCTTTAGACAAATGAGGTAACCCCTGGGGCCCTGGCAAGGAGCAGGCAGGAAGCCATGAGAAGCCGTCCCAGATGAGGGAAGAAGACAGTAGAAGAAATAGGCTCCCCAGGCAGACTAGCCCCTGAGCCCTGGGACAAAGCCCTGATGGCCTCACCTTGGTTACCTGTCTCACAACCAAAGACTAGCGTTGGAGAACATCCACAATGGAGGAGTCAGGGAAGGATACAGTAACAACACTGCAGTGGAAAGTTTGCCGAGCTCTTTATACTCTCATTTTACCCAAATCCTCAAAATTGCCCCAAAGGGGAGCACCTCACCTCCATTTTACTGGGGTCAGATTCCTCAGGTGGTGGTCCCACAGCTAGTCTACCCCTGGGGCAAGACACCAATCGAGTTCTTGCCCCGGACCATCAAGACTAGCCCTCTTCCCACCGTGGCCAGTAAGGGGACCCAGCTGCAGGAAGTAATCTGCGGCTAAGAGGAGAGAGCAGGTTGGTCAGGATGAAAACTGGACCTTGCCACTGGGAATCAGGCCACTAGTGACCTCCAGGGTGGTTCCAGGTAAGCAGCCAACCATGAGTGGCCGCCGAGAAGCCTGGGGGTCCACACTCCTCCTGGGACGGCCTGTTCCCAATACAGGGCAGCTTCCTCATCTGTAGATGAGGGTGAGAAGGGATACTTAGGGCCAGTGCCTGACCTTTTATTGAGCTCTGAGGCTGAAGTTTGGGGGGAAAGAGAATAGAGCCAGGATTGGCCCTGGGACTGAGGATACCTTATTCCCCCCCCCAGATGAGACTCTGATCCTGTCCTGCAAAGGCTGTAGCCGATTTGCCCACTCCAGCTTCCTCTACTGGCTGGGCAACCATACCTTCATAGAAAATCTAACAGGCAAACTATGGGAGGACAAGACCCGGTAAGGGGGAAGAGGGAGGCTAGGGGGCAGGGCCAGCTGAGCACTCCCTAACCTGCCCACACACTGAATAGGAGGCTTCAGCAGAGCGGAGTGACTTTGCTCCAAAGAGACCTGGTGCTGGAAGAGCTGAGTCCCGACCTGCAAAACACCCAATTCTCCTGTGTTCTGGTGGACCCTGTTCAGGTGGTGCAGCGTCATGTGTTCCTGGCCCAGTTTTGGGTGAGGCAACAAGCTGGGATGGATGCCTGGGAGAGGGGTTTGAGGGGGTGCTGGGAGAGCCCAGCTTCTTAAAAGACCATGACTTGTAGACCCATGGGGGGAATCTTGTAACTTCCTGGATGGGTCACATCATCAGGATTTATCTGCATGCTGGACTTAGGTACCTAGATACCCAGGGTCACATCATTTCACAGGTACAAAGGGGGTCCCAAGCCTGGCGCCCCAGACTCACCACTGTGACCTCGCAAAGGCCGGACTCCACTCCACATCTGGGGAGCAGAGGCCTTTTGAGAGAGGGGCCCAGTCCCTGGTCATCCTAGGCTTCCCTCCCCCAACTTGGCTATTTTCCCTCAGGAGCCGGATGGGGGAACACCCCCAACAACTTGCGGACCTGAGGAAGCCCAGCCAGCAGCTCCAAGGAAATTGGACCAGGCCTGACCAGCGGAGGCTGTGCATGGGGCGATAAAGTCTCCCAATAAAATGTCAATCCCATATCTCATCTCATTCTTGGGCCTAAAAGGGCCACATGCAGGGGTGATGGGTTATCTCTGACCCCTCCTGGGCTGGTTGGGTATAGGGAGGAGCACCACCACAGGATTTGGGGTTCTCCTGAAGAGTGTTCGTTCCTCGTTAACATGGGCAAACAGGTACAGGTGATTTCACTGGTCACATGACAAAAAGGAGCAGCCATGACTGAGCCCCAGAAACTACCTCAAAATCCAAAAATCTTTTTTACTAGACCCTTTAAAAACCTGGGTCCTAGGGGATTGAGAAAAGAGGGGCAAAGGAAGCCAGGAAATGGGAACCAGTCTTCAGATGAGGGTAAGCAGGATCTCAGGGACAGATGGGGAGAGCTCTGGAAATAAAGGACACCCCCAGGTCCTCACAGCTCCTCCTTTGGGGGAGGAGGGGGGAAAGCAGTCTGCTGATCTTGTCTGGCTTTGGCAAACACCAGGACAAGCAAGGGTTGGGAGGCCAGCCGGCGCAGGGGAAGGGTGGCAATTTTAAGAATAAGTGGTTAGGCCCTTTCCTCTCACCCCCATTCCTCCCTCAAAGCCAGCCCAAGCCCTCAGGGAGAAAAATAAGACTTTATTTACAAGTAATAACATTTAAAAAATTCGAACAGATGAACTGTGACCTTTCCCTCCCTCCCATCTAAGTCCCAATATACTCTCCCTATTCCTTGTCTCTCCAAAAATGTTTAAGGAGCAGGGGAGCAGTTAGTACCCCAAAGAGGAAGTGTCAAGATGGGTACCTCTGACTACCCCCTAAACCTCAGGGGAAGAAGATGGAAAAGGGGACACAGCCATCCAGTCTGCTTCCCCAGCTTCCCCTTAAAACAGGTTCCATTGGCTGGGGCTTGGGTCCTTTGCTGGCAAATGCCTCCTCAGGGCAGTTAAGCACAGAGAGGCAGAAAAGAGGCTTACAGGTGGAGGGGCTGCTGAAGCTTAAGTCATTAGATGATGAGGATGGTGATGGAGTTTGGGGGGCGGGGGGAGGGAGGCCCCCTTTGGGGAGAAAGGCAGAAAAGCCCAGGCAGCCAGGGTAGAAAGCAGAGACTCAAACTCTCCCTTCTCCCAGCAATCGTGGGAACTTGGCTTCTTCAGTGTCAGCCCCTGGAGCAGCCACAGCCCTCAGAACAGGAACCATCCCTAGAGATGAAGCTCCTAGGAGGCCCAGGGCCCAGGGTGGTCCCCTTCTGTGACTGAGGGGACTTTCCAAAGGCTGTAGCTAAGAGAGACTGAGGGAAGGAGGAAAGGAGCTGGCCAGTGGTCTCAGTTTGACTGGATCTTTCATTCTCTGCTGGAGAGCTAAGGGGGATTACTGTGCTTCAAGGTAAATAGGGAAACAGGGACAGGATGATCTGGCTAGGAATCAGCCAGGCCCCAGCTCTCACAAGGCAGCCTCCAGCTCCCCATTTGCCTCTCTGGGAAGGTGTGCTGGATGGGACTCCAGGCAGGGGGGAGCAGGAGGCAGGTATCAGTGTCTGGGAAGATGAGAAGTCTCCCCACACCAGAGCACTGAAAGAAGGCACTGGAGGACAGTGGGCTGAGACCCAGCAGTGGGCCCCTCGGAAGAATAGGGAGCTGTCATGGAAGATATGGGCAGAAGATGCTCACAAATCCTGGTCCCTCAGTGCTTTGCCTGAAAGAGACAAGACAGGCAGACAGGTGAATTGTGACCCCAGACAGGAACCTCTCGATCCACTCTCTAAATCCGGGGACCAGCAGTTCTTTTCTCGGAATCCTTTGGATACCTGATCCCCTTAATCTTCCCCAGAAGAGTCTAAGTAAAAGATTCTGAAGTAGTTCCTGGGCAGGCAGCGGTGCAGATCTCTGGTACAAGGAGAGACTGCGGGGGGTCAGTAGATCTGGAGGCATGCCACCCCCGGAAACAAAGGCCTGCTTGGGGCCCAGCCCCTCCCCAGATGCTTACCTTGCCCCTGGCCCGGGGAGAAGTGCTACTGCCAGTAGTGGTGGTGGCGATACGGGGGGAACGGCGGGTCCCACTTCGAGTGAGGGGAGAGGCCTTGGCTGCAGCTTTCTTGGCAGCCCCCCGAAGCAGGCTGTTCCCCAGCCTCTTAGGTGTGTTGAGAATGTTGAAGGCCAATGACTGGCGTCTATTGGTCTAAGAAAGAGAAGAATAAGCCACCTGTGTGTGTGGGAGCAGGGCAGTGCTCATATCCAGCTCCATGACATCTACAGCCTCTGAGATGAGCCCAGTGCCCCCCTCCCGGCCTCCCTGCCTCTCACCTGCTTGTTGGCAGCAGGGGCCCCTTTCTTGTGGCCCTCGGGAGCACTCATCTTCCGGCCTTCATGTCTATCTCGGGGAGTAAGGGGACGAGGAAAACAGCTGGTCGGCTTCTTAGCCTGTGGAGATGATGATGTGTGGGACATGAGCTGGGCCTTCCGGATCTTCTGGCCCAGGGGGGTTAAGGCTGGAGGGAAGGGAGCAAGCACACCAAGGGGGCTGAGGCCAGGAACAGGGCAATGGAGCCCAGGGATGGAGAAGAGCAGAACCCTGATGGGTCCGTGATGACGCAGTGTGCCCCAGCAGAAGAGGCTCTGAGGCAAAGAGGGGTCCTGAGCCGCACTCTGCACCCCTACTGTGGGTGTCAGCTGTGAGGCAGTGAGGGGGAGCCCCACTGTGTACCTCAGGGGTGCCCAGGCCTTGCTCGGGCTCGGTGGAGACTCGCTTCCGGTGCTGCCGGGTGGTGATGTTCTGGGGGATGTGATGGGTAGCACTGTACTCATTGGTCTGGGCTGGCAGCATGCTGGCTCGACGCAAGGTCTCTTGGGGATCCCCAGTCTTCATTTCTTCATCGGTAATGGTGGTCAGGCTCATGGAAGGCTGGGGAATTCGGGCACAAAGACAGGAGATATGACCAAAGCAAGGAACTTGAGGTGCAGCCCCTGGGGCCCCCTAACCTGAGAAATTCCAATATTCTTGCCCGAAAAGCCCAAGGGCAAAGAACACACACAAGGAGTCCCTGCCATGGCCATGTCTCCCTGAATTCTTGGAAAAAAAGGAAAGTGGGGGTGGGTGCCCAAAGCAAAGACTAGGTCCTATTGAGGCCGAGGCACTTCTCTGCATGAAGGAGGGGGCTTAAGCCTCTGAGTGCTGAGAGCAAAGTTGACAAATCCCGGCCAGGCTGGGCTGCTCCCAGGGGGCCAGGCTCTGAAGGCCAGGGCTGGGGCCCAAGCACTGGTGCTGGGCTTACCCTGGTCTCCAAGGGGTAGCAAGTCTTCAGGTGGGGGAGACAGACACGGTTGCGTTGCTGCAGTTCCGCAATTCGGTTCCAGTCGTCCAGTTGTTCTGGTTCATCCTGGCAGGTGCCTGTGTAGAAGCTGCTTCGGCCTATGATGGACAGGATGGGGATGGGATGGGGAAAAGAGGCAAGGAGCTGGCTTTTCTGCACTGAACATCGTTTCCCTAATGTGCCCCTAAATCCCTTTAGCTGCAGAGATGATCACATTTGGTGAGACCAGAAACTCCTTCCATCTGAAATCCCTTCCTATAAGTGCTCAGTAGGCACCTTCTTCCTTGGATGCAGGTGAGAGGATCCCAGGGAAAGGGAGTGTAGTGGCAGCAGCCCCCAGAGCTCCTATGGGCCCAGAGAGCAGCAAGCCCAAAAGGCAAATGCTTCGGACTCCAGATTCTGATCAAGTTGTTAAAGGTAACCAATAATAATTCTGAGGGAGCCTAGAAGAGTAAGCTGTATACCTGAGGCCACACCCAGGCACTGGCAATCTCACTTTCCATGGGCCTCGTATGCTTTGAATTACTTAAGCTAATGCCAGGGAACAATGCAGAGAGAGAATTTACAATGGAAGGAAGGAGGAGACCTGAATTCAAATCATTACTATGCCACTGTTATTTTGTTGATCTTTCCAGTATTTAGGAAGCACTTTCTCTGCCTGCAGGTGCTGTAACAGGTAAGGAGGAGGAGGAGGCAGAGACAAAAATGAAACAGCCCTACTCTGGAGAACCTTGGGGCCACTGCAGGCCACTCACTTCATTTTCTGGGCTTCAGTTTGCTCATCTGTAAAATGACAGGCTTAGCCTAACTGGACACCTAGAACCCCAAAATACACGGACAAAAAACAGCCCAAGAGACACATGCTTTAGATCACCAGGTAATCATATGGTTGTTTTCTGGCACCCTATTTATGAATCCCTGAGAAGTGATTTTTAGATTTACTTTGCAGTCTTCAAGAGCACACACTAACTTGTTAGGCCAGGAAGCTGACTGGGGTATGTCACAGAGTAACCTAAAGCAGTTCAGGATTAAAAATATTCCAAAGCATTGTTGAGTAGAAAACTCATCTACCTAACACTGAAAGCACTCTTGGTTTAACTGAGTCTGTATGTTTGGTCCCCTCCCCCCCAGAGACCCTCCCTCTCCCTGGGGGACTCTCACCTGCAGGGGCCCCTCCAGACACCCTGGTCTGGGAGTGCCGGGCAGAGCTGCGTGTGGTAGGTCTGTAGCCAGGGAGGCTGAGCAGGGCTGAATTACCATCATCTAGGGAGCCCAGCCTCGTCCGGGACTCCCGGGAGGGGCAGTTCGCCAGAGACTGAGCTGAGGAGGCAGAGCGAAGGCCTCCACGGAGGCCACGTTGTGGGGCAGGGGCCGACTGTGTGCTATAGAAGGATGAATTGGAGCTGTCAGGTTCATCTGTATCCAGCTTCTGAAAGACAGGGTGGCCAAGTTAGTTTTAGAGAGAGGTTAAATCAGCCCAATTCTCTACAGAGACCTAGTTTCACCTTTTTTCCTCCTGAGTCGACCTACCTTGGTTATTTGCTCTAAACTTATTTCTATGGGACCCTCTCATCTAGCCCTTCTACTTACATTCCTGTGTAAACATTCTTGTTTTTGTCAGTCTTCACAACATCTGCTAATAAAAATAATTCTTTACATTTATAGAGCATTTCATAGGTTCACAGCATCGAATAGCTAGGATTGTAAGATCTTTCACCTTTCAGTTCTGTTCTCTTATTTTTGAATTTTGTCCTCAAAAGAGCTCTGCATCCAGAAGATCTTCCTATCCTGTTTCCTTTTTGAGCCAAAGATGAGGATCTATGATTTTACCACATACTGTATATACAATATATAGAGACTCCCATACTACCCTATCCCTTGCATGTCTTTCTCACCTATGGCATCTTTACCTGCTGAAATTCTACTCACTTAAGGTCCAGTGTAAAGCACACCACCACTTTTTACACAAATATTAACACAAGCAGCACTTATAACAACAACAACAACAAAAATTCATGTATATACATGAAATCAAGGGCTTAGGATCTGCAAAGTCAGACTATATCAGGGGCCACAAGGAGGGGCAGTGACATTTCAGCCATAAAAGATGATCTAAAAGTTGCTAGAACCATTTCATTAATCCTATTTCTTTGTATCCTTTTTCAGGCCTGTTTTGCCAGTTCTCACCTTAACTGATCATGTGGCTTTGTGCAGACTCACTGCCCTCTTAGGACTTCACTTTCATAATTTATTAAATGGGGATAGTTAATTAGCTTTGCTATTGTGAAAAAATGTGAGGATCTTTCAGGATGTAAAAGACAAAAGTGAGAGGAAGAGAGGGAGGAAAAGAAGGAACTAAGCATTCATATAACACCAGATGCCAGGTATGATGCCATGTGCCACTTAAATATCAAATCCTTTGACCTTAAGGAACTTACATTCTAATGTAATCAATAAGAAAGTAAACAGATGAGTCCCCACTTGAGGCACCAGAATTTAATCTCACTGCCCTTTCCCCTTCTCTGCAGCTTCAGCCTCACCCTGGATAACATTGTGATATCAATTATCTGTGTGGTCCGCCTTCGGGCTGAACGGGTCTTGGGACCAGAATCCAATATGATGTCGCCCAAGGAGTCCACACTGCTCTCTAAGGGAGCCTGTCCTCGGTCAGGGATCGGTGTGAAGTATAAACTCTCCAGAGACTCCACCTTGTTAGGCAGGCGCTGAGAGATGGGAGAGGCTGGCTCCCCAGGAAGGCTGTTGCCGTCCGGCTGGGTTCGGGATGATCTTCTGTGGAGGAAAAACCCATCATTAGATCCTTGAGGCTAGAAAGTACCTGGGAGGTTACTGATTCTACCTCTCTGCTTCTAAGTAAATCCTGCATACCTGCATACCATTTTCATCCCTGCTAAGTCTACCATACCACCTAACACATGGAACACAAATTTACTCATTTTGCCAACTGTTGAATGCAGATGAACTAAACTGTTTAAAATCTGTAGACCTCATCCTAAAATGATAGAATAAGCTGTTATGGGAGGGGGCTTACTCTTTCCTCACAATAGGCCTTGTTCTCTCCTGCCTTTGCAAACATTACTGTTGCTTGGAAAACTTTTCTCCTGTGGTCAACCTCCTTGTCAATACTCCATAGATCCTATACACCTAACTGATCTAAGCTACTTGCATGCCCAACAAATAAATGCCCCTTGGTTCCCATACTACCCTATCCCTGGCATGTCTTTCTCATGTATGGCATCTTTACCTGTTGAAATTCTACTCCTCACTTAAGATCCAATGTAAAGTACGACACCACTTTTTACACAAATATTAACACAAGCAGCACTTACAACAAAAAAAAAATTAAAGGAATAATTGAAAAATTACTATGTGAATGTAATGAATGATAAGGATTATCAGCAGTTAAAAAGAAATGACAAGTATGAATTCAAAGTATAGGGGAAGGCTTCAATGAAGCAATACAGAATGAAGAAAGTCAATCCAATAGAATAACATACATAATTTTAACAATTAAAGACAAAGTATAATGACAAGAAAACTCAGATCAAGAACTTTGGATGACAAAGTCAATTTATAAAGGTTATCCTTGTCCTTTTCTTTAAGAAACTGCAAATTACTCAAGCTGTAACCCTGAAATGAAAAAACATAGAAAAGCATTTTTAAAATAGTAAAGCCCTGTATCATTATTCATAGCGACCAAAACTCAATGTGTACTAAAAAACTCTCCTTTCATCTATCTTCTTCTTGCCCACTAATTGTGCTACAGGCTCCTACTGTGAAGTCACCTCTGCCTCTCTCCTTTCACTCATATTCCATCAGGGGGCAGGCAAAACTCATCAAATTTACCTTTAGAACCTTTCTGGCATTTGTGCCCTTTCCATGCCTACTGCAAACTTTTCTGTTCAGGTTCAATTCAGTCCTAATTCTTTCCCTCCTTTTAGCTTTTCTACCTTCTCCCATCTTTACCCAGTGCTGAGGTAATCTTTAAGGACTGTTATGATCATGTTCCTCCTGTATTCAAAAATAGTTTCCTATTGCTTACAGAAGTAAAAACTCTCTACTTTGCCATTCCAAGTCTTTCACAATGATTCCAATCTATAATTCTAGCCTTGTGTAATACCCCTTCACAAACTCTTCATTCTACCCAGTGGTCTACATTCCATCTTCTCATTCTCTTCTTTCCTATCTCCTGATCTTTGTTCATGCCCTGTATCTGGAATGGACTCCATTTCATCCTGATGAAGGTTAGCGCAGTGATGTAATACTGACCTCAAGTACATATGTTTTGTCCCTGGAATATTTTAGGATGAAGGAATAAAATCCAGCCCTTATCATATCTCAGGATCTAGCCATAACTGAGTCAAGGCAAAGATGCGCCATATCCCTAAGCTAACAAACCGGGTACGGTGAGCTGCTGATCTTGTAGAGGTCAGTGGGGTCCCTTCTTCACTGCTCAATTCTAAGCTGTCAGTGCTCAGGTCCAGTTGGGGCTGTGCCCGGGGTTCTCGGCTCTTCAATGCATCTTTTGCCACCTGAAACTTGCCAAGGTCTCGGAGCTGCTGATCTGCATGGGCAACCTGATAGGGACAAGAGGGGAGAGAGATGCTTATGTCTGTCTTTGGTTAGGAAGATGAGGAGAAGAACACGGTTCAATGGATACTTGCATAAGGCTTCCCTGAATAGGTTGTTTTCAAAAGAAATGTAAGTGATACTTCAACAACAATACTGTATGATGATCAATTCTGATGGTCATGGCCACCTTCAACAATGAGATGAACCAAATCAGCTCCAATAGAGCAGTAATGAATTGAACCAGCTACACCCAGTGAAAGAACTCTGGGAGATGACTATGAACCACTACATAGAATTCCCAATCCCTCTATTTTTGTCTGCCTGCATTTTGGATTTCCTCACAGGCTAATTGTACACTATCTCACAGTCCTATTCTTTTTGTACAGCAAAACAATGGACATGAATACATATATTGTATTTAATTTATACTTTAACATATTTAACATGTATTGGTCAACTTGCCATCTGGGGTAGGGATAGGGGGAAGGAAGGGAAAAATTGGAACAAAAGGCTCGGCAATTGTCAATGTTGTAAAATTACCCATGCATATATCTGGTAAATAAAAAGCTATAATTAAAAAAAGAAAGAAAGAAATGTAAATGATCAAAAATTATAAAAAAAAAAATACTAATAATAAGTGAATCACTAATCAAGACGCTATTAAGAAAAATGCAAATCAAACCAATCCTGAGCTTTCACATTGTGTCCATCAATTTGGCAAAAATAACAAAATAGCAATATAATCTATATTTCAGATTCTATGGGAAGACAGGGATACCAATGCACTGATACAGCTGCCAATTTGTCTGACTGTTCTGAAAAATAATTTGGAATCAAAACAGTCACTAAACCATGCCTGCCTTTAGAGAAGACAGTATTACTGTGAGAATATATACTACTCCTTTTTAATATTTTTTATTAATAGTCTTTATTTACCCGATATATGCCTGGGTAATTTTACAACATTGACAATTGCCAAACCTTTTGTTCCAATCCTCCCCCCCCCCGCCGATGGCACGTCAACCAATACATGTTAAATATGTTAGAGTATAAATTAAATACAATATATGTATACATGACCAAATAGTTGCATATATACTATCCTAAGGGAAATCAACAACAGAAGAAAAATCCATACATTGAAAAACATTCAGAGCATGGGCTGGGCCTGTATGTCACAGACTGGGGTTTGACTGGACAAACTATAACACAGGAATGTAGTGGAGTATTACTGTGCTATGACAAACACGAATTGTTCAGACACTTAGAAGACAGCAAAGTCAGAACAATTTACATGATGACTATACCCACCATCATGCTGCTTTATTCAAGCTTTGATTGACACTGCCTTCCTTGGGTTCTTCTTCATTGTGATTGGAGGATGAATACTGAACTCTTTCCAATGTTTTCCTTTATAGAGGGTAGAAACTTGAAGTCTCAGCTCCCTCACCTTGCACTTACTGCCTTACCTGGTTTCAACTTCACACAACCAAAGTTTAGTCCAAGATTCCAGCCAGGTAGGCCTGTCTCCCCCTAAAAACTTTAGGACAGTCGGGTACTTCACAAGTGGGGATACTTCCAGACTGGCAATTTGTCCTCTGAACTTGGGATTCTATTTCCTTCTGTGACTCTGACTGAACCAGCTGTTCTCTCTACCTGGAGAGGCCTCCTTCTCCTCACTTGCACCTATTTAGTCTGCAGAGCTTCCTTGAAAGTGCCTCCAAGAGAAGCCTGTTTTGACTTTCTAGTCTGCAAGCAGCTTGTTCCATTCTCAATTGTACTTCTCTGTTTGCTGCTTCTTTTATCCTCATACATCCAATGCCCATCAATATATCTCACAAATAGCATTTCCTAACTTTGTTTTCCTCAGAATCCTAGGCCTGAGGTGGGCACCAAACCACCAAGGAAACCAAAAAACAGAACCCCACAAGTTCTTTTCCTCGCTTCCTTCACTTCCTCAGAGGAGGGTCTGATAAGTGGGTTCTTTCCCATGCCTTTCTCAAGGGTGGGCTGGTCTCTCCCTTGCTCTGCCTCCCCTAGTGTTCTGAGATCTCTCTTTCCTCACCTGCGCCTCCAATGTCCGAACCTGGGCTGTGAGGTGGCGGCAGGTCTGCTCAGCCTCCTTGGTCTTCAGCCCAGCCTGCTGCAGCTCCCAGCTGAGCCGCTCAGACTCAGCCCGAAGTTCAGTGTTCTCCTTCTGTAGACTCTCCATGTTCTGCAGCCGTTCCTGCAACTCCTGGTTCTGCTGCTTCTTGGCATCATAGTGAGTCTTGGCCCTCTCCATCTACAATTGAAGGGGGAAAGGACAAAGAGCTTAGGGTATTTCCCTCCCAGGAGTGAGGCCACTAGGGGCTTGATGGGACTGGGACACCTCACCTGCACCTTATAGTGCTCAGCAGCCTGTTCCTTCTGGTTCAGCAGGGCCTTCAGTTCGCTCAGCTGAGCCTGAAGATGAGCTTCTTGCTGAATTTCACTCTCATGGGACTGTGGAAGGAGGGAGGAAGAGGTTAACTATGAGGCCAGTCTGAACTCCTCCCAATTCAAACAGCCTCTACAAATGCCAGGGAACCCCACATTTTGGGTAAAAAACCAGCATAGCATAACAAAGAGCACTGGATTTGGAGTTGGCTGACCTCGAGTCTTGAAGGCCAGCTACACCAACTGCTGGGGAATGGCTTTGAGCCTGCGGCTTTTTTGGGATACAGCTCCTCATCAGTAAGATGAGGGTGTTAGACCAGGATCCCTTCCAGCTATGGTCCCACGCTACTATTAGAAAAAAGACAAGGCCACTAGGGAGGCCAAGTCTGCCAGGCAACTCCTGCCTGAACTGCCACTTTCCTTGTTGAGGAGCTGAATGCTAAAGAGGGAAAACTTGGATTCTATCCTTCTGGAAAAGCAGGAACTTCTAACTAGCAGTTCTTCCATCTGCCTTTCTTAAGTCCTATGACTGTCCCAATATGTGCTTCACCTCCTTCCTTGTCCTCTTATATCTGATTATACTTTACTAGTTTTCTCAAGGATATATTCTCATCACATTTGGTCCTCCCCAAAATACAATCAGATAGGTATTCTCAATTTAAAGATAAGAAAACTACCTTAGAGATTATATGACTTGTCCAAAAACAGTAATACTAAATGACAAGAGCTCAAATCTAAGTCCTGTGACCAAATCTAGTATTCTTTTTGTATTTCATTAGGTATTTATTAATACTAAGTCATTGTCTCCTATAGCATTTAGCACAGGGCCAAAGGTAAAGTAGTATATGTAGGTTTGAAGGCTGAAGCATACTTGGTGTCATCCTCCATGTGTCCCTCTTCCTCTCTGCTTCCAATCAGTTGCCAAAAGCTTGCCGTCCGTCTATTACCAAGCCCCCTCTATTTACACATCCCCAGGATTTGTTTAAGCCTTCAACTACTTCTTATCCGGATTCTTGTTAATTGTACCACAGCCCTATTTAAACTCAAGAGGCTTCCTCGCCTTTAAAGATAAGATATAGACTGACCTTGACCATGAAAGTCTTTTATAATCTAGGTTCTAGTTTACTTCTCTAGATATTTTACACTAACAATCTCTCATCATCTATTCAACGTTCGATTCAAATTGGTTTACTTGCTACCAGAATTTCAGGCATATCCTACCAATGGGTGGTGGTATTTGACTAGAGCTGATGAAGGAAAAAGGAAAATGCCAATCTTTTTCTCAGAGCAGTTCCTCCTCTGGACTCAATGACCCCTGTACCAGAGTCAGGTGACCTTTGGAGATGTACAGAGGTAAGGGCACCCTTAGTACCCTTAGTATCACAACCACTTTCTTGATCTCTTCTCCCATGCCCACCCCCACCTTGACACAGAGGCAGGACTTAGGACTGGCTAGAAACATTATCTTTGTTCTTGGTACAAAGTCAGTACCCTTCCCTGCTCTTACAACTTACTTTCAGATTTTGTTGCTGGATCAGTTTCTTATTCAGTTCCTCCACCTAGAGAAAAGGAAGGTAGGTGGATAGGAAGAAAGAGAAAGGATTAAGATGAGCTTTCCCCATTCAGGTCCAGAGACCAGGTTTTAAATGCCTATCTAATAAGCATGCAAACAAGGGCCCAAATCTGGAGACCTGATCTAGGAGTGAGGTGGTGATACAATATAACAGCCTCTTCTGCACCAGTAGCTGCAGAGTTCAAAGTGGATATAACCTGTATTATGTGTTACCATTTTTTTCCTCCTGCACCCCCAACCCACTCTTCCTCTGTACCCAATCAAGATATAGATTTACCACCCCTCCCCAACCCCAGGCAAAGCCTGAAAAATTATATTTAAACAACTGATATAACATATTGGCAGATGTAGCTGTTGTATGCTTCACCTTTACCTCAGACACCTATATTCCCAAACTGTAGTAGGGAAATCACCTCCCCTGCCTCCCCTTCTTATATCAATTAATCTCTAAACTTCAGCCCCACCCCAAAAAGTACCAAAGCCAAAGCTGATGCAAACATCGACCAATATCTAAGCCTTTTCTTCCAATCTACTGTTCACTCTGATTCCTACTTAACAGCCAGGCAAGTTGCCAAGAGCATTAGTAACTTGAGATGCAGAGGTTAGTATTAGGGTTAGGGATAGAGAAGATGCTGGATGAAGGGCAAAAGCTACCTAGGAAGCACTACAAGTTAGCAGCACCCAGATTCCACAAAGAGAGAGGAACAAAATCCCCAGTGAATAAACTCAGAGAGGATATTGAGATAGGGATAGGGAGGTGTCTTCACTGTCAACTCTTTGTTATCCAAAGAATTGACTGTCCATGGGCTCCATGGCAGGGATATGCTTCCTCTCTGTTGGCCCAGCTGTTGGCTTGGGAAGGGCACTGATGAGTTACTACTACCTTCAGCACAGGAGAGTGGTCTCTTCCCTGAGATGTTTCCAACAGGAAGCAGCGATGTCAGCCTATGACAAAACTATGGAATCCCTCTAAGAGAGGAAGCCTAGTTTTCCCTGGCCTTGAGGCAGAGTGGAGCTTCTCTGGACAGTACTTTTATGGACATCCATGGGCCCAATTTAACCCCCTGATATATAAAGGCAATACTGGTAAGGGCTGGAGTTTGACCTATATCCTATTTTTCTATTCCTTGTGTCTCCATCCAGATTACTCCTCTTATTGTGCTCTGGAGAAGCAGCCATGTTGGGGATGGGATTGAGTTATGGCTATAAAGGGTAGAAGTCATTTCTTGCTTAGGTTTCTTTACTGCTCAATTCTGCTCCTTTGATAGAACTTGGCAAGAGCAGATTGTAAAGACCTCTCTTCTCCCCACTAGAGTACAGGACTTTCCCCTGCTTTGTTAGTGGTAATATAGTTACTAGAAGGATGGTACTTAAGGCTAAACCCCAGAATTCAAATAATTTTCATTTTGACAATCAGCTAACTCAGGCAAGAAGATCAGAAGGGTTGGAGTGGGGTAAAGAGGGCAATAGAGGACAGGCTTCATTTAGGAACAAAGACTGAAGCTGCAGAAGATGGATTAAGGGAGATAAAAAGGTTGGTTGTCTCCTTGGAGCAGGGCTTGGATAGAATAAACCAAAGAGGAAAGTAAGAAGTTAGCACAAAAATATGTGTGTCTCAGTCCCACCCCACTGGTCTAACATGACAGGGAACATGGCAAATGGAGGAAGTATACTAAGAAAGTTCAAATCTACAGACAGGATTGGAGAAATGAGTTCAAGGCAATGGCCCTATCTCCCTGTGTGGAAGACCCAGCACACTCCCTGGCAGCCCAGGACCTGGGTCTCTTTTCACTGGCACGTCCCTCTCCCCATACCCCATCCCAGTGGAGAGAGAGGAAGCCCCACCGCAGTAAACAGCTGGCAGCAGGAGATGATGATGGCAAGCTGCAGCCAGGGTCATGCATTGTCACCGCTTAAGCAGCCAGTGTTTAGCGGGTACCCCGGGCATTACCTGCTTAGTCTGTTCTCTCTGAAATACCTCTAGTTGCTCCACCTGTGTAAGGGCGAGGGAGCAATAGACACAGTGAGATTAGGTATAGGTACAGAGGGAAGGCATGGTCCTGGTCCTGCTTGCCAGGCTTACCTCAATTACCAGACTTGGGGATCTGGGGTGAGCACCCAAGAGTTAATCATGGGTAAGAGGAGGGAGATCTCTTGCTAATCCTAGGATATTGGCTTCTTGATGGGGGGGGAGGGTGTCCGATCTTTTTTTGCCAGCATCCAGACCCCTGTTCAATGATCTAGTACACCTAAAACACAGGTTTGCCCCAGTAAAACAAGCCAATGGCTTCACCTCAAAGTTTCCTCACTGTTTTTCAGATTGATCATGGATAAAAAAAAAAAAAAAAAAAAGGCTGACAACACCCCAGGACTTGTCAGGAGAAAGAATCATCCTGGAACTAGGACAGGATAAGAGGATCAGGGTCCTCTAGGTTCTATCAGCATTTTCTCTGCTACCCAGGAAATGAGGAGATAGTTGCCAACTTCTTCCATAACCTGAGGGATCTTAAACTGTGATCTCTGAGGGGATGGTGTGGGGTCAACTAGGTCCCCCCTCCTCGGCTTTTAAAACTGAGGGCTGAGCCCCTTACCTGGGCAGTGAGTTTCTGCCGCTCTTCTTGGAACCTCTGCCTCTCTTCCAGGACCTTGCTCTTGGCACTCTCATACTTAGCTGTCATGGTCTCCAGCTGCCGGACTGTGTCCAAAGCCTCCTCTTGGCTCTGGGTTATCTGGGCTTCTGCCTTGGCCCGCAGTGCCTCGAGTTCTTGGGTTCTCCTGAGCTCAGCTTCGAGCTGTTGCCTCCCGTGGCTGGCCCGCTCCCCCAGGTCCCGGTTCTCTTTTGCTAGCTGGCTGTGGGCCTGCTGTAGGGCACTCAGCTGATCGACATAGCCAGCATTCTCTGCCCGCAGCTGCTGGGCTGCCCGGTCCTGCTCTGCCACTTTCTGTCGCAATGCAGCGAGCTCTCCAAGCTCACGACGGGCTCGAAGGAGCTCTGCCTGCAGCGCAGCTGCAGCCTTCTCACCCTGCTCGAGCTCCTCACGGTGACGGCTTTGCAGGGCACTTTGTTCAGCTTCTAACTGCTGATACAGATGTTTGACAGGCAGCAGCTCCCCCACCAGGGCCTGGGCCGCAGTGAGCTCTCGCTGAAGTGAGGACAGGGACTGCTCCTTCTGTGATAACTTTTCTCTCCATGCCTTCAATTCCTGGCCGAGACCTTCCGCCCGCTCAGCCTGGGAGGCCAGCTCCCGCCGGAGACTGTCTGCAGATGTTCGCTGCTTCTCGGCTTCCTCCCGGAGAGCCTGCACCTCAGAGCTCAGAGACGCACTACGCTCTGCTGCCTGCGTGTTGGCATTGATTGTCTCTGCCTGCAGCAGGCGCAAGCGCTCTTCCAGCTTCTGGCTCTTTTCTGACTCGGCCAGCACCAGTTTCTTCAGCTCTTTGCTCTCTCCCTCTTTCTCTAGGACCTGGAGGTTCAAGATAGATACCTCCTCTTCCAGGCTGCCAATAAGGCTGGTATTCCTCTCTGCCTCCTGCTGGGCGCGGGCTACTTGGGCTTTCCACTCTGCTTCGGCCTTGCTCTGTTCCTGAGCAGCAGCTTGGAGGGCAGCCAGTTCTTGGGCACTCTCCTCCAGCTGGGCTTTAAGAGTGGTAGCAGCATTTTCCTGACTGGCCTGGGACATCCGAGAAGCCTCCAACTGGTGCTCCAACTTGGAGATCTTCTCCTCCTGCTCCCGGCACTGCTGCTCTGCTTTGCCCAGCTGAGTTTGCAGAGCCTCCAGCTCTTGGGAACCTGACTCCATGGCCCCAGAGGCACCTGCCTGGGAAACCATCTCCTCCGCCTTGGCCAGCTGTTCTCTCAATTCCTCAAGGGTCCTTTGCAGCTCTGCCCGTTCTGCCCGCAGGGCATTCTCTTGCTTTTGGAGTTGTTTGAGCTGCTGCTCCTTCCTTTCAGCTCCTTCCAAGGCCTGGGCCAAAGCTTCCTGCAGGGCAGCGAACTCCACCCGCTGCTCACTGAGGGAGCTCTGTAGCCTTCTCTCTAGCTCTGCCTTGGCCGCTTTCTCAGCAGCCAGATCAGCCTTGGCCTGATCTCGCTCCTCCCCTACGCGGGTCACCTCCTGCTCTTGCTGGGCACGCTCTTCCTCCTGGCACTCCCGGCTCTCGGCCAGGGCACTGCGTGTTTGCTCCAACTCCCTTGCCAGCTGCTCAGCTTCCTGCTCCTTGGCCTGCAGGGCTGCTCCAGTCCTGCTCAGCTCCTGGCCCTGCTGCTCTTTCAGCTGCTGAGCAGCAGCCTCGAGCTCTCTTGCCCGCTGCTGCTCTTCAGCCAGTTTCTGTAAGGAGCTTTCTTTCTCCTCCTCTGCCTTCTTGGCTGCAGCCTTGAGCTGAGCCACCTCCTCCTGCAGCCTGGAAAGGCCTTCAGCCAGACTGTTAGCCTGCTCCTCCTTCTCCTGGAGCTGCTGGAGGGTGCCTGTCAGGTTGGCTTTGAGTTGGGTGTGTTCTTGCTGCTCGGTGTCCTGGCGCTCCACAAGTGCCTCCAGCGCTGCCACTCTCTCCTGGGCTTCCTGCAGCTGCCGCCGCACTCCCTCACACTGTTCATTTAGAGCCTTCAGCTGCTCCTTGTGCTTGGCGTCACATTGGGACGCCTCCTTCTGGCTCTCTTCAAAACGTGTACGCCAGGAGGATGCCTCTGTAGCCAGCTGCTTGCATTCTCCCTCTGCTTCTTGCTGGGTGGCTGCCACCTTTTCCAGCTCCTGCTGCAAGGCCTCTACTTTGGCCTGGTGCCCTTTCCCAAGTTTCTGGAGCTGAGCCTCCAGACCTTGACGCCCAGCCTTCACCTCTTCCAGCTGCTGCCGATCTTGTTCTCGCTGCCGTGCCAGGCTCTGAGTCTCTGCCTCTAGCTCTGAAATGCGCTGGAGCTGCCTCTCCAGGGCCTCTGCAGCCTGACGCTTTTCATCTTCAAGGATTCCTTTAGTGTTCTGCACAGATTCTTCTAAGGAAAGCAGTCGTTCCTGGAGCTGGGCATTTTCCCGAGCTAGCTCTTCTTTCTCTGCTACTTTCTGTTGCTCAGCTCTTAGGCGGCTCTCCAGTTCTTGGACCTGAGTTTGAAGGTTTTCTGCTGACTTAGCCTCTGCTTTGTGTTCTTCTTGCCAGGCTGTCAGGTCAACTACACGAGCATCAAGCGCCTCCATCTTCTGCCTCATTACGCTCTTCTCCTGCTCAGCCCGTGTGGCACAAGTCTGGGCATTGGTACAGGCTTCTTTAGTGGCTTGGAGCTGTTTCTGCAGAGCTCTCATCTCAATGGCTTTCTCTTTTCCCAATTCTTCCAGCTGTTTCAGGGCTGCATCCTTTTCCTGCTGGGCCTCTTTGCACTCCTCTATAGCTGCTGCTAGCTGCTGATCCTTCATCTGGCTGGTCACCTCCCAATCCCGGAGCTTCCCCTCTTCCTCTTTCAGCTTGCTGCTCAGCTGCTCCACCTGATGCTGGAGACTTTGGGAAGCCAATTCTTGTTGCTGCAGGGTCTCAGTCAGTCGCGTTTGCTCCTTTTCAGCCTGCTGCTTCAGGTCAGCCAGATCACGGTCCTGCTGCTGAAGAGTGGCATGGAGGCTGGCCACTTGGGCAGCAAGCTGGGCTTCCTGGGCCTGAGCCTTCTGCTCCAGCTGC
Organism: Sminthopsis crassicaudata; assembly: GCF_048593235.1. Classification (NCBI taxonomy): domain Eukaryota; kingdom Metazoa; phylum Chordata; class Mammalia; order Dasyuromorphia; family Dasyuridae; genus Sminthopsis; species Sminthopsis crassicaudata. Next base: position 579,574,246 of record NC_133619.1, on the reverse strand, counting down.
TGCTTCTCTTCCTCAAAGCGGCCTCGCTCAGCTTGCAGCTCTGCCTCTCGTTGACGTTGTTCACACTCCATTTGCTTCACTGTTCCCTGAAGCTCGGCCTCCTTTGCAGCAAGGGTGGCTACCTCTTGTTTCAGGGCTTCCAGCTAGCAGGAAGAAGAGATACACATTATCTCAAAGGAATGAAAGGTGGAAAAACAGGTGATATCTTATTCCTCTCAAAAGTTTGTGCTTGTTTAAAACAAAAAAAGATAGGGTCTCCTAGCCTCACTATGCTGGGAGTTACAAGGACTATTAGTGAGCATGAGTTCATCCTGATTGACACAAGGAATTTTCAACTGCTCCATCTCAAGCCTAGCCTGGTTGGCCCCTCCTTTCTGCAACTTGATATGCCTCCTGCAGCTCCCTTGCTCCAATTCTTTAGGGGGTCATCAAATTAAAGATGAACTTGGTATAGATCTCATTGGCCTAACCTATTGCAGTTCAGAGCTCTATAGCTCAAGGACCCTCCCTCCCACCTTAGCAAGGATTATTATAGGAGTTGAGTCTTCTCAGCTGTGAAGGATAATATGCAGATTACATTCATTACTCCTCAGCCATAGAACAACTCCATGGAGTAGGGAAAGGATAATTACCCCTATTTTAAGCAGACAAAGAAAAATGAACTAAGTTACCCAAGATTTCACATCAAGTAAACTGATGATCTGGGATACCTCTTTAAGTTTCCTGAACCCAAACCCAATACTTTTTTTCTATACCATGTCATCTCTCTATGTGATCTTTTTAGAACCCTTTTTCCTGAGGTAGTCTATATGAACATTTGGAGAGGCAGTCTTGGGGGCAGCTAGGGGGCACATTGGATAGAGCACCAGCCCTGAATTCAGGAGGACCCGAGTTCAAATCTGGTCTTAACACTTAACATTTAACACTTCCTAGCTATGTGACCCTGGGCAAGTCACTTAACCCCAGCCTCAGGGGAAAAAAAAAAAAAAAGAGACCTTGGAGAGGCAGTCATTAACAGAAGCAGGAACTGTTGAGTTGTTAGGGTCTGTGAGTATCCTTCTCTAAGTTCCCTTTCTGGGCAGTAGAGAAACAGACAATTGAACTGCTTTCAGTTCAGTCCCAACCACACTACTAAGACCTAAGAGTCAAGGGGATAAGTCCAGAACAAAGGTCTTGTCCTGACACCACGTCACCATCTCTCTACCTGCAAGATGTCGCCCATCACCTCTCCCTTCTCTTGGGAAGGATTCTTCCCAATCTGTGCCAGCTGCTCTTCCAACTGTGAGATTTTTCCCTGGAGGATTTCATTCTTCTCTTCAAGGCATTTCTATGAAAGACACCAAAATGAACAAAAACATTGAATGGTCAGGGTCCACAAGGCAATCCCTTGAGACTCTTAGGTCTTTTAGCCTCATAACTGAATAGTCAAAGTCAAAGGTCAATCATCATGTAAACCTGTTTATATGGCAGACCTGGAAACAAAATTCAGCTAGTAAACTTGGGGAAAATATCTTAGAAAGTTAGAGCTAAGGTCAGCCCAGCCAATTTCTTCCATACTAAGAGCTATGTTACTCCAGGACACTAGTTCTGCAGAAGTTCTGTTCACAGCCTAATCTTCTCTTCAGACTACTTGTCCTGACCACGTATCTTTACTTCTAAGTGAAACAAGCTCAATAATGTCAGGTTCTTAATTTTTTCTCAAATCACATTATAAGAATCATTCTGATCCTGGCTTAAAATTAAAAGCCCAGAAGAGGACAGCTGGTAAATTCAACTAGGGATGTGCTGGCTTCTCATCAGATTCCTGGAAAAAGATCTTACTTCTCAGGACAACATTTTACTCCCCTGAAGTGATGGTATTACCTTGTCTTGCAGGGTGGTATTGAGTTCTGTTTCCAAGTAAGTTTGTTTCTCTCTCCATTCCTTTGTGGAGCTGTTATGTTCTTCTGTCTGATCATTGAGAGCCCCCTGTAGCTGTAGCAGATGGCTGGCAAAATCTCGAAGCTAAGATAGAAAAAAAAAAAAATTTCTTAAATGTCCTAGGACCTAGATTAGTCATTTCACTTCCTGATCCAATCCCTGTCAGGACCAGAACACTTCCACTTGCACACAGGCCAAGAAAAGGAGACATACTACCACCAACCATATCCCTATTTCAGATCCCATACTTTCTAGAACCTAAGTCACAAACAATCATAGGAGACTGGAAATAAGCACAAGCTCCTTTGCGTCCCATCTACTTTGTTCCAATAGCATCAGAGGCATGTGCCTCATAGAAAGTCATAATGCTTCACTAACATAGCACAGTACCAAAAATTGACACACCTTAAAAGAAAGGTCCCCATTCTCCTCAGATAGCTGGTCAATCTTGCGTTCCATCTGGCTCTTCTCAGCCTTTAAGTCCTGACACTGTTTCAAGGTTTCATGTAATCGTGTGCTCAGACTAGAAGAAGAGGAGAGCAGTGAGTGGGCAGTTCATTTCTTACCTCTGACTGCCAGATTGTGATCCAGAGGAAGCTGGATGTAGCTGGAAGGAGATCAAGGGAAGGAGATTACCTTTCATTTTTGCCACGCAATTCTTCTAGCTCTTTGGACTCCATAGATCCTGTGGCCTGCTTCTCATTTAGGAGAGCCAAGCGATCAATACGTTGCTGCATCATGGAGATCTGTGTGTCTGCCAGGATTGGAGAAGGCAAGAAGAGATGCTCAGAGGCAGGAACCCAAATGGGGCAATTCTTAATACCACAAAGGAGGATGTATATTAGGGGAGGGGTAGAAGTGGGAGTGGCTAGAGGGTATTTAGTCTAAGGTCCAACTGAAAAATAGGGAAATAGTGGATGAGGAGAAAGGAGAGGAAGAGGGGCCCTCCCAGGAAACCAACCTCACCACTCTCTCAATTGGGCTACTTCCCACAATCTGGTAGAGACTAGATAGCCAAAGTCACAGGACCGACCTCCAAAAAAGTCAAAGCCCCGTGGCTCACCTGCCCTCTTCTCTGCACGAACCCAGAGAGCTGGGGACAGCCGAGGGGAGGAGATGGCCTGATTGTGGGGAGAGATGAAGAGTATGCTGAGGGGACATTTCTTAGGTAAGCCCAGTACTCCCTCAGGGAAAGGACCCAACGAAGCAGCCCTCTGTGAGAGGAGGAGATGATAGGCTGGTGGTATTTGCTTGTTTAGCTACTCACCCTTCTCAGCCAAAAGCTGGCAGCTTTTAGTTAACTCCAACTCCAACTCATCACGGCTGGCCCGTTCATCTGCCAGCTGTTTCTTCAACCGCCTCATTTGGAATTGGGGCGTCTGAAGAATATCACCCATTGGAGAAGCAGGAGACCCTGACAAAAAGCTGAGGAAGAGATCCCAGGAACCCCAAATCAGAACATCAGATGTTAAGGCTGGAGGAACCACCCACATTGCAGGAAAGGCAGGGACTAAGCACATCAAATACCAGGATATGACTCTGTGCACCTTGGTTCTGGTCTTAGAATAACCCTGAGGCAAATCTCATTTTCTATTTCTTATTGTCTTTATGGAATGGGAAGAAAACTCCCACACAGATCTCATAAGGAGGAAGAAGACTGCGGCAAATTCAGTTACATTTCTAAGAAAGTTTATTTATGCTCAGCCATTCAGTTTTTGCCTCTGACATGCCCCTGTATTCAATTCCCTACCTGAAATTGAGTAAAAGAGATATTCCTTTGCCCACTGAGCCTCCAAAATATTCCATTATTGTTAAAAGAAGAGGGATCTTGGATCAATTAATGGCTCAATTTCTGGGATACAAAGACACCAGAGTTAAAAGTGAAAATAAAAGTGCTCCAGGACTCACTTGTTTAGGTCTGATGAGGAGCCAATCTTTTGCAGTTCCAAGAATCGAACTTCCTTCTTGCCTTGTTGGGAAGGCACTGGGGAAAACTCATCAGAGCTAGTGCTGGGACTACTGGAAGGGAGAGGAGCTGAGTGAGGAAACAAACAAACAAACAAAGTTAATAAAAGACTAGGTTGGTTCAAAGGAACAACCTGTTTGTGACCCAGAAAAGGACAATATTAATTCACCAAACACAAAACACAGACTACAAACTTGGGGGTTTGCCATCAGGGAGAATAGAATCTTTAAACCAATTCAAACACTGGGGTTGATCTCAATTTCTTAGTTACTAAGATATGAACTGACTGAAGGGGAATAGAGGTAAATCTTGAAGCAGGAATAATGGAGACAATGAACTGGATATTAGGGACATATTTCAATGGATAAAGCAATCAGCCAAAAACTATTTAAATTGTTGCTGAGACAAAGAAGCAAAAGAGCCTTTGGGACAGAAAAGCTGTATGAATTGTATGGATATCTCTCTAACTCTGAGGGCAAAGCAGAAATGAAGACTTAAGAGATCCTGGTTTGTGGCTTTGGCAAAATCTGGACTCTCTTCAGGCCTGCAGATCAAAGCTTACTCACTTTTTTGTAGGAAACTCTTTAAGTTGTCATTCAGACTCAGCCCATCTTCATGATCCAGCACAAATTTAAGGATGGCAGCCAACTCCGACTAGACAAGAGATAGAGATGGAACAGAAAGAGAATGTATACTCAAAGTGTGGGGAATACAAATCGGCCTGCAACTACTCTTAATTTTTTTCCTTTCCCCATTTCCTGTTGAAGAGGTAGCCTGGGACTCAGTTTACTTCAAATTTCAGATAGTCTGCTTTTCCTGATTGGATTCCTCTCTTGTGTAATGATTTCAGGGAAGCAAAGCACCAAGTTTTGCTACACTCTAAAATGTTGAAGTGGAAAAACACCCCAAATGAGACCATGAGAAATATAATCTTCAATCTTTGTAGTTAGAAGTTTATTACTAGTTCTTCACCCCCTACTGCAGATGGTATTTTAACAACCCAGATGTACTACCTGAAACCTTGACAACCTGATGAGCTTAAAGAAATACTGTTTGCTGTCTGAGAATGACCCCTTTAGAGTAGTAACTTTTTGCCTTCTGTTTAGAATAGAAATTCCTTTATTATGACAAATGTATCTCTCTCTCTTCTTTCTATAAATATATGGTCCTGAGGCCATTCATTACTGACCCCTCCAGTATTGGTGTTAGGGGATCAGTCCTGGCCAGTAATAAAACGCTGCTAAAACTTCATTATTTTGATTGCCCTGTTTTTCTCTCACCTGGGCACTTCAATGTCTGTGGTTTAGTCTCCTCTTTATGGAGGGAGGAGGGGGGAATCAATAGACTGCCCCAGAGTTCCCACTCGCTCTCTTTACCTTGCTGGACCAAAGTGTTTTTTTTTTCTTTCTTTCTTTCTTTTTTTTTCTGGCTAACACTTGCCTCTATGTATTGTTCCCCTCCTTAGAATTAAAGCTCCTCTAGGTCAAGGACTATCTTAACTTTTGTATTTGTATCCTTGATGTTTTAGCACAATGCTGAGCATATAGTAAGCATTTCTTTCATTTTCTCATTCATTCATTCCATTCATCCATTCTTTCAAAGGAATCCGGGGGAAAAAAATTAAGGTTTCTTTGAACTAGAGGAGAAAAGAGGAAAGGATCTGTGCATGAGGTTCCAGGGGGCAAGTGGTTGTCAAGTTAAGACATGGGGGATAGAAATCAGAGTAGATAAAGGGTGGGTAGATAGGAATTTAAAAGGCAGAGCAGGATAAAGGCCATTTCAGACAAAGGGAAAAATTATAAACAATGAGACTGAGGATAGGGAGTGTGTGCATTTATAGAGATAGAAAGTAGGTCAATTCAGCTGAGAAGAAAATTTGTGGGGGAATAATAGAGGTAAAAACTAGAAGGTTAGGGTGGCACCCCATGATGGACTATGACAGAAACCTGCTCTGAGAACTATGTCCATTCAATCTATCCCAAATGAAACTAGAAGGCTAACAGTAAAAAAAAAAAAAAAAAAAAAAGGAATGGCAACAACAGCTCCAAAGCAACAGAATAATGTAAGAAAGAGGCCATAGTTTTATTACCCCATCCTCCAGGAGAAAAGATTAAAATTTTAAAATGGGGAAAACTAATTATGAAGCCAGTTCGGTGTGTGGAGAAGCAAGGGCTTACCTGGATTTTGTAGTCAAACTGGTTCCAATCCCTCAGGCTTTTGGAACTCATGGTGGAATGGTATAAGAGTAACATGATCACCTAGAATCAGTTATGAAGACAAGTTCTAAGTCACTCTTTCCCTTCTCCAATGCTCCCAACTTCAGTCTGTATATCCATTTATATACTATAATTACACCAATACCCAGTGGTACTGTCTTGTGTATCTGCCTGCCTTATTGGAACTAAAGTGTAGGAACTTTTGAGGCTAAGAATCTTGTTCTATATTCCTCAGCCTATGTAATAGACAACAGGGCAATCATGGGTCAGCAAACACTGACCGAACACCTATGATCCTGAAATATCTACAATGGAAAAGATCCTACGTTAGCATGCATCATATGTCCAGATAATTTCAGGTCCAGGACTGTGAGGAAGAGGTTTGAGGCATGCTGTATAGAACCATATTATTAAAACCTAATAAACTGAGAGCCTAGATGGGAAATAAACCTAAATTAAAGCTGGAAGGTGACACTGTTCTATTTCTCAAACAAGATCCACCTGCTGGCTTGTTCCTATCTTCTATTCTGCAGATATTGCTGACACGGGGACAAGTTAACAGTATCCCTGAACTGAAAGGAGAATTCACAGATTATGTGAAAAAGACAGAAGAAGCTGTGTCTACTTCAACTTTTCTTTTACCTTCTTCTTTGAGCAGGTAAATGTCTAAACTAGCCAAGGCAGGTAGATGTACAGGCTTTGTTTATTTATGAGAACAGAGAATCACAACATCTCTACATACAGGACTATAGGCTACGAGGTTCTATCCTGCATTACACACCCCCTCAGGTACATGCACCATTAGTTACCTTGGCCAACTCCAACTCCTCTCCATCTTCCAGCTTCTGCACAGACACGAGGCTCTCTGTGGAGGTTTGATGCTTGCGGTTCTCTACAATGACAAAAAGGCAGGAAAAAGGCAGAAGTGAATATACTCTAAATGCTGTGTAAGAAATATGCTAGCCATAATCAAAGTAAACTTCTAGATCTTTTGGAGCCATGAAAATTTTGCCCCAAGTGTTATCTGTCAGAATCTATGAATCATTATGTACTGTTATTTGACATTGAAAAAAAGTAATTCACATCTCTACATTAGAGGGAGTAAAATTAAACCATGTGCATTTATAACAGCTTTATCCCACATCTGTTGACCCCAACTCCAGTGTTCTATCTTATATTTAATAAAGTCATATCCCAAAGTATTCCTCTCTGCCCAACTCCTAGCTAACATGTGAGCATGCTGTATCTCAGCAACTGTCTATTCTGCCTGACCTTTGATTTTTTAGTGACTCCAAACATGATATCCCTGAAAGTCATTGGCCAGTCAATACCAATTGGCTGACAGACTGGTAAACAGAGTTCCAAAGACATCTATATCTCTCTTACAACACTGATCTTTCCCTGCTTGAAGTTGCAGGATTAGTTAGGGAAGACAAACTTGGGGGAAGAGAGGACAAGAAAGAGGAGAAAAGAGTGATAATGTCTACTTTGGCCTGAAATAGTACTACCTATCTAGTGCTATAAAAGCAATCTAAGACTTCTAAGACAGATTATAAAGTCACAACAGAACAGGTTATGAATTCTTATCTGGCCAGGATTTTAGAAAGGCCTTAAAATCTAACTCCACCCTCAAAACTCCTTTATGTTATCATCCATCTCTTCCTCTTTTTATTCCTTATCTCTGAGAAAAGGTGGTCTTTCTCTTTGTTGAGGCTGACCTCTACTCCAATGCCCTTGAATTCATTCCTACTCATCTAGCTTGCTCCACCAGACCTTTCTTTTTTTTAATTTTGAACCTTTGCCTATCTAATAACTTTGTTCACCAAAAAAAAAAAAAAATCATTTGAGCCTACTCTATCCTCTAAAGTTAAAATTCTATCTCTTCTTTCCCTTTCATTGCTTAAATCCTTGAAAACAATTTCTACAATCCCTGCCTTCTTGTCCATTTCCTTAGTAATACCTAGCATTTTCCATCCATTCACTTCTTAAAAGTCACTTGCAGTGACTTGTGATTGCATAAGTAGAACTGCTTTCTTTTCAAGGTTACCAAAAATCTCCTCTTAGAAAAATCAAGTAGTTTTTTCTCAATCTCCCATTCTATTCATGACCTCTTTACAGCTTGACACCATCAACTATCCTCTTTCCTTCTGTATATTTTCTCTTCCTTTTGTTTTTGTGGCATTGTTCTTTCCTGTTTTTTCTACCTTTTCAAGCCATTTTTTATGGTTGGATCATCATCCACCTCCCATCATTGTACAGTGGATACCTCCTAAGAATCTGGACATTCTTCCTTTTAGTATTTTCTTCCAAGATTATCTTGGGCAGTTCAAGGTTCAATGAGCTCTCTAAACAGATGATTTCCTAATCCATATATACTGCTTTAATACCTTTAACTCTAGTCTTTGATTTTCAGCTGTTAATTAGAGAACTCCTAATGGAGATCCATTAAATTCTTCAACTTCCCAAACTTGCCTTTTCTACAAATTAGTGCAACCTTTTTTCAATTCTACTGCCTCATCTCTACCATCCACTGCCTTTTTTGCATGACAATAGCTAAACACTAGCCAAGATTATTAATACCTCTTTTCTGGATTACAGTAACAAATTCTCTCTTTCTGCTTAGAGCCTTTCTACTTCAAATGATTTTTACCACAGTTAACAAATTATCTTCTGAAAAGAGTATAGCCCTGTCACTCTGCTGTTCAAAGAACTTCAGTGTCTCCTCATTGTCACTAGAATAAATTAGCAATGCCTTGGCCTGGCACCAAAGCCCTTCCACAACTTGGCCTTATTCACATTAGTCATCTTCCAACCAAGCAGGAACAGTAGAAGCTCTTGGTACATGATACCCCATCTCTCATTTCCTTGCTAGGAAGCTCTCTGCCCTCCATATCTTCTGCTTCCTTCTAAGCCCTTCTTCGGAGTTACTTTCTTTGATATTTTCCCACCCCCAAGTGCTAGTGATCTCTTTCTCTTCAAATGAGTATAATCTGAATCTTTCTAGTAGATTGTCCTGAGGCTTTGAGGGAGTGCAAAGATTGATAAGTTCTTGTTTTTCTACCTTCAGGACCTAACACCTTACATATAGTAAGCACTTAATAAAAGTGTATTATGAATTTAATGAATAAATTCAGTTAACTAAATTGACCTGAATCAGTAGAAACAATGTGATGTCATGGAAAGTGCTTAGCTCCGGAGTCACATGTTTTGGACTGGATTTAGCTCTGATAATTACTGCAGTCAATGCCCTGGAGTCACAGGGCAAACTGGGTAATATTTCTGAACCTACGTTTCCTCAGCTACAAAACTGGAATTACAATATGCACTACGTACCTCACAGGGTGGTTGTGAAGAACATTGTTTGTGCCTTAAAGGTACTATAGAAATGAGACTTATCTTACTGTTTTTACTTTTTCAAAATTTTTATTTGTTCCAATTCACCTTCCTACAATCATGTAAGAAAAGGGAGATACCCCTTCTCTCCACCCCACTGTTTTATAGATGAAGAAAGTGGAGTTCAGGAGGCATTAGTCATCACACCTACATATCAGGGGCAGCTGTGGGGACATAGCTGGCTCGGTCCTATTTATTCCCACTATACATGAGAACAGGCCTTCTCTTTTCTCCAAAGTCCCTTGCAATGTTCCCTTCTAGCTTCCTGGTCCTCAAGTATAGGAAAAAGAAATTCCTCCTCCAAGAAGATGGGAATGATTCTTACTCTGCATAAAGTTGGAGATGAAGTTGAATCTGTCCAGCAGAGGCTGCTGCAGGATCTGTTGCCCCTCTTCAGTGCCATGTCTAGAGAGAAAGGAAGAATTAAAACAAAGGTGCTTCTTTCTATCCCCAAACGTCTCCCTTCAAATCCTGCTCTGCCTGAGGCCTAAAATCACACAGGTAGGGTAGGCAATCCCTATACTTGTCTCTGCAAAACAGAATAAGAAACAGTTTACCTACCATTCATAGACTTACCTTCTGTATCTAAGATTTGCTACTACATAAAGAAGGAAGAATGAGGGATGGAGCAATGAGTTCTCCACCACTGGAGTTCTTCAAGGAGAGGTCGAAAACCTATTCTTTAAAGATGTTAGAGAGTCAAAGTGCTTTTGGAGCTAAGTTAGATACTCTCCTAAGGTTCTTTCCAGATAGAGTTCTTTTTTTTACATCCTATTTTTAATAATATTTTATTTTCCAAATACACGTAAAGATGGTTTTCAATGTTCACTTTTGTAAGACTTTCTGTTCTAAATTTTTCTCTTTCTCCTTTACCTTTTCCCTCCTCAAGATAGAAAGTAATCTAAGATAGGTTAAATATATACATTTCTTTTAAACATATTTCCACATTTGTCATATTGTGCAAGAAAAACCAAAGGGGAAAAAGCATGTGAAAGAAAAATGTGAAAATGCTATGCTTCAATCCATATTTCATCTCCATAGTTCTCTCTCTGGATGTGATTGGCATTTTTCATCCCATCTAATGGAATTGTCAAGTCTATCACAGTTGACCATTAACAATATTATTGTTACTATGATTCTGCTTCTTTCACTCAGCAGCAGTTTATGAAACTCTTTCCAGGCTTTTCTGAAAGCAGCCTTTTCATCATTTCTCATAGAATAATAATATTCCATTACATTCATATACTATAACTTATTCAATTATTCTCCTCTGATGGACATCCATTCAATTTCAACTTTCCTGACACTATAAAAAAGGCTGCTACAAACATTTTAACACTTGTAGGTCTGCCCTTTTATCATTTCTTTGGGATATAGACTTAACAGTGACACTACTTGATCAAAGGTTATGTACCAGACAAGTTTCTGCTTGATCAAAGGTTATGTACCAGACAAGTTTTTAAGACATTTTTATGATCTGGAGAAGGCTGAGGCCACATGTACTACTTAACTGTACTTAACTAAGTTCTTTGCTCAACAGTCTTCAGTGGTTCTCTATTACCCATTATAAAAATCTTCAGAGACTCACTCATTTATGATCTGGCACCATTGTTTCTATCAGTCATATTATTTATATCAGTTACTCTAAAATTTACTCAAAGTGGGCAATTCTCTGCCTTTCCAAATATTTGCACTTTCATGACTTCACATACATTGTTGCCTCTGTCCTGAATGTTCTTTGTCTTGCTCTTTACCTATTAAATTTCCTATAAATTTTTAAAAAACTAACTCAAATATCACCTATTCCAGGAAGCTCTTCTCACAACTCTTTAGTCAGTTCTAAGTTTTTGCCCTTTGGATCTTTACTTTCTCGTGTTCTTAGTGTTACTACTCATATGTTGTATATTATGATTATCTGTATTGGTATCTTACTAGACTTTCATCTCTCTGAGGAAACTGTACTTTATATCAAACCCTTATATTTCTGCCCATCTCAAACCTGAGCTTTATAAATAGTACATTTGTAGTGGTCATGATTTGTTTGCAATTTTCAAGATTCCAGAGAAATGGAAGGAAGTAATGGAAGAAGGAAGAATGGGCAAGGTTAAAAACAGAGGATAGAAGGAAGAATGATTGGAAAGCTGGATCCGTGAATTCTTGAAGAATTACAGAAGAAAGGGCAAGGCATTAGAAAGTCCTAGACATGGCAAAGGATAACACTGAGTGGCGACTGTGGAAATATTGGGATTTGACCAACAATTGAAAATAAAGCTAAAAAAAGTGGTGCTCTGGAAAGAGAGGGGAAAATTCACCACAAAACAAATCTGAAGGCAAACACAATCTGTGAAAATACCAGTTACATGTTTTGCCAGAATTTGAGTATGAGAATAATTATTCTCTCACTCTCTCTGGTGTTTGCCCAGTAGGCTGCACAAAACGGGAATAGAGCCAACTAAGATGAAGAGGAAAGTTCTCAAATCAGAGTAAACATCAACAGCTTTGCTGATAGCAATGGGGAAAAAAAGGAACAAAAGTTGGGCTTTAACATTCCTTCTTTTCCCTGCTTTAATGACTTCTGCACTTTTACCTGCCCCAACTCAGAATGGCTCTCTCCTTCCATTTAAATACTGAACATCTTTCAAGGACTACTTCTTCCAGGAAATCTCTAGTATGTGAGTCCTAGTCATATTTTCGACTTTTACAACTATTATATCAAAGTCAGAGTTACAAAGTTTTGTACTTAAACCATCTCTAACAATTTAATGTATCTTAGGTTGTAATAAGCTCCTGGCAGGCAGAGATCATCTTATGGATCTTGGTATTCTCTACCACGCCTAGCACAGTGCTCAAGGCATCCTGATTGGCAGGCAAACTCGGGACTAGCTTACACTATGAACAAAGGGGAAAGAAAATGTGATTGGTTAACTCTCATTGCTTTGGTCCTCTGGTAGAGCTTAGCAATAAATCTTCACTGCGTTGGCCACAATAAACACTTCAAAGCTGTCTACTTTGATAGTACTTTTTTTACTGTTTTAAAAATAAAGTTCTAACTTGTCATCCCAAGAAGTAGCAAAGATTGAATTCCAAGTAAGGCAGACCCAATGTTGATCCTTCCTTAGATTGTGAGCTTTCACACACTGAATAAGCCTTTTTCCACCCAACTAAAAGCCCTGCTTAATTCTTACAATTCTTTCCCTTATTCTTCTTAATGATTCACAAATGGAAAGGCTCTCTGAAGTTAGCAAGTCCAAATTGTACTTGAAGAGAAATTCCCTTTTTTGCTTGAGAAATTCTAGTGATGGAAACTCACTACTGCCACTGGTCCAAGCCTAAGAAGAATATACTTAATCCCTTTTTTATAGTCTTGGTTAAAAGGTAGTGATCATGTTTTCCCCATATTCTTTAAAAACAAAAATTGTTAATTTCCATTGACAAGTATAGGTAACAAATATATAAACAAGGGCAAAACAAAGGAATGATGAGTTTTCAAAATGAAAAACAAAAACAGAAATTATAAATTATATATGTCTATAAAAGTCAATTTACAGATTAGCTCCACTCCAAAAAGTGGATGTTCATGCTGCTTTCACCAGTAGAACCTAGTATGTTCCGGCTTTTTTCAATCATTTTTTAGCTTCAACCTGGATTTTCTGGCTATTATTTTGTTCTCATCTTCTATATAATTAGTCAACCTGTATTTGTTTCTGCTGTTCCTTTGGCATAGCCCCAGTGAGCCTCTCTCCTTAGTACCCTTTTTCATTTTTCCTTCTGTTCAATGGTGGGGTTCTCAGCTTCCTAATTTAATTCTTCATAAGGAGGGATTAGAACAGATTATCCCTAAAATTTTTTCCTTACATTTCAGGGCCTGTGAAAGACTTTCCTGTAAGATGCTATATACATACATGCCCCACCAATAGCATATACATATCAAGCAATTGGTTAAAAGATTGTGCTCAGGTTGACACTTCAATTTTTACCCTAACCATCTGTTTATTTAATCAACTTTAAATAATTCCTTTCTCCCGGCCTTTCACTCATGTCTTCCTCTAAGCAAGATTCAATAACAGAGGAAGATATCCAAAAGCCTGAGTAGTTTAGCCAAAGAGAAAGGTCTATTTCCAAAAGGAAGCATACTGTTTACAACATATAATCAACTAACAAAATTATCTTAGTTTTTGTTCCTCTGCAACCTGAACTCAGAGGTCTAGGCAAAACCTTAGGAGGTTCCTTTCTGGCTTCCTTCCAGAAGGTAGTTCTTCAGAGAATGATATTGAATCTTTGGTCCCACCTGCTATGTCCCACTGTCTGCAAAGGTTATCCAGTCTGAGCCAGAGATATATCTACTACTATTATCCCTTTACTTTGGAGATATAGAGCATCATCACTTGGTTGCATACAGTCCCAGTGTAGCCTCATCCCTAAGCAAAAGATCCCCAAGAAAACATAACATGACAATAAAGATGGAACAAAAGTAATTAAAAAAAAAAATTAAACTACAGTCTCTCTTTATTCATTAATCCATTAAGTACCTGTTGAATACTGACTCATGTACATAGTACAATGCTAATTGGGAGAAGTAGTACATAAATAAGGTATTTTAGGCATTCAGGGAAGGGGGAGAGGGGTCTATATGGGCTGAAGACATCTAGAGGATTTAAGTAAGTCTTGACCTATATACTGAAAGGCTGAATATGATTTGGAGAAAGAGGTGAGGGGAAAAAGAGCCCTAGGTGGATTAGGAAAAAATTTTATAAGGAAAATGATATAATGGAAACAGCATTTAAGAAGATTAGCCTGAAATCAACGTACAGATTGTATTAGAAGACAGGCTGTGGTTTTAGGTGAAAAGACCACTTAGAAAGCTAGTACTGTAAATGAAAAACAAAATGATGATGCCCTGGGCAAGAAATGGTAAAGGACAGACACTTTTAAAGAAGACTCAATAGGAGGACAATTGTTTGGCTAGGGTTACAGGTGAGGAGAGGAACAATCAAAAATGACTGAGGTTTTAGGAGAGCACATTTGAAATATCTCTGGAGAAATTTCAAGGAATCATAGAATCAGACTGAAATCTTCTAAGAAAATATGAATGTTCAACAGAAAAAGCCTTAGATTTAATACTTTTTTTTAAAAAAAAAATCCCATCTCTGCACATGGTCTTAAGCAAGTCACTTAAATCCCTATGGACATGTTTCTTTATTTGTAAAATAAGTTATACTAGATGACCTTTGTGGTTCCTTCCAACATTAAATCTATGTATGATCCTATAAGCTCAGAAGGCATCTAATCAAACTTCTTCCCCTCTCCCTCATTCCCCTCCCCCTTTATTCCCAATTCTTTCCTTTATGGCCAAATAAAATAACTCAAATCACAGTTCCACATATATGCCTTTCAGAATCCTTGTAACCAGGAATCATGGTCCTCTTCTTGGTTCTTCTCTTTTCCAGCTAAATACTTCCAGCTTCTTTAACTAATCCTTCCACAACCTAACATACTGTAATTTCATCACCCTGTTTTCTTCTAAAGAACTTCTAGTTCGTTAGCATTCTCTATAAATATGGCTCTATAACTAGATATGACACATGAGGACTTAGTCTAATTCACAAATGCTTGCAGAATTGCTAGACCAATTCACAGCTCTCTCAATATTATAATGTGCTTGCTTATCTTTTCATAAGTCCTCCAATAGTAACTTCCCATCTTTTGACAAACTTGACAACTTTCTGAGTATAAGGTAAAATCTCAAAGAGTTGTTCTGGTGTGTACTTCTCTTAAAAATAATGACTTATAGCAATCTTTCACATAATTTATAGTTTACAATTCTTTTGAGAAGTTTGTTCATCTCTTTTGACTACTTAACCATTTGGGAATGGCTCTTGTCATACCAATGAAATCAGATGTTACTCAAAGATAATGGATGCAAAGATTTAAGTTTGTGCAAAAGATTTCCCATTTCCATGTAAATAAAATGATCTATCATCTCCCTTGAGATTTTGTTTGGTCAAAAATTCTTTCTCTAACCATAGCAGTACTTGACTTAATTTTTAATTTTTTAATTTAAATTTTTTTCTGCCATTAAAAAAAAATCTCTTAAAAATGACCTTTAATACTGTGGCTGTATATCTATTTTTAGCATTTTTTTATATGTGATGTAAGATGTTGGTCTGAGCAATATTTCTGCTAATCTTCTGGGAAAGAGCATTTGCAAAGTAGATATCAATGCAGCACTCAGGTATCTGATAAGAAAGAAGATTCCTGGCATAACCAAGCCTTTGCCAACTAGCCTCTTATAGTACCTCAGAAAGATCTCTGGATTTGGAATTAGAGGACATGAGACTGAATTCTATTCTCTGCTATATATCATCTTTATGATGATTAGGCTTGATTTAATCAAGTCATTCTACACCGAAAACTTAATATTATCTCTGTTTTAGCCTAAGCCTTTAAACTAGGGGATTTCTCCCCTTCACTCCCAACCCCCTCCAATTTCACTATAACTACTGAGAGAGGGATTATTCTGGAATGCTTTTTTCCTAGAGAGTTCCATAATCATCAAGAATTACCATTTATACTCCTATCCTCAAGAGTCAAGATGATTCCTCTTTCCCAGGTAAAGCTTTCAGAGACTAGAAGAAAGCTAATTTCTTCCAACCCTCAAATATTACCTTCTGTACTTAACATCTCAAGGCTCTTTTTACCTGATCCCTGAATGGACCAATCTATAACTCTTTTAGTCACCCAATGCTTGTCCCATCACTTTAGGGCATTTCATGCACTGAGGAGAGAAGGTCTAGAGTACTATATCTCCAATTCGGTAGTCCCTTGCTTCCTTTAAAGATCACTGGAGATGAGAAGGTTCCTACTCACATTCGATTGATGATCTGGATGAAGATGTTGCAGTCTTGGAGCTCTATCAGTGATGTCACAGGTTCAGCGACCTGGAGGCTGTTCACCTGCAAGACAGAGGAGAGCCAGATAAAGCAGTAGTCACTGGCACTTAGCAGGACAGTCTCAAAGGTCAGACCTTACGCTTAGGGCTCAGGTCAGTGCTACATTAAACTGACTACTGGGGCTGTGTGAATAGAATCATGAAAACAGATGTGATATTGTAACGAAGTTACTGTGATGACAGGGAAGATTAAAACACCAACTCAGAAAAGAACAAAATGCCACATGAGAAATCTCAAAGGGGGGAGGAGGGTGAGGATGACATCTAGATTTCCAACCTAGGTGACCAGGAGGTTGATGGAACCCTCAATAGTTATACAGAAATTCTGAAAAGAGGAGGATTTGGTAGAAGATTTGTTTTAGATATTTTGAGTTTAAGATATCTATAGGACATCCAATTTAAGACACTTAATAAACAACTGGAGATTTAAGACTGGGGATCAGAGCAAAGTTATTAGAATAGGGCTGGCTAAGTAGATTTGAGAAACATCAGAATAAAGATAATTAAATCCAAGTGAAATGAGATTACCAAATAGTATAGAGGATGATAAGAAGAGGGCCCAGAATAGCCCAGTAGGACATCTATGGTTAGCTTAAGGGGCTTAAATAAAGATTCAGCAAAGGAGACTTGAGAGGGAATGGTCAGATAGGAGAACCAAGAGAAAGATATCCCAAAAACCTAGAGAGAAGACAAATACTGGGATTTGATCCTAGAGTTTCTGACTAAAAATAAAGCTATCATTAATATTCAAAACCAGTCTCTGTTGGCAGGAATTTATCATATTATCAAATGTAAGAACTTGCTATGAAAAGTAGAGATGTAAACCAGACTGGGGGGAAGGTATGCCTTAGACTTAAATAGTAAATCACTAAGTTTAATAATAGTAATTACTTGCAAATGGTTTTTGTTCATTATAAAAAGGGATGGACCAAGTAAGACTAAAAGTCTGAAGAATGAATTATATGTTCAATAATAATTAACTTTCTATATGATCTTAGTCCTCAATTTCAAATAGGTATAAATAATAATGAATGTAATATGTTACAATGAAAAAATGAAAAGAATTGTTACAATGAAAAAGGCATTCTATATTTGAGCAAAGCTTAGAAAATTGTAAAATGCTGGATAAAAACTAAAAATGACTGTCCTAGGCAATAAGAATATTATAAACCTAGCAAGATATCTCTTATCCCCCAACACACTGTGGCAGTTTCTTACTTTCCAGACCCCAACCCAAAGTTGATTGCAACTTTCTCATATCCCTCAGCTGTTCTCCCCTCTCCATCTATATTCCAGGAAGGGGTCTAGGCCTGGCAATTTTTATTTTCCTTCTGATTTTCCATATTTTGACACCAAGGCCCAAGAAGGATGTGTCCTATCAGTTCTTTTATTTACCTTTCCCTATTAGAAAATAAATTCCTGGAAGAGGGAAAAAGAGAGGGTCAGTCATTCTTTTTGCTTGTTATTTGTAGCTCTAGAATGTAGAACATTGCAGGACACATATGAGTTCTAAATATATCCTTGTAGCTTTGTCTATTTGGTAGAATTGTGAAAAATAATGATATTCAAGTCATTTCAGCTAAAATCATCAAAATAAATGGACAAGTTTGCTTGTTGTTCAACCCATTACTCTATTTTGTCTTGTGGTAAGACTTTTGTTTTTTTTTTTAAAAGAACAAGAATGGAATATATCAAGTTTGTAGTTTTCCCCAATATGCTTTCTTCATAGGACAAAAATAGTAATTTAAATGTGAAGGTTAATGATGCTGAAAAGGCTTTGTATTTTCATATGACTGCCTCATAGATGGCCCAAACATGAGTCCTACCTGATGGTGTAATGGAAAGTGTATGGGGTCAGAAGAGCTGTCTGTATAACCTCTAAGTCACCTTTCCAGAAGAGGAACTGAAGAGTTGGATTAAATTGCCTTCTCTAAGATCCCTTCCAGCTTCAAGCCTTGGGACCATACAATCTCATGAATTCACTAAACTCAGTAAAGTAGGGAAAGAAAGCAGGGCTCTCCTTATTGGAATTTTCAGAACTCTAGGACATTGTTTGTAAATCAATGGAATAGAATATAATTCTAGAATATTTTGGATTTGTGGTTCATTGCTTTCTCATTTTATCTTTTAAAAATTTAACTTTCTTTTCCCCAATCAACAAAAATTTATTATCTTCCTCCCACTCATCCATTAAAAGAAAGAAAAAACCCATTTAACAGCTATGTTAGTTAAGCAAAACAAATTCACACATTTTATATCTTCTATTTAATCTTCACACCAACCCTGTGAAGTAGGCAGGACAGAAATTATAATTTCCAGATGAGGAAACTAAGGCTCAGAGAGATGATAGTTATATGACTAGTGTGTAATAGGGTAAAGAATTTTTTGTTGTTGTTAGGCAATTGAAGTTAAGTGACTTGCTCAGGATCACACAGCTAGAAAGTGTAAAAGTATTAAAGTGTCTGAGGCCACATTTGAACTCAGGTCCTTTTGACTTTAGGCCAGTGTTCTATGTACTATGCCATCTAGCTGCCTCAGAGCCAAGATTAAAAGAAATTATTACCTAATAAAATTCATTCCCTCAGAAAAATTTATTAAGAATCTACAACATCTGTAGCTAGAAACTGGAAGATGAATGGATGTCCATCAGTTGGAGAATGGTTGGGTAAATTGTGGTATATGAAGGTTATGGAATATTATTGCTCTGTAAGAATTGACCAGCAGGAGGAATACAGAGAGGCCTGGAGAGACTTAAATCAACTGATGCTGAGTGAAATGAGCAGAACCAGAAGATCACTGTACACTTCAACAACAATACTGTATGAGGATGTATTCTGATGGAAGTGGAAATCTTCAACATAAAGAAGATCCAACTCACTTCCAGTTGATCAATGATGGACAGAGGTAGCTACACCCAGAGAAGAAACACTGGGAAGTGAATGTAAATTGTTAGCACTAATATCTGTCTGCCCAGGTTGCATGTACCTTCGGATTCTAATGTTTATTGTGCAACAAGAAAATTATATTCACACACATGTATTGTACCTAGACTATATTGTAACACATGTAAAATGTATGGGATTGCCTGTCATCGGGGGGAGGGAATAGAGGGAGGGGGGGATAATTTGGAAAAACAAATACAAGGGATAATATTATAAAAAATATATATAAAAAAAAAAAAAAAAGAAAAAAAAAAAAGAAAAGAGCCACATTCTGGCTCTCTCCAACAAGGAGAGGATTCAAACCAGTGCCACTTGTTCAGTGATGAAGAGAGCGATCTACCCCCAGACTGAGAGCTATGGGAACAGAGTGTGGACCACACAACATGACATTTTCACTTTCTGTTGTTGTTTATTTGCATTTTGTTTTCTTTCTCAGTTTTTTTTTCCTTTCTTCTTAATCTGACTTTTTTGTTACAGCAGTTTTTATTTATTTATTTATACAGTTACAGCAAGATAACTGTATAAATATGTACACATATATTGGATTTAACATATATTTTAACATATTTATCATGTATTGGACTACCTGCCAGTTAGGGGAAAGGAGGGGAAAATTTGGAACAGACAGTTTTGCAAGGGTCAATGTTGAAAAATTACCTATGCATATGTTTTGTAAATAAAAAGCTTTAAGGAAAAAAAAAAAAAAAAAAAAAAAAAAAAGAATCTACAACATCCCAACCTTCTTCCCAGTCATTCAGCTTTACAACCCTACTATCTGAATTTTTCTCTACTTCCCATACCCAACTGTCTAGGTCCTATTGAATTGATCTCTCCTAATTTTGCATTCATCCCCTTCTCTCTCCTGGGTTGATGAAGATGATAAAGCTAGCATTGATATCCTATGATATACTCATAAGCCATATCCTAGAGTTCTCATCACCTCTTGCCTAGATTATCACAACTAGTCTTTCCATACTCCATCCCATCCTCCAAACTGTGGCCAAAGTTCTTAAGTATTTCCTGATCAGGTCTCTCTCCAGCTCAATAAACTCTAACAGAATATGCTTATATTTGTACTTAAAAGCCCTTCATAACCAGGCTCATTTCTATATAGTTTCCCCCTTTCTATATAGTCTAACTAAACTGATGATCTTGCAGGTCCTGCCACATAACATTCCCTCATATACTTTTACACTTCCATGCCTTGAGGGAACCCCTCCACACTTCCTCAGGTTAAGATCCTTTGTTTCCTTTATCTCAGCTGAAATATCACATTCTGCAAGGAGAACACCTTCCCCCAATTTATCAGTGCTTCCTTTCAAAAACAAACAAACAAACAACAACAACAACAAAAAAAATCCAGTATTCATTTTCTATCTATGTATACATACATAAATGCTGTTTGCCCAACACAGCCATGTAGTGTTTGTACCTCTAAATTTCAATACAGTGGTCAAAGTCAAAGGTCATTAAGCCATACAAAAAGATCCTTGAACACAGTTTTCAAAAACTATACATTAACATTATCTATGATTTACTATATTTTTATTTTGTTGTTTTATAATTGTCCCAAATATATTTTAATCTGATTTGGGCCAATCTCATGAATGTTGCAAGCCATACACAGTCACTGACTAGGTATTTGATACCTCTGTATTAGGAGATGTGCAAAAAATATTAATAAATAGAAAGTTACAGAGTATTCAACATATTTCTGTAAACTTTTACAAAACATTAAAAAAACGATTGTGGCAAAGTCACAATAGGCCATGCATAATCATTAAGCTCATTTTTAGTGACAGTAGTGTCAAAGGTCAGATGCTGGATTTGAAATCAAAGGATCTATATTAGAATCCTAGCTCTATCACTTAGCAGTAAACTTATAGTTATTTAAATTTTCTGGACCCAACTTTTTTCAATTCTAAAATCAGAGAGATAACTAAGGTTACCTCTAGCTCTAAGGCTATGATCCTAGGGAATTGGATCAATATTCAATTGTTGAAAATGAAGTTTTACCTATGATATAGACACCCAGCAATGATGCCATCACAATACATTTATTTTATAGATATTTGCTAAGGTCTGAGAAATATAAATTGTAATAGTTTAAATTTTATTATAAACATTAGCAATCCTCACTATGATTTTGGCTTCCTTTACACTCAAATAAATTTCAATACAGAACAAGTTATAATTTTTTAGTTATTTCCCTTAAGTTTTAGTAAAAGTCTTTCTTTGTACATTCCCATTTACTTTTCTGTTTACATGATGGTAGTGTTAAGATTGCACCTCTTTAGCTTTGCTTCCCCCCCCCTTTAGAAATGCTTCACAAAATTCCTTGCAGATTTCTTTATGATCCCCATACTGGTTATTCCTAAATGTATTATATTAATTAATAAACAATTTCCTATTATTGGTTCCTTTCAGAATTTTTTTTTTCTGCTCCAAGGAACGTTATCCTACAAGTATCTTTGAATAGTATGTTTTGAACAGCTTTGTTAGCCAAACTTAACATTCTCAGTATATATTCCTATTAATGAAATTAGATAAAAAACTTCTGCTACTTTTCGATTTCGTTAACAATACATGACTATATCTGTTTCTAACATACTCCACCAGCAATGTTTCATCAGTTTTTTAAAAAATATTGGTCAGTTTGAAAGTTATGAGAAAAATATGAAGTAATAATTCTGAGTTACATTAATTTGTATCCTGGATTATTAGTGAGACTAAACTTTTTTTTTTTTTTTTTTCAGAGTTTTCACCAACAATTTGCTCTCTTATCTGAAAGGGAAAGGAAATTATCTTGATTAGCTTTAACATTTCCTTATATATTTTATATACCAGGTTTTTATCTGTCATTTTTGCTCTAAATATTTTCCCAATGTTTTCTCTTATTTTACATATATACACATGTATATATGTAAATATACATCTTTTCTTGTTATAATACATTTTCTCAGACCTTATTAATTCCTTCCCCCAGTTCTCCAGTTCTCCCTTTAAGTAGAACTTGATGTAAAGTGACTTTTTATGTAATGTTAATTTTTTCCTACCTGCCCATTTCACTTAGTCTATATATAAAGTCTATTAGCTTATACTTATGAGGTGTTTCATTTTTCCCCTAAAGAGTACATCTGCTACTAGCCATAATAAAAATGTAAAGATCACTTACTGAATACAAGGAGAAGGCACAGTATCCCCTCACTGCAGATATTTGGAAACTTACTTAGAAAAATTTCTTAGTTTACCGAAATCTTTTACAATGCCCATATTATAAAGTACCTGCTTTGCACAAAAAACTTTCAAAATATTTTGGAAATGTGGATTTCTTTTAGAATTCTTTATATGAAGACAAATTTACATGATGTGAATTTATATAAGGGGAACATGTGTATAGCTATAGAGAAATTAGTACATCTGTCTTTTCCCAATAATTCTTTCTATCTAACAAAAACAAACTCTAACTTTTGTTCTTTTGTCTAGCCATTCCTTCCTCAGTCTTTTTCTATTGGATATATGAACTATTCCCCCAATTAGGAGTATACTCCAAATATCTATCCTGGGCCCTCTTCTCTTTTATCTCTAGGCAACCTCATCAGCTTCCATGAATTCAATTACCATTTCTGTTCAGATGATTTTCTGATCTCTATGCTCACTCCTGTCTAATCTCTCTTAAGAACTCGGCTTTAAAACAAAACAACTCCAGTCTCCCCCCAAAAAAGAAAAAAAAAATTAAGAGGGGGAAAAAAAAAAAAAAAAAAAAAACAACCTCCAGTCTCATATCACCAATTGTCTATAAGATATATTTCCAACCAGATGTCCCATAAGGTCCTGATATATAAGACTTTCAACATCAAAAAAACTATTGTCATAAAGAAACATATGAATAAACTATCTTAAAATGAAATTGATAATTGTTTAAACAGACTCATAAAATATTTTTTATTTTATATTTTTTTATATTTTTTATATTTTATTTTATATTTTTATTTAAAAAAAATTTTTAATAGGCATTTTTCTTCAGCATCTGTCAAAAGTCCATACAGCACCCAAACTTATTCAACAAGCTTTTAACTGCTTATCATGTGCCAAATGAGACAAGTGATGCAATACCTATCTTCAAGGAGATGAATTATCTTATAAGGAAAAGTTATTTATACACATATTAGATAGAAAATCAATTTCATGCGAGATATGGGCATGTCCTTCTTGGTCATAAACAATAATTTGTTAGTGTTCTATTACATATAGAAAAAATCCTAAATAAAATTTCATTTATATTCAAGGCAGTAATACAGAAAGTGTTTGATTTCCTTTGAAATAGTTAATCCAAAAATAAAGAATCATTTGGGAATTTACAATGTCAGAAAGTTCTCTATTTTTTAGTCAATGAACAAATAGAAAAGGGAAAGTAAAGGCAAATCATTGCAAAGTCTGGTGTTTTAGGTTTCTTGTACTGCAGTAATTCATTCATAGTATACTTTTGTTTTAAAATATTTTTACTTTTTCACTAGAAAAGGGATCATCTGAACGAAGGCATGAATGAAAATGGGTATTTTTTTTGGACTTTTACTTTTTGTTTTAAAATAAAAAGTAAATATATTAAGTAGTATATTTTAAAATGCATCATCCAATGTTCATCTTAGCAAATTATGTGCTTATTGCTAAAGAAAAATACTCAGCAGATGAGTTCCTTTTTCTATTTAAGACAATTTGGGTATTTGTTGTTTTCAATATAACAGGGTTCCCTAAAACAACATAGCAAATGGTTCTCCAAACATTAACTCTCTTCTTGGAATCAGCAAAATATCTGGTTCACGTAATAATAACAGCTCAGGCTTTCATAACAGGTTATGGTTTGCAAAGTACTCTCCTCACAATAGGCCTTTGAAGTGTGTAATCTAAATACCATTATCCTTATCTCATAAGAGATGAAACCTGAGGTTCAACACAGAGTTAAAAAACCAACCCAAAGTCACACAGTTACTAGGAAATACAGTTCAGGACTTAGAACTCAGATCTTTTGGTTATAAGACCAATGCTCTGTCCATTACACACATACACATTGCTAATTTCAGGAAACAAAATAATAGAAGCTTTTAGTGGAGCTATAAATTACAAAACATACTCAGATGAACCCCTTTAGGGAAAAAGTATATATTGTCTAAGAATAAAAGTTTCTCTCTAAATGGTGAAAAAGTATTCAAGGATCCTCTACTTAAGCCTTCTTCCAAACCCAGAAAGCAATTTTAGTTCTCAAAAAAGATATCAGTCAGGAGAACAGAAAGTTGGAAAAGTCTAAAAGGTGTTCAGTACAACTCTATGATTTCTGAAAACAGGTCAAACTAAGTTCAGAGAGTCTCAAAAAGTATGTGTGTATATATGTACACACACATGCTGCAAGGTGTAACTTGCTCCCCAAATATCATGGATTTTCAAAGAATGAAGAGATGGAAGGCCTTTTAGTTCAATTTAGTTCACACCAGTTAGCTTAACCTCCCTTATATTACACATGAGGAAACTGAACCCAAAAGATGAGATGTGACTTGGTTTAAGGTTATACAATAAAGTGGCCACCCTAGGACTAGAGATATGATTTCCCAAATCATGTCCAAGGTTTACTTTCTTGCTATCATATGTTATAACTTTCGAAATTCATTGCACCTAAAGAAAAGTCCTTTTTGCTCTCCCAAATTTCAACTGAAGGGGCTGCTTACTTTCTATTTCAAATACACAGACAAGGATGACCTCTGAAACAATTCTGAATATTTTAATTATATTCCTCACGAGAAATGAGGAGACAAAATATTAATTTCAACCTAAAACTAACCTAATTAATTATTTTACTTTTTGAAGAATAAATTCAGGGGCAGCTAGGTGGCACAGTGGATAAGAGCACCAGCCCTGAATTCAGGAAGACGAGAGTTCAAATCTGGTCTCAGACTCTTAACACTTCCTAGCTGTGTGATCCTGGGCAAGTCACTTTACCCCAGCCTCAGGGGAAGGAAAAAAAAAAAAACAAAAACAAAACCTTAAAGAGACAGTAAATAGTAAGAAGCTGTGGACATCTTCAACATAAAGAAGATCCAACTCACTTCCAGTTGATCAATGATGGACAGAAACAACTACACCCAGAGAAGGAATACTGGGAATTGAGTGTAAACTGTTAGCACCACTGTCTATCTACCCAGGTTACTTATACCTTCAGAATCCAATTCTTAACATGCAACAAGAAAATTGGATTTACACACATATATTGTATCTAGGTTATACTGTAACACATGTAAAATGTATGGAATTGCCTGTCATCTGGGGAAGGGAGTAGAGGAAAGGAGGGCAAATTTTGGAAAAATGAATACAAGGGATAATGTTATAAAAAAAAAAAAATTACTCATGCATATATACTGTCAAAAAATTATAATTATAAAAATTTAAAAAAAAAACTATTGGAGACTGAATGTGGATCAAAGCATCATATTTTCATTTTTTTGTTGTTTTGTTTTTTCCTCTCATGTCTTTTCCTCCTTTTAATCTGATTTTTTTTTGCATAGAATGACAAATGTGGAAATATGTTTAGAAAAATTGCATATGAATAACCTACATAGGATTGCTTGATATCTTGGGGAGTGAGGAAAAGGGAAGAGAAGGAAAAAAAATTGGAACACAAGATTTTGCAAAGATGAATGCTCAAAACTACCTTTTGCATGTATTTGAAAAAATAAAATCCTACTGCATTTTTTTTTTAAAGAACAATCCAAGAAAAACAGGAATATTGTGGAAAGTTAATCAACTAGAAAAGGAGATACAGAGTCTTAAAAGAAGAAAATGATTCTATGAAAATCAGAACTGGGCAAGGGGAAGTTAGTGAAGCTACAAGACCAAAAAATAACAAAATAAAATACAAAGAATGAAATAATAGAAGAGAATGCAAAACATCTTATAAGAAAAACAGAGGGCAGCTAGATTGTGCAGTGGATACAGCACCAGCCCAGAATTTAGGAGGATCTAAGTTCAAATGTGGCCTCACATGCTTAACACTTCCAAGGTGTATGACCTTGGCCAAATCACTTAACCCCAAGAAAGAAAGAAAGAAAAAGGAAAAGGAAAAGGAAAAACAGATCTGGAGACAGATCAAGAGAAAATATAAGAATAATTGGACTACCTGAAAGCTGTGATAAAAAAAAAAAAAAAAAAGATTTGACACAATAATACAAGAAATGATCAAAGAAAATAGTCCTGAAGTGACAGAGTAAGATAGGAAAATAGAAATAGAAAAATTTCACCACTCACCACTTCAAAAAGATCCTACAAGAAAATATATAGGAACATTACTTCTAAATTTCAAAACCCCCAGAATAAACAGAAAATTTTATAAGAAGCAAATAAAAAAAATTCAAATATCCTGGAGCTACAATTAGAAATGTACAGGATTTATCAGCAGTTATAAATTTACATAGACAATCAAAAGAATTAGGCCTGCAAATGAAAATATATCCAGCAAAATTATGGACCATATTGAAAGGGCATTCAATTAACTCTTAGATTTTCATGATTTTGTCTCAAACCTGGATTCAATAGAAAATTTAACATGTAAGAGCCAACATCAAAGACTAATTCCAAAGGATTCACTAAGGACAAACTTTATGTTTTATATGTGGAAATGTAAACCATATGTTCAAAATAGACATTAGTAACTGAATAGTCCAAAAGAATAGAGTAGAACTAAGTATGATCTGACTCTAAAAAGCAAAACTGTCTAGGAAAAGGTTAAAAATGATTAATTTTATTATATTATATGAATGAGATGTAGAGGAAGAACCAAAACAGAAGGGTGGGGGAGAAGGGCTGGAGCTCTGAAAACCTACTCACATTGGCAATGGGTTAAATAGGAAGCCATTTATACATCCATACATCACAAAAATGAGTATGTGTATACAGATGTATGTATTGTTTGGGGATGTGTGTATATAAATTTATTTGTACTTAACTGTCGCTTGCCAGTGGGAGTTGAGGGGGAGATGAAAGGGGTAAAAAAGAATAAAACAAAAAGTGTACAGCAGAGAACAATAGAAAACTTACAAAGAAGCAAAGATGGACAGTCATGACTATAATGCAAGGGTTCTCACAAACTGCGGCCTGCTGAGGATGTTTGTGTGGCCCATCGGGTTATGGCAAACGGGCTGAGGGGCGGCGAACCCTCCAAACAGTCTGAGGGACAGTGAACTGGCCCCTATTTAAAAAGTTTGGGGACCACTGCTATAATGTCTTTTATTATTGTACATGCTTTGTTGAAATGCAAATTTGTTACATATCTTGAATCTTCCTTGATGTTCTGCTGGGCATATGACAATAACTTTTTTTCTTTTTTCCATTTTGTTTTTTCTTATTTTATATGTAAGTTTTTAGAAAATAAAATTTAAAAAAAAATTTTAAAACTACAACTGTAAATATGACTTTACTAAACCAATCTTAAGTTTGACATATAAATTCTATATAAAACAATTATAAGGATCTTTAATTATGTTGATGTCTATCAAAGCCCTCCTTTTACGAAATAACTAATAATTTCTTATTTTGTTTTAATTATAATTTCATACTTTAAAAGATAGAGGAACCAACAAGGAAAAGTATTATTGTGGAGCAAATTCTCACTAAGAAGGAAGAATTGATTTCTTGGGGGAAATGATAGGAACACTATTTTGACTGTTTTGATAAGGAAATCTGGGGATAGTGTGATATACACCCAAGATTTTTGGATAGATAATTTCAAAGGATTAGAGAAAGAGTAGATAGAAGCCCATGAACTAAAATTCTACAAAAGCCAAGAGTAATAGAAAGCTCTCAAAAATAAGATTGTGGGGGAAGCTAGGTGGCGCAGTAGACAGCACCAGCCTTGAATTCAGGAGGATTCGAGTTCAAATCTGGGCTCAGACACTTAACACTTCCTAGCTATGTGACCCTGGGCAAGTCACTTAATCCCAGCCTCAGGGAAAAAAAAAAAGAAAAAAGAAAAAAAGATGGTGAATATATAACAAACAGTACAATGGAAAGGGGGAAAAAATATTCAAAGAGATCCATACAAATGTAAAGGGAATCCATTAAACTTCTTAGATTTTTAAAAGACAGAAGATGCAAAGGCAGATTATAGAGTATAAACAGAAAAATATGTCATCAAACACAATTCCAAAGGACTTATGATGAAATATGCTATCCATCTTAAGATAGGGAGATGATAAAATCAAAGTACAGAATGAAGCATATTTCTTTTGGACCTCACTAACATGGGAATCTGTTTTACTTAATTATACATTTTTTATAACAAGTAATATTTTTCTTGCATTCTCAATGGGCAGAGAAGAGAATTCAGAACTGAGAATAAAATAAAATTGAATAAAAAATGTAAAAAGTCCTGATTCTTTTAAGACCTTTGTCAGAAATATCAAAACTCAGAATGAGTTATGGTGAGAAAAGATGAAGAACATCAAAATAAGGGTTCCCCCAGTCCCCCAACTAATACTGGAGAAAAGAGGACAGGATTTGTAGAACAACAAATAGTAACAGACACCAAAAAGACTTCAAAGCTGTACATCTTTTATTCTGTTTCTGGGGTCATATCTAAAGGGAATGATCTTTGAACTGTAAAGGACAGAACAAAAAATAGCTAATGGAGAGTTAAAACCCAAGTTAAGCAGAGATATGATAGGAAAAGTCATAACCTTAATTAAAATTCAAATCTCCAGGTCCTGATAAATTATAAAATTATGCATTATGACAATCAAAATTACATTTAACAAAAAGCCAGGGGAAAATAGACCAAAAAATAATTGGAAACTAAATAATCTTATACTAAAGAATGATTGGGTAAAACAGCAAATCATAGACATAATTAATAACTTCACCCAAGAAAATGACAATAATGAGACATCATACAAAATGTGTGGGATACAGCCAAAGCAATAATAAGGGGAAGTTTTATATCTCTACAGGCCTACTTGCATGAAATAGAGAAAGAGAGGGCCAACGAATCGGGCTTACAACTAAACTTACTAGAAAAGGAACAAATTAAAACCCCCCAAACACAAAACTTGAAATTCAAAAAATAAAAGGTGAGATTAATAAAATTGAAAGAAAAAAAACTATTGAATTAATTAATAAAACTAAGAGTTGGTTCTATGAAAAAAACAATAAAATAGACAAACCCTTAGTAAACCTGATTTAAAAAAGGAAAGAGAAAAAGCAAATTGTTAGTCTTGTAAATGAAAAGGGAGAACTCACCACTAATGAAGAGGAAATTAGAACAATAGTTAGGAGCTTCTTTGCTCAACTTTATGCCAATCAATTCGATAACTTAAATGAAATGGAAGAATACCTTCAAAAATATAGCTTGCCCAGATTAACAGAGGAAGAAGTAGCCTAAATAGTCCCATCTCAGAAAAAGAAATAGAACAAGCTATTAACCAACTTCCTAAGAAAAAATCCCCAGGACCAGATGGATTTACATGTGAATTCTACCAAACATTTAAAGAACAACTAACTCCAATGCTATATAAACTATTTGAAAAAATAGGGATTGAAGGAGTCCTACCAAATTCCTTTTATGACACAGACATGGTACTGATACCTAAACCAGGTAGATTGAAAACTGAGAAAGAAAACTATAGACCAATTTCCTTAATGAATATTGATGCTAAAATCTTAAATAAGATATTAGCAAAAAGACTTCAGAAAATCATCCCCAGGATAATACACTATGATCAAGTAGGATTTATACCAGGAATGCAGGGCTGGTTTAATATTAGGAAAACTATTAGTATAATTGACCATATTAATAATCAAATTAATAAAAACCATATGATCATCTCAATAGATGCAGAAAAAGCATTTGATAAAATCCAACATCCATTCCTACTAAAAACGCTTGAGAGTATAGGAATAAATGGACTATTCCTTAAAATAATAACAAGCATATATTTAAAACCGTCAGTAAACATCATATGTAATGGCAATAAACTAGAACCTTTCCCTGTAAGATCAGGAGTGAAACAAGGTTGCCCACTATCACCATTACTATTCAATATAGTACAAGAAACACCAGCTTCGGCAGTAAGAGCTGAGAAAGAGATTCAAGGAATTAGAGTAGGAAATGAGGAAATCAAACTATCACTCTTTGCAGATGACATGATGGTATATTTAGAGAACCCCAAAGACTCTGCTAAAAAGCTATTAGAAATAATTCAGAATTTTAGCAAAGTTGCAGGATACAAAATAAATCCACATAAATCCTCAGCATTTTTATACATTACCAATACAATCCAACAGCAAGAGATACAAAGAGAAATTCCATTCAAAATAACGGTCGATAGTATAAAATATTTGGGAATATATCTACCAAAGGAGAGTCAGGAATTATATGAGCAAAATTACGAAACACTTGCCACAAAAATAAAGTCAGATTTAAATAATTGGAAAGACATTCAGTGCTCTTGGATAGGCCAAGCGAATATAATTAAGATGACAATACTCCCTAAACTAATCTATTTAGTGCTATACCAATCAGACTCCCAAGAAACTATTTTAATGACCTAGAAAAAATAACAACAAAAGGTCAGAATTTCAAGAGAAGTAATGAAAAAAAAATTAAATGAAGGTGGTCTAGCTGTACCTGATCTAGAATTATATTATAAAGCAACAGTCACCAAAACCATTTGGTATTGGCTAAGAAATAGACTAGTTGATCAGTGGCATAGGTTAGGTTCACAGGGCAAGATAGTGAATAAAAATAGCAATCTAGTGTTTGATAAACCCAAAGATCCCAAATCTTGGGATAAGAATTCATTATTTGACAAAAACTGTTGGGAAAACTGGAAATTAGTATGGCAGAAACTAGGCATGGACCCACATTTAACACCACATACTAAGATAAGATCAAAATGGGTCCAAGATTTAGGCAGAAAGAACGAAATCATAAATAAATTGGAGGAACATGGGATGGTTTACCTCTCAGACTTGTGGAGGAGGAAGGAGTTTGTGTCCAAGGGAGAACAAGAGACCATCATTGATCACAAAATAGAAAATTTTGATTATGCCAAATTAAAAAGTTTCTGCACAAACAAAACTAATGCAAACAAGATTAGAAGGGAAGTAACAAATTGGGAAAACATTTTTACAGTTAAAGGTTCTGATAAAGGCCTCATCTCCAAAATATACAGAGAATTGACTTTAATTTATAAGAAATCAAGCCATTCTCCAATTGATAAATGGTCAAAGGATATGAACAGACAATTTTCAGATGATGAAATTAAAACTATTTCCACTCATATGAAAGTGTGTTCCAAATCACTATTGATCAGAGAAATGCAAATTAAGGCAACTCTGAGATATCATTACACACCTGTCAGATTGGCTAAGATGACAGGAACTAATAACGATGAATGTTGGAGGGGCTGTGGGAAAACTGGGACACTGATGTATTGTTGGTGGAGTTGTGAAAGAATCCAACCATTCTGGAGAGCAATCTGGAACTATCCCCCAAAAGTTATCAAACTGTGCATACCCTTTGACCCAGCAGTGCTACTACTGGGCTTATACCCCAAGGAAATACTAAAGAAGGGAAAGGGATCTGTATGTGCCAAAATGTTGTGTGGCAGCCCTTTTTGTAGTGACTAGAAACTGGAAAATGAATGGATGCCCATCAATTGGAGAATGGTTGGGGTAAATTATGGTATATGAATGTTATGCATTATGAAAGAAAGAGAAGCCATGACTGATGAACCCACTAAATGATCTTTGAAAAGATCAAAGTTAATACAGAGCCATTAAACATTTTTTAAATGCACAAGAAAAAATTTTTTTAAAAAATTCTGAAGTACTGACAAGCAGGGCTGTTTTGAAAGTAATATACAATGAAATATATTTTACAATACAATACAATACAATAAAATATATTTTAAATTTAGGCATAAAAAATGAAGATTTAATTTCACAGAGAATCATCTTTTGCTATTTGGTTATGTTCATGGAAATGCCCCCTTTTTTGGTTATTGAAGTTTAAAATAAAATTTTTTAGAAGTTTTTTTTCTTTATAAATTGATTTCCAAATTCTCTTCTCCTTTCTATCCCCTCCCCTAAACATTGGAAAGGCAGACAATGTGATATCAATTGTACATATGAAATTATGAAAAACTAATTTCCATGCTCCTCCAAAACAAGAAAAATAAACAAAGTGAGAAAATTATATTCTGATCTGCATTTAGAGTTCATTAGTTTTTTCTGGAGATGAATGGCATTTTTTCACCTTAAGTCCTTTAGAATTGTCTTGGATCATTGTACTTATCAGAGTAACTAAGTCTTTCACATTTGACCATTACACAACATTGTTAATGTACATAATGATCTTCCACTTCTTACTTCACATCAGTTCGTATATGTTTTCCTGTGTATTTCTGAAAACACCCTCGTCGCTTCTCATACCACAACAGCAGTCCATT
Source organism: Sminthopsis crassicaudata (assembly GCF_048593235.1). NCBI lineage: Eukaryota > Metazoa > Chordata > Mammalia > Dasyuromorphia > Dasyuridae > Sminthopsis > Sminthopsis crassicaudata. Next base: position 579,541,370 of record NC_133619.1, on the reverse strand, counting down.
ACAATTTGTTGAAATATAGGAATATGTTTAAAATGATTGTACATGTACATGTATCAGATTGCTTGCTATCTTGGGGAGGGGAAAGGTATGGGAGGAAGAGAGAAAAAAATATATGGAACTCTTATCTTAGAAAAATAAATGTTGCATTGATTCAAATTTATAAGAATTCAAGCCATTCTCCAAGGGATAAAATGGTCAAAAGATATGAACAAACAATTTTCAGATGAAGAAATTGAAACTATTTTTAGTCATATGAGAAGTGCTCTAAATCACTATTGTTCAGAGAAATGCAAATTAAGACAACTCTGACATACCACTACATACTTCTCAGATTGGCTAAGATGACAGGAAAAGATAATGATGACTGTTGGAGGGGATGTAGGAAAACTGGGACACTGATACATTATTAGTGGAACTGTGAATGGATTCAACCATCCTGGAGAGCAATTTGGAATATGCTCAAAAAGTTATCAAACTGTGCATACCCTTTGATCCAGCAATGTTTCTACTGGGCTTATATCTCAAAGAGATCTTAAAGAAGGGAAAGAGGCCCGTTATGTGCAAAAATGTTTGTGGCAGTCTTTTCTAGTGGCTAGAAACTGGAAACTGAGGGAATGACCATCAATGGGAGAATGACTGAATAAGTTATAGTATATGAACGTTACAGAATATTATTGTTCTATAAGAAATGACCAACAAGATGATTTCAGAGAGGTCTGGAGAAACTTATATGAACTGATACTAAATGAAATGAGGCAGAATTAGGAGATCATACATGGCAACAAGACTATACGACAATCAATTCTGATGGACATGGCTCTCTTCAATAATGAGATGATTCAAACCAGTTCCAATAATTCAGTGATGAAGAGAATCAGCTACACCTAGAGAGAGGAATAAGGAACTGAGTGTGGACTACAACATAGCATTTTCAGTCTTTTTGTTGTTGCTTCCTTGCATTTTATTTTGCTTTTTTAAAAACTGATTTGATTTTTCTTATGCAGCATAATAACTATATAAATATGTATACATGTATTAGATGCAACATATATTTCTATCATGTTTAATATATATGGGACTATTTGCCCATATAGGGGAGGGCATGGGGGAAGGGAGGGAAAATTGGAACACAAGGTTTTGCAAGGGATAATGTTGAAAGATTGTCCACACATGTTTTGAAAAACAAAAAGCTTTAATTAAAAAAAAAAAAATAAGAAATGTTGAAAACTATCTTTACATGTAATTGGAAAGATAAAATACTGTTTAAAATTTAAAAACTAATCATATCACAACTCATTCAGTCATTCCTCTATTGATGAGCACCTTCTCAATTTCCAATTCTTTGCCACCACAAAAAAAAAAAAAAAAAAAAAAAAAATCTACACATGGGTGCGCACACACACATTTTTACATATAGGTCCTTCTTTTTGTTTGATCTCTTTGGAATGCAGACCTGGAAGTAGTATTGCTAAGCCAGAGTATGAGGTTTCTAGCCCTTTGGGCAGAGTTTCAAATTGTTCCCTAGGACAGGTGGGCCAATTGCTACATTAGCAGTTCCTTAAGTATAGCTATTTTCCCCTTATTTGAAATGGTACCTCAGATGTATTTGAATTTGCCCTTCTCATTTGATTTAAAACATTTTCCCACATAACCAAAAGAAAGTTTTGATTCCTTCTTCTGAAAACTGCCTGTTTACATCCTTTGACCATATATTAATTAGGGAATGACTCATAAATTTGACTCAGTTTTATATTCAGCATATATTTGAGAAAACTTTATGAAACTTCTGCAAAAATGTTCACATTACTTCATTGTCTGACACCTCTTAGCATAATGTATTTTCCCTAATTACTCTTTTTAATTAGATTTAGTTTTGCTTTTGCTCTGAGAATCATGATTACTATTTGGTTTGTTTTGGGTCAGCTGAAGCATATTGGATTTTGTTCCCCCCCCCCCCTTTATTTTAATTGTATTTTTTGGTACACAAATATATACTGTTGAATTCTGGTTTCTTAATCTATTCTACTATTTACTTCCATTTTATGAGTGAGCTTATCCTATTCCCAATTCCCAGTTACTATGGGAATACTATACTCTCTCACATTTTCTACATTTTTTCTTTTCTGTTTTTATCCAGTCTCTCCTTAAAAGTCTGTTTTGCCTCCAACCACTGCCTTCTTTAATCTGTCCTTCCTTTTATCAAGCATCCCCTCTTTCTCTTATTTCCTTCTCCTCCTAGTTCCCTATTGGCTAAGTGATATTTCTTTACACTACTGAGTATTGAACCAATTCCAATGAGAGGTATTGTCAGCTACTACTTGCCCCTATTTCCCCCTCCAATTGCAAAAGCTCTGCCTTGTGCTCTTCTTTTATGTAAGAGATCTTGCATGATACTGATGGTGGCTCTACAATATCTGAATTTTTTCTTTCTGGCTGCTTAGAAGCATTTTCTCTTTGATTTGGAGCTCTGGAATCTAGCTATCTTTCTATTTTTATTCTACTTTCTGGATCTAAACTACTAGGGTAATTTTTCTTGACAATTTTTTGAAATATGATTAGGCTCTTTGATAAATGACTTTCATACAGTTCAATAACTCTTAAATTCTCTCTTTGACCTATTTTCCATGTTGTTGTTTTTTAAATGAATTATTTCATATTTTCTTTTCCCCCCTCATTCTTTTTACTTGGTTTTATTGTTTTTTGATGTCTCATGGAATCATCATAATTTCACTTGCCTGAATTATTTTTCCTCAGTTAGTTTTTGCACCTCCTTTTCCATTTGGCCTATTCTGCTTTTTAAGGCATTCAGTGGATTTTAGTGCCTCCTTTACTATTAGTCCAATTCTTTTTTTTTTCTTTGCTCTTTTTCTTGTGATACTTTTCTTACATCACACTCTTATTTCTTTTCCAATTTTTTCCTCAACCACTCATCTCTTTCTTCAACTCTTCTAGTTTGGTGGGGTCTGAAAAGTTTTGGTACTTCCAAAGTGATATAATCCTGGGAGAGGTATGATCATTGTTCTTCTGGCCTATATTCTGATTTATCCCCAGGAAAGATCACCAATTCCCTGAAGTCACAAGCTCTAGCAAGTTCTTTGCCTTGGAACTATAACCAGGGTCTCTGTGCACTTGCAACTGACCCCAATGCAGCAGAGCTGTCAATTAGTGCCAGCTGTATCCAGTACCAATAGAGATGTTCTATAATCTTTTTCTGACCAGTTGTCTGACCCCCTGAAAGTCTCTGGTCTGAGAGCTCTGAAGCTGCTCACAATTGCTGCCACTACACATGTGACCTCCAGATAGGTTTCCACCTCTCAATCTTTGTTTTCATAGGCTAGAAAAATGTCTCATGTTGAACTTTTCTTGGCTTTGCCATTCCAAAATTTAATTTAAGGTGTTATTTTAAAGTTGTTTGGAAGAGTACATTGGGCAAGTTTGGCTGGATTGTCTCTAATCCCTAACATTAAAAAAAACAAAAACAAAAAAAACACAGGACTCAAAAAACTAAAACTTGACTTTTTGACCCAGCAAGATCACTATTAGGATTATAACTCAAGAAATTAAAAAGGAGAGAAAGATTCATATGGAAAAAAACATAACAGTTCTTAGTGGTGGCAAAGAATGGGAAACTGAAAGGGTACCTATGAATTGAAGTATAGTTGAACAAGTTCTGGTATATGAATAAAATATAATTGAAGAAAGGAATAACTTCAAAGAGACTTAAGATTTGTATGAAATGATTTAAAAAGTGGATAGAATCAGGAAAAAAAATGTATACAACAAAAGGACAAACAACTCTGAAAGACTTGAGGAATTCTGATCAATACATTAATTCCAGTCACAATTCCAGAGGCTTCTAGGTGGTGCAGCAGATAGACTGCCAGGTTTTCAGTCAAAAAGATTCCTCCTCCTGAACTCAAGTGATGCCTCAGATACTTAATAACTGTGTGACTCTGGACAAGTCACTAAACCTTAATTATCTCAGTTTCCTCATCTGTAAAATGAGCTGGATAAGGGAATGGCAAACCATTACAGTATTTTTGCCAAGAAAACCCCAAATAAGGTCACACAAGAGTCACACAATTGAAAACAACTAAACACCAGCAACATTAACTACTGAAGATCATAACGAAAGAAATCAAAATCTCTGCTCTCAAGGATTTTACTTTCTATTGAGATAAGGGCATTTATAAACAAAGTATATAAAAAATGTATAGTTTAAACTTGGACTTATGACTTCTGTGATGCAGCAAACTTCCAACAAGATAACTCCCTTTTCCATTACAGCTAAGCAAAAACCCAGGAATTTATAGTCAGAAAGTAGTCTGGAGACACTGGTGACTTAAGTTATTTGCACAGGTTAAAATAGCAATTATATAACAAGAAACAATACTTTTTCAGATATTACAGAGTGAGGCCTATTCACTCTGACACTCTCTCTCATGAAAAATACAAGGTAATTATTTCATAAGCTGAGGGAATCAAAAAGGTTTCAAGGCCTCTATTGAAACTTTTTGAACTTGAAGGAAATATGAGATTCTAAAATGCAAAAGTGAGAAAAGAGTATGTTCTGAGTACAAAAAGAGGAGGGATTGGGGCCATCATGTGCAAAAGTGTACAATAGGAGACAGAATGTTCTGTATGAAAAATGGGAAAGAGGCCACTTTTTTCTTGACAAGGAGGGGAGATGATTATGTTAAATTATATATATATATATATAATTTATTTATTTTTGGCTGAGGCAATGGGGGTTAAGTGACTTGCCCATGGTCACATAGCTAGGAAGTATCTGAGACCACATCTGAACTCAGGTCCTCCTAACTTCAGGGCTGGTGCTCTATTCATTGAGCCATCTAGCTGCCCCTATATTATTTATCTAAAACTGAGGAAGTGAAGTGCCCTTTTGTTTAAAAACAAAATAAAAAATTAAAAAGTAAAAATGTTTTCCAGTATCTGAAGGTTTGTGACATAGAAAGATTAAATAAATTCTGTTTGGCAAGAGTAGAATTAGGAACAAGGTGAAAGTTACTGGGGACACATTCCAGTTTGATATAAGGAAAAACCTCAAAAATGACAACTATGCAAAATGAACTGCTTTGTGAAGTAGTAGGTGGCCAGCCCCTTGCTAGAGATTTCTGAGAAAAGGCAGATGGCTACATGTATGTATAGTCATGAGCAGATGGGGTTCTTACTGAGATACTAGAACTAAGGATCTTCAAATGATTCTTATCAGGAAAAATGAAGAAAAGTAAATTCAATAAGATTGGAGGTAATTTGGGGAGTATTTAAAATTTCTTCAAATATACAAAGATAGTAGTTAAAGTGAGTTCCTAATGAATCCTTGGAATAAAGTAAATAAACTTTCAACATTGATTTCAGTCTACGGTAGGTTTAAGCAGAGTTCAAAAGCCAGCTTATAGAAACAAAGGAATTCCTTTGCCCAACAGGAAGAAACACAAGAGAGACAATGGCAAGGAATAACACCTACCCAAGAGAGAAGTGCAGCTGCCCTGGTCTCATGAAGAGTCATACTGTTGATGTCAGATGGTCAAACCCCTGGCACCTGGAACTTAAAGAGAAAACAGTAGCAGTTTAGAGTTTGGGAAGTTGGATCGACATGCCATGTTACAAGAGAAATGAATAACTGTTTTTGTTTAAGCCCCATAGCAATCTAAATCGCATCCACTGCTTAGGCACACAGCAACATACTGGGGAATACAACAATTTTTCCAGAGATTAGAAAAGTAGCTAGTGCTGCCCCAAAGCAGATTATCACTTTGACAACCTTTTAGAGAAGACTACCGGACCAAATTCAATGTTCATGCCTTGTCCAAGCTCTAAAATTCTTTGTATAAGATGACTTTTTAAGCTAGGCCTTTGTCATATTCAATGGCAATCTCCCCCATAAGGAGAAGCTAGCAAGATCCTAAAATCCTGTCTGATTCACATAAGCAGGTTTTCAGGGAAGGGTACTCTTCCCATATTAAGTTTTCAATATGATTACTTGGGGTGGAAGGTCTTCTCAAATTTAAGTTACCTAGGATTTAGTGATAAAAGGGACATTTGGAATTGCTTAGGACATTTAGAATTTAACATTTATTTAATTCCTTTTAGATAGAGTAATTTGCTAAAACGGTTTTAGATATCCTGCTTCCTAGAATTTTAGAGTTTAGTAAAGACATGACACCAACACAGATAGCTATAACACAATCAATAATCCATTCCAATCACCATTTATATGTCAACTATGTGCAAAGTTTATTAGGTGTTAGAATTAAGTGTTAACACATATATTAGATGTTTAATTGCTATATATAAAATCAATAAAATGCTTGAAGATGTTCACATTTATAGTACTTCAGAGTTTACAAAGTCACACACAACTCCAGCACCTGAATTCAGATCCTTTGAATCTATTAACTTTTCTACAAAATCCTATTATGACTCCATGTTATGCTATTGTTACAGTCCTAGAGATAAACTAGGTTCACTGGAGATTTTAGAAGAATGAAGAAATTAAGGGAGAGTCTAAGTAATTGACTGCCTGTCCTACAGAATTGTTTTCAGAATCAGAGATGTGAAATTAATTTATTAACCTAAGTTGTTATTATTTACTAAGTCCCATTCACATAGCAAGATCTACTCATGATCATTAGGTAATACTTAAGTGATAGCTGGTCTACTCCTGGGGTAAGATTGATTTTGCTTGTATATAGAAGTCAGAATGCTGAGGAGAAATACTCCAGTTAGAGGCCAGACAAAAATACTTTCTTGGCTCAGCTTGAGTTGCCCTTGTTTTTTGGCAAAAAGACTAAGGCCAAATTTTTTCTCTGTTTATTCCCATCATGGGACAAGAGTCCAAGCTCATTCTTCCTTCTTGAGACCAAACTCATCTTTGGCTCATTCCCATCACATCTTAGGGACTTTCTTATTCCCCCATCAATCATTTCCTTTCCTGTTAATGAGACTAAAAGCCTAGCTTCAAAAAGACATTTCAATTTCTATTCCTGCCACAGAAGTAAAGGGTAAAAGTTATATTGTCATTAAAACTAAAAGGGAACTTAAGATATCACCATATATAATCCCTAGTAACTATTTTGCCCAGGGTCACACTCCATTCCCTAGTACTGTGTTTCTTAAACACATGTGGCCAAATGTTTTTGGACTTGAAATATAATGAAGAATTCTGTAATAGCAGTTCACATTTACATACTTTAATGTTTATAAATTATTTTTCTCAACAACACAAACTTGTGGAATGGAAGTATGAGTACTTTTATTTGAGGTGAAAAAAGTGATAACTGACATTAATTGGCTTGCTCAAGTTTATGCTATTAGTGCTAAAATCCAGGCTTAAAAAAACCCTGTTTCTTAACTGTCAGGTCAAACATTTTTCCATTCCACTGGTCTTGGGAGCCTAGTATCCAAAACACGCAGGTGAGGTCAAAGGAGAAATTCTGCATCAAATTACAGAAAATCAAGCCTATTTTCCCAAATTGATGTATATTTTTATATTTAATATTTGAAGGAAAAATATTTACATGACCTTGCCAAAAAGTGGTATTCACATTTCATGAAATAAAGAGAATCCTGAAGACAATTCCAATAGACTTGGGATGGAAAATGCCATCTACATCCACAGACAGAACTATGGAAACTGAATGTGGATTAAAACATGGTATCTGCACCTTTTATTTGTTTTTCTGTATCATGTTTTTTTCCCCTTTTGGTCCAATTTTTCTTGTACAACATGACAAACATGAAAATATGCTTAAAAGAATTGCACATATTTAATCTATATCAGATTGCTTGTTGTTTTGGGGATGGGGGAGGTAATGAAATGAGGGAGAAAAATTTGGAACACAAAATCTTTAAAAAATGAATGTTAAAAACTTTCTTTACATGTATTTGTAAAAATAAAATACCACTGAGGAAAAAAAAAAAAAAAAAAAAAGGAAAGGAAATAAAGAGAATCCCAAAGAACCATTGCCCTATAAAGAGTAGAAAGCAGAATGGGAGACAGAAACTTGATTAAAAAGGGTTGAAAAATATGGCCTAAGATGCCCAATTTGATAATACGAACTGTTTTTCTAATTACTATCATTTAAAGTAAGACAATGTAATATAAATACTTATTAATTTATCAAATCCAACACTTTGCTTCCAAATATTAATTTCACAAATATAAGATGGGGAATGTATGTCTAGACAGTAGTTCATCTGAAAAAGATCTGAATGTTAAGGGACTCACTATATACTATTAAGCTCAATATGAATTAAAAGTACAACATGGCAGCCAAAAAAGCTAATGTAATCTCAATCTGCACTCTGAAAAAAAAGGTGTATAGTGGTAGGGCTGTGAAATTATCAACCTCACTAGAGGGGTTTCTTATTTAGACATAGGCTTGACTAAATAGCTTCTGAGGTCTTTTTTACTCCAAGATTCTGATTTTAGAATAAGAGCAGCTGGTTCAAATCTTGGCTTTGTGATTAGTACTACTGTACTAGTATTTTATGATCTTGGTCAAGCCACAACATCTTTTACTAGATAATGTCAAATTCTAAAACCTATGAATCTGTAATAAAGTGGTTCTACCAATTGACAATCTGAGGTCTATATAGAAAAAAGTCTTAAGATCTCTGGATACTGATCATTGATTCCTAGAAACGAGCAGTTTCCCTTTCTTCCCCACCCCACTCTTAAATCATCTAGCAGCCATTATCTGCCCTCTTGAGCTACTCTTGCTGGAAAAACCAATATGGTTTTGTAATATACACACTACTCTCCCCTTATCCTGTCTTTCCTCTCAATCTCTCTGCACTTCAGAGATTGTTCCATCTGGACTCTAGATTATCTTCTAGCTCTTGATCTATGATCCTCTAATCTAAGGTATATATAGGAACATTCCTCACCTCTTGGAGTCAGCCATTCCACTGGGTTCTAAGTAAAACAGGATTAATGAATTATCCTAGAATGATATATAACCAGTCCTTCAGCTCAAGAAGAGTACACTATGGCTTTAAAAAGACATTGGCTAGGAACCCAAGGGATTTCAGCCAGAGCTCCATCTTCTCCTCCCTCCCTCTGAAATCTGAGGAAGGCCCCACCCATAAGACACAGCCATGGTGATGGCGACACAGAAAAACAGGGTGATTCTCCTCACTCACAGAACCCGAGGCCATTTTAGAGATCTCAGGCTAGCTCGGATCCCACAATTCTGAATGATCTTCAGCATTTGTTCCCACAGCTTTTTCATTCTTCCCATCTTTGATGCCTAAACAAAGGGTAACAATGGTTCCTCTTTCCTTTGGACTTTTCAGGAAAGACCTAGTAGCCACCTCACATTTCCAAAGTTGTGATAAAGCATCTAGACTCCTCCCCAGCAGGATCTACTCCCACATTTTTATATTTAACCCTCTGAGTACTAAAAGAGTGAAGCCCTAAGGAAGGAAGCCTTCTCACTCACACTGTCAAAAGGGTTTCCTGGCTTGCACCCTTTTCTGGGGCTCAATGAGTTAACCAAAGTCAGTTCCATGTCTATGCTGTAGCTAATGCAAACCACATGTCCAGATGAAGGAAAATGAGACATCAGAAGGATTCATGTTGACCATTCTCAGTATCTTTAATGGGAAGATCAAGGTCTTCTTGCCCAAGTAGCTAACAGCTCCCTTGAGATTGTTATTTATTTCCTTATGTCCTACTTAAACTGCAAGTTTATCTACAGATAATGCCAAAAGCAGTAACCTTTGACATCATAGAGCAGTTGGCCAGGGTTCCCTCTCATTCCTTTACATCAGGGGTTCTCAAACTTCAGCCCACCTGGTTATGGCAAATGGGCTGAGGGGCGGAAACAGTGTGAGCTTTTGTTTTTAGAGATAGTCCGGCCCTCCCACAGTCTGAGGGACAGTGAACTGGTCCCCTATTTAAACAGTTTGAGAACCACTGCTTTATATGTTCCTATATTAAATCTACTTTCTCCAGGATGTAGTTGTCCACTCAGAGATCACTTTAAGTTAGCTTCTCAAAGGGCTTTGAGGACAAAGAGATTTTCTAAATAAATCAAATGCCTTCTCCAGGTTCCTGAATAATCACATCACTCAAGTAACACATTATCTGTTCTTAAGTATCCTGTCTCCAAAAAGAAGAGATTGACTCTAATGCAGACCTGCAGAATAAGCCCCTTGCTCTCTTGTTCCTCCAGCAACTTCAGAGCAATGTATATGGAGGTAGAGTGGGATTAGAGGGACAACATCAAAATCTCCCCTTGTTAGAAACTCCACAGGGACACAGATGACGAATCTGTCCAGTACACAGAGGGAAACAAGAACTGTGTGCATACTTACTATCTTCCCTAAGGTAGAGGAAGGAGGAAAGAAGATAAACCTGTGTCTTATATTGGAAGTGCATGAAGAGCAAGGGAAAGGAAAAAAGAAGACAAAATGAGATCCTAATTTCTGGATAACACAAAGTTGAGAGCTCTCTGGTCTATAGGGGCTTGTAGAGTTAGGCAGTCAGGCCAAATGTCTTCTTAGAAGAGGTCCCTGCCAGGAAGCAGGCTTTCTGAAAAGAACAGATCTGGGCTCAGGTCCTCCCCTTTTACACACAGCCTAATCTCCTCTTTGAAGTTTGGCCCAGAGCCTAAGAGCCCTGAAGAGCAGTGGAGAAGGTAGAATCTCAATTATTTTTTGTGGTTCATCAGTCCGTTTACAAGCGTCTTGTCGGCCCTGTCCGGCCTGGAGAGAGTCACAAGACTTGGGGTAAGATAGGAAATGGGCAGTCAATATACACCCCTACTGGATCTTTCATCGCTCGTGCGCAATCCCTTAGAAACCCTTCTTCACTCCCACCTGTCCTCTCTCAGCCCCCGCCCCCCTCAAATCAGCCTGCTTCCCACCCTGGGAGACCATTTGTTTCTACTACCTCCAGGCCTCCCAAGGGATAAAGAACCGTCTCCGGGCTTGCTTCCGTAGCTCAACGCGCAGACCGGCGCACACGTATACACAAACGTGCGCACACACACCCTTCCCCAAACAAAAACTCGCTGACATTATAAGAGGGGCAAAGGGAAAAGCCCAATCCCTCTGCCCCTGTACTCCAAAGAGCGCCAAGTCCCGGATGTGGCCAAGCCGAGCCAAGCCGCGCTCCCGGGCCTGCTTGTTTACTCGCTTCGCACCGCACGGCCCCTTTCCCCTCCCCCCTCTCCCCCGCCTCCCTCCTCCCCCGAAGCCGGATGGCGCAGCAAGCGCAGGGGGCGCAAAATCCACCCCACCCCCCTCCTTCCACGTTTGAACAAAAACCCCAGAGACAAAGTCTTCGTGCGAAGGGCCTTACCCGACTCCTAAAGCCGAAGGCTTCTGGGCCCTTTAATCCGCCATTAGCGTTTAAATCTTGGAAGGCAAAGAACGAAAACAAGAAGAGGAGGAAAAAGAAGAGGGAAGAGGAAGGAGGGAAGAGGGAGGAGGGAGGAGGGAGAAAGAAAAGTAACCCCACGCACAAAAGAAAAGTTGTTGGTTTTCTCCTCCGTAAGCCTGGCAGGAGCGAGGGGGCTGGCGGCGGGCCAGGCGTGCGTCACGGGCCGCAGTCTGCTTTCTTTAAAGGCGCAGCGAGCCCGGCTCCTCTCGCCGCCGCCGGGAGAGCCCTCCGCCCAGGCGCGCTCCTCCCAAGCGGGGGTGGGGTGGGGGGGGCAGCCGCTGGGGGGGGGGGGGGCGGCCCGGGCTGCGGGGGCGGGGGGGCCTGCCTGAAGGGGAGGAGCTGCGGTCACATCCAGCTCTAGCCTAGACACACAAAACGCAATTTCTGAGGCCTGGCTGTCGGACCTGTTGTCAGATCCCAGAAATTCTCTCTCCAAATGTTTCTGGGCAGCCCCCCCCCAACCCCTCTCGGTGAGAGCTCAGCCAGCTCCCGCTCCCCCGGGCAGACCAGGGCTCCCACAAGGATTAGCTGAACCTTTAGCATGGCCACGTAGCCTTCAATGGTACATATTGCAGGGCACGGAGCCAACGCAGGCTAAAAAGTCTTTTACTTGGGTCAGGTTTTTGCTGGTGCGGGGCCTTCTCTTCTCACACACACACACACACACACACACACACACACAAACACACACACAGTCCGACGGTGCCACCAGCCTGAGAACATGGCTGCCATTCAAATCCATTCCCCAAAAGAATTCCCTCTACTCCATTCCTTCGGCTTGACAAGACCAAGTTCCAAGCTGTCTGCTCCTCCCCCTGGCTACCCCACCTGGCCCCAGTATACAGGCTGCTGCTCTGCCGGAGAGGCTACTATGGGCTATTGTCCAGTGTGGAATGGCTGACAAAACCCCAGCAGGGCTGCCCGAACCTAATCCCCATTCTGTTGTGCATCTGTGGGGAGGGGCAGGAAGAGACAGTGAACAGAAATGGGCACTAGTACCAAAACTGATTGCTCTCCCCCAGGTGTATGGGTCAATAGGTCAATGATCATCTCAGGTATAGCAGAAATAGAAACAGATCAGAGAGAATCCTATACAACATTCTATGGAGCAGTCTTGCCATCCCCATACCCAATGCAAAAGCTAAGAATCAAGGGAGTCTGTGCAACTACATCTAATTTTATTTCTGAAACATTATCTTGTACACCAATTATAGCAGAAAGATCACTAGACTTAGGAGTATCAGGAGGTCTGCGTTTGAATCCCGTAGGTTATTTGCTAATCTCCTCATCTAGAAAATAGAAACAGCCACGCTTGTATCAAGCACCTGAAAGGATTGTTATGAACAAAGTGCTTTGTAAAACTTATAGCACTATAAAAATATAAACCATTATGTGCTATTATAGAAGTGTTAAGAACAGAGTGCTCCCAAACAAGCAGTGTTTTCTTCTCTTTAACCATGTTTCAGAACACACTCTAAGACCAATTCGAGTGGATATCAGCTTAAGTCTGGCATTCAAGACTTTTTATGATCTGACTATAATTTACTTCTTTTGCCAGCCAAATGCTTTTGGCTCCAGCCAATCCTGTCTATAAACTATCTACAAAGCAAATCTTGGGGATTCCTGTTTCACAATACCCAATGACCTTCCTATCACTAGTAATGTTTAAGTATAAGTGAGGGAGTCTTATCTATACAGTAGGTAGAACTATATGACCTTTAAATTTCCTGTTAACTATGAGAACTTAGAACTAGAAGAATGCTCTTCTTCCTCTCTTGTCTACCTGAACCTTACATTCAAATCCCAGGTGTGTTACTGATCTTGGACAAACAATTTTGCCTCTCTAAGCCTGTTTCCTCTTTTATAAAATGAGAGAATTAAGCTTTAAGACCTACATACTCTGGATTCTAAATGTCAACTCTGTGAAATCATCTCTTACTGTGCCACTGAACAGTTCTTCCTCTGTACAATTAATATTTCTATCATTCATATGACATATCATCTATTTGCCTGATAATGTCAATTATTGGTTTTTAAGTGTCTATTCCCTCAAAAAAAGCACAGAAGCTGTCTGAGGGTAGGGATGATGTCTCATACAGGCCTGATCTGCATGAGGTCAGCCAGAACAAACTGTTTTGCATTCCTGTTAATATAATAACAGTCATCGGTTTTAGATTTTGGGCTGGATCTGTAATGTTATGTATGATGCGGGCGTAGCCCCCTTTAAGATTCCTTATTCTGATCCCCAATTTCTTTTGGGACTGACCTTTGATTACAAGATCTGGTCTAAACCACTCTTTTGTATTCCAAGGGGAGAGATGCAGATCTGAGCCAGTTTGGGCTGTACCCAGTCCCCATTCTAATGATCTGCTCAGGTAGCCCAACCCCCACCTGGTGGGTTCTGGCTATCGAGGAATCAACCTGGGCTCCACCCATATGTCCCTTCAAGCAAATAAAAGAGCCAAGCTGGAATCATCTCTTGGCAGAGAGTTGAAACATTCAGACACCATGCTTTGCATCACAGACTCTCTTGTCCCGCCGCCTTTGGTGTATTTCTTCCTCTATCTAATACCTTTTACTAACCAGACTTTAACCTTGCTTCCAAATCCTACAATAAACCTCTTTTTATCAATCTAGGTTTTCCTGTCTGTAAATTCATTTACAGGGGACTCTCCCGTCCAATAGACCTCATTTAACTTTGTATCCTTGCGCTGAACCCAAAGGGGTTGCAGGAGAGCTCCATTTGACTCCCTGTACCCCAAACCTGCCACTAAACCTCAATTAATCCTAATTTTATTTAGATATCATTTGGTTATACCTCATCATTAGGTATATACCTTTATCAATGAAATTTACAATTCATCAAGTATTCATTAAACTATTATGTGCCAGGCACTGTGTCAATTAGTATAGGTCAGTTGGAACAGATCTTAGTCCCTTTACAGCCTACTATCTTGTATAATTCTTAGCTAAGTCTTTCCATTAATCCTGCATAACAGGAAAAAAAATAAAATTTAGAGATGCAAATTCTGAGTGATGCTGCTGAGAGTAGCCTGGGAAACCTTAAAAAAATAGCCCATTAGAAAACAATTGCTGAACAAACTCATAGCAGTGCCTATAAATATTATTATGAGATATCCGTTTCCCATACCATACCACCTTTAAGACAGAGAAAACTGGGAAAAAACCCATCCATCAAGCTTCTAATTCCCTATATTATCATAAATTCAAAGATATATAAGGCATGGAAGGTGGAAGAAATACATTCATGTAGTATCTTGTATCAATTTACCTAATTAAACTTCACTGGTTACCCATGCCCCTCCAACCTTTAACCCCTCCCCCCTTCCAGCTACCCTGTATTCCAAACAAATTAGATGATTCATTTACAGGGCCTGCCTAAAATGTTTCTACCTCTTGCTTTTGCTGGGTTTATTTCCTATTTCTGGTTTGCCTTACCCCTACATTGCTACTTGTCAAGATTAGATCCATTTTTCCAAGGTCCTGCTTAATAATGGTAATTCCACATTTTTATAGTACTCACAGTTTCACGAAGTCTCAAAGTTGGAAAGGACTTCAAGGGTTCAGATAGTACTTTTACAAGAATTTACTAAATAACTTGCCTGACAAGTGACTATTCAGCTTTTACTTGAAGCTCTCCAATGACAGCAAACCCACCACTTCTCAAAGCAATCCATTCCACTTTGGGGTAAATAGAATTGTTAGGAATTGTTTCATTATCTCAAGCCCATATTTCTAAATTCCTACACAGAACAAATCTATTTCCTGTCCCAACAACTAGTATGTTACCCATTCCAGCTTTTTATTATCTATACATCTGATAAGCATTCTATCTTCACCTTTAAGCAAGTAAGTCATTCAAAGAGTCAGAGAACTTGGGAGTTGAAAAAGAGACCTCAGTGGTCATGAAGTCTAACCTATCATACATGAAAGAAATCCCTATTATATAGCATGCCTGACAAGTAGTTGGTACAGCCTCTGCCTGAAGATCTACAAGAAAGAACTTACCATCTCCTCAGGCAACCTAATCCACTCTTGACAGTTCTAATCATTAGGAAGTTTTCCCTGACATCAGGCCTGAAATTTGCCTCTTTTCCATTTTTAGCCATTGTTCCTGATTCTAACCTCTGGATCTTCTTTTATGTGATGGCCTTTCAAACACTTGTCTCACATGTTTCTCCAGAACAAATGTGTACAATACCTTCAGCTGATTCTCATATCACAGAATCAAGCCCTTCCCATCATGATTGTCCTACTCTGGATATTCTCCAGCTTACCAAAGTCTGTCTTAAAATCTAGTGTCCAAAAATGTACTATAATAGTGCAGATGAAGTCTGACAAAGGCAGAGTATGGATCAACTATGAATTTCCTATTCCTGAATTCATGCTTTGCCTTAAGGCAGTTGAAATTTGAATTTGTTTTGGTAGTCACATTATATTGCAGACTCATTAACTCAGCTTGCAGGCCACTAAAACTCTTTTCAGAACATTTGCTATCTAATCATGTCTCCCCCATCCTATATTTGTGAAGTTATTTTTTAAATTTAACTAAATTTCATTTATTCCCTACTGAACTTTGTCTTAAGAGATTCAGTCAAATGCGCTAGCCTGTCAAGATCCTTTTTCCATTTTCATTTTTTTCCAACATGTTAGCTCTTTCTTCTAGCTTTATAGCATCTGAAAATTTGGTACTAGCCTTGAATTCAGGAGGACCCGAGTTCAAATCTGATCTCAGACACTTAACACTTCCTAGCTGTGTGACCCTGGGCGAGTCACTTAACCCCAGCCTCAGGAAAAAAAAAAAAAATTGAAAATGAAGACCCAACAATATACTTCCCCATTTGGATCTAAGTATCTTTGTAAATTATCTTTTTAAATTATGACAGTTGTAGGATCACAGACTGAAATAAAACGAATTTGGAACCATATATATTTAAATGACTATCACATAGTGTCAAACCAAAATATTAAAAAGATGAAACACATTACTCAAAGTAAAATATTAACATTTACTGATTAATAATCATTAGAGTTCAAAAAATATTTTTGAATTAGTAAATAAAAATTACTTTAAAATATTGTTTACATTATCTTTAGAAATACTCATATATTTGGGCTCAATTGAAATCCTTATTGAAAGGATGAATGACCAAAAAAGTTTTAAGAACTGTGATTTAGCCCAACTCCCAAAATACTATGAGGAACTTTGCAAAATAACTAGCTAATAATGTTACAAAAAAGTAAACTGGGTTGGCCTAATATGACCTCTTCTTGTTGTTGGCCCTTTATAACTATCATTTTCTTTCCAGACATTTACTAATACTTTTAATACTACATTCTAGAACTGTTAGAAATTTAATGTACTATTTAGAGATGCTGACCAGAAACTCAGATCCAAAGATTGATGCAAATAGTTTTCTCACAATTGTCATTATAATTGGATTATATAAGATAATGGCTGCAAAAAAGGAAAGTAGTACCCTTGACAATAACAAAGTATGGAAAGGGGCTAGGTTACGGAGAAAAGATAATGAGTTCAATTTTAAACGTGTTGAATTTGAGATGCCTGTGAACATACAGTTCAAAATGTCCAATTTTAAGGTCTCCCAGAGAAAAAGCTGGGGCAAATACCATCATTCCAAAAGGTGAGGTAGGACTATAGCTCAGGAAAGAAACCAGATCTAATGTATGTAGATCTAGGAATAATACACATGACATGACAGATATTAGACAGACAAACACAGGCAAGCAGACAGGCAGGCAGACAGACAGATGTAATAACTGAACCCATGGAAGTTGATGAAGTCACCAGGAAAAAGAGTATAGAGAGAAGAGGGCCCAGAAGAGGGCTTTTAGGAATACATCTATACATAGGGAGTAAGATGTACTTAAATCTTATGACAATACGAAAGAGTAAAAAAAAGAAAAAATGAGTACATAGAAAAGACAATCAAAAAAGATTAATGTAATAAAAACCCATAACAGGCAGAGGATCTAAGGAGAGATGAACAGTGTTAAAATGCTGCAGAAGGCTGAGAAACTACCATTGTATTTGGCAATTATGAGATCACAGGAAACTTTGAAAAGTTTCAGTTAAGTGTCAGAAACTGGACAGCAAAAGGTTGAGGAGTGATAAAGTAGAGGCAAAAAAGTGTAAATAGCTTTTTCTGCCATTCTGTCTGTGAAAAAAGAAAATATATACATAAGATGATAGCTTAGATATATTATCAGGGGCAAGCGAAGGATATTTTTTTAAAGGCTAGGAAAACCTGGGGAGATTCACAGATAGGAGAGAAGAGATACTCAAGATTAGAGAAAGAAATGGGATGATTGTGGGGGTAATCTTCCAGAATGGATGGGATCAAGTTAATGAAAAGAGAATGACTAGAACTCTCTCTCAAGGTGATCTTAGAAGAAAGAATGGTATAAAAGAATAGGCATTGACTAAGGAAAAGGTGGGGCACAATACTTCTATTATTTCAGAAACACATCAAGAGTTTATTTACTTGTTAGCACTACTGTCTATCTACCCAGGTTATTTATACCTTCGGAATCTAATACTTAATGTGCAACAAGAAAATGGTATTTACACACATATATTGTATCTAGGTTATATTGTAACACATGTAAAATGTATGGGATTGCCTGTCATGGGGGGGGGGGAGTGAAGGGAGGGGGGGAATAATTTGGAAAAATAAATACAAGGGATAATATTATAAAAAAAATTACTTATGCATATATACTGTGGGAAAAAAAATTCTAAATTAAAAAAAAAAAAAAAAAAAAAAAGAGTTTATTTACTAACTGGCTCTTTCCCAAGAGGGCCACCTAATGAGGCAGTGTTTGTTAGACTGAGGGTTCTTAAGGGAGAAATGCAGGGCAAATACAAAATACAGTCTTCCTTAGATCCACCATTCCACTCACTTTCCCCTCTTAAAAGATCTTTCAAACACTTTGTGAAACAGATGACATTCCTACCATCTCTTTACAAAATTAGGGGACTGTGCTCTTGGCCTGGATTCAGGAAGACTGGAGGTCAAAAATGTCCAGCTTCGGGGCAGCTAGGTGGTGCAATGGATAAGAGCACCAGCCTTGAATTCAGGAGGACCCAAGTTCAAATCTGGTCTCAGACACTTAACACTTCCTAGCTGTGTGACCCTGGGCAAGTCACTTAACCCCAGCCTCAAAAAAAAAAAAAGATTATACTATTCCACAAAAAAATAGGAACAAGTATTTGCTTAATCATTTCCATATCTTTATTCCTTATGAAATATTATATTTATCACGCTTTTTTGATGTGATTAGGTTTGTTTTCTTCTTTTTGTTCTGTATTATAAGAAATGGCTCTCGAGGAGGGGAAAATAGGAATGGATACATTAGAAAATGCAAATGATCAAAAATGAAATATATTAATTAAATGTGCTTGTTTTCAAAACAGTGACTAGGCTCAACCGGGCATACTGCCCCTCTCAAGACAGTGATATATATTAATCTCCAACAAAAATTCAACCTTTCTTCCTTTTGAGACATCCCCACAGAATATGAACTGAAGTCTCATTATACATTGCACATATCACTTGGTGCAATAGATAAGATGCAATCAAAATAACCATTATGGATCAGAGAACATTCTATATCCCCAGAGGAAAACTACACAAAATAGTTAGGAAAATTCCAAAGTGAAATCTGTTATGGTGGCAAGAGT
Source organism: Sminthopsis crassicaudata (assembly GCF_048593235.1). Lineage (NCBI taxonomy): Eukaryota > Metazoa > Chordata > Mammalia > Dasyuromorphia > Dasyuridae > Sminthopsis > Sminthopsis crassicaudata. The sequence continues at coordinate 579,522,231 of NC_133619.1, read as the reverse complement.
CTTCAGCATAAGTCTGAACCAATGAGATCTACAGCATGTCATAAAAGCTGAATATAGATGTGATGTGCAACTCCTTCTACATCTCTGGAAGCTGTATTCATTCTTGGGCCTTTGAAACATGGTACTTTTCATGATGATGGTGGTGAAGGTTTATTGAGGAGAGAGCACTGATTATAGGTTTCCCCCCTACCTAATTTCATTTTAGCCACACAGCTGAATTCTAATATTCCCCTCCAAACAACTTTAAAATAATGCCTCAAATAAAACTTTGGTGTAACAAAGCTAATAAAAAGTTCGGGTGAGACATTTTTATGGCCTAAAAAAATTTAGGAAGTTGGAAGGAGAAGTCTGTAATGGAGAAATGCAGGTCTAAATGGAGAACCCGCTCATGTAGTGGCATCCAGGGATGGTAAATGGACTGGACAACTAGTTAAAAGATTACAGGGAACCCTTTGTTGATACTGGGTAAAGCTGACACTGATCAGGAACTCTATTGCCCATATGTAGTCCTAGGTTTCAGATCCAGGATGGATAAGAACACTAGTGATCAGAGGCCCTGGTCACAGTTCCAAGGCAAAAAGAAGAGACAGTGTGTGCAGCTGGAAGGGATCAGGAGCCCTTCCTGCATAGTTATTATTGTTCAATCATTTCAATCATGTCTTCATTAGTCCATCTGAAGTTTTCTTGACAAAAATACTAAAGTAACTTTTGCAGCTAATTTTACAGATGAAGAAACTGAGGCAGCAAGCAGGGAGAAGTGACTTGTTCAGGGTCATACAAAAAGTGTCTTGAGGCTGAATTTGAACTCAGGATTTCCTAACTCCAGGCCCAGAACTCTATCCATTGTATTACTTAGTTGCCCCTCCTTGGTAAAGACAAGAGAGCAAAACAGGAGAGAAGTGACCATACCGTTCCCAGAATCACAGCACTCTGGGAGCACTAAAATTGGCAGACTTTCCCTCCAAAAAAACTACCTCTGAAAACAGCAGCATGAAAAAGCATGAAGCTTGGTGTCCCGGTCCAGTGGGACTCAGTTATTCAGGGAGTCGAGGGGGACCCAGCCTGAAAGAGAAACGGGTGAGAAAGAAGAGCGAGACCAAGCAGATTCTTGTCAAGGTCTCAGTTGATTGCTCTTGGGGTACAGCTTATATAGCAAAAAGCATGAGAAAGAGAAGTAGGGTTGGGCCTGGGAAAGAAGCAGGAGTGATGGAGAAGTAGGATTGGGCCTGGGGATGGCTGGTTCAATGAACAGGAACAGTTTGTGATTAGGATACAATGTTGGAATATTCTATGGTCGGCCAGTTCTCAGAACAATTTGTCTGAGGGTAATACCCACTTAGAAACACCTGGGCAGGCCCACTTGGGGGGAGAGACACCTGGGCCGAAGCCATTGGTTCTCAACAGCTTGGGATAATGCATCCCCTCCTCCAGGTGAGCAGAGTCCAACTTTACATGAAATTCAAAATCAAGAAATAGACTAGAAGAATGAGCAAATAAGAACATTTTGATCATAAAAAGACAATATGGTGGCAAGGAAGTCCAAGACATAAGCTCACAAGATAACAATATGAAAACAAACCAAAAAATCCTCAAAGAAAAATGTTAATTTGACCCAAGTCTAACAAGAACTCTGGGAAGAGTTATAGAATGAAATGAGTGTTCAGACAGAAAATATTTCAAGCAGCCAGAAAAAAAAATTTCAAATATCATGGAGCTATCATCAGGATCATACAAGATTTAATGACTTCTACATTAAAGGAGTAGAGGGCTTGGAATATGATATACTAGAAGACAAGGAGCTAAGATTTCAATCAAGAATCACCTACCCAGTAAAACAGAATGTAATCTTTCAAGGGGGAAAAGTGGATATTTAAGGAAGCAGAGGACTTTCAAGTTTCCTGATGAAAAGACCAGAAATAAATAGGAAATCTGACACAAAAATCAAACACAGGATTCAAGAAAAAAAAGCATAAAGGATAAATATGAAAAAGTAATCATAAGAAACTCAAAGTAAAGTTCAACTGTATACATTTTTTATCTAGAAAGATGATACATGTAACTCCTAAAATTCTAGTGTTAGGGCAATTAAAAGAAGTTTACATAGGTAGAGGATTTGGGTATAAGTCTTATCTTGGAATGATCTCAAAAAAAAAATAAAGGAGTAAGAAAGACAGATGTATTGGAAAAAGGGAAAAGAGAGGGCAGAAAATGGGGAGGGAGAATTTCTCACACAAAAGAGGTGCACAAGGCAAGCTACTGCTGACAATGCTTGAACTTCACTTTCATTGGGATTGGTTCAATACTCAGTAGTGTAAAGAAAGGTAACTTAGGGAGATAAAACAAAGAGGGGATTGATGATAAAAGGACAGATTAAGAGAGAAACTGATTAGAAGCAAAACAGACTTAAGGAAGGATAGGATAAAAAGAGAAAAGAAGAAACAGTAGAAATTGGAATGGAGGCAAATACATGTAATCATAACTAAATGGGAATGGGATGAGTCCTCCATGAACTTAAGCAAATGAAATATATGGTATATAAAGAAATAGCAATATTCTAGGATGAACAGCTATATAGAAATGATTTTGCTATTTTCAGTAGTACAATTCTCTGAAGGACTTATGAAAAATCTTATCCATAAGCAGAGAAGAAACTGTCTGAATATATACTAAATTACTGTCTCTCTCTCTCTCTTTTTTTTTTTTTTGCTGAGGCAATTGGGATTAAGTGACTAGCCCAGGGTTCCACAGCTAGAAAGTGTTAATTGTTTGAGGCCACATTTGAACTCAGATCCTTTTGACTTCAGGGCTAGTGCTCTATGCACTGCATCACTTAGCTGCCCCCTCTCTGTCTTTTTTAACATTATTTTTCTTGAGCTTTTTTTTTTTTTTTTTTTTAATTGGTGCAGAAGAGCTGCTTTCTTTCACAACATGACTTTTATGGAAATGTTTTGGAACAATTTCACATGTGGTTTCTTAATGGAGGCTGGGTTTGAAAATAAGGGAGAGAAATCTGAAACTCAAAAGTTTAAAAAAGTGTTAGAAAATATTAAGCAAATAAACAAACAAAAAAAAGAAAAGAAACCAGAAACCAAAACAGTATTGTATACAAGATTCACATTTGTGTACAAGATACACACAGTTAAAAATAACAGAATTCTGGAACAGAAACTAATATGTTTCAGTTGAACTTAATAAAAAAAAAAAGGCAGGGATAGCAATCATGATCTCAGAGCAAAAGCAAAATTAAATTTAAGGGATAATCAGGAAAACTACATTATGTTAAAAGATGTATTAAACAATATAAAAAAATTTTACACCAAGTTTCTTTGATAGACTACTTCTCAAATATATGCTGAGAATTGAATCAAATTTGTAAAAATAAGTCATTCCCCAAATGATAAAAGGTCAAAGCATATAAACTGCCTGTTTATATGCTCTAAATCATTACTGATTAAAGAAAGGCAAATTAAAACAATTCTGAGCTACTACTTCCCACCTATCAGAGATGAGAAATACTGGAGGGGATGAGGGAAAAATAGGTATGCTAAGGAATTGCTAGTGTAGTGAACTGGTCCAACCATCCTGGAAAACAATTTCAAACTATGATCAAAGGGAAATAAAACCACATAATCTTTGAATTAGCAATACATCCTAAGTCTATACCCCAAAGAGATCAAAGAAAAAGGAAAAGGACCTATATGTACAATTATATGCATACATATGTAGATACAGATATCAGCTTTTTGTGGTAGCAAAGAATTGGAAATCGAAAGGATATTCATCAATTGGGGAATGGCTAAATGTTTTCAGAAAAACAAGGCAAGATCTATACAACCTGAGATTAAAGTGAAGGAAGAAGAACTAAAAGATCTTTGCATACAGAATAACAGCAATGTTGTAATGATGATGAAATGTGAAAGACTTGATTATTCTAATCAATACAGTGATTCAAGATAATTACAAAGGACTCAAGGTGAAAAAAATGCTTTCTACTGTCAAAGGGAGAAAACTGATATAAACTCTTCAGTACAAACTAAAGTATCATTTTCTCACTTTTTCTTGCTTAGAAAAATAATGGAAATATGTTTTTCATGATTTTGCATCAATATATAATTGATTTATTTCTTGCCTTTTTAGTGGGTAGATAATTTGGAATTCAAAATTCAAAAATAATCCTAAAAATAATGCTTTTTTTAAAAAACAAAAATTTGTACAAAGTTTATTTCTTTTTAAAAGTTTCAATAATTTTTTCAGATACATGCAATGATGGTTTTTAACATTCATTTTTGTAAAATTTTTGTATTCTAAATATTTTCTCCCTCTCTCTCTAATTGCGCCCTCCCTAAGACAATAAGTCATCTTGATATGGACTATATAAGTATAACACTTTTAAATAAATTTCCATATGTTGTCAAGAAAAAACAGAACAAAAGGGGAAAAAACAATGAGAAAGAAAAAGCAAACAAACAAAAGGTAAATATGCTTTTATCCACATTATTTTATTTTATCTAGTCTTTTATTTATTTATCCAGTCTCAAGAGTTCTCTCTCTGGATGCAGATGGCATTTTTGGATCACTGCATTACAGAGAAGAGCTAACTCTCATAGTTGAGCATCACACAATTTTGCTGTTATTGAATACAATGGTTTCCTAGTCCTGCTCCCTTCAGTCAGCATCAATTCATGTAAATCTTTCCAGACTTTCTGAAATCAGCCTGCTCCTCATTTCTTATAGAACAATAAAATTCCATTACATTCATATACTCTAATTTAGCCATTCCCCAATTGATAGGTATTCACTCAATTCCAATTCCTTACCATATAAAAAGAGCTACTACAAACATTTTTGCACCTTTTCCCCTTATTTTATGGGTTCTTTTTCTCTTTTATAATCTCTTGGGGATACTAGTGACTGGATCAAAGAGTATATACCCTTTTGGGAACAATTACAAATTGCTCTTTATAATGGCTGGATCAGTTCACAACTCTTATCAACAATGCATTTTAGTATTCCAATTTTCCCACATCCCTTCTCATTCTTTTTCTGTCACCTTAGTTAACTGGTCAGATTTGAAGGCATAGCTCAGAGCTATCTTAATTTGCCTTTCTTTTACATTGTTTATTTCAATAAAAACTTCAGCTTGAAAAATAAAATAAAGTCAAAGATCAAATATAAAAAAGGCATCCATTATTTGGTTATAGCTACTAATCTAGAACCAGCTGTTTATTTTTCAAATCTATTTTTCTCTTCCAAATTCCCTGCTTTCAATTGTCAATCAATATGAAAAATAGCACCACTGCACCTAAGTTCTTCAGTTTCTTGTCCAGAACTTCTAAACCCTAGCAATGCTTTTTGGTTCTTTCTGATATCATTATTTGTTTCTAGGTGAATCATCAAAAGTGGTAATCAAGAAATCACTAAACAAATTGGTAATATAAATAATGTGGAACATTATTGTGCAGTAAAAAAAAAAAAAATCACGAGTGAGGAATTCAAGGAAACATGGAAAATCTGTATGAAATTATGCATAGTGAAATAAAAATCATCAGAATATAAATTCATTGCAAGTAGAGATCATTTTATCCTATATATTTGTATCCCTAGCACATTGCCAGGACTGTAGTAATCATTTAAATAAAAATATCTGCTGACTGATTAAATTGTCACAAGAATAATTTAAACAATAACTTTAAAAGTAACTGAAAACTTCACTAAAAAGAAACTAAATCCTAAAATGCCATTCTCTTCTCTGCATAGAGAGGTAAGAAACTTCTAAGCAGAATGGTATATACATCACCAGGTGTTTTTGCTTGTTTTTCTTTGTTACAAGAGATTGGGTGTGGGATAGGAGGGAAGACATCACAGTTATTTCCAAAAAAAGACATGCAAAAACATGTATAATCATGTAAAAGCATTCTTTTCTTAATGCTTTATAAAAGCATTTTTTTCTTTAATTAAAAAAAAAAAAAAAAAAAAAAAAAAAAGAGTTATGGTGAAGTATTTTCCCAAACAAAGGCAGGCTATCTTATCTTGTTTCCCTCAAGAAGGAAGTTCTGAATTAAACCACACCTTGATTTTCTGATATGAGGTGTATAAGCTGTATAAGTTGTCCTAGAAGGAAATTCAACTATTTAAAAAAAAAAAAAAAAAAAAAAAAAAAAAGACTCAAAAGACCTACTTGTTTCCTCACCAGTTAAACAGAAATGACACAGTGACAAAGCTTTGGTTAAGATAAAGGGTTCTATAAATATCAGCTATTCTTCCTCTGATTATAAAGAGTTAATCATAGGATTTCATATATACACTTGTACACCAATATTTATTGATTTCAAAAAATCCACTTGCAAGACATTATCACTCTTAGTCTTTGACAATTTTTACTCTCTGGTCACATTTCACCAATTATCTTTTGCCTTCTTCCCTTCCTATCCAGAAGGACTCTATCCTTTTACCCCCCAATCAAACTACCTTCATCATAACTGTTGATTGCCTCACATGGCACATTGTGTAGAGACAGGTTCTAGCCACACTTCACTTTACTTTCTTGGCTAGGAACAGGGTGATTAGACGACTGGCCAAGGATCAAAACTGAGTAGTGGAACTTAGGTTTTCTTACCTCTAAGTCCTGCTCTCTATCCACTGTGTCTACAAGTGCTAGAAATTTTATAGATTATATAGACAGATTTGAGGGTCACATAGACAGTCTTACTTAGTTAGAGATAATAATTAAATCTAAGCCTTCTGATTCCAGGTCTAATGTTCTTTCTTCAATATTATACTTCGTTCTCTGTCAGGTAATATTCAGGATTTGTGTGTAATCATACCTAGTTTTGAGTGGAAAAAGAACCCCAGTCCCAAAATGGAACAAAACAAAGCCAATTATTTATTTATGTACACCCTTTGGAGTCACATGCTTTATAGCCTGGCTGCCTAGATAACAACTGTAAATTATTTACAGGCATTTAAGGGGAACCCCATTAAGATCTGTGTAGTAAGGACCTCGATTTCAAACTACTTAAATTTCCATTGAAACGATGCAGATTGTTTTGTTTTTGGAGAGACGTATGGCAAAATGCAATAAAAATCACAAAATTTAGTGTGGTTTTTGCGCTTGATTCCATTGTTAGCACTTTATTCTAAAAGTAAAATAAAAAGGAAGGGATCTATTTGTAAAAGAACATGAATAGCTCAGCCATACATCTGTAGTAGTCAAAAAAGAAATTAAGAACTAAAGAATGGCTGAACGAATAATATATTAATATAATTGAATGTTAGGGTTATAAGCAATACAATGCATGATGGGCAAAACCAAAACTATATGCATATTATAATTATTTTAAAAGCAAAACTAAAGTTAGTAAAATCAAGTATTACAAAGTTCTGTGGTATTTATAGTTAAAGGTCTTCATAACCTGGACTCCTTCCAATTTTTCCATCCTTGTACTACTACTACCTTGACTCCCCTCTACAGATTATGGAAAAGCTATACTGACCTACTGGAGTCCTTACTTTGGATTCCCCTTCACTTCCCCTTTTCCAACTTCCCTGGCCTCTGCTCAAAACTACCTCTGCAGGAAGCCTTTGCTAATCCTTCCAGAGAGGCCAGTATTTTTCATCCCCACTTATTTTTTATATATGTTATATATACTTACTTATTTACATGAAGACTTTTCCATTTGAATATTAGGTCCATGAAGGCAGGGGTCATGTTTTATCTGTAACTCCAATGCTTATACATTGACACAGAATATATGGGAAACAACTGACTAGATAAAAGAGCCCAATTCATTCAGATGAAAGCAAAAGTCAGTTCTCCAAAGAAGTTTGGAGGTGTTTTTAGGACCTGTAATTTCATCTAGTCCTAAAAACATAATATCATTAGTTACTTAAACTCACAGCGATTAAAAGTGGCTAGCCCAAAGTCATCAAGATGGTGTCAAAGGCTGAATGTTAATCAGATCTCCCCCCTCCCCCACCCTAAGGTAACTGGGGTTAAATGACTTGCCCAGGGTCACAGAACTTCTAAAAGTGTAATGTTTTATTCATGTTCTGGCAAGCAACAAACTTGAAACTGGCAAATAGCTCAGATCCCTTGTCCTGTATCATTAAACTCTCACTTACTTCATATATTAATGTTTGGGACAAAAAGACCTACCCAAATTGACTACTCAGAGATCACTCATAGAAAGCAGAATTATTTATTAGAATCTCGAGAAGTGGCCCCCATCCTGGTCTGCAAGTCAATTTCACAGCAGGATAGGGCCAGAGCCTTGAAAATGCTTACAGCTTTTATACATTTCAGACAAAGAACCTCTAAAATATCACCCTCTATATGTTGTGATTGGTCACATAAGTCTACTGTTCCCCTAGTTGGTCAGTGGAATGTAACAGACAAGGTGATATACAGCTTCTTCAGCCACAGTTAACAATGGGATGTAGTCCAGGCCTTATCTGAAATCACATGACTGGGGAGAAGCTGAAACTGAGGCCTACAGGCTTGATTTACTTTAGGACCTGTAAGTTCTTCACCCTTTTCCCACATATTAACTCTAACCTGACACAACAGGAAACCAGGTCTACTCCATCTGCCCCTTCTCATATATTCCTTGGGGCCAAGCACCCACAGGTAAGGGCATGATATGAAAGGGAGGGAGGGAAGGAAAGAAAGAAAGAAGGAAAGGAGGAAGGGAGAGAGGGAAGAAGGAAAAAGGAAGACAAGACAGACCAGAGGAAAGAGAGAGACAAAGCTGTATTGCCCAAATAACTGATTCAGTTGGATGTCTAGTCCAGCAATTCCACACCCAGAGATTATTGTCTGTCTTTTATTCTTGAAGAGGATCATGACACCAAAAAAGTCTTGCCATGACATGCAAGTGAACTTGATTTAAGTAAGAGTGGGCTGTGCAAGGTCACCAGTTTCTTTCTCCTCCAGAGCGATTTGGGTTGAATGACAAGTTGGTCAGAAATCCTAAGTCTTAGTCTTTGACAAATTTTATTCTTTAGTCATCTCACCAATTATCTTTTGCCTCTGGGAGGAGGAAGTTCTCCCAGATTGGAGGGTTTTTGTTTTTGTTTTTGTTTTTTTTGGTTTATTTTTGGGGGGAGGCTTGAGTAGGCAAAAGAAGTCATTCTTTGCCTCAAATCTTTCCTAACCTTAATCCCTGAAAGGGCATCACCTTGGTCAGAGACCTGTAAAGATCTTAGCATTCAGGGCCATCTCCAGTTGTCCCAATCTGTATCTTGTCACTGGACACAGATCAACTACCTTCCTGATGTCAAAAGTCCTCCTTGAGAACAAAGGACAAATAAAAATTCATACTGTCAGATTAGGTAGGAATGAAGAAAAGGCCAAAAACAGGCCTTTTCTCTTCAAGGAACTCATAGTCTAATGGGGGAGACAACTATGTACAAACAAGATTATGTGAAGTTGGCTAAATCATTAGCCTCTGATCATGAGACTGATTTCAGAAAGGCCCATATTTCAGAGGCTTGCATGATTTGATGCTAAGTGAAGTGAGTAGACTCAAGAAAACATTGTTCACAGCAACAAGACTGTGTTGATCAACTCTGATGGCTCTTTTCAAAAAAATGAGGTGATTCAGGCCAATTCCAATAGAGTTGTGATGGAAAGAGCCAACTGCATCTAGAAAGAATGTTATGGGAACTGAATGTGGATCACAACATAGTATTTTCACTTTTTTTGTTGCTGTTTGCTTGCTTTTTTCTAATTTTTTTTCCCTTTTTGATCTCATTTTTCTTGTATAACATGATTAATGTGGAAATAAAGTTTAGGAGATTTGTATGTTTAACCTATATTGAATTGCTTGCTATCCTGCTATCCAGATAAGGGAGGAAGGAGAAGGGAAGGAAAAAAATTTGGAACACAAAATTTTGCAGGGGTGAATGTTGAAAACTATCTTTGCATGTATTTTAAAAATAAAAGGTTATTATCAATTTAAAAAAAAATAAATCATTAGGTTCTCTGGCCATCACTTAACTCCATGCCTGGCACATAGTAAGAATTTAATAAACATTCTTTGATTGTTGACTGACTCCAAATATAATCTCTCTTTTTTTGAATCAGTGAATCCTGAAAAATGTATTATACCAAAGCCAGAAACTAATGCCAAGTAAATGAGTGTTCTTTATAACAGGTTACAGCAGGTCTCCAGTTAAAGTAGCAATTACAAATGGCTGGGAAATTTCTTGTCATTTTACAATGGGCAGAGCTTTAGTAAATGACTCTTGTTTTAAATACTCAAATTGGGTGTTCTGGAAGAGCAGGGATGTTCAAGTGATCTAGGAATAGTAACACATTAAATACCTCATCATCTCCTATCAGTAGAACTTCTTTCCATCCTCATTCTTAATGTCCTAATCAAACATAGATATGTTAAATAAAAACATACTTCATAAAAAGACTTGGTCATTTTGAACAGAAATCAAAATTACATATAATTACAAAAACTGTCCTCATTTTTATTTCTCTAATCTATTTTTGTTCTGTTTAAAACTTCTTCCCTGAACAATGAAATTATTATTAAAATTTTTATATGTGCCAAATGTTAAAATTGCCAAGGTATACAGATAATCAATGGTTGAGGATAATTAGGTAGAATAGTAGACTGTGTTAGAATACTCCAGAAAGGCTTGGAGAGACTTACGGAACTGGTACTAAGTGGAGTAGAATCAAGAAAACATTGTATATACAGCAACAAGATAATCAGTTCTGATGGATGTGACTTTTTTTAAAAATGGGGTGATTTAAGCCAATTCCTTTCTGATTCTCAACCCCTATCCCCTTTAAGATTTCTTTCTTATCCCCAACTCCCATGACTGACCTTTGATTTATAAGACCTGGTCAATCTGCTCAGGTTTCCCAACACCCACCTGGCAGGTTCTGGCCCTCACCTGGTTCAGCTAGCAACCAACTTGGAACTCCACCCATAAGCCCCTTTTACCAAATAAAAGAGCCCAGCTGGAATCATCTCTTTGCAGAGGATTGAAACATGCAAGCAACATGCTTTGCATCAGACTCTCTGTCCACCACTTATGGTATATTCTTTTCTTTATCTAATACCTTTTACTAACTAGACTTTAACTTTACTTCCAAACCCCAAATAAACCTTTTTAACAATCTAGGTTTTCGGGCCTTACAGGGGACTCTGTGCTGCCACTAGAACGCATTTAACTTTGTATCCTTGCCGAATCCAAAGAGGTTGCAGGGGAGCTCCATTTGACTCCCTGTACCCCGAACCTGCCACTAGACCTCAATTAAACCTAATTTTATTTAGGTACTCCTTATCTAGACCTCATCAAGAACACTGTGCATACACAGCCACAAGATTATGTGATGATCAACTCTGAAGGATGTGGCTCTTTTCATTAATGAGGTGATTTCAGGGAAATTTCAATGCACTTGTGGAGAGAGCCATCTGCATTGAGAAAAGCATCGTGGGGCCTGAATGTGGATTCAAACATGGTATTTTCATCTTTTTTTTTCTCATTTTTTTTCTTTTTGATCTGATTTCTTATGCAGCATGATAAATGTGGAAATATGTGTAGAAGAATTGTACATATTTAATATACATTGGATTGCTTGCTCCCTAGAGGAGAAGGGGAGGGAGAAGGAAGGAGAAAAGTTTGGAGCACAAATGTTTTGCAAGGGTAAATGTTGAAAACTATCTTTGCAAGTATTTTGGAGGGCTAATCTGCGTCCAGAAAGATGACTGTGGGAACTGAATGTGGACTACAACATGATATTTTCACCTTTTTTTGTTCTTTGCTTGCTTTTTCCCCCTCATTCTTCTTCCTTTTTGATCTGATTTATCTTGTACATGATAAATATGTAAATATATATATATATATATATATATATATATATATATATATATATATATATATATATATAAATTGCATGTGTTTAACATATATTGTATTACTTGCTATATAGAGGAAGGAGGAGAGTAGGGAGGAAAATTTGGAGCAAAGTTTTGCAAGGGTGAATATTGAAAATTATGCATATATTTTGAAAAAAAAAAGCCATTATTCAAAAAAAAGAAAATAAGGAGCTATTATTTTTTAAAAAGAAAGAAAAGAAAAAGCAGCCCTCCCCCCTACAGAAATTATAACAAAAATAAAGTTTAAAAAAAAAAAAAGATGTATTTCATTTTTTAAAATGATGTTAACAGGGGGCAGCTAGGTGGCACAGTGTTTAGAGCACTAACCTTGAATTCAGGAGGACCCGAGTTCAAATTTGATCTCAGACACTTAACACTTCCTAGCTGTGTGACCCTGGGCAAGTCACTTAACCCAAGCGTGGGGGGGGGGGGGAAATAAAATAAAATGATGGTAACAGAAAAGGAGTTGGCCTGACACTTGTGATCAATAAAAATTTTTGCTCTGTTGCACCTATTCTCCTGATCCTATCTCCCTGTTCCCAAGTTTTTATTTTCTTTTCCTTTTAATCTCTTCACAAAACACTCCCAACACTGATTGTTCTCTTATCTATCTTATTTAAGTCCCTCTTTTCCCCTAGCTAGTTTCTGTCCCTTCCAAATCCCCTTTTGAGTTTAATCTGTTTCTAAAAGAGATCCTTATTTGTGTGAGGGTGTAGGACTGCTCAATCTTCCTTTATCCTGTTCAAATTCGATTAAGGCTGTCTGTCCTCTTTACTCTATCCTCCATGAGTACTTCCTACTTTTAAAAATTCAGCTAAAACATAAGATTCCTTCAGTCTCTCATTTTAATTCTACATGGATGTTTCAAATGTATTTCTTCATCTTATGCACCTTTAATATGTGAGTTATTTCTTACCCCTTTTTCTTCAGGAAAACCTCACCACTTCTTTTTTTCTCTACAATGAAAAATGCTTGTTTGGGATCTCTCCTGCCCATTTACCAGCAAGTGAAGCTGCCATGTGCTTTTAGTAGATACACATATACACACAAAATGACTTAAAGAAATAGGGCCAAAGTGCTTCAGCAAATTAAGATGTTCTGTTTTCAGAAAGCTCAGGGGCTCAACCATACTTAAGTGCCAGCAGTTAGATCAAGAGACTTCACTTGCTTCCTTGTATAGCAGCAAAGACTAAGCAGATTCATTTTGTAGACTTAGAACGAATAATCCCCAGCTGCCTTGCTCAGCTACTAATATTAAAAAGGGGATTTAGTACTTAATAATTCATCCACTTCACTGTCAATCAAGTCAGCTTCACATATTAAGGCTCTGTGATCATGCCCCAGTTGAAGAAGGGAAAAGACAGCCCACATCAAAATGGGGTCCTGAAGACACTACAGAACAACAAAAATCTGTTTTCATTTCCTTATCTTTCACAAAAGTCTTTTCAATGCAGGCAATCAGCAAATTATGTACAAGATAAATAGGAAATAATTAACAGAGGGAAGGCATCGGAATTAAGAGACTGGGAAAACCTTCTTATAGAAGACGGGGCTTTCTTGGAAACTAACAGGAAGCCAGGAAAATCTGTGAGAATTGAGGAAGGGCACTGCACATATGGGGGTACACCAGAGAAAATCCAGGGCTCATTCTTTTCCTTTCTCAGTGGCTCCTTATTACCTCCAGGAACACACACAAATCTCTACGTCTATTTTAGAAGAATTTCTCCAATTTTACTCCCCAGGTCTTATCACAGCGCCTGGTACTGTCTCATACCTTGCTGCCCCCTTCTAGGTCTACAGTTTTTTTGCAGTCGCTGAGCCCGGGACCGCGTTTTTCAGTCGGGTCGGACTCTGAGATCCCTTTGGGACCCCTGGGAGTGGTTCGCCATTTCCTTCTCCAGATCGTTTTACAAACGCAGAAACTGAGTCACGCTGGGTAAGTGCTCTGCCGGGTCACAGAGCCGGTAAGTGCCGGTCAGCTCGGAACCGCTGAGCGCCTTCCGGACCCCGGGCCGGTGCGCCACCTGGCAGCTCACAAGTGCTGGTGGACTAGACCTAGATCCTCCATCCTCCACCTCCAAGAATTCTTAGCCCATGTGCCCTACCAGAAAACGACCCTGTTTATTTTGAAAAAGAAACTCCGCTAGTACTTTCGCCTGCACTTGCCGCGGCTCCCGTCGAAGGGCAGCTTCTAGAGGTCAGTGTCCCTCCTGTCACCGTTCCTCTCACCCAAACCAGAGCAGGGTACACCTCCCACCACTTCTCGGACCTCCTTCCCTCAAAGCCCCCTCCCCCACCTAAATGTGGCGTCCACAATCTCTCTCCAGCCCCCACACATTCGAGATACACCTCCCCTACTCAGCTTCTCCCTTTTCCCCTCTCCCCTCTCGCGCTCTTTTCTCCCCAGCCACCCCTCCCCCTAGGCCACCGCCCCTTTGGAGACCCCTCACATCTTTACCCCACGGTCCGTAACACGGACTCCCTCCTATTTCTTCACTCGGACACTAGGGTGCATCCTTGACTCCCCTTCTGAGCTTACCTGGCCGCGCACGCGCGCCGTCCCCCTCAGAGGCTCGAACTTCTGGGGAGGGCCGAGGGTCTCATCTTCCAGACTCTCTGGACTCTTCGCCACTTCCCCACCCCCCTCCTCCGATAGCCGCCTCAGCCGCCGCCGCCTCCCAGACCCACGGTTTGAACTGCAGCGCCGCCCCCTCGCGCAGCGTCTTCATTGGCCAAAACTAGAGGACATCATGGTGCACATGCGCATTCTCGCAGCTCTCGGCAGGACAGGGGAAAGTTGGTTGGGAGAAGGCTTGGAGCCGGAGATGGGTGGAGCAATGAGAAGTCTTTACCCCCTCTGCCAGAGGGAGGCTAGAACTACAAATCCCAGTATGCCTTGAGACTCCCTCAGAGGTTGTGCAGGGACCCTGGCCAGAACGGGAAATAGAGCGGGGATGGTAAATGTACAGGTCGGGAGAAGAATTTAGGAGGGGTGACTTTAGGGACTAAAAACCTTTAGAAGGCCAAACTATGCCGAAGTCTCGGTCGACGACCTTGGAAGCCTCAAACTACAAGTCCCAGGATCCCTGGCAGCTCAGTAAAGCTTCTCGTTGGCCAATGCAGAAAGCGAAGAGTGTTATAGGTCCCAGCATGCCCCGGGGCAAGGCGTACTAAGGTTGGGAGGCTATGATGATGATGGTTACCATGGAGTTGCTCTAAGTGAGTCGCTGTCTACGGAAAGGCAAAGGCTAAAGGAGACTTAGCTGGTGAGTTTGGGCAGCAGCTGGGGAGCCCACTGGGCAAGGATTGAGGCGGGAACCAATGTCATGTCAAGCATAGGTAGCCATACTACAAGGACCTGAGATGGCCCCAGAGCAGGGATAGCAAAAATAGAAGAATCTGCCATAGTCCCGGGTGGGGGGTGTGGACGGAGAAGAAGTACCCAGAGAGACCCCTGGTAGAGAGCCTGCCATGAGCCACAGACACGAGGATCGGGGGACCCCCTTCATTATTCATTCAACAACCTTGAAGTGCCTATACACCATCCAGGCACTGAACTAAACAGTTTGTTCAAAAACAAAATGAAAAAGTTCCAGCGCTTAAGAATACGCTTTTTTTTTTTTGTTTGTTTTTTTCGGGGGTGGGGGGAAGGGAAGAACTATAGTAACACAGATAAGTGAAATAATTGGGGTGAGAGTGTGGGAAATGATCGGACTTGGCCTAGTGAAGAGGCACTTAATTTTAACTTTGATTCGGGGATCCTAAGGGATAAAGAAAGGTGAGGAGAGTATAGCAGAGGGGTGAGGGGAAGCGAGGACAGGGAGAGCAAAGGCAGAGACCAGTCTCGCTGGCCAGTGGGAAGCTAGCCTGGGAAAGTAGGCTGGAGCCAGTTTGTAAAGGGATTTCAATATCAAAAAAAAAGTTTATATTTTAACGTAGTAACAATTGGGAGCATCTGGAGCAGAGGAGTGACCTATGCTTTAGGAATATCAGTTTGGCAAATCTGTGGAAGATGGAATGGAGAGGCCAGAGACTGGAGGCAGGGAGACCAATTAGGGACTTTTGAGGTACTTGCTAGGCATGGTCGAGGTTGGGTGCTCTGCGTCCTATTTCCATGGCTTAGGAATTTTAAATTCCTGTGGATAATTGGCACAACACTATCGGGATGAGGAGGAAGGGACCACTACCAAAATGGAGGAAAGGGCAAATATGAGAATATGAGCCTGTCTGTCTTGGTTTCCTCCCCTTTCAATAAGTCTGCTCCAAGTAACCAGCAATTTTGAAGCCTAGGATTAGTCTCTTACACTCTTCCCACTTTTCAATTGCTCTATGAAACTCCAGTTAAATCATGGTCTTTCCTTTATTCTCTATTTCCTTTGATATTCTATGCTCATGTGCCCCTGGAAACATGGGTATTTCCATCGAATCATTTCTTGAATGCTGTTTGTTCCTCTTCTTTCCCCAAGAGGGTAAGACAGGAGAAAAAACATACTCCTTGTTCTCCAGCGTCACTTCCAACCCCTCCATCTGCATTTATTACTCAGCAAATACTCCCTCTTTTTAGGCTCAGTACAGTCTTCTAAATGGTAGTTTGCTGGCATAGTGGATAAATGGTAGACTTGGGAGTCAACAAATTTTGAACTTAAATCTTATCTTAGAGACTACCTGTGTGACCCTGTGGAAGTCATTTAATGTCTCTCAACAATCATTTCATCTATAAAATTAGCATAAACTTATGGTTTTCAACTCTTGGTGACACTCTTGGTCACACTCTTTTCTCAGTTTTGGTACTTGGCTCAGTCTCTCCTCTGAGGAAGGGGAGCTTGAAACCGGAGATGGTTCCCATCTCCGTGGAGATCCCAAACCTTGCTTGAATATTTGGAAATTTCAATTTACACACTGAGGTCCCCTCACATGCCTCCCAATCAACATTATGCCTAAGCTACCCTACCCATAGGGATGGTTCTATCTTAAAATCTACCATTACCCATACTTGTGTTGTTTGTTGTCTTGAATCTTTGCTAGCCCTTGTACTCTTGCATTATTCTTAAAACAGACCATCATCCTCAACATAACCTCCATTCCCTCCATTCTTTCTTGTTCCCCTCCTTGCTCTGGCTCTAGAGTTCAACACTTGTACCTTTGACTATTTGGCCTTTCATCATCTAGACTTTGTCAAAATCATGCTATCTTCATTCTCCTCTTTTAATTCTTCTCAAATGACCAAAAAAGGAAAGTTGGCTGGATTCCATTATTATCTATTCTCAACTGAGTCCTCAGAACCGCATGATAATTCTTTTATTCTTCTGGGATTAATTCTCAGAATTCCTTGAAATGATTCATCTCTGTTCATACTTCCTGGTACTATTTACTCTTTTCCCCTCCCTCCTTAGCAAAAGATTCCTACCTTGGTGGGAAAAAAAAACAGTTATCCATTTCTAGTCATATTCTCCTTTCCTATGACATAACCCACATTACCATCTTCCATTCTTTCCTTTTTCCCCTATCTGGAAAAAGTTTTAGTTGAGTACTGAATTTGGAGGCCCACCTATTTCTATTATGTTAGAAAATTACATCATTATTATATAATATCACCATATCCTTTCTCCTTTAAAGAAAAGTTCACTATTTCCTTGAAGCCTTATCCCACTGAGTACTCTCAAATCTCATAATTTTTCTTTAGTATTAGATGTTCTTAACCCATTCTTGTCCTTATTTGTGTATGAGTCTGAGTATCCCCAACCTTCTTAGACTGTACGGTCTTTGACAGAATTCGTATGGACCAGTCTTTGATAAAGAATGGTTCTGCTTTCCAAGATCAACTTCTTTATTTGCATTCTTAATCCCATCCATTCCAGTCTTCTCTTCTATTACCCTCTGATTCATTTTCACTCTTTTATCTATTGGTTCTCACTGCTGTCTATATCACCTATTTTATCATTGATTCTTTTCAGAAATGAAGGACAAATGGCAAATATCTTCAAGCTTCTCCATTCTTGAAATACTTTTACTTGCCCCCATATTGTCATTAGTTTTTGAAGATGACCAGTGACATCATGGGGTATGTCTTTGATGATGTGTGTGAAACTACATCTATGTGAGGTGGGATAGCACAAAGTCCTCTCTTCCTGACTCCTAGAAGTCCACTGGCAGGACAGGAGTGAAGATGACTGGCAATGACTCAGGAGACAGTGGGGACTTGGGCATCTGTAATGCCAGAACAACCTCTAAGTGCTTGTAGCACCTGCTTTAGCAGCCTTTGTGGCTGTTGGAACAAATTGTTCTCATCTGCCAGGGAAAGTTTTGACATGCTCAGGGTAGACATTACCCTGATTTACCAACAGGTCAGTAATCCTCAGCTTGTTTTTAGCAGAGATGGTTCTACTGGAGTGTGGCCATTGCACATGCTACAGTTTGGGAGGGGCAGCTGAGACTCGAGTGAATCAAGTGGATACTGAAAGTGTATGAGCAGCTCTTGGAAAAGGCTCAGTAAGCCCTTACTCCAGAAGTTCTATGGCTTCTGAACATTATACACTCATCCCTCCCTCCTTCTCCCCACACATATTAGTTATCAACCTATAGCCCCTAAACATAGGGGGACTTCTCAGGCCACTGCAGTTCCATCATTGATCTAAAATTGTTTTCTCTCAAATGACCCACAGTCCTTTAGCTGCTAAATCCGATGCCCTTTTGATCTTGCTGGAACTTCCAACACTCATTTGCTCCTAGATATTTTTTAATAATAATTTTAATTTGCAGGACATTGCTTTGTTCTGGTTCTCCCATCTAATAGCTTCTTTTCTGGTTCTTTTGCTTTATCATTGATTAAGTAGCTATTACCATTTTATCAGAACAAATAATGGATATTTTTGATGGGAGACATTCTAGCAGCTGGAGGAATTATGAAGTCCTCAAAAAAAAAATTGGCATTTTGGATTTACTTTAAAGGAAACCAAGAATTCTAAGAGGCAGAGATAAGCCTGAAGAACAGTTTGAGCAATATCTGAGGCCACAGAGGCCAATGATGAGAGAGGTAGACTTGACTATAATAGCTATTTGTTCCAAGCCCCTCATTTATAAATTAGGCTCTTATAACAGCCAATATGTCAGAAAATCTGGGTTCAGATCCAAGCTCCAACACATATTGGTTTGTGTAACCCTGGACAATTCACTTAAACTTATGGCACTGTGCATTAGTGGAATTTCCTTGAGTTCCCTCTATCAGTGACCTCCTGGAAGTGATATGATCACAACTCTCCCAACATGTCTTAGAATCCTTAGCTTCTTTTACTTAGTTCATACCTCCTTAGGGAAACTTTCCCTGCCACCATGAGATGTTAGTTTTCTCTCCCTTCTTAAATTATCATGTACTTGGTTGTTTTCCCATAACATCCCGTTGCATGTTGGCTTCCATAGGGGGAGACATCCAACTATGCAGCTGGCTTGCTGAGCAAATCCCATCTTCTCATCATTTATCTCCCATTCTCCTTTTGTAAAATTAGGGCTATGTGCCCATCATGTCTACTCGTCAGTGTTGTTGTGAAATTGAAATAAATATGGGAAAGCATGTTGCAAGCCAAAAATTCTCCAAATGCAGGCCCTCTCTGTCCCCTTAGGCCGAAGCTGGCAGTTCAGGGCCCCATGCTTCTCCTTCACCCCCCATGATGGCTGAAATATGACTGACAACTGGGATTATGTGAAGACTTTGGCACAGGAGCCACCCCTCGACTTCTCCTTCAAAAGTATAAACTTCATCCAAGGTGAGCCCGATGTGCGCGGCCTCTTTCCTCTTCTTCCTTCTCCCTCCAACACCAGTACCTCATTCAACTTGGGTAACACTTATCTTTGGAGAACGATTTCTTTTCCCTTTTCCAAATCTTTGCTTTTTAAAAATGTTTGAAAAAAAGGATAGAAAAAAAAAAAAATTGGCCTGACACTTTATAAAGGCTAAGTTGGACACAAATTAGGAGCCTTTACATGGCTAATATAATTATTATGAAAATGAGAATGGGACTTTAAGATCTGGTCTAATTGCCCCTTTACTCTTTCAATGCATAGCACAATATATAGCATAGTGAACACATGGTGCATGTTTGTTTTATATCTGAATTCATCTTATATGCCCAACTTTAGTTTTGTGACTCAGACACACACCTATCTCATCAGCCATTTGTAAAAAGACTATTCTAGCAACAAATACTATGCAGATGTTGAGAGCCTAACAGCAGGCACTTTACCAATCTTAAAGCACTATAAATTAGTGCCAGCTCTTTATTCATATGTGGAAACTGAAGCCTAAACAGGGGACTTGACTTGCTCAAAGTAACAAAACACAGGACTTGCTTTCTTTGAAATCATGGGAAAATTACTGTCTTTCCATATCTTTAAAATGGGGGTAAATACCTGTATTATCTACTTCTCAGGTTGTGACAAAAGTACTTTGCAAACTTTAAAGGGCTAGGGATTGCAACTGTGCTTTCATTGGGAGGGGAAACTTCCATGTGAGGATGCTATCACTGCAGGTCTTCACTGTTTCTCCAAGAGTGTCACCAAGCAAGTATGTATCAGAAGCAGGTTTTAGACCCACATCTTCATGGTTTCAATGCTGGTTCTATCCATTATCACTGCCTGCAAACCTGAATGCATCATATAGGTATTATTAAAAAGTGGTAATGTTAGGGCTTGAATCCAAGTTCCTTGACTACAGTGTCCTTCAAAGAATAACACCACTAATAGCCTCTTATGCTCTAAAAAAGCATCACAGGGACATGACAAAGCCAAGCCACTGTCAAATTGGTGATCAGATGCTATTCTCTCTTCTGCTTTTTGTTGGAGTCGAATATGCAGAAAAATTGGAAAGGCAAATTGGGCTATTCATTTCTTAGTGAAGCTTAAGACTGAATCAGTTAATAAGATAAGCAGATAGTAAGAGTGCCTGGTAGCTGTAAAAGAACTCTGGGGTCTCAAATGATTATTACCTGTCAGTCACTGAAGCTCCTGATGCCAATTTTTTAATCTAAAAATGAATTAAACTAGGTGACCTCTGCATCCCTTCCAAGTCCAAATTTTTGAATTTATGATCAGATTAAAGACAGGAAGCCAAATGAGAGACCACAAATACCTCAATTTGCTTCAGGATAGTCTAAGACAATGTGATTCAATTTGGATTGACACATTCCTCATCTGGCAAACTACCTGAAGCCTTATGACTTTCCTGAGGAAAAAGACCATCTCCAGCTACAAGTCTGAGCACTGTGACAGATATGTAAAAGGATATCACAGAGTATAGGTACATTTCTTCCTCTCCTCTCTTGGTGGGCAGGAAAATATAAAAACATACATCACCCTATCTCCTGAGGAAATATTCCAAAGTGAAAGGATTAGATAGATCTTATGCTCAGACATCTACCCTCATGAAAATCTGCTCTAAAAGGGAAATAACTGCTTCCTTCTGGCTACTGAGCCATTTTGTCACTGGATGGCATTCTCATTTTTAGGCAAATTCTTTTTCCTTTCTGTCCCTTGGCTTCAAGCTCTATAAATTAAGGGAGCCATCCTGCTGACATTCTTTCAGTATGTAGTTTTCACATTGAAGCCAATTATCCCTTTTAACTTCACTTACCTTCACTAGCCTCTACTTCCTTCTACCCCAAGAACTATGCTGCAGCATAATGTGCCCCACCCCTTCTTTGTAATGACTATCCTCCACAGAGCCCCTATGAGTACCAGGCAATCTGTACCTCAGAACAAGCAGAAATTTGTGTGGCAGCAAGGAGGGAAGGAGTAGTAGTGTTAGATTTGAGCTTGGAAAATACGAGAGGAACATTCAGAAATCCTGAGCTCTGGTTCCTAATTCCTCTAACTGTGACTTTGAATAAGTCCCTTCCCTTTCTGGGTCTTAGTTTTCTCTTGTTAAAAAATTAAGAAAAAAAAAATTGGATGAGATAAGTCTCTCAAATAAGCTATTAGCTGAAAATGAGTTATTGTAACAGGCCATAAGTTCATAGCATTCAGAAGTGGAAGAAATGTACAGTGACAACAGGGTTAGAGTAGTTAGGGTCTTTCTATATAGATAATCTAGTCTAAAGTTTTAGAAATGAAGAAACTGAAGCCCAAAGAGAGTAAAGCTAACTTGTCCAAAGTCAGAGAACTAAATCTGGCAGGGATGGGATTCAGAAGGGTCCAATTGAAAACCTATTGCCCTCTCCCCCACATTCCCCACAATGGGTCTAGTTTCTTTCACCTGTTCCCCAACCAGTCTTTCCCAGGATAAATTTCTCCAATCCTTTCAATTGATCCTCATGTAGTCCTATTCAAAATTTCTTTACTTATCTTATTGTTCCTAAAACTTGCCTTCCAGAAATGAATCCAGGTGAACCCTGACCAGGGCAGACACTTCCCCTCGTTCTTGTCCCTGGATCCATAATGCAGGTTGCCAGCATAGCTCTGTGGGGGAGTGACATGTGGCAGCTATAACTGAGACCCTGAACAGTTCTAGGTGGTTCTGGTTGGCCTCAGACAGAGATGGGGAGAGAGGACCCTTGCCTGGAGCTCTTGGCTAACCACTGCCCACGATCTGTCCCTGCAGACTTGATAAGTGAGGAGCCCAGGGCTGGGCTCCGGCCAGTAAAGCGTTCTAGTCAGGGTAAGTCATTGACCCAGGCTGTGCGCATTAACAACAACGTGCTCAATGACCTCACCGACTTCAGTCAAACTATGTCGCAGCTGTTGGAGCATCCCCAGAACCTGGCTTGGATTGACCTGTCCTTCAATGACCTGCCCAACATCGACCCCGTAGGTGCCTGAGTCCCCAGGGGAGGGAAGAGAATGCCAGGTGAGACATGGGCCACAGGCAGATGGGGGAGGGGAAGAATCGCAAGAGGGAACATCAATGATGTACACAAGGCCTAAGGTATTTATGAAACACCTGCCATACAACTAGCACTATAGGGAAGGGCAAAGGTATATAGAAGTAGTAAGAACGAACCCTTATCTTCCTATGCTGAGTTTTCTTCTTTTACTCCAGTTTTCTCTGTGGGTGTCGTCATAAGCAGCTTAGGAATGGGTATCTTAAACTACTATTAAATTGAAGAAGAAAGGGGGCAGCTAGGTGGCGCAGTGGATGGAGCGCCAGCCCTGAATTGGGGAGGACCCGAGTTCAAATGTGGTCTCGGACACTTGGCACTTCTTAGCTGTGTGACCCTGGGCAAGTCACTTAACCCCAGCCTCAGAAAGAAAGAAAAAAAAAATTGAAGAAGAAACTAAGCACTTAATATCTGCTAATCACCATATTAGGCACTGGACACTGTGGCAAGAAAAATAAAATGGAATGTATGGGAGCCCTTGACTTCAGGACTCATTCTGTTATAGGATGAGATCTAAAGTTAGTTTTCTCTTCTGGAAACATAAGACAAATAAAATAATCAAAATTTGGGAGAGATCTTAATGAGACCAGGTCTGCCCATTCCCATGTGTGTGACTGACTGGGGCAAGTTATTTGACCTTTCCAAGTTTCATGTTTCCAATATCTTGTACATAAGTCACTTTAAAGTTTGTGAAATTAAATCCCTCATCTCTAAAATTAGATACTCAGAAAACTTTTGTAAAGTACTTTGTAAACATCATACCACTTGCGATATTGCTTCTTAATTTTGCAAGAAAACAAAGGTTGAAAAGAGCTCAGTCATGAACTAAATAAGGCAAAACAGAGTAGGAAAAACATGGAATATCATGTCAGGCGAGAGCCCATATCCTCTGCTTCATAAATACATGACCACTCGTGATACAAGTCTTGTTTCTTCACTTATAAATTGGGATATTCCTTGTACTACCTCTTCTCACATGATTGTTGAAAGAGTGCATACTTAAGAAAAGCATGGAGTAGACAGAAGAAATCTCCCATCTTCTTTGCACATTTGCTTCCTAGCTTCCAGAAAGGATTAGGTCACCCATAGAGTGGATTCTAATGAAAAGAGCATCCTCTCCTCAAGACTAGATTCCCAAGTCTCTTGCCACCTTCATAAACCAGCTGCTAGAACCTGCTCAACCTGGTACTTTGTCCTTTTTTTCATCCATCAGGTGCTGACCACCTTCCTCAATTTAAGCGTTCTTTATCTCCATGGCAACTGCATCCATCGCCTGACAGAAGTGGATAAGCTGTCAAATCTTCCCAAGCTTCGGAGCTTGACCCTCCATGGGAACCCCATAGAGGATGAAAAGGGGTACAGGTAACGCCCCTGGCCTGAGACCCCAAGGAATGGGAACAAAAGGCTCAAGAGTCTCATCCTCTGAAGTACAAGCTAAGGGGAAAACACAGGTTGTAGACATAAGAGAAAGGGAACTTTACCCTGTTCTCAAAAGGAGGTAATCTGTAGCCCAATCAAATGGTCCCTTTCCTTGAGGGAAGGGAAGGGAAGGGAATGGAATGGAAGAGGCCCATGTCTAACCCCTTTATGGCCTAGAAGAGAGAATGAATGCAATTGGAATGAGTGGCAAATATTCCTAAGTCGTCATTATCTTGAATTGCAAAAGCCTCAATGATTATAACATGGGATTGAGAAGTTACTCCGATTTAGCTTCCTGCCCCATGCCATCCCCACATTGGATACAGATGCTAATTCCCTTAGGTATCTCTGGAAAAGAATGGCAGTAGTCATACCCTTATTGTGTTGAAAGTCACTTTGCTCTTATTACTGGAGGAGCTATTGTAGGGAGGAAAATATTAATAATTCTTTGGGGCATGTAATTAAGTGATCCTGATTTCACATCTAGCCCCCCATTATGGCTCTGTCCTTTCTTCCTATTCTGGGGAGCACACAATCCTGTGTCCTCCCTGCAGGCAATACGTGCTGTCCATCCTACCCCGAGTTACGACGTTTGACTTCAGTGGTGTCACCAAGCAAGATCGGATCACAGCCACTATTTGGAGACGAATGAATGTGAAGCCCAAGAAGGTCCGAATCAAACGGGATAATTTTTGATAATTTCCTATCAATGCTCTCTAAAACTCTAGTACCCTTTCCCTCATTATTTAGTTTAGCAATAAAGGAAATGATCTGTTCTAGGGGACTTGAGTCCCTCAGCTGCGCGTTGAGGTGTCCTTCAAAAGAAGGATAAAGTAGACAGCAACTCTATCAAAATAGATAGAATGACACTATCCAGCCCCAATCATGCTTAAGGAAACAGAACCTGGCCTTGTTATCCTGAAGCTTGATTGATAGATACCTAGAGGACATCATCTGACCTGACAGGCTCCCTTCCTCATACTTTTTAAGTGGTTATACAGGACCATTCTTTCTGATGGCTACCCTTGCCCAAAGGCCACAGAATGTCAAAAACTCAGCTATAGTTTGCTCTGCCTTGAGTCCTTCCTGCTATTATCCCTGCAAAGGCATCTAGCTAACTCTTAAGTTGTACAAGAAGTGGGAGGTGGGCAGGGTAAGGATAAGGACAGAAGGGCTGGAGCCAGGATGAATAGATGTCCTTTATGGAGGGTAGCAAACCAAAACAAATAAAGGATCAAATGTAAAAACTGGGTGTGAGAAATAGAAACAACCAATTTAGTTCTTAGTCTCTTAATATCAGTTCAAGCCCCAACATAGAAGGGTGATCTCAAGGAAGCCAAATCTCTTCCTACCCACTATACCCAATCATGAAATAATTCATATCCAAATCCC
This sequence comes from Sminthopsis crassicaudata, assembly GCF_048593235.1. Taxonomy (NCBI): domain Eukaryota; kingdom Metazoa; phylum Chordata; class Mammalia; order Dasyuromorphia; family Dasyuridae; genus Sminthopsis; species Sminthopsis crassicaudata. The sequence goes on along the minus strand of NC_133619.1, from coordinate 579,496,655 downwards.
TAACTTCCCACTCCTCTAGTTCCACCCCCCCCCCCATCCCAAGTGGCAAAACCATCATAGATCCTCTTCCCTCCTCACAAAGTATTCAGCCAGGGCTACATGGTACAAAGGCTTCTTGGGAACTTGTTGTGTGTCAACATGAAGGTCCCCAAACACTTCTGGACTTCTGTGGTGGTTTCCCCTCTGTGATTAGTAGTAAGTTAGGTTTCTGTACAAGCAGGAAGAAAAAAGGGGACAGGAAGGCAGGAACAGGGGAGAGATCTCCAGAAATTGTTCTCATGGGACCCCAAACTGCACAACCAACTCCTCTTTTGCGTCGACCCGGATCTGAGAAAGTGCACTATAGGCATAAGCAGCTATTCTGGAGACCTGTGATTATAAGATAAAGGCAGTTATAAAAATACAAATACTGTCCAGTAGAGTAGTGAATGAAATACATGAGAAAAACTGGGGCATAGGGTATTTCCAAAAAGGAAAAAAAAAGCAAAAAGAGGAAGCAAGGGCAGGGTATATAGTATAGCCAGGGTTTGCAATATCCCTTTTCCAACCATGTCTTTCCTCATTGCTGGTACTATCCCCTTCTCTACCTGCCTCCCCAAGACTACCAAGGAAGAGAACTCTCAGATGAAGGAAAACATCCCTCTCCTAATAAGACCTCAATGTCTAATCTTGTGTCCAGGAAATTGGAACAGCATGGATGAAAAGGAAAAGGGAATCTTTTTGGGTAGAAACTGAGTTGGTCTAGGTGAGGAACCAAAAAGCGAAGTGAAAGACAATCTCACCTGCTGCAAATCTGCAAAGGGGATAGGGTCACTGGCAAGCACTTGGTGGGGCTGGCTGGTGAGTGATGGCAGTGGTGGCAGCTTCTTCCAGTGAGTCAAGCTACTGCTGAGGACAGCCAGGCGAGTACTGTATGGGAAAAACATCAGAGAAGGTACATGCTCTTTTCTATAGTCATCGAGAATGGCATCAGTCTAGCTCCTGCTCCAGACTTTAGCATGACTCTGTATGACCTTATGGAAACCCTCACTTTTGCTTGTTTCCTTGGTCAGATGTAAACCAAATGTGTCCCCCATTGCCCAGGACAATTCATTTTCAAAGACTTGAGGCATTTCAGAACCTAGGGCAGAAGGGACAGAGAGACTAGAAAGGAAGCCAACACTACTTTTTTCCTATTCCCCTCACCTGTATTGCCTCGCTCGGTCCATGTACTCATGCTGCTCCATGCCCTGGGAATCTGCTGCCGAGACATCAATAATGTTGCTAGGGAAAAAAATAGTAACTGAGACTTCAGCAAGGTTGATTAAAAATGGATGAAAAAATCCTGAAATCTCTGTGGAATCCAACAGTTCACCTCAATTCATTAGTACATCCATCAGAGCAGGGTAGGCAAGAGGACTAGAAAGATATCTATTCGATTCCTCTAGACTGCGTGAGAGATGGATCAGGGGCCTACCTTCCTCTCCCATACATCCACCAAGGGATTCTTTAGGCTCTAGAGTAAGAGTAACCCGAGTCCATGGATAAAATTTCAGTGCTCTGAGAACTAGGATATTAAAAAAAATAAAATCACTAACCTAACACATATCTGAGTTATCTATAGTCTTTACCACATTACCAATGTGATCTATGACACATAAAATGGTTGAAGTCTTGCTCTTCACCAGGGTAGAACTGAAGCCTTTCTCTATAGTCCCATTTATTGAACATCCAAGTGATCAAGGATTTACTATTGCAGCTAAACAATGCTTAAGTTCTCAGCCCCGAAGGAGATGTTTGGAAAGGATCTACTCTCAATCACACAGACCAGTAAAGGGATAAGAAACCTACTTGTAAAGGTATGATACGTCACGTGTAAATGCTTTAGGAAGAAGAAATTATTCTATGAGATGCAAAGGAGGTAGAGTTAGGGAAGAGTTTCTCTGAATTGAGCACAGAAAAAGAATATTCCTTATCCTACAGGGAGCTAGAGCAGTCACAGCTGCTTCCACTCTGACCTGGCCGTCTTGGCAAGGATTGAAGACAACAGGGCCTGCTCATCTGTACGAGCGGCAGGCAGGCTGTGGTAGTTGGGCTCTGCTCCATTTAGGGTCTTGGTTGGGGGACTGCTGGGATCCAGAAGCAGCTTCCGTTCCTCTCGATCCTAAATAGGAACAGGGGAGGATGGGCATCAGCTTGGATAGGAAGCACACAAAGAATCTTAACTTCCCCTTACCCCCAAATCCCATTTGGCTGTGATGCCCCCAATCTGAGCTAGTCCTCAATCTCCAAGTTGGAAGAAGTCTTGGGAGGAAGCCAACTTTGTCCTAGAACCTATCCCCTCTATAACAGCCTTGATAAATGATCCCCGAGCTTCTACTTCAAGGCTTCCAGTAACTCACTCCTCATGATGCCCACTGGGCCAATGCTGTGAGGATGTTATCTTGCTTGGGGAATTTTTCACATTGCTCCTAGATCTGCCCTCTGGAGACAAACAGAAAATGTCTGATCATCCTTCCACATCACAGCCCTTCAGATAGTTGACAAAACCATCATGGTCCTGGCCAAAGTTCCTCTTCTGCTTTTTATAACCTAAGAAATATCCAGCTCAGAGGTATGCATCTCCCTCATTATGTCACCTGCATTCCCAGCCAACGTTCACTTCCCCACTTCTCCATGGATCCCCTTGGCCCTTCCTGACACATCACTATATTGACATTCCTACCCAGTTACCCAAGTTTCCCTTCCCTGTTGTTTTCCTCATTAGAATGCAAGCTCCTTAAGAGTAGGGATTGATGGGCATAGCTAGGTGGCACAGTGGATAGAGCACCAGCCCCGAATTCAGGAGGACCTGAGTTCAAATCTGGTCTCAGACACTTAACACTTCCTAGTTGTGTGACCTTGGGCAAATCACTTAACCCCAGCCTCATGAAAAAAAAGAGTAGGGATTGTCTTCACTGTGAGTACTTGTATTCCCAGCTTACAGTCTGGCATAGGATGCTTAACAAATGCCTTACATCCTAATTTAAAGGGAAAGACTGCAATAGGACATCTCCCTGCAAAGCTAACCTCTCTACATTCATAAGTGATCTTATTCCATTCCAATCTAGTTTATCACCCTTTTCATCTCCCTCTTTAGACTGTGGTCCTATTGCCTTCTAATATATCCATGTCTCCTCCAACCTCACATAGAATTGCTTAGATACAGAAGACATAGCTAGAATTGGTGGGTGAAAAATTGCAAAGGAAAATTGGCTTCATATAAGGAAAAGCTAACCATAAAAGTTGTGCAAAAATAGAATAAGTTGTTTCATAATAAATGTAGGATTGAGTTCATGAGGTTTTAAGTTCATTGCATGGTAGAAATTCAAGTAGAACCTAAATAATCATTTCTTGGGGATAAGGCTGGAGCTAGTAGGAAAAGTTTTCTTGAATCACTGAACAGTTTAAATTTCATGAATCAAAGCTCAGCTATGCTTTCTCTGTCTGCGGGTCAGTTTCATATTTATCAAATTGGAGAGGTCCAAAGTAAAAGCACTTTCCCCAAAACAAACCTGTGAGATAGATAGTACAAGTGTTCATCTTCATCTTAATGATGAGTATAAAGAAACATGATTAGAGAGACTTGCCTTGTCACATGTCAATTAAATGTTAAAATCAGAATATGAACCCAGGTTTCCTGACACACAATGCAATATTTTTTACTAAATATTCCTAATTTTTTTTGCAAATACAATTTTGCGATCCTGTAAGAAGATACCAAAGATTAATGCAGTGAAGGAAATAATTTTAGTAGTTTTTTATAGTTTGTGGAAGAAGAAAAAAAACAATAAGAAAGCTATTACGTAGGTCATTCCCACCCTGCTGCACTCCTCTCAACTTCATTGTATGTTCCCAGGAACCTCCTCACCAAGCTTGAAACTCCATCAGTACCTCACACCATTGGGGTCCTTTCCTACCTCTGATCAGATTAGAGCACTCCTCTGAAAGGAGAGTGCTCAGGGCAGCCTCTCTGGGATTCATCACACCTCTGGTTTGGGTATCTACCCAGCTTCCTTTTATGTGAGTTTTCCTTCATTAGATTGTGAACTCCTTGAGGGCAGGGTCTGTCTTTTGCTTTTTTGGTATGCCCAGCACTTAGCACAGAGTAGATGTTTAATATTAATAAATGTGCACCAACTGACTGGTAAAGGGCATGTTATGTAGACTTTTGGAATTTGTCAATGACAAAATGCTCAAAGTGTTCATGTGAATGTTATTTACCTAGCTCTTTCCAATGCTTGTTCAATAGACATTTTTATAAGTTCAATTTTTTTTATCTAAAATGATGGTTTCTTAGTACTTTCCCAATGCTCCTTAATCTTAGTTCCTATCCTCTGAGACTACTCTCAATTACACACACACACACACACACACACACACACACACACACACACACACACACACACACACACACTTTTAATAGTTGTTTGCTCGTCGTCTCCCCATGTAGACTGTAAACTCCCTGAACTCAGGAACTGTATTTTGTATCCTCTGCACTTAGCCCAGTATATAATAAATGTTTGTTGGCCAACAGTGTAATGGCACTGTTGTATTTTTTTTTTTAACTTTGCTCTTTATCTCATAAATAATCAATTCTAGCTTAAAGAATAAGGATGAAGAAGAGAATAATATTCAAAAGGAAAATCTTCATTGGACCTCACAGAACACTACTCTGTACACTTAATGTGAATGAGCTGTCTCTATGTATGTTTTCCCCCCTATTATTCTCCATAAGAATAGGGAATGTTACCTAAACCTATCAAGCAAAGAACAGCATGTTCTGGTGCTCTACAGAGAGAAATCAGGTGATTAACAAAGTATTTCTTTGCTTGTTTAATGGTGGTAGTAGGAACAATGAAAGGCTATAAGGACAAGGGATTAGAAGCTTCAAACTAGAATTGGTCAGATAAGAAGAAAATTATCAGAGTTCCCTCAGAATCAGCTTTAGACAGAATTTTCCTAGTCTTTTTTCACCATCTTAGGAAAAAAGGAAAGACCATTACTGAGGCTCTAGATGTCATATGAGATCAAATCTAAATAACTGAAACTTAGAGTAAATTGCATACAGATGCAAAACAAGTGCAAAAAAAAAAAAAAATCCTTACAATATATTTAGATTGCCATCAGTTTATATGAAACAATTTAGGTGATTACAATCTCAACGTGAGATAGCAGTGTCAGCATAACAAAAATTAATGCTTCTTCCATTGATCAGTGTTCAGAAGATTGGGGAGGTGAGAGTTATACTGATCTCTGCCTTGTCTCTCTCCATATGTCCAAAAGAGTGACAAAGACTGAGTAGGGAGTTCAGATTATATGTTAAGTTTAAAGGTTTAGAGATGTTTAGCTAGGACAAGGGGAAGACTCAAAGTGCATGGAATTTCCCCCTTTAATATCTACAGAACTGTCCTCGGAGGGACAGACTTAGTTTCTACATCCTCAGAAAGCAATAGTAGAATCAAATAGAAGTCACAAAAATGCACATTTTGGTTCACCATAAAGAACAATCTGATTTTCAGTGAAACAGGCTGCCACAGAAAGCGATCAAATTTCCCATGACCAGCAACATCTAGGGGAAAAAGAGATCAAAAGCAAGTTGTCCAAAGTTTTACTTGAAGGAATTCTCCAGAGATCAATCCCTAAGACAAGTGATGAGCAGCTAAAAATAAAGAGAGCCCCCCCAGGGAAGGCCAACATTTACTCAAGGTCTATTTACCTCAATTTCCTCATCTGTAAAATGAATTGCAAAAGGAAATGGCAAACCACTTAAGGATCTTGCCCTCCCCCCCAAAAAAACCAAAATCCAAATGCAAGAATGTGACATGTCTCAAAATGACTCAACAACAAAACAAGGGGATTGAACCATATTCTTTCCAACTCTACATCTATGATCATATCAACACAAAAAGGAGATACAACTAGCCATGTGATAAGGTAGAAATACTTATACTAGGGAATTAATTCTTGAAAGGTCAGGAACAGAAATAACAGAATCTAAGACTTGAGATCTGTTCCATGCAAGCCTCAGCTCTCCAGTTCTTCTCAAAATTCCCTTGTAAGGCTCAAACCCCACATATCCTGGGAAAGGGCATATTCTACAAATATGCTTCCCTTTGAGATTCATCCTCCCAGCCCTAGGCTGTTCTCTCTGTTTCAGTTTTTCCAAAGTTGAATGAAGCAACCCTCCTGGTTTCTGCTTCCTTCCAGATACCTGTTCCCCTAAATTCACTTTCTCTGTTCCCAGATTCCTCTACATTGCTCCTATATCCATTTCTCAAATCCTTGTTAACCTCTATTCTAGTCATTAAAATTATTTATATAACAATCTTCTTCCACAAGGGGGGGCATTAAAGTCATATTTTAATTAATGCTTCTATGGTAGAATAACATTGGCCTAAAAATCAGGAGACCTGGATCCTAGTTTTGTTCTGCTACTTAGTAGCTCTATTTATTCAACAAGCATTATTAAGGGTCAATTATGTCAGGCATTGTCCTGGGTGTTGGGGATCCAGAGTTTAAAATAAAGTAGTCCCTTTAGTCAAACTTACATTTGATTAGGAGAAATATGTTCTATAGAAATATGTATGAGTACAGAAAAGGAATAAATGGGAAAGATGTGGAGGAAGAATTAACAAGACTTGGTAATGAATTAGATATGGTGGGATGAGGGAAAGTTTGGAAAGACCAAGGTTGCAACCCTGAATGATGGGGAGCATGGAAAGGATACTGTGGACAGAAAAAGGAGTATTAGGAAGTAGGGGCCTTAGAAGGTGGGGACATGGGAAAGTAAAGATAATGAATTTTGGAAGTATTGGACTTAAGATGCTTAAGAATATCTAGTTGAAAATGTTCAACTGACAGACAAGGATGAGAAACTGGTCCTGAAAAGACAAATTAAGACTGGATATACAGATCTGCAAGTCATCTGAATAGAAATTAAATCCCTACTTGGGAGCTGATGGGAAATATCTGATAGAGAATGTAAGGGGGGAAAAGTCAAAAAATTAATTTCAGTGTTATCCACAACATAAGAAGTTAGGACATTTATGATTCAACAAGGTGCTAATGGGTGAAAGGAAAGCATGAGAGATTCTTGTCAGGATAATCCAAGGAAGAAAGAACATCCAGGAGGAGGGAATCAATCCAAATGGGTCAAGAAGAATAAATAAATAAAAGCCACAAGATATGTGAAATCCTTAACATCAGGAATTTCCAAAATGTTTTAGTAGAATGAGGAGGATGGAAGACAGGTTAAAAAAACTTTTATTAGTGATTCAGATGAGAAGGAAAAATTATCTTGTGAGATGATGGCAGAGTTCAGTGAAATTCCCCCCCCCCCCTGAAGCTGGAGTTAAGTGACTTGCCCAGGGTCACACAGCTAGGAAGTGTTAAGTGTCTGAGACCAGATTTGAACTCTGGTCCTCCTGAATTCAAGGCTGGTGCCCTATCCATTGCACCACCTAGCTGCCCCCAGTGAAAATTTTTTAAGGATGTCAAAGACTTGGGCATGTTTGTAGGCAGCAGGGAAAGACACAATTGATAATATGACAATGAGAATTAGAGATGAGATGATTAAGGGCCTGAGATCAGCAGCTGGCCTAGTAAATTCATTAGGGTCAGCAGCAAAAGAGTTTTAAAAGAAAAGAGAGGGGGAAAAAATAAAAAATGAGAATTTTGAAATGCAGAATAGAGAAAAGTAGCGAATGACCTTTGTTTTCTCAGTAGAAAACTCTCCTGACAGGGAAGGAATGGCTTAGGAAGTTAAAAGGGGGGGGGGGGGGGGAGTCCTAGAAGAGCCAAGTAGGAAGCATGATTAAAAATTCTATCAGGAAAAAGTAAAAAATTTACTCCTGAAGGCTTCTTGAAGTCAGTTCAAATCCAGCCTCAGATACTAGCTATATAACACTGTTTACCTCAATTTCCTCATCTGTCAAATGAATTGGAGAAAGAAACTGCAAACTACTCCAGTATTTTTGCCAAGAAAATTCCAATAGTGTTGGAACACTCTCCTGACCTAATCTCTTCAACCAGAAGCCTTATAACTCCAATATCTCAAGTTCTTCACTCTATTCCCTACTTCAGTTTCCTTCCCTTCCATTTGATTTTTTCTATTTTTTAACATTTCACAACCCATGATTGTCCCCTTTCCTTTCTTTTCACTCCCAATCTTTCTTCCCCTTCCTCCACGCTTCCAATTCTCCCAAATAAATACACGAAGGGTCTTCATCTCTGCTCTATCTTCTTCTGTTTCATCTCCACATCTCCTATCCCACCTAGAATCTTAGTTCATCTATTCCTCTCCTTCCAAGTCCTCTTCCAAATCCAATTATCCTTCCAGGAATGCCTTTCAATTCCCACAATCCTCCAAGCCTGATTCGCCTTCCCAGACTCCTAAATCTTTACCCCCCCACCCCCACCACGATTAGTAATAAAGAATACCGTAAACCTAAATATGTCAACTATTGCTTCCTTCTTTCCCCACTGATAGCGCTTCTAGGAGACGCACCGCTCCACCTCCCAGGCTAAATCCCTTCATGCCCCCCAGAAGCCTCTGCTCCCGGATCCTTGCCTCCACTCCAAGGCCTCCTCTATCAGTTTCAATTCCATACCCGCACTCCCAACTTCTCAAGACTCTTCCCAGACTTTCCCTCCAGCTCTTCAAGACCCTAGACGGCTTCGGTCCCTTACCGAGGCCTCTTATGAGCCCACTCCTTTCCCCTCGCCCCCGTCTCCCTTAGAGACTCCCGGCCTCCCCCGCCCACACTGTGGTTGCACCTGGTCCGAGTCCTCGTTGTCACTGCTGTAGCAGCACCCCATGGCCGGGACCGGCTCCGGAGCTCAGATCTAGGAGATCTGCGTCCAACAGGAGCCCTTTCTCGTCACATGACCCGAGACCGCGGCCTGCAGGCTCCCACCGGCCGCTCTGCCGCCACCGCAGCAGGCAGAATCGGCAGGCGATCTGTTTCCGGTGCCGGAAACTCTCCCCGACCCTCCCCAGCCGGCCTCACCCTACCCCCACTCTCATGTGACTAGCTTATAGCCATGTGACACCCGATAAACCAATAGAATGTTCCCGTTACTCGAGGTCTTTCCTTCCTCCTTGGGCTCTATGGCCGTCATTAAGTGGCTTTTTCCCCTCTTCCCATGTCTCTCTGGGAAGCTGATAACAATCCCTACCTCCCCTGTTCACGTGACGCATGCAACCAATAACAGGTCCTGGGACTTCTTGTTGCCACGTGACAATCAGAAGCCAATAGAAGGGTCCTTTTTCTCCTCTTCTTTCTTCCTATCCCACTAGATTGCCTGGGGTCCTCAGAGAGTGCTTTGAGTCTTCTGTCTCCTCAGGCCCACGTGATCAGAAGTAGCCAGTAGGAATCAGGCGGAGCAGCCCTTCCCTCCCCCCCCCGTTTCACGTGACGTCAAAGGAAGGGGTTGGGGAAAGTGTTGGGGGTTCTTTGCTTTTGCTCTTAATCCTTTGAATTTGCTTCTTTTCTTCCATAGCAGAATTCTAGGGAACCGTCTCCAGAAAGTCCCTCCGGTTTCCAGACAACTGTATACTTCTTGGGAGCAAGGGCAGGAATGAAATTTCTCTGTGTGTACATATATATTATATGTATGTGTACGTGTATACAACACACATTATGTTCCTAGCAATATTCCTTGTATACAGTAGACGCTTAATAATTACCGTTAGTTCCCTCCTCCCTCCTCCTCCCCTTCCCCCTCGAGATCATTGTCTCTTGTGATGGTGCGTGCGCAGGAGGGTGTGCGAGTCTTAGCAAATTCCCGTAAACCAAGTGTTGGACCCCGGGAGCTGGGAGGACTCCTCCAGCTGTCCCTTCTTCAAATGATCTCCTTACACTGCTAAGTCATTCCCGGTCTTCTGGAGCTTAAAGGACATTTTTGAAGCCCTGCTATTCTGTAGCTACTCTGTGTGCTGCCTCTCTCTTTTAGGCTGGGAGGACGATCTTCACCATTTTCCACCAGATTCTGGAAAGAAGCTTTTATTCTAAAGCTTGTTGGGTGACACTTTGTAAAATCATTTATGTTTGCTAGGAAAATTGTTTTTAAAGTTCTTTTGGTTGTTATGTAATGCCGCAGAAAGTGAGGCAAGATAGAGATTAGAGAGCATTTAATAATTTATTTAAACGGAAGAGATTTACGGGGACCAAATGGATCCATGGTTTGGTCCCAGGGCTGAATGAGACGATATGTATATGTTTTGTCAATTTAAAAAAAAGAAAGAAAGAAAAAGAAATCAACAGGGAAAAAAATTTAAAAATTAAAAAATAAAGTTCTTTTGGAATGTCTCAAAGTGATCATAAATAATTGCTTACACTTTCATGTAAAATTATTGTAGCCTGTTGATAGCTTTTTCCTACCAGATTCTTCAGAATCAAAAATTTCGTTAAATAAGTCCATTTAGAGTTATTTAAATGCTTTGCCATCTTTTTTATTCTTCAGCCCTGTCCTAACTTCGATCCTTGCTCCATTGAGTACTAATTGAGAAATGACTCCCAGGTCTGTAACAAGTTGTTTCCAGTCAAAATGTAATACATTTTATTTGTAGTGGTCCGTTTGAGCCCAGCTCCTGCTGGGGTTTGGACAGTTTTACCCATACTATTTTGTCTCCACAACAAGCCTTTTATACAGGTGCTGTTATTCCCAATTTATTGTGGAGGAAATTGAAGCAAACAAAGGATTGGCCAAGAATATCATACAGCTAGGAAGTATCTCAGGCCTTCCCTACTGTAGGGCCCCAGCACTACCCTCTGCACCACCTAGTTGCTTCTATGACATGAGGTGCTGGATTTTTAGAATTGAACCTTTGTTTCTCTTGACTCCTGAGTTTCCATTTTAAAATGTCTACTCAATTCCAATCTTTTCAGCAGTAATGTTTGAAAATCTTCTATTTCATGAAAGTTCCGCTTTTCACTGGCAGGATTATACTTAATTTTGCTGGATAGATCTTTTTGGTTATACCAAGTTTTTATTTTTTCTCTTTGGAAATATTATATTGCTGAGTGGGTGAAACAATAAACTATAGAAACAATCGATAATTTCATCCAAGAAAATGACAATAATGAGCAACATAGCAAAATTTACAGGACGCAGCTAAAGCAATTCTTAGGGGAAATTTTATATATCTAGATGCTTACAGGAATAAAATAGAGAAAGGGAATATTATATTGCAAACTCTCCCATTTGTTGGCAGTTGCCAAATATGTGATCCTGATTGTAGCTTCTTAGTACCTGTATTTTTTTTTCTTTTACCTGTAAAGTCTGGATTTTGGTTCTGATGTTTCTGGTAGCTTTTGGTTTTGCTTTATTTTATTTCAGGAGATGATCAGTGGATTTTTCTATTTTTAGTTTGCATTCTGTTTCTCCAGAACTCTAAGCCATTTTCATTTATAACTTGCTAAAATATGGTAGCTCTTTTCCTGGCCATTTGTTTTATTTTCTTTTTGAACAATTATTTTCTAATTCAGCAATTCTAATTTTTTTTCCCCCCCGGAGGCTGGAGTTAAGTGACTTGCCCAGGGTCACACAGCTAGGAAGTGTTGTGTCTGAGACCAAATTTGAACTTGGGTCCTCCTTAATTCAAGGCTGGTGCTCTATCCACTGCGCCCCCTAGCTGCCCCCAGGAATTCTAATTTTCAAGACATTTAGTTCTTGGCAAGGCAAAAAAGGCTCTGAAGCAACAGTCAATAATGGTGCATATCTTTGGCATTTTGAAATTAACTCAAATCTGTACAGAATACAAGATCCCATTGTCTTTATTCTTTGTTCATAAGAAAAGCATTTGATTCAGGAAAGCAAAATATTGTTTTAAAAGGTCCTTTCCAACAAAGTGTCACCCATTCATTCATCAAAAATCAATCAAGAGTCTCTGAAAGATATAACAGAAATAACACTGATCATAAACATCAGGCAAAACATAAAATCAGGTGTTTACCACTATAAGAAGTCCTGCAGAGTCCATGATGAAGAGGATTTACCTATAGATGATAAAGTCCTCCTAACATTCTTGTTTGTGGATAGCATTTTATTGATTGCCATAGTATGTCACAGTGCTTTGAATATTGCAAAGCCTCTAGGAAAAGTTCTGTAACTATTCAAAAGAGTTTGGTTTGGACATTCACACAAGTAAAATCAAATGAACAAAGATGATGACAAGCATTTGAATGGAAAATCTATAGAACTTATCTATGAGTGTATATATACAGTCAGACCATACAGATAGACAATGAATTGACCCCAGAATTTAAGAGGGTGTGAGGAGAATGGAGTAAGTTGCCTTTGGGAAATTACAAAGTTCCATTAATGACCACAAACTTTCCATGGAATCAAAGGCATACCTTTTTAAATACCAACATTGCTGAATAGAATCAAGCCATGGAATTCAAGTCTCTAAATTATTAAAAATTAACTATCACATAGAAGATAAGGAAGAGATGCATGGTGGGTATGCGAAGGCTGTAAGATATAATCAAAGAACTTTGACAAAGAACAGAGTAAAAATTATAAGCAAGAAATGTATAATGGGATGAGAAGATGGGTGGGTCATGCAACAAGAGTCAGGTAATGACAGGTTAGATTCTACCCCTGATAATTTCATGTCAGAAGAAAAGTAGAGCTTCGGGATATCTGGGGACACTCTGTGACAAATTCGTGGAAAGATATGGAGAAGACTCACATAGGGATGGAAAGATATTAATTGGTTATGATCTGCATCTCTGGAAGGAACTCAAATAACACGTGAGAGGTAATATGACATAGGGAAAAACAAATCTGATTTCAAGACCTACCTCTGGCCCACACTATCTGTAAGATCATGGGTGATTAATTAGGTGTTGGAATACGGGAGCCACATGCCAGTGACTGCTGGAGGTCTAACTCAGATCTGTAGAATGGATCTCTTTATGTGAGCAGAGGATGATGATACAAGGAGACTGAGAGGCAGTTGCTGTTCTCTGACCTCCCTCATCTTCCCTTTGCCTCCAATTTATTTCATTCCTAATCCACAAGGAACATCTGTGTCTAAAAGCTGCTTTGCAACTCCTTTAAGTGTTATGATCCACAGCAATGGAGGCTCTGGAAAATTGACCTGTCCCTTCACCCAGGCATGATATAATTAAGGAATCTTTTCCACACTTAAAAGTTCACCATGTGAATAAAACCATGCATCCAGACCAAAACCAAAAATTAAACCCTTGATTAAAAAAATCAGTTGAAATTTTTCTTGTACAGCATGACAGATATGGAAATATGTTTAAAAGAATTGCACATGGGACAGTTAGATGATGTAATGGATTGAGTATTGGCCCTAAAGTCAGAAGGACCCGAGTTCAAATGCAGACTCAGATATTTAACATTTCCTACCTATTTGACCCTGGGCAAATCATTTAATTCCAACACTCACTCTCTCTCTCTCTCTCTCTCTCTCTCTCTCTCTCTCTCTCTCTCTCTCTCTCTCTCTCTCTCTCTCACACACACACACACACACACACACACACACACACAATCAATTTTTTTAAAAAATTGCACATGTTTAACCTATATGGGATTGCTAAAATCAGTTAAAACCTGAGGCTCTATCACTAGAGTTATACTTCAAATGTTCATTGATAAGAAGAAATCTTACGGCCTGCACACACCCACCATACATCTCTCCATTGTCTTCTACATGATAGTTAAACAAAAATGTTTATAACAGCAATTTTTTCTAACAGCAAAAGTTTGGAAGGAAAGAAGATGCTCATTCATTAGGAAAAAATGAAATAAATTGTGGTACATTAGTGCAGTGGAATATTATGCTATAAGAAATATTTATAAATAAAATGACAAAAGAACAAGCATGACTCAAAAGATATGAGAAGATATTCTAACCCTATCCCCTTTACAGAGGTGGGAGGTCTGAAATTGTGCTATATTGAATCAACTGTGTTGATCAGTTTTGCTGATTCCCTCTCTTCTCCCCCTCCCCCATTATGCCACTGTTCTCTTTTATTGTCCTGACTCAGTTTCCCTAATTATCCTGACTCAGTCCTGCCTCGGTTTCCCTGCTCAGTTCTGCAAAGCCTCCCCTTCCTCTTTATCAGAATATTTGATAAGGATAAAAGATCTTATGTTTTAGAATATCAGAATGTGTCTCCCCATCCCAAGCTATTATTGAAATGTCAGATACTGTCTTATCAAGATACCTCTCCTCATGTCCAGGGTGTCTTCCCCCTCCCCCTGATTATGTCATCCCTTTCCAGAGGCTCACCCCACCCTGTCAGAATCCTGTTCCTGATCTCAGTACCCTGACTCCACACCTGCCTCAGTCTATCCCCTGTGTCTGAGCCGCATGTATATATGTCATTGAGAACTGTGATTGTGGAATGGATTTTGGAGATAGTCTCATTCAGTCCTGAGACCAAACCATGGATCCATTTGGTTCCAGTATATCTCTCCATTTAATAAATTATTAAATATTCTCTAATCTCTATCTTGCCTTGGTTTCTCTGACATTACACCCCCACTTCTGCCTTTAAAAAATATCTGTAGTATGGGATGGCTCTTTGGTAGGAAGAGAGTGGGAAGGATACTGAAGGATATTATGGTGATATAAAAAGATATCAATAAAAACATTTTTACAAAGGAAAAAATCATTTGATATTCAGGATGGGAGTGAAATCCTATGAAAAGAGATGTTTGGGTTTTAATAGACTTGCAAATTCAAATGTGATTTTAAAAAAATTATTTTATTTTCAATTCACAGAATAAAACTCCAATGTACCACGCACAGATTATTATTCCCTCCAAATATATAAGAAAGTTATCATGTAAATTTTCAAGACACAATCCTACCTTTTTTGCTATTTAAAATATGATGTTCTAAGACCTATGTGATAAGGTGTGAGAACTGAGGTGAAAGTTCCCCTTTGGTCAGAGCTGCAGGTCCTATGCGAAAGAATTTGCAAACCCAAAATCTGTGGCAAAAAGAAATTTTATTTCCCATAAGAAGACAGCTTGTTGGGAAGTCAGCCTTTTTAGTGGGTGGGGAATATAGCAAAGGCGGATTACATGGAGAAGAAAATATCTTTCAACAGTGGGCAAGGTCCTGTTAGGACATCTGCAGGAGATTTGGGTTTCAGAGTTGTCTTTTATTAGCTGTCTGAGGCTTGGGGCTTCAATTCAATTCAAAATTGAATGAGATTGATGAGGTTGAGAGTTATCTAGATTCCTGGTGGTCTAGAGTTAGTGGCTATAAGAGAGTTATTAAGAAATCTCTATTAAATAGGCAGCAGGTTCTAGGAGTGAAAGAATTCACTCATTCCCGAATTATTATTTGCAAAATGAAAATTTATTTTCTGGTTTTCTGGTTATCAGTTTAACCAGGGACTGACTTCTATAGTGGCAGATCTATGGAAAATGGAGTTTTACACTGAGAGAATGTAGTTCTCAGTGGACAGAAAGTCCTGGCAGCTGAGGGAGCCACCGAGGACCATCTGCAAAGACTTTAGTTGATGGAAGCTGTTTTATTGAGTGTCTTAGTGGGGATTGGGAAGCCGAGCAGATCAGAATGCCTGGCGGCTGGCACAAGCCCGGATCTACTATTGGAATTCAAAGGGATACTTTTTGACCAGGATTTGTAATTGAATGTCTGGCATCCTGGAAAGATAATTTGTCTGGGGAGAACATGGCTCAGCCAGGAGGGGTTGGGAATCTGAAAGGAATCACAGATCAATAGGAAATAGTTTCTTAAAGGGACATGTATACATATATTTATACTTTAACGTATTTAACTTGTATTGGTCAACCTGCCATCTGGCAGGGGGGGAAGGGGAGGAGGTGAAAAATTAGAACAAAAGTTTTAGCAATTGTCAATGTTGTGAAAGTAGTGAAATAACCTTATGTAATAAGCTATGAACAAAATGGAAACATTTGAGGTACTGCCTAGGATTTCTAAAGAGGAAGGAAAAGCAATATTTATATTACTTAAACTGCCTGATGGGACATGTTACAGAAACCTAGATATAATTATAGTGGGGAAAATTTTGAAAACTGGTTCTTAAATCATTTATGTTGTGCAAGAAGATAGTGAAAAAAATTTAAATGGTCCTAGAGAGAGATGGACTTGAGAAAAAGAAAAGAATGTGTCAGGAGAGATAGAGCATCTTGCAGTTCCATACAACAACTAGGGGTAATTGTCAGGTATGGAAAATAGACCACTGGCCTACCAGGACAAATACAAGGTGTCTGATATATAGTTATGGCCCTTTTCAGAGTGAATGGGACTGATTGGATGAAGCATTTCTCAGTATTGTCACATGATCCCTGCTTCCACAACTTTGGGACCTGAAGATGGCATTTGTTCTCTGGAGGAATGGACTTTGAACCTGAGATATAGGAACTTGCAGGAAGTGATGTGATCTGTGGAAGGCAGCCAGTATTGGTGATTATTGGTCAAGGATGTTACCTCCTTTTAGTCTATCCAATGAGAAGGCTCAAGTCCTTTGTCTTTTAAACCCTGGACAAGCCAGAAGCAGGTCAGTTTCCAGGGGCACATAGCAGGAGCATGGGATAGCTCCCAGGTGTGTGTCTGAATAAATACATGTTTTCTCTTTGTACGTGATGATGTCTCTGATTAATTAATTGGATTGGGAAAGGGGTCTTGCACCCCACCCATCCCACATGAGGACCATTATTAACAAACGAGAGACATATTGAGTTCTGGTTAAGAAACCCAATGGATGCAGACAACTGCAAACAACTGGAGAAAACAAATAAGGAACCATAAGAAATTTGCAAGAAAAAAGTACTGAGTTTGAAGTCAGAAGGCTTGTGTTTGGATCCTTGTTTTGTCATTTACTACCTACTTGGTGATCTTGGGGAAATCATGTGATTATATGGGCTATGGGCCTCAGTTTCTGTATTTGTAAAATGAGGACTTTGGTCTAGATGGCCACTAAGATTTCTCTTAGCTCTAATCTTATGATCAATTGACCCTATCATTTAACAGCTCCAGCTAAATGAGACCTTAGAAATCTAGTTCCTTCATAAGGAAGAAGAAAAAGAAGGGGGGGCAGAACCAAGATGATAGAGAAAAAGCAGGGATTCACCCAAGCTCTCCCCCAAATTTCTTCAAATGCTTTCAAATAATGACTCTAAAATTTTTAACAATTTTTCAGCAGAAGACAACTTACAAGGTCAGCAGGAAAGGTCTACTACCCCAGGGTGGGAATCCAACAGGCAGTCCTGGTGCAGGCTGTGCCAGCACAGCCCCAGCCAGGGTTGGCACTTCTGAATCAGTGGCAGCACTGGCGGTTTCCAGACCTCTCAGCCCAGAAACCACCAAAGACAACTTGGAAGGTTGGCAGGAAAGGTTTGTTACTGGGTCTTGGGAAACCACTGGCAGTGGTCAGAGGCAACTTCCAGAGCTGTCAGTCTGGAGGTGGTAAGGAGGTTCAATAGCTGATCAGAGAAGGTCTCTTTATTAGCACTGAGGAAGCTCTCGGTTGCTTTAGCACATTAGAGCTTATAATCAAAGTGGAATGGGAACTCTCCTCAAAGTTCTAGATCAGTGCTTGTGGTCACTCAAACACACTTCTCCTTGGAAGAACTGAAAACTTACAGATTCCTAGAATGATCTCTGAAAACAACTGTATAAAACCCTGAAAACTTGAGACATTATACCCTCCCCCCTGGAAACAGAGCCTTACTTTGACAAAGAGCTAAAAGGCAAGTAATGAAATCTAATGACTTTATGAGAAATCGAGAAGTAATAAAACAAAGCCAAAAGAATTAAAAATGGAAAACAATGTGAAATGTCTTACTGGAAAAACAACTAACCTGGAAAATAGATCCAGGAGAGATAATTTAACAAAAAACCCGGACATCATCTTTCAAGACATTATCAAGAAAAATTATCTTGATATATTAGAACTAGAAGATAAAACAGAATTAAAAAGAATCTACCCATCAACTCTTGAAAGAGATCTGAAGATGAGAACTCCTGGGAATATTATAGCCAAATTCTGGAACTCCTAGGTCAAGGAGAAAGTATTATAGGCATCCAGAAAGAAGCAACTCAAGTAGAGTGGAGCCACAGTCAGGATAACAGAAGATTTAGCAGCTTCTACATTAAAGAATCGGAAGGCTTGGAATATGATATTCCAGCGAGCAATGAAGCTAGGATTACAAGCAAGAATTACCTACCCAGAAAAACTGAGTGCAATCCTTCAGGGGGAAAGGTGGATATTCAATGACATAGAGCACAAAAAGAACAAAACTGAATAGAAATTTTATTTTCAAATACAGGACTCAGAAGAAGCCTACGGAAGTAATCAGGAAAGAACAATCATAAGTGACTTAATGTTCATCTGTTTTCATTCCTACATGGGAGGATGATACTTGTAACTCATAAGAACTTTCTCATTATTATGGCAATTAGAAGAAATATATACAGTCAGAAGCAGAGGTGTGAGTTGAATGTGAAGGGATAATATCTAAAAAATAAAATTAAAGGGTGAGAGAGAAATGTACTGGGAAAGGGGAAAGGGTGAAGTGGAATGATATAAATTACCTGCAGTAAAAGAGGAAAGAAAAATCTGGAGGGGAAAGAGTTAACAGAAAGGGGAAAGAGTGATAGAAGAGAGGGTACAGCACGTTGGGAGAAAGGCTGGTTAGAAGCAAAACACTTTTGAGGAGTAATGGAGTGAAAGGAGAGAATAAAATGGGGAGGGGATACAGATAGCAATAGTAATTGTGAAAACAATTTTGAAGCAAGTTTCCCTGATGAAGTCCTCATTTCTCAAATGTATGATAAATTGAGTCAAATTTATAAAAAATAAGAGCTATGGTCCAACTGATAAATGATAAAAAGATATGAACTATACCCAAAGGGTTTTTAAATCATGCATATCTTCGACCTAACAATATCACTATTATACATGACTACTGAAAGAAATTAAAATAAAAAAAAGAAAAGAATCACATGTACAAAAATATTTATACTAATGCTTTTCTCAGGGCAAAGAATTGGAAACTGAGATGCCCATCAATTGGGAATGCTTGAATAAAACTGTGGTATATGGTTTTGATGGAATATTATTTTTGTATGAGGAACGATGAGCAAAACGCTCTCAAAAACACCTGGAAAGTCCTCCATGAACTCCAGAAAAATGAAATATACTGTGTACAAAGTAATAGCAATATTGTGGGATGATCAGCTGTGAATGACTTTGCTATTCCCATTAATATAAGGATCCAAGACTACTCTGAAGGACTTATGGAAAAAACTCTCCATACCCTAAGAATTATTTCTAAATACAGATTGAAGCATATTTTTGTTTACACTTAATTGTTTTTAAGAGTTTTTCTTTGGGGGGTAAACTTATGTTTGTTTGTTTTTTTTGTGGTTATATTACTTTTATGAAAATATTTTGCATAACTTCACATGTGTCTTCTCAATAGGAAAGTGAGAAGAGAATTTGGAACTCAAAAGTTTTCAAAACAAATGTAAAAAATTTGTTTTACTGGGGAAAATAAAAATATTAAATTTTTTAAGAGGGAGAAGGAAAAAAAGTGATTTGCTCAAGGTTACATGTCAACGAAGTGACAAAGTCCAAATTTGGAAAGGGATGTTTCTCAAAGTTCTCAAATTTAGGAAGGAGTCATTTACATAGGAAATCTAGAAATACAATGAAGAGTTCTGTGTTGGAAGTTAATTGTCTTCGATTTCAGGCCTGGCTCAATTTTTGGCTTTGAGGAGAGTCTCTAACCCTAACTTTTTTTTTTTTCTTTTTTGCTGAGGCAGTTGGGGTTAAGTGACTTTCCCAGGGTCACATAGCCAGGAAGTATTAAGTGTCTGAGATAAGATTTGAATTCAAGTCCTCTTGACTTCAGGGCTGGTACTCTATCTACTCTAACACTAAATCTTTTTCTTTTTTTTTTTGGGGGGGGCAATATATATTTTTTTATTATTATTAAAGCTTTTTATTTACAAAACATATGCATGGGTAACTTTTCAACATTGACCCTTGCAAAACCTTCTGTCCCAACTTTTCCCTTCCTTCCCCCTACCCCCTTCCCTAGATGGCAGGTAGAACAATACATGTTAAAGTATGTTAAATACAATATATGTATATTTATTTATACTTATCTTGCTGCACAAGAAAAATCGGATCTAGAAAGAATATAACCCTAAATCTTAAAAAAATCTGGCACCATACCCTTCATATAGAGAACTGAACTTTAAATCTACTTTTTGGAGAGGAACTATTGGGTTTCAGCAGCCATGATCTGGATCCAATCCTTCATTCTCTAAAAATTAGGATCCAGAAGTTTAGAAAGGCCATACCTGAGGCCCTTAGGGGTAAACTAGGAAGCAGACAGCCTGGGGTATGAGAGGAGAGCAGAGAAATAACTCCAGCTTCCACCTGGTCTATAGTAACCTGAACTTCTACTCTCAGGTAACAGTTAATAATTGAAGAGGACTGGCAGCCTCTCCTGGAGCATCTGTCTTTATCTTTATCTCTCTTTTCCCCAGTCTGGGGCTTCTCCACTCTTGTTTTATTCTCTGTTCCAGGCTGGGCCTTCAGATCAGGTAAGTAGGAACTCTAGGAAGCCCCCAACCCCACAACTTAAGGAGAGAGAGTGACAGTGCTAGGAACTAGAATCTAGGATTCCTAACTTATTTTTTCATCTTCTGGGAGTGAAAAGTAATGTTTTTCAAAGTTACCAAATTTAGGAAGAGGTCACTCATTTAGAAAATCTAGAAATACAGAAAAAGAATTTTGAGTTGGGAGTTAGTAGTTTTAGGTTCCAGGTCTGGCTCAGTGTGTGATCTTGGGGTATCTCTAACCCTAACGTCTCAAAAA
Source organism: Sminthopsis crassicaudata (assembly GCF_048593235.1). NCBI lineage: Eukaryota > Metazoa > Chordata > Mammalia > Dasyuromorphia > Dasyuridae > Sminthopsis > Sminthopsis crassicaudata. The sequence goes on along the minus strand of NC_133619.1, from coordinate 579,475,767 downwards.
CACTCACTCACTAGCAGCCAGGTGTCTTATTAGAGAGGGTGGCACATAAGAGATTTCACAAGTTGAACCAGTCTAGAGGAGCTCTGAGGGCCCTTCTGGTTTTCTGTGGCTGTTCTCTGAATGTCCTTATCTGTCCTATCTTTTCCCTCCTGCAAATCCCTGGAGGAGCAAAAATATGTCTCCTGCCATTGCACTGGCCTTCCTGCCTCTGGTGGTGACCCTGCTGGCCCGATACCGCCACTACTTCCGGCTGCTGGTCCGGGCTGTGTTACTTCGGGGGATTCGTGACTGCTTGACGGGATTACGACCGGAGGAACGTGCCTTTAGCTATGTGCTGACCAATGCCCTGCCTGGAGATCCTGGCCACATCCTTGCCACCTTTGACCATTGGAGCAGCCGCTGCGAATACCTGGCCCACCTGGGACCTCTAAAAGGTCAGGCCCACCCTAAATTCACCTCCTCAGAAGCCCTCCTTAAGAACCAATTTGATAACAGACGGTCAGAGGATTTCATATTAAAAGAGAGCTTAGTTACTATTTAGTTAAAACAGGGGAAGGCACCAAAGCCCAGAATTATTGAATTGCTTGCCCACAAGTAGAAGACCTGGGACCTGAGTCCTCATTGGCTAATTCTAGCGTTCTTTCCACTCTCCCATGCTGCTGTGCTAAAAACGCTGATGTGGAAAATACCTCAGGCAGATCATGAAAAGGCCTGGCTTCTAATCCTGAAAATGCCATTAATTTACTCTGGGACCTCACCCAGTAATGTCCTTCTTAGACCCCAGGCTCTCCCAAAAGAGGGGTTGTGTGTTCCACCTCAAACCAGAGATTTCCTGAGAATGAGGGGCTCGGTCTTCTTTCTCCCCATGTCCAGCCTGTGGCTTGGTTCTCTCCCCAGGTCAGATCCTGACCCGCCTAATTACACAACAGGCCCCAGAGTTGGTGCTAGAGCTGGGTACCCGCTGTGGCTATGCTACCCTGCTCATTGCTCAGGCCCTACCTCCAGGCAGTCGGGTCCTCACTATTGAGATGGACCCTAAGACGGCAACCGTAGCAGAAAAAGTCATCCGCCTGGCTGGCTTTGATGAGTCCAAGGTGAGATTCTTTCCTACCCTTTCATCTCACTTTCCTTTGGGAGACTGATCCACCAAGTTCTCCTGGTCCCATATAGGCCGGCACACCCTGCCAGCCTTATGGTGGCAGGTCTTCCTCCTTCAGCTTTCCCCACCTAAGATGCTCTTCCCCACACCTCCACGTGAGCCCATATGGTGAGAGCCTCTACCCTGGGGAGGAAAAGCAAACAATGAATGTTAGAACTCTAAGGACCTTTAGAATATGTAATTGTTTTAAAACTGGAAAGAAGCTCAGAATGCAGACCACAATGTTAGAGCTCAAATATCTGCTATGGAAAGCACTTGATTTTTATAAAAGGGGAAACTGAGGTTTAGGGAAGAGAAAAGACTTCCTGAAATTCACAATATAAATTTGACTAATCAAGTTTGAACCTGGACTTCTTTTCACTCTCCCATTTTCTTCCCTGTCTCCCTTGTGTATGAAAGGAGGAATGACCACACAGGAAGTCCCTATAGGAAGAAAATAGGCTTTCTTCTGCCTATCATTTCTTCCCTCTCTCCTTACACTGCTCCTCCTGCTGTCCCTCTTCTCATATGTCCCCATCTGGCAGGTGGAGCTGATCGTGGGGCGTTCTGAAGAGGTGATCCCCAACCTAAAGACCCAATATAGACTACATGGAGCTGGACTAGTGCTCCTAGGGCACCGGCCTCGCTGCTACCTGCGGGACCTGCAGCTCCTGGAAGCCCAAGCTCTGCTGCCTACTGGTGCCATTGTGCTGGCAGATCACGTGCTGTTCCCAGGGGCACCACGCTTCCTGCAGTACGCCAAGGCCTGTGGTCACTATCGCTGTCGCCTCCACCACACTGGACTCCAATATTTCCCTTCCATCCGTGATGGTTTGGCCCAGCTCACTTACTTGGGGCCAGGCTGAGGAAGGCCCATTCTTCTTAGGATCATAGGACGTCGAGCTGGAAAGGCCCTCTGACCACAGAGTTCAAACTCCCCATTACAGAGGAGAAATCTGAGACCAAGGTCATACACATAATAAGTAGCAGACTGGTATCTGCACCCATATTTTCAGACTCCAAATCCAGCCTTCTGCCTCCTTGAACATCCCTCCTAGCACACTACTGATAATAGAAAAAACATTGTTTCTCATAGGAGACTCTGGGAGCAACTGATAAGGCTTTCCGTATTCCCTCTGCTTGGTCAGGGTCTCCTCCCCTACAGCAATCTAGTTCCACAAAGGTCTGGGCTCAGCTTGGACCCATAGTCCACAGAGGGATTGAGAGAAGACAAAGAGGCCAGGAGGAGGGGAGATCTAAGGGCAAAGGGTATCAGTGTGGTTGAAAGAACATTGGGCATGGAGTTAAGAGAGCCTGATGTGAGCTCTAGCTCTCATGTTGGCAGAGTGACCTTGGACAAATCACTTCCCTCTCTGAACCTATCTATAAAATGGAATGCCTATGCCACATAGTTGTTGTGAGCAAAATTAAGTCTTGAAACACTAAGGAATGGGAGCTTTTATTCTTTCTACAGGCCACTGTAGTTCACCTGTCTGGAGACCTGCCTCCTTTCCACATAGGCAGGGGTAGGTATGTCCAGAAAAGCTCAGCATCTATTTTTAGGGCTGTTTTCCACACTCCTGGACTTCTCTGCCCATTCTTTTCCTTTTCCCATTCCAAAACTCCTCATTCCTCTTCTCCAGCCTTCTGGTCTCTAGGACATAGGCTTCTAGCACTTATAGAGTCTTATGTAAAGGAAAAAAGGATGCAAAGCTGGCAGAGTTGAAAGAATCCTGAAGAATCATAGGATTATAGAATATTAGAGCTGGATTTCCAGAAAGTCAAAGACGACTTGTATAAAGTCACATGGCTAATACATAGCAGAACCCAGATCTTCTGATTCATAGTCAAGTCACTTTTTGTGCTGGTTCATATGCTTCCACAAGTCAGAAGACCTTGTATGATTTCCACTTATTAGCTGAGTGACAATAGATTTGGACTTACTTTCCCTTAAACTATTGCCTCATCTGAATATAGAGATAATAATACTTACATACACTAAGTAACACATGCTAACCTACTATAGAAATGTAAGCTATTATTAGTTCCTCTTCTCCAATCAGTCCTCAGCATTAATGTCTAGCCCTTCTACTAAGCAAGAGGTATGGGTGTCCATGTGGCTACTCAAAGACACCAGGGACCAAAATGGTACTAAGGGGCATGCCCCTATCCCTGTCTAAAACCCATCTTGGGGCCCTGAATTTCTAGGAAGGCTAATCATTTTCTAACTCAATTAAGAGTCAAAGTCCTGGGACTTTTAGGGTCTCCTCTCAGTCTCAGGCAAGAACTCCATAGTCTTTTTTCTAACACTGTAAGGTTTTTGCAAGGCACTTTCCCATACCAGCTGTGAGGTAGGTACTATTTTATCTTCATCTTAAAAAAGTTAAGGCTCAAGTGGGTCAAATGACTTGACCAAGGCCCATAGTTACAAAATTATGAATACTGGAGCCGAGAGGCCATTCAGCTCAATAAGCATTAAGTACCTCCTCCAGGTCAGGCCCTGTGCTGTGGGCTGTACAGAAAAGACAACAATATGTCATCTCTGGATGCCAAATGGAGTGCACTTTCCACTAGGTCATCCTGTTCTGAGCATGGCAACAAGAGCAACACTCCCACATTCGAAGTAGAACAATAAGGGGTAAATAGGGATTCCATAACAGATGTGGAATAGAAGACTTTGAAAAGAAACCACTCTGTGTCTTTATTAAAGGTTAAGAGGTGGAGGCTGGGAAGCAGATGGAGGAAGGCCAGCAGCCCAGCCAAGCAGCTCTTAGGGCTTCAGGGGGTAACTGCCCTGTACCCAAGAGACCCAGAGAGGGAAGACAGCTCTGGAGTCTGGTGTGCAGCATTGTCCTGTCAGTCCCTGCTAGATCATCCACTGGTCCTGGTCCTGCTCAGCACCTTCCATATCCACCTGGGGAAGGTACAGGGAGGCAAGCAGAAGTGATAGGCTGCAAGTACCCATGGTCACTAAGCCAATTGAACCAATTCCCTTTCAAGCACCACCCCAAGGGGAAATCCAAGAAATCCCAGACTTAAGAGGGCTTAGGTTCCGGGGATAGTGATAGGCCATGGGTCTTAGACCAAACCCCATCAGAGGATACAAAGTTGTAACCCATGGAGGAATTGTAATAGTGAGGTCCTTTGATTGAGATGCCCCACCCCCCCAACCTCTCACCAAATAGGGCTCTAGAAAGAAGACCCTCAGCCTACCTCATTGATTTCCCCATCATCAGGGGACTCATTATAATCATTCATTTCATCCATGTCCTGCATGTCCTCATCATCTTCTGAGTCTTCCTCACTGTCCTCGTCATCCTCATCATCCTCTTCTTCCTCATCATCATAGTGCTACCAGAGAAAATGGTCGACAGTTTAGGAGAGGGACGAGAATATGGGGCTGACCTCCTACCTGGGAAGGGAAGGTCCTATCACATATGAATCCCTCATATTCCAAATTCCGCACAAGGAGATTAATTCATCCTCCAATCTCTTGTATTACCCTTTAGTACAACGAGGAGACAGGAAAACAGAGAAGGGGCTGGGGGAAGGAATCCTGCTCTTGGGATACTTTCATGGTTTTTATCATTTCTAACCATGACAAGGCTCAGGTTCTGTTTTCTATCTGCTCAAAGGGCAATAGATAAGAGTCTGTCAGGCCCCAATGACAAGTTGTGGTAGCTACAGCCATCATCTCTCTTGTGCTCTTCATAAGGCAGAGAATGGCTTAAGACTACTTCTGAATACATCAGGAAATCCATAACAAAGAATTTTTCTTTGACCCTATTTGGATTCTGTTCCTACTCCTTTTTCAAAGACCTGAGCTTCTCATAGGAATTCTCTTTCACACAGCAACCTTATTCTACAAACAAGCTATGAGAAAGGAGATGGAATCTAGAGAGACCCAAGCTCCAACTCCAGGTGTGGTGCTTATGGAGGAAGGGGGATGTAATAACTTTTCTGTGAAGTAGAGGATGAGCACTTACACCGACTAGTACTGTCTGAGGCGTGCGGATGGTTCCCCCCAGTTACCCATCTCACCCCATTCTTGTGGAGTCTGTTTATAACTTGCCTGAGGGACTCTTCTGCCTGAGTACTTCTTTCCAGTGTTCAGAGACTAATCTGCCCCTCCCCACTACCATCCTTTTTAGGCCTCATTTCAGCTCCTTATTCCCTCTTGGCCCCTGAAGTCCAGAAACCACAGAGTATCCCAATGACCAAGAGATCTGCTGGGCTCACCTCTGAAGCTGGTTTCCCAATGGGTACTAAATTGTTGTCTCTCTCAGCAATACTCTGGAGCTATTGCAGAACACAACAGGAGATAATGGTTACACAAGAGATAAGGAGCACTCATCCTGCTCCCAGACCCTCACCTCAAACGAGGAGAACATCCCTTTCCCCTGGGACACCTCCCCATCTGTCTGTTCTCTTATAACCTTAGACTGTTTCTTCCATGGTAAGAGAGAACATCATCTAAAAGAAATGTGGCTGGGTCTTAATATTAAGTCACAGCATAGTAGGTATAATTTAGATATAGTAAGTATAATTTCTCTCTGAAAAGGGATGTTGAAGTACAGTCAAAGTAATCAGGTTGTTGTTAAACAATCAGACTAGAGATTAAAAGTTATTGATGTTCTGCCTGGCACTAAAAGTTGGTAGCCCAGGGATGGAAAGGAGAACAACCTCGTGTCCTTGACCTATAGCTCACCAGCACCTAGTTTGTCAGGTCTACTTAGGGAAGGTAATGCTAAGGCAGCAATGGTTTTGGGCCAACTGTTCACTCACAAAGACACAGAAAGTATTCCTACAAACAACCAATGAATCATTTTTAGTTATTTTATTGGAAGAATAAGTGTTCTTAACCTTACCTGGCAAGCCAGGAAGAAAGAATAGAAAGCAGGAATACTGTTTATCCATGAATTCCCTATCTCTCCTTCTACAATTCCTTTGGCGCCTTTAGGTAGAAAGAGTGAAATGACTTCATATCACTTGGATGATATTGGAGTCACAACTAACATTCATACAGATCTCAAGACAACTGAGCACTGCCACTTGATCTGCTGGTGTATGTAAACTTAGGATACCAGGGCTTTGCTATCTACTCTGAAGTTGAATTCTTTGTATATAATTTTATTTCCTGATTAAATTGTAAACTCCATGAAAGCAGGAATTGCTTTTTTTGGTGTTGGTGTTTGTTTGTTTTTTCTTTCTCTCTCTGTATCTCTAGAGTTTAGCATAACATTTGGTACATACTAAGTCCTTAATAAATTATTTTTAATTCGTTTATTCACTCATTCATTCTCTGCTGCCCTTATGCCAGATTTCACTTCAAACCCTAATTCAGAATTTTAGCTCAGAAAACACATTTCCTTAAGTAGTGTGGTAGAGGAGAATAAGCCCTGGAGTTAGCAGAGAGCGCCCTATGCTCAAAGTTTACCTCTGTGACCATAAATGTGCTTCCTTTCTCTGGGCTTGCTTCTTTCTCTATAAAGCAGGGTTCATAATACTCAGACTGCTTCCTTCAGAGAGTTGTTAACTAGAAAGTTCTTTGTAAACATTAAAAAAAAACTATAAAAAGGGGAATTATCACCATGTTGAGAGGAAGTCTTATGCTATTTTGTCTTCCTCTGTCATGTCTCCATGATGCCCAGGCTAGACCTTTCTTGCCAATAGCATCATACTTCCCAAGCTGGACTCCATGTTCCCTGTCTGATATTTTGTTTCATATAGGAATGCCTTTCCTTTTAGATTCAGTATCTCTAAAATCTTTGCACTTCACTGCCTAGTTCAAGGCCTACCTTTTCTAGGAAGCATTTTGTAGGCTACATGATTTGCTAGATGAGGTTCTCAATGTATATCCTACCTCTGTGCTCCTTAAGACCTGCGTATCTTTAGACAAAGACAACCTTTATTGGTCTCAATTCTTGCCTTTATAAAATAAGAGAATCAGTCAGATTAGCACAAAATGACATGCAAAAGAAGAAAAGGAAGAAGTTGCACAGAGCTAGATAGAGGCTCATCATGGAAGAGAAGTAGAACTACAGGCATAGAACATTTGAAATGAGAAGGCTGTTAGGTGTGATCTGGTCACTTTCAACAGAAGGAAATAGTCTCAGAAAAGTGATGTGAATTACCCCAAATTGCAGAGATGCAGAGGAAGTGTTCTAGTCAAGATCTGAACCCAGATACTCAAATTCAGTATTCTTTCTATAATCATCCAATTCAATTCCCTCTTTTTATAGAGGAAGAAACATGTTAAGTGAAAGGAAGAGACTTGTCCAGAGCCACATCTTATCAGTGGCAGAATTGAAGTTTGAATGCAGGTTTCCTGATATCCATCCAGTCCAGGGCCATTTCTAGGACGTGATACTATTACCTTTTTTAACATGGATAAAACATGGATAACATGGTGAGTTTCTATGTGAATGAAGAGAGCAGTTGGTACTACAGCCAGACTTCCCTAAAGGCCCCCTCTCTTGGTTTTATCCTAAGAGGAAAAAGAATGCATTTTGGGGGTTTGACTACTCACCCAGGCCTGATGCTGCTGTTCTTGCTGCTGTAGCTCATTTTCATCCACACAGGGTCGATCCAAGTTAAACCACAAGGACTCAGTGACACGGGGAAGTAGTGAGGGAAACAATGTAGACATGACTTCTGTAGAAAAGAATGGATCCCAAGGGATATGGGAGGTTAGGCTGAAACCTTGAGGAATAAAAAGGATGGGGAACAGGCAATTCTATCTCTCTTTTCTCATCAGGAAAAGAGATCAAAATTGTTTTCATTGCAAAAAACTGGAAATTAAGGAACTGCACATCAATTAGGGAATGACTAAACAAATTATAGCATATAAATATAGTGGAATATTTTTGTCCTTTAAGAAAATTATGAAAGACAGTTTTAGGGAAATAGAGAAACCTGCAAAGATATGAACTAATGCAGAATAAAGTGAACAGAAATAGGAGATTAATTTACATAATAACCACACCAGTATAAAGACAAAGAACTTTGAAAGATGTAAGAAATCTGATTAAAACAAAACAAAACAAAACCTCTGGTTAATGCAATGACTAACCATGATACCAGAAAATCAATGATTAAGTGGCCTACCTATCTCAGGAAAAGGAGGTGATAAACTCAAAACAGAACTGAAATACATTTTAGATATGTCCAATTCTTAAATTTTTTTTGCTTGTCTATCTATACATATTTGTTACAAAGTTTTTGTTCTTTTTTAAATTTGAAAGTTGGAAGGATTAGAAAACAAATGAATGTTTATTTTTAAAAAGAGAGGGCACTGAGGTCAGAGGAAGAGGTAAAAAGGTCAGAGAGAAATAAAAAGAGCTCAGAACTAGGGCCAGAATATGAAGAAGAGAATTGCAATCACAGAACAACAGAACTATATTTATAGAGCTGGAAGGTATTATTCCTTCCTGAAAACTTCTACTTTGTTCTAATATTTTCTTATGACCTTTATCACATCACATTTGATGTTAAAGTGAGCACTACACTAGGAGAAAAAGATTCATAGTTTTAGTTTTGCTTTTATCACTGGCTCTACCACCTTGGAAATTCTTTCTGCTCCTTGTTTTCTTCACTTCTCCATTAGTTAAACTGCCCTTTGATTAGCCTATAGTATCAGAAATGTGAAATTCTAATGAGGCAGATGATCCATGCCTACCAATTACCCTATGCTACACTCATCTAAATTTTCCCACAAGTGTTCACAAAAGATTGACAACAGGTGTTACTCATTCACTTGATCTCTGTAGTGTGGATAGTTTGGCCAAAATTCTTTTGGTTACAAATCTCACTTAGGAGACCCTGCCACATTCTGGGGCTTGATTCATTTGGCACATCATCTTAAGGAGAAAAAAAAAAAAGGAACATTTGAAAGACCTCAATATTTAAAGAAAATCTCTCTTCAGTAAGAACATTGCTAGATCTTTCTTATGACAGTGTCAAAACACCTTTGGCAAATAGGTAGTTTGCTTTGTCTTACTTGATATTAAAGATCAGAGTATGCCAAATTATTTCTCTTATTTCTTTAAAGGAAAATTATATAATGTTGACATGTGCATAGGCAATACCTTATTGGAGGAAAGTTTTTAAGGCATTATTTTGATCTATTAAACTAAATGCATTTTTATAATAAATAACAATTTTCTGTATCTTTCAGCTAATTTTATAATTGTAAAGATGTGGTTTCCTATGAAATATCACTTTGAGAAAAACTTGTTTCCTTCTGATGCCTTTAGATAAAAGATGTTCTCCATGCAAGAGTTTATTTTCATAAAATTTAAATTATATAAATGGAAAATATGTCAATAGTTATTATGGTTTTTCAGTTGCTTTTATTTTTTCAGTAATCATAAAGCCTGAGATTTTAATGCCTTTGATATGTTCTCTTTCAGATAATTTAAGAACATTCAGTGCCTTCAAAATTGTTGTATCATTGCTCCCTTCTATCAAGCATCCCACATGCTTTTCCATCTTGTTTTCTTAAGTGCCAGTTTACTTTTTCACATCTGCAAGATTAGACTCTAAATATAGTGATTCTACTGTTCTTGATATTGAAAACTTTTATCACAAAAATGTTAGCTTTATTTAAGCAAGCTATGCTTGTCCTGTTTTTGAATGTTTTATGACATGCTTCTGCTCACAATCTTTACACTCTTTCTTTGAACAATTTTGAAGATGAAAATATATGCTAAATCCAGTGTTTCTGTCCCTGGTTTCCACATTTCTCTGTTTGGCAAAAGCAATTCAGTATTTGTTAACTGAGTTTATGTTAGGGTTCTTTTGGTTTTCTTGTTATGGGGCTTGGTTTATATTAGTCAAGCTTCTGAATGAAACTGGTATAGTTATACATACATACATACACACACATAGGGTGATAGTTATATGTATATTTATAGTTATGTAATTAGTACATTTCTTCCTCAGGGCAGCTAGATGGCAGCAGATTAAAGACTGGTGGGCCTGGAATCCTCAGGACTTGGACAGTAACTGTGTGATCTTGGGCAAGTCACTTAATCCTCAGTTTCCTCTGTAGAATGAGCTAGAAAAAAAAAAAGGCAAACCGCACCAGCATCTTTTCCGAGAAAACCCCAAATAGGGTCAGGAAGAGATGAACAACACTGAAAAATGACGGAGAGGAAAATAGTTCCATCCATTCTCCACTCCTTTAAGAGAAGATAACTGGACTTCACATTTAGATTTGCTTTTCTAATAAACTTTTGGGGATGGACAAAAATTTTCACTCTGGAAGAAAAATTATTTAATTTTTTTCCCTAACAGTTTGAATCTGAATATCAATGAGGCAAGAGACTCTCTTCTTGTTCCATTTTTTTTTTTCAGTCCCATCAACTCTTCATTAGCATATTTTGAGTTTTCTCTTAGCAAAGACGCTGGGATGGTTTACCATTTTCTTATGCGGCTTTTACAGACGAAGAAAATGGGATAAACAGGGTTAAGTGACTTGCCCAGGGTTACACAGCCAGGAAGTGTTAAGTGTCTGAGGTCAAATTTGAACTCAGGGCCTCCAGGCGTCAGGGCTGGTGCTCTAGCCACTGCGCCACCTAACGGCCCATACTCTTTCTCCCATGTTAAGTCGAGTCCAATTTTTCTCACTGCAGAGCTCACATAAGTAACAAGGTCAGGTCAGATAAAGATATGTGGGGACACAGGAACAGCGTGGCCCAGGGAACATGCTAAACATGGCAGGCAGCTTTAAGGCTTTAGGGGAAGAGAGGCAAGGAAGTACAAAGAATGGAGGAAGGCGTGGTCATTTGAGAGCCAATAAAGAAAAGGCAAGAAACTGGGGTCCAGGAAAGCAGAACCGGTGGGAGGAGGGAAAGGAAGGGTAGCACTCGGGTTGGGGGCCCGCTGGCAAGGGGTACGCCCAGAAAAAGAGGGAGGCGGGGCTTAGAACATGGAGACTGGGCCAAAGGCCTGGAAATGCGTATTTGTTTCCAGGTAACGGAGAGAAAGGCCAATGATCAGAGTTCTAGAAGCAAGGGGCGTGACTTCGGGAATAGGAATGTGGTTAATACAAGAGCCCAACCTAACCCCAGAAAACAAGACAGGAGCAGAAAGGAGCTTTCTAGGGCTCGGAGATAAGGTTGAGAATATGGAACTAATCTTGAGGTGTCCCGTAACGCCATCCATAGACCCGCTGCTCTTACTCACCGCGCCAGGAAGTGGTTACCGGTGGCGACCCGGAAGTACTTCAGCTTCCTTTAGCATAAGGTTGCGTCAATACTTGACAAAGATTCGTTTCTCGCTTAACGGTATCCCCGCCACAACCGCCTTCCCTAGTAACGCGCATGCGCGAACCGAGAGATTGGTCTCTACGCTCCCTCTATCGTTTAGAACGTGATGTCGTCTCTCACAAAAGTGTTAGTAGTTGGCTCTGCCCGGTAGCCCCACCCCTTTCTCGATGAACCAATTGTCGCTACTCGTCTGGTTCCACCCACTTCGAACCGCTTCGTGGCCCGAGGATCTGTCCTCTACTCCTTCCTGGGCGTTAACCGCCGCTCCTTTTTTCCTTGATGGCCCCTGGCCCTTTAGAGTTCCGGGAACTCCTCTATCACTTATGTATTCCAAGGAGGGGAAAGCGACTACTTAAGATGAAAAACCGCCGCCCTCATTTCACAAACGAAAAACCCAGGTCCTGGTAGTCAAATGGATCCTTGGTACCAGAATGAATTAAAACAAGCGTTTATAAAGTTTCTACTGTGTATCTGATAACTGGGAAGGTCTGGGAGATAGGACCAAACAGAACCGAACTTGGACCCAGGCCTATACAAAATAAATTAACCAAGGGAGACTAGCTGCGGAGAGAAACCGGAAGGCCTCTGGTCAAGTCGGAAGTAACAAGCATTATTACGCGGAGAGCGGCAAAGAGCCGGGAATACAGCTTCACGGGCATACAAACATACCCTGCTCCATGAGCCTTAGCTTCTAACGGGGAAAGCTGCGCGTTAAAGGAAGCTGGGGGGGAGGGGCGGTAGAAGCGTCTGCCCTGGAGGGCTTGAGTGAAAAAATTAAGGCTAGTCAGGCAGGAGTAATGAACATGAATAAAGGCCTAGTTGTCCTAGGAACTTTGCTTAAGTGAACTGTGAGAAGAGGAAGGGACATAGAAATAGAGTGAACTTCCGGGGTCGAAAGACCAGCAAGGGAATGGATTTCCAGGATAAGGAGGCCGTTTCAGAGGTCTGAGATGAGAGAGGAAACCACAGAAAGGAGGGAGTGCATTTCAAGCACGGCAGTGGATCTGAACAAAAGCAGGAAAGCGGGAGATGGGATGTCATTTGTAAGAAACAGTACGATCTGTTCGGGAGCATCAAGTGGAGAGAGTCTCATAAATTTGGGAAGTTTTTTTGGGTGTTAAGTCAATAAGCATTTAAGGCACTGTGCTGAGATAAGAAAGACAAAACCAGTCCCTGCTCTCAGAGATCTCAAAGTATAAAAAGGTGAATAAGTTGGAAGTAACCAACAAACCATACAGGATAAAGAAGAAAGACATTAACATTAAGGGAACTGGCAAAGAGGTGAAGACACCCATATGTACAAAGATATTTGTGGCAGCTGTTTTTGAAGTAACAAAGAATCCGAAACTTTGCAGGGCTGGTTCAATATTAGGAAAACTATCAGTATGATTATATCAACCAAATGAACAAAAACCATATGATCATCTCAATAGATGCAGAAAAAGCATTTGATAAAATCCAACATCCATTCCTACTAAAAACACTTGAGAGTATAGGAATAAATTGACTTTTCCTTAAACTAATCAGTAGTATCTATTTAAAACCGTCAGTATGCATCATATGTAATGGGGATAAACTAGAACCTTTCCCAGTAAGATCAGGAGTGAAACAAGGTTGCCCACTATCACCATTACTATTCAATATAGTACTAGAAACACCAGCCTCGGCAGTAAGAGCTGAGAAAGAGATTCAAGGAATTAGAGTAGGAAATGAGGAAATCAAACTATCACTCTTTGCAGATGACATGATGGTATATTTAGAGAACCCCAAAGACTCTAATAAAAAGTTATTAGAAATAATCTACAACTTTAGTAAAGTGGCAGGATGCAAAATAAACCCACATAAAAAAAAATTTTTATACATCACTAACAAAATCCAACAGCAAGAGATACAAAGAGAAATCCCATTTAAAATAACCATTGATAGTATAAAATATTTGGGAATCTATCTGCCAAAGGAAAGTCAGGAACCATATGAACATAACTACAAAACACTTTCTACACAAAGTCAGATCTAAACAATTGGAAAAATATCAAGTGCTCTCACATAGTTTGAGCAAATATAATAAAGATGACAATACTCCTTAAACTAATCTTATTTATTTAATACTATACCAATCAAACTCCCAAGAAACTATTTTACTGATCTAGAAAAAATAATAAAATTCATCTGGGACAATACTACCTAAACTAATTTATTTATTTAGTGCTATACCAATCAGACTCCCAAAAAACTATTTTAATGACCTAGGAAAAGTAACAAAGTTCATATGGAAAAACAAAAGGTCAAGAATCTGAAGGGAACTAATGAAAAAAAAAATCAAATGAAGGTGGCCTAGCTGTACCAGATCTAAAATTATGTATAAAGCAGCGGTTACCAAAACCATTTGATATTGGCTAAGAAATAGACTAGTTGGAATAGGTTAGGTTCAAAGGACAAAATAACTTTAATAATCTAGTCTTTGACAAATGCAAAGACCCCAGCTTTTGGGATGAGAACTCACTGACAAAAACTGCTGGGAAAATGGGAAATTAGTATTGCAGACACTAGGTATTTCCCACACTTAACACGGTACGCCAAGGTAAGATCAAAATGGGTTATGACCTAGGCATAAAGAATGAGATTATAAATAAATTAGAAGAATAGTTTACCCCTCAGAACTGTGGAAGAGGAAGGAATTTATGACCAAAGAGGAACTAGAGATCATTATTGATCACAGAATAGAAAATTTTGATTATATCAAATTGAAAAGCTTTTGTACAAACAAAACTAATGCAGATAAGATTAGAAGGGAAGCAATAAACTGGAAAAAATATTTTTACAGTCAAAGGTTCTGATAAATGCCTCATTTCCAAAATATATAGAGAATTGACTCTATAAGAAATCAAGCCATTCTCCAATTGATAAATGGTCAACGGATATGAACAACAATTCTCAGACGAAGAAATTGAAACTATTTCTAGCCATATGAAAAAATGCTCCAAGTCATTATTAATCAGAGAAATGCAAATTAAGACAACTCTGAGATACCACTACATACCTGTCAGATAGGTTAGAATGACAGGGAAATATAATGTGGAATGTTGGAGGGGATGCGGGAAAACGGACACTGATAAATGTATCAAATGTATTGGTTGAATTGTGAATATATCCAGCCATTCTGGAGAATTATTTGGAACTATGCTCAAAAAGTTATCAAACTGTGCATACCCTTTGATCCAGCAGTTTTATTTCTGGGCTTATATCCCAAAGAGATATTAAAGAAGGGAAAGGGACCTGTATGTGCAAGAATGTTTGTGGCAGCCCTCTTTGTAGTGGCCAGAAACTGGAAACTGAGTGGATGCCCATCAATTGGAGAATGGCTAAATAAATTGTGGTATATGAATATTATGGAATATTATTGTTCTGTAAGTAACGACCAGCAGGATGATTTCAGAAAGGCCTTGAGAGACTTACATGAACTGATGGTGAGTGAAATGAGCAGGACCTCCTGATCATTATATACTTCAACAACAGTACTATATGATGATCAATTCTGATGGACGTAGCCCTCTTCAACAATGAGATGAACCAAATCAGTTCCAATAGAGCAGCAATGAACTGAACCAGCTATACCCAGTGAAAAAAACTCTGGGAGATAACTATGAACCACTACATAGAATTCCCAATCCCTCTATTTTTGTCTGCCTGCATTTTTTATTTCCTTCACAGGTTAATTGTACACTATTTCAAAGTCCGATTCTTTTTGTACAGCAAAATAACTCTATGGACATGTATACATTTATTGTGTTTAACATATATTTTGACATATTTAACATGTATTGGTCAACCTGCCATCTGGGGTAGGAGGTAGGGGGAAGGAGGTGAAAAATTGGAACAAAAGGTTTTGCAATTGTCAATGTTGAAAAACTACCCATGCATATATCTTGTAAATAAAAAGCTATAATTAAAAAAAAGAAGAAGGAAAAAAAAAGAAAGAAATGACCAACAGGATGATTTCAGAGAGGCCTGGAGAGATTTACATAAACAGATGCTAAGTGAAATGAGCAGAACCAAGAGATCATTATACATGGCAACAACAAGACTATAGGATGATCAATTCTGATGGTTATGAGTCTCTTCAACAATGACATGATTCAAACCAATTCCAATTGTTCAGTGATAAAGAGAACCATCTACACCCAGAGAGAGGACTATGGGATCTGAGTGTGGACCACTACATAATCTTTTCATTCTTTTTGTTATTGCTTGCTTGCATTTTTGTTTTCCTTCTCAGGTTTTTTTTTTTTTTTTTCTAGATACGATTTTTCTTGTGTAAAAGATCACTGTATAAATATGTATACATATATTGGATTTAACATATAATTTAAAATATTTAACTTGTATTGGACTACCTGCCATCTAGGGGAGGGGGTAGGGGGAAGAAGGGGAAAATTAGGAACAGAAGATTTTGCAAGGGTCAATATTGAAAAAATTACCCATGCATATGTTTTGTAAATAAAAAGATATAATAATAAAAAATTAAATTAAAAATTAAAAAAAGACTTGGAAACTTGAGTGCCTATTAGGAAATTCTTGAACAAGTTATGGCATATAAATGTGATAGAATATTGTACTATAAGAAATGAAGGCAGTTTCCCTTTCCCCTTAACCCAGAATGAGCCAGAATCACTCCAGAGCTTATCTAGGAGAAGGGATTACAAAAACTAGCTATTAGATTTAGCTAGACTTCTGTGGAGGATGTCTTCGGAGGATGTTTACAGCTCACTGCACTTCAGCTGATGCCCAGGCTGGCTAAAGGAGGCTAAAAGTTCATGAGCTGGAACCCTGGCTGCCATCAAAAAATAAAGTTGCAACAATATTGGGAATTTTGAAACAAGTATATGACATCACCAAAATATTAAATGAATTTTACTTCATTCCAAAAAAAAGAACTAATGTCTATTTGGGGGGGGGGTGAGCTGAGGAAGACTGCACTCTTTGATTTTGTCAATGCTGTCAAAGGGGATTGTTTCCTTTGATTTTCATCAAGCCATTTCATCATCCACTTTTTTCTTTCACCATATCTCCCCTCATAAGTCCCAAGAGACCCTTGGAAAAGTGTTTGTCTTTGGTCTAAAGAGATGTCCACATTACCATTTTAAAAAATAATCATTTGTCCTTGTTAACAAAATGATTAAATTGCTCAAAAAAAAAATCTAAAAGCCAAATCCAGTGAATTGGATTTGATCTTGGTAGCATTGGATCCTTTGATCCAATAAAAGAAAAAGAAGTAAAAGTAAAGTAAAAGAAGATAAGGGATAAACTTACTGATTAAACAGATGACAAAGAAAATGAAAGATACATTTATGTGATCTATCACTATATTCACAGTATTCAAGCTTTTCCATATTGTTATTCAAGTCAAGACTCTGGATGAAACTAAATTGGAAGGGCCATCTCTTTTTTCTTCTTTTTTGATTTTTTTTTAAGCTTTTTATTCTCAAAACATGCATAGATAATTTTCAACATTGCAAAACTTGTGTTTCAAATTTTTTTCTTTCTCTACCTCCTCCCATAGACAGCAACTAATCCAATATATACTAAACATGTTAAATTCTTCTACATATATATATATATATTTCTACAATTATCATGCTGTACAATATAAATCAGATTAAAAAAGGGGGAAATATGAGAAAGCAAACAAAATACAAGCAAACAACAAAAAAGTGAAAACTGAAAAGAAGATTCTCACCACAGAGGAAATTAAACCAACTTGACAAAAATCCCTGAACTCATTCTAGGGTTTTAATGTTCCACAACAATTTGATCTACTCTACTGTAGATGTCCTTCTTGGTTGAGATGATAAAACTTACTAATTCATATAAAACAGTGTTCATTTCTTCAAATGTTTCTGGCTTATATTATCATGTTCCACTTCAAACAAATATTAACAGCTACCTTTGTGCTCTTTATTTGTACTGTTTCTTCTTGAGATGGCATGTCCTGGCAAGGAACTAGAAACTAAGCGAAAGCCATCAGAGAATGGCTGAATAAGTTATGGCACATGAGTGTTATGGAATATTATTGTTGTATAAGGACGATAAGTTGGATGATTTCAGAAAGGCCTGGAGAGACTTACATGAACAGATGCTAAGTAGAACCAAAAGAACATTGTTCACAACGATAAGATTATATGATGATCAATTCTGATTGATAATCAAAACTGATTCAGGCCAGTTCCAATTAGTCTTGTGATGAAGAGAGTCATCTGCACCCAGAGAGAGGACTGTGTATGAATCACAACATAGTTTTTTACTTTTTTTTTGTTGTTTGCTTGCAGTTTTTTTCTTTATCACTTTTTTCCTTTTTGATTTGATTTTTCCTGTGCAGCATGATAATTGTGGAAATATGCATAGAAGAATTGCATATGTTTAACATATATTGGATTTCTTGCTGTTTAGGGGCAGAGGTGGGAGTAAGGGAGGGGAAAAATTTGTAACACAAGGTTTTGCAAAGGTGAATGCTGAAAAATATTTTTGCATATGTTTTGAAAATAAAAAAGTTTTAACAATTAAAAAGCTGTAAAATTATAAAAAAAAAAGATTTAGCTTGCCAGAAGGGCATGCCCAACCTCTTGGGGTGCTCCCTTTCTACTGAGTAACTTGTCTTTCATATGCTCTCCCACTCTTTAATATTTATCATTCTGGGGTCAGCGAGGTGGTGCAGTGGATAGAGCACTAGCCTTGAATTCAGGAGGATTGGAGTTCAAATCTGGTCTCAGACACTTAACACTTCCTAGCTGTGTGACCCTGGGCAAGTCACTAACCCTAGCCTCAGGGGGGGGAAAATTTATTATTCCTCAGCAAAACAACTATTTGGACATGTGTACATATATTGTATTTAATGTATTCTTTAACATATTTAACATGTATTGGTCAATCTGCCATCTGGGGGGAGGGAAGAAGGGGAAAAATTAGAACAAAAGTTTTGGCAATTGTCAATGTTGTAAAATTACCCATGCATTTATCTGGTAAATAAAAACTATTAAAATAAAAAAAAAATTATCATTCCTGGTGTCTATTGTACTCCTTTATTTTGTCTGTTACCCCTTCTCTAAATAAGTCTACCTTTTGCCAAAGAAAATGGCCACTGTGAATTCTTCACATGACCGAACTTCAATTTTTGATGCCAAACCCTACATCATAAATCACATCAGTTTTAATTGCTCAAGATATATTTTTCTCATTATTTTCATTCACCTAAGACAAGACTGGCTACATTTTTTCCTCAGCAATTTGAGAAGTCTCTTTAGTGTTATCAGCTTGAGCAATCATTGTAATATATTCCTCTACTGCCTACAATCTCTGCTACAATCTCTGCCTACAATACACTGCTCTACAATCAGTGATTGGTGCCCTAGATTAATTTAACCAATATCAATTAGCTTTTGCAAAAAGACATTTATAGCAAATACTAAAGACAGGAGAATGAATCTTTTTCCCCAACTGTTTGTTATACCACCTTAGTCCTAGGGGAGAATAGACCAAGACTTAATACATTTTCTACATGGCTTTTTTTCCACTTAATTCATTGTAGCATGTCATTGTATGTAGCATGTAGCATGGTCATTGGATAAATGAGTCCTCTGCTGCTGCTGAAATGAACCAGGCAAGTTGCTAGGTTCTTTGCTCCTCATTGTCTTTCTTTTAGCAAATCCTGACACAGACTCTACTCCTGGACTTGTGATGGCTTTCTCCTCTGGCTTTTTTGAATCTCACAAGGTTATATCTATTTTCTATCTACTTCACCTAAAACAAGGTAGAACAAATGTGAAAGAAGCAAAGAACAAAGGCCCAAATTCATGAGCCATACATTGGTCTTAGTCAAGGCTCTTACTTTACAGCATCATATCTCACCTGAATAGCAAGTAGAAAAGGAAGATACCAAGAACCAAGCAAGGGCCAAACTCTTGCTGATTAATTTCATGTTTTTCTTTGCAACCAATAAAAAAAGTCTTCTTTTTATTTTATCAAATTTTATTTTTTTTTAATTTACAAAGATCTCTCTTAGCTTCTTGTCATTAGGGGAAAAAGAAAAGAAAAAAAACCTCTAACAAACATGCATAGTCAAGCAAATAAAATTCCTACCTTTTACAAGTTGTCCCCACCCTCCCTCCAAAAAACCAACCAACTCATTCTTCATTACTCTTTTAAAAAGATTTCTTTTCACCATGTGGCTAATGAACTAAAACTAGTTACTGAATGTTTGCTCATGCTCAAGTTGGCAGAACACATTGTGGATGCTTTTAAGGATGGAGCTTATTGGCCAGTTCCTCATTACATTCAGATAACAGATTCTATGTTGTAATACTTTGAAGCATATTCCATTTCTTCTTCTGAACTAAATTGAACTGGTCCTTTGGGAGGTTAACACACAATCTACTTCAGAGCCAAATACTTGTCAGCACTATATTGGAGCGAGTAACCTAAGTGTTTGTAGGCTCTGGTGCACTCTTGTGGCCAGAAAAAAAGAGTACAGCTTATTAATAAAACAAATGTTCCTTCAGAAAGTGACTAAAGAGGTCAAGGTTAGTATATATTCTAATCTTTTTTTATTTTTAAAATTCCTTTTGCTGTATAAATAGTGCAGAGACATCCTATCTCCTCATATGCTTAAGCCAAGCAGGACTGAACCACAACATTACAAAAATAGTCATGAAAATAATATGTATGTTCAGTAGTAGTAGACCTTAAACTATGTTACAAGGCAAAAGTGTTGTTAAAGTATAAAATGGATAATTTTGATTATTTTAAATTAAAAATCTCTTGTATAAATAAAATCAATGTAGTCAAAAATAGGAGAAAAGCAGAATTGGGGTAAATATTCATATGCAATCTTTCAGATAGGATTGTGTTGGAATACTACTGTAATATAAAAAACAATGAGCTATGCTAAAGATGCAGAATTACTTTTAGCATCCTTCATCAGGTCAGTTTCACTTACATGCACTTAAAGCTGTTATATGGGCTAGGGAAGATAACTGAAGTGTCATTTGTGAAAAAAAAAAAAAAAGATTCACAGATAAAATGAAAGATGTTCTTCACTAGCAATATAGCAACAATGTATTTTTAAAGCTTAATTTTATCTTTGAATATTTATCTCCAAACACTTAGCTTACACAGATGATGAATCTAGAAAATATAAACAAATATTGCTACATACGTTACCATAATGAATGGGTATGAGATAAAATTGACGAAATAAAAATGTGACAGATTGTAAATCACATTTCTAATGAGTTTCAATGACAAAAAATATTACAATTTTTTCTTTTCCAATGATTTAATTTAGATCTTCATATAAATTCTCATTTTTTTTTTTTCATGACACAGGTGGCTTCTTTCATTTTTGTTGACCCATATATCTCTTGCTTGTTTTGAGCATGAGTAAAACTTTCCACTAAGGACAAATATTAGCTTTCCTGTTTTCACTTTAATATGTAAAAAAGTCAGAAAACCCTTCGCATTAGGATGTTATTTTTCTTATAAAATGCACATTTTAACAATTCAATATGAGGGAAAGATTTGCTAGTTTTACAGAAAGATTTATTAACTTAAACTGTGTTTTTTCTATTTTCATGTAAACAACCAGGATGTTATATTTTAATTCTTCCAAGATCATGCTTGTGAAATTAACAGTATATGAAAGCCTTCTTGCCATAAACATTATATGTAGTCAGGAGTGTTGAAAAATCCTAGCAATGTGAACTCTTTAACCAGCTCATTCTACAAATGCTAAAAGAAGCCCATCCTGTTCCCATTATCAATCATAATCACATGCAAAAGGAGGTCAGTTTCTCTATTATTAGCATATTAAAGACAATCTCAACCTTCTCATTACACATCTTGTTACTTGAGTTTGTCCCTCCCTAACTCCTCCCACATTCCTTCCCTTACTCCTCAGATCCTGCCTGCCCTTGCTCCTCCTCTCCCCTGAGATTTTAAAGGTTCCTGAATCCGAAAGAAAGCTGCTTAATCACCTTTGATTTCTGCTTTGCTTAGGTTCATGAGTTATTTCATATAATGAATGGCAAATTACAAGTGAGGAAGTCTCTCTCTCCCTCCCTCTCTCTCTCTCTCTCTCTCTCTCTCTCTCTCTCTCTCTCTCTCTCTCTCTCTCTCTCTCACACACATACACACACACACACACACACACACACACACACACCCCCACACCAAATTAGATTGACCTCCCAACATAGGAAAACATGGTCAAGAATTGCACAAGATATGCAAAATGGGTAGTTTGTCATGTCCATTATCAGAGGTAGAACCACATTTTTGAGACCACAGATCCATTTGTATATATGTTACTATTATTGTTGTATTCAATTAAAAAGTAGTGGCATGTAGGCTACCAAATATATAGAAAAAATAACAAACCTTATTAGTGAGAAGAATAATTGAGAGAATGCCAATACCTATTACCTTGGTTGCCTTTCTCCTTTTTATAATAAATGAAAATTATCTACACATTATCAGGCACATCCTTGATAAACCTATAAGAAGGGATCAGGCAGCTTTCACAAATAGTATTTTATTGTAGACAACATTTTCACAATCACATAATTTACTGAAAGGAATACAGGATTCTATTGGGTTTATTACATGCTTGATGTGATAGAGTGAAAGATAGCTTGAAAGATGCTCCTCCAATATAACACTTATGTATATGTAAATGTAGTGGCGATGATCCTGCGGAATATGTACTCTGACTCTGGTAGAGAAGAACTTGGGTATTGCTTTTTTGCTGAGGGCCAGGTACTTTTAATTTGCTGATGTGATGTAGCAATTATTGATTATTGTCTGTATGTTCCCACAATTGGAGGGTAGAAGGTAGGTGTCTATCAAATAGTAATGGTTTCTTCCCTTAGGGATCAATTACAACTTCATCATAGCTGCTGATAGAAAGATGAAAAGTGACATACTCCCTACCCTGAAGTAAGTTATATAAGGGAGAAAGAATATGAATCTCCTTTTCTCAAGTTAGTTCATGTAGTAACAGTATTTAGTCATAGATGATCAGGTTCCGGTGTGTTAATAAGTATAAAGTATAAAGTAAGGACTCTACTTTTAAAAGGTATGAATAAGTCCGTTGAATGAATCAAAAGGGGCAATGTGATTGGCTGAGCAAAAAACAGATCATGCTTCCATGGGCCATTAAAAGACATGGTTGTTAGAATTTTGGCAGCTTTAAGCTGGGTGTCAGAGGTGGCCATTTCTGGACGGGGAGGTGTCACTTTTCAACTTTCTATCTGCAGCTATGATGAAGATGTAATTGATCTCTGAGGGAAGGAATTTCTGGCTGGGCCTGAGAAGGTGTGGTTATAGGTACCTGAAGGCCAAGGTGAGTACATGGGGGCAAAAAAAGAATCCTAAGAACCTGATCCATGAAGCCGGGGACGCAGAAGGCATTTTATTCTGAGTCTATTCCACTGAGACCTCTATGTCAACAGATTTACAGAGGAGACAGTCATCAGCTTTCATACTCTGGAACTGAGTGAAGAAATGAAGGTCATCCTTCTTTGGACTTGTTCTTTAGCCATAAAGCAGTTTAAAGAATAAGGGAAAGATAGCCAATAATTGGTGAGGTGAGGGATGCAGAAATGTGAAACAATAGCCATTGGGTTTCAGAAATAAAGTTTCCCTTCCAATCTCATAGAATCATAGAATCTTATGATAGGGTATGAGAGTGCAGAGATTCTGAACTGCAAACATATATTGGGGTTTCAGGACTCTCCCTGTATAGTCCACCAAATGTTGGGGAGGAGTTTGGACCCCAAAATATATCGGGGTCTCAGCTCAGTGTGATGAGATGCCAAGAGAATTTTTAGGCTTAGACTTTCTCCAAATCAAAAAGCAAAGAATTTATTATTATGCACTGGCATGCTGAGAGGAAAGACTTGAGGTAAATTCCCTGGTGGAACTCACAGTTAACCAGGGAGGAAGATGCTATAAGGCATGGCTACATTCCTAAAGAAGTTAGCCACTAGGATGCTCAGTAAGCAGGTTAACCCTAAAAGCAGATATAAAAGGGAGAAAGACACCATAAGGCAGGCAGAGTCCCTAGAGAAGTTGCTGCCATAAGGCAGGTGATTGATTCCTCATGAGCCAACAATGCCATAAGGGAGACTAAATTCCCAAAAAAGGAGTTTAACGGGGAGATTATGATACCAGTCGATTCTTTTATAGGGGAAAAAAATAACCTTGTGGATTAACATCAAAACTTGGCCTTCTGATTGGGTACATAATAACTGAGATTTGTCAATGAGAGAAATTTGACAATGAACAAAAGGTCCACGTAAGAGTTAATAATTTTGTCACTGCTCCTCTCTGCTTGCCTCTGTAAAGTAAAATTCAGGCTCGTTCTTGTCAACACCCATCTACCTACCCAGGACCAAGGACCCATCCCTTAAAGTTGGAAAATAACTCAAAGATTATTTATCCAAACCTCTATATGAATGTCAATCCCTTCTCCAGTATCACTTACAAGTGATCTTCTGATTTCCATTTAAAATTTTTTAGTGTGGGAGAATTTAGTTATTTCCTGAGGTAGGTCATTTCATTTCTGGATAGTGCTTAATTCTTAGGAAGTTTTTCCTTACAGTGAATTAAAATCTACTTCTCTAAAGAAAATACTAGTAATAGCTAGCATTTACATAGCACCTGCTATGTACCAGATATTGTGTTAAGTGTTTTACAAATATTTCATTTGAGTCTTACAACCACTGTGAAAGGAAGGTACCATTATTAACCCCCATTTTATGCTTGAATTAATTGAGACAAATGTAAGTTCAACAATTTGCCAGTGGTCATACAGTTAGAATCTGAGGTCAAATTTGAACTTGTACCTTCCAAATTCCAGGCCCTATGCTTTATCCACTGTACCTTCCAGCTGCTGCTAACATCTGAAACATCTTGTTCCTTGTTCTGCCTTCTGATTTATAGCAGAATGCAATCCTTCTTCCAAGGGACAGCACTTAAGATACTTAAAAATATCTGTTACACTCCATCCCATTTTGTTCTTCTCCAAAGTAAATATCCCCAGTTTCTTATCTGATTATCCTCTGGCAGGGACTCCAGGCCTTTGGCTATCCTGTTCACCTTACTCTGAATATCCATGGGTCCAATGACCAGACATGACTCTGGAGGGGAAAGTGAGGCAGGTGACCTTGTACAGCCCTTTTTCACTAAAATCCAATTCACTTGGACTCCCTGATGTCATGGTCTCCTTGGAGAACAAAGGACAAATAACAACTCTGAAAGTAATCCAGCTTATCAATATCTTTACTAAAATGTTAAATCCCAAATTGAACACAACATACCAGCTCGTCATAGAGCAGGGTTATCACCTCCCTCATTGTAGATTATCTGCCTATCCTAATTTTTCAAAGATTGTATTAACTCTCCATCGGCCATACCATATTGTTGACTTACAATGAATTTTTATGCTTTTTGTTTTTTAATACAAACTTTTACCTTGCCATCTCTTTCTCATCTTTTATTTGACAGTGAAAGAAACATATCTAGAGAAAGGAAATGACTCAAGAATTATATCATATCACCACTGGAAAAGATCTTAAATTTTAGCTTTCTCAATTCATTGATTTCTCCACATAAGGAAAGTGAAATCAGAGAAGTAATGAGAGAGGGAATCTCACCTAAGGCCAAGATTGGTTTTGTTAAAATATTTTGGAGACATCCTGTGCAGACTATGCCCTGAGCTTGGTATAACCATCTGTTGTGAATAACAATCTCAGTGAATGAGCATTTGTTTTCCACAATTATGAAAATTAAATTGGAAAAATGAAACTTAAATTAGAAAACTGAAACCCAAAAGATATCAAGGAATAGTTAAGGGTAGAGTTTATCTTCTCCCAAAAGAATGGAAGCTCCTTGGGGACAGGGACTGACTATGTAATGAGGGGTAGAGATTCATGTTTTGTAATTTCTGTAACATCTAATTAATGGGGAATCAGGGGAGGGACTTATGGTTCAGGATAGGAAATTAAAGCCTTTGGATTTTTAAAGATGTGCCTTACCTAGGCATCCATTATTGCAAAAATGTAAAATAAATCTTTCCTGCATTCATCAGTGAGTCAGTGGAGTTCTTGGTAAGATATTTTGTTTCTTACACTGGATGATCTCTCTGTCAAGGTTTATTGCTTTGTTCAGTGTCAGGTACTAACTGAGGGATTTATAATTTTAATCCTAATTTTGGAACCTTCCCCCCACTATTTTCAAGGAATCTGAGAGCCATCCATCACATGTGAGGATGTGATGTTCACAATCACAATTTCTTGTACTGCCAAATGAACTAAACCAAGGAGATTCTGTACCCCTCTGTGGGACAATCAACTTGGAGACTATTCCTCAGGACTGAGAAATACCTACATTGCCCATGCTTAAGCCACTACTACTCAAGACCTAAGAATGCAGGGTCCAATCCACTCCTGGCTTTTTAGGTATCTAAAGTCCTGCCTTTGCCCTAACATGTTAAAACCTTCCTTCTCAGGACAACTTCCACTTGCAAGCATTTCCCTTACAATGAAATTAAATAAATTTGATTCCCGACTTTCTTGTCTCTAGCCTGCTGTTTAGCTCTGGCCATTCTCGGATTAGAAGCCACTTTCGGGTCAGTTGACATTAATTGGTGTCAGAAGTGGGATTTGACATAGAACAGGGCCAAGTGGACTTTCACTTATCAGTGGGTTTTAGGACAGGCAGTAGTGGAGATTTCTCCAGAGTTCAATTTCCCCTCATCTAGTGAACCATCCCTTTCTGCTCAAATCCTCTGGGATCACCCTTAATTAAGTTCTCCTTTCTTTGTGAAGAAAACTCCAGTCCTTTGCTCCCTTGACCTGGTTTAAGTAAGGATAGCCTATGGATATCTCTGGTTTTTTGTGCATACACCAAGTGTATCCCTAACCTATTTTCCTTGCCTTCTCTGTTTGACTTGACCTCCCAGGCCAGGAAGCTTTTACCTGCCTCCCCACCCCCATTCCTAAGCCCCCAGGTCTACAGGTGCACCTCTGTACTTTGGCCTCTTTGGGTATCTCTAGTCTGTGCATACGTCTGGTTTCTCTTCCCTTCACCCCATCCCCTGTCCTCATATCTCTGGATGGCCCAAATCAACCAGGTAAAATATGATTTGAACACTTTGCTGTTTGTATTTGTCTTGTTATTTTTTCTGTGTCCTTGTCTTTGAAAAAGGCACAATGTCCGTCATGTTTGTGTTGTGAGCTAGATTCTGTTACCTTGAAAGACTTAAAATGCAGCCAGTGAGAAAAAAGTAGTAAAAGGGCTATAGCCAGAGGAACACTGAAAAAGATTAATGAACTTTCATAACTGAAGCAATTGTCCCAGTAAGCAGGACTAGCTTCACTTTAGGCTTTCTGCTAGAGAATAGGTTATAAAAAAAAACAAAAACAAAACCAAAAATAAACCTTGTAAGATACTTTTTCTTATCATTTCACTTTTGGCATGCTGAAATTAGAAAAAAATGTCAAATAAGCAGAGTTTGTAGAACTGCTAAAAAACCACTTTAGCAAATTCTGGAGTTTTTGAGGTTAATCATTAAGGAGTTTGGTAATTAATCACTTCAGGAGAGAACTCCTGTGACTTTGGGGGTAATTCCAGGAAATCACTTCCTCATGAAATTCTTGATAAGCTTTGGAGTACTACTCTACATCTGCTTACCAGATATTTGAAAATCATTAAATATTTAATGAAGTAATAATATTTACTGTAACAGCAAATTTTCATTTGAAAATTTTGGCTATTATGAAAGTATATAAGGTAGCTTAAAGATCTGGCTTCAACACAATGTTTCATGTCTGAAACCCCAGTGGTAGTTTTTATTTATAAATAAAGGATTAATGACGTGTTAACTATTAGGGAAATATCAGGAAAAATACTCAAACTTCAAGCTGTGGTAAAAAAATGGCCTGTGCTACAGTATGGAACTGCTAAAGGTAGACATCCCTTTTGGGGATGACTTTGGACATGGTGTAGGTAGGATCCCCCTGACTCTATTTCCCCAACATGCTATTTTTCTTTTTTAAAAAAAGGAAATTCCCACCTGGTTAATCCTGCACCTTGCTTTTAAAACTCTGTGACTAGATGATTGGCTATTAAATACGACTCCTGCCTGGAATTAAACAGAGCTAAGGGAATTTTTCTCTCTGTTGAAAAATATGACATTATTATAACTATATCTCTCTTTTTCCTTCTATAACAAATTGATATAATCAAGAAATTTTGTAAATACAGCAATAAATCTCCAAATAATAGGTTGATACTGGAACATCTGAGTTACTATAATAGGATACAAAAACACCTTGAAATTTTCACCAATATTTGTGTTCAAATGATAACATAGGAATAATATGCTCCTAAGAGGGGAATGATTAGACAAGATAAGTAAATATAATAATAGACATTTTGAGAAAGCAATAGAATGATATTATTTTATCAAAAAATTATATACACATCTATATGATTGCTTCAAAATTTATTTATCATGAAAATTTAAGCTTGAGTTTTAGTTTTTGAGTTTTAAGTTTTAGTAGTTATGTTTAAAATTGGATTAAAGATTTTAAGCATAAATTGTACTGGTACTGGTAAAGAGTAAAATTATTGGCTCATTTTTAAAGAATCTGATAATTTTAAAACATTTTTATATCAAGCACAAGATTAGATAAGGATAGATATAGCAAATGGTATATAAATTGAAATTCTTTGAAGTTGTGATGTCAGAGAGGTTTTTCTTTAGTTCCTCCCTTTAGCTTCATTTGTTGTATCCTTTCCTCCATGATCTTGTGTCTCTTTTCTTGGACTATTGCTTCATGCTCTAGTCCTCTTTGTGGACTCATCAAAACCGGCATCCATTCATCTCTTCATACTTTGGTACTTCCTATTACTCTGATCCTTAATTTCTTTCTCTGATTCTCTGAATAGAATCACAGAACTTCAAAGTCAGAAAACAACCTCAGGTGGCATCTAATTCAACATCTTAGGTCAAAGAATGTCATCTGCATCTGCATCCTTCCTGATGGGGGGAAATGTCACCCAACATTTGCTTAGATACCTTCAATAAAACAGGGAGTTTATTTCTTTCTGAAGCAATTTGTTACATTATAAGATGAGTCTGATGGTTATAAAGATTGATAAAAAATTCTGATTTGTCGTTACTTTTTTTGTTATAAAATTGTTATAAATTATTGTAATTATTATATACTTGTTTGATATAAAATTCTTATTATTGAACTTAAATCTGTCTCTGCTTCTTCTGTCCCCTTAACATAATAGGAATAAGAGAGCTAAACCTCTTAAAAAATCATTTGCAGGTGAGGAAACTCTGGGGAAAGTCTGGGGATAGGAGGTGGCTACTTGTCCAAGTTCATAGACAGAATTTTAGAACTGCTAGTATACTTCCAATAGAAAAACAACAAAAACAATTTTAAAAAACCTATTTGTGTACTCTAATAACAGAATTCTCTGTCCCTTGAGGTAGATCAAACTGGGATTACTTTACTATTCCCAATTCTTCCTCATATTGAGCAGTGAATCCATAGTAGAGCTAAGAGTAGAATCTAGAGCTTTTGTCCCCTAGTTCAGCTTGTCTACAATCTCATCTGACATTCAACACACATGTTTTATATTACTTTTAAATTCCTGTCTAATTTCTCAATAATGTGTATTGATTGATTGCTAGGGAAAGCCAGATTGGTGGTCAGAGGAGATGCAAATGGAAGAAAGTGAATGGGGGCAACCCTGCTAGCTCAGATCAGCCCCCAGGAAGCAGACTGGATTTTTGTTTTCTGGAGTTCTTTTTCCCTTTGTGCAATGTTGCAGAAGCCAGGGACCTGTGTGAGGCCAGGAAAAATTTGTAAATAATTTGTTAGCCCATAGACTTTAACAGTAACTGGGAAGTTGCCTGCTCTTTCCCCTTCCCCCAACTACTCTTGCCTTTTATCTTAAACTTACACTAACCAAGGGAAGATCGGACAGGAACATGGAAGACCCTATATATAATCACCTCAATTTAATCTTTAGAACTTTTCCTTTTGCTAAATACTAAGAGTCAGAGCCTTACAGAATATTAAAACTGGAAGGAACCTCAGAGAATATTTCTGCCTTTATTTTATACCTAATATGTCTCTGGTATTTACTCTTCCAAACTAAATGTGCAGGAATCCCTGGAGAACAACTACCTTTCCCCTTAAGGGTCCTAGCATATATACCCACAAGGGGCCAGAAGTGTCTTTCTGATGCTACTGACTTAAGTTCCCACTTTAGTATGTTCTCTTCAATATTAATCACCAGGGCCAGATGATATGTTTTCAATAGAATTAACTACATTTTCCTTACCTCAATTTTTAAAAATAGTTTTTATTTACCAGATATATGCATGGGTAATTTTACAACATTGACAATTGCCAAACCTTTTTTTTTTTTCTAATTTTTCCCCTCCTTCCCCCTCCCCAGATGGCAGGTTGACCAATACATGTTAAATATGTTAGAGTATAAATTAAATACAACATATGTATACATGACCAAATAGTTGTTTTGCTGTCCAAAAAGAATCAGACTTTGAAATAGTGTACAATTAGCCTGTGAAGGAAATCCAAAATGCAGGCAGACAAAATTAGAGGGATTGGAAATTCTATGTAGTGGTTCATAGTCATCTCCCAGAGTTCTTTTGCTGGGTGTAGCTGGTTCAGTTTATTATTGGAACTGATTTGGTTCATCTCATTGTTGAAAACGGCCACATCCATCAGCATTGATCATCATACAGTATTGTTGTTGAACTATACAACGATCTCCTGGTCCTGGCTCATTTCACTCAGCATCAGATCATGTATGCCTTACCTCAATTTAACTAGTTAACAAAACTGTTCTGATTTCTCAAAGCAATTAAGTTTAGATCAAAATCTGCCCCCCATATATCAACATAAGCTCCCAATGAGTAGATGAACTATGCAGATTATCCATGCAGATGATTCTCAAATTTATTTTTCTTTTTTTTTTTTTTAAATTAAAGCTTTGTATTTTTAAAACATACATAGATCATTTTTCAGCATTCACCTTTGCAAAATCTTGTGTTCCAAATTGCTTTTTCTTCCCCTCCCCTGACCCTCTCCCCTGGATGACAAGTAACCCAATATGTTAAAACACCTGCAATTTTTCTATAAATATTTCCATAATTATCATGGTGCACAAGAAAAATCTGATCAAAAAGGAAAAAACTGAGGAAGAAAACAAAATGCAAGCAAACAACAATAAAAAAAGGTGAAAATACTATGTTGTGATCCACACTCAATCCCCACAGTCCTCTCTCTTCATCATAAGACCATTGGAACAGTCACCTTGTTATTGAAAAGAGCCATGTCAATCAGAATTGATCATCATATAATCTTGCTGTTGTTGTATATAATATTCTCCTGGTTCTACTCACTTCACTCAGCATCAGTTCATGTAAGTCTCTCCAGGCCTTTCTAATCATTCTGTTGATCATTTCTTGCAGAACAATAATATTCCATAGCATTCGTATGTCATAATTTATTCAACCACTCTCCAACTGATGGGCATCCAGTCACTTTCCAGTTTCTTGATACTACCAAAAGAGCTGCTACTAATATTTTTGCACATATAAATCTTTTTCCCTTTTTTATGATCTTTTTGGGATACAGGCCCAATAGAGACACTGCTGGATCAAAGAGTATGCACAGTTTGATAACCCTTTGGGCATAGTTTCATTTTGTTCTCCAGGATGGTTGGATCAGTTCACAACTCCACCACCAATGTATAAATGTTCCAGTTTTCCCACATGCCCTCCAAAATTCATTATCTTTTCCTGTCATCTTAACCAGATCTGTTTTTCAAGTGCTAACCTCTCTTCTGACCTCTAGGCTTGTATTCCAAATGCTTATTGGACGTCTTGAAATGGATATCTTGCAGACATCTTAAGATTTAAGATATCCAAAACTAAATTAATTATCTTTTTCATCAGATATTCCCTTCTTTCTAACTTCTCTATTACTGTTGACGGGACCATCATCCTCAGTCACTGAAGTTCATAACCTAGATATCATTCTTGAGTCCTCACAACCTCCTATATCCAATCATTTGCCAACACCTATTATTTCCATTTTTATGACATCTCTTCATCTCTTTAAAATTGCCACAACCCTGATATAAGCCGTTATCACCTCAAATCTGTACTACTGCAATAACCTGCTTGTTGGTCTCGTTCTCTTAAATCTTCAAAGTGATCTTCCTC
Source organism: Sminthopsis crassicaudata (assembly GCF_048593235.1). Classification (NCBI taxonomy): domain Eukaryota; kingdom Metazoa; phylum Chordata; class Mammalia; order Dasyuromorphia; family Dasyuridae; genus Sminthopsis; species Sminthopsis crassicaudata. The sequence continues at coordinate 579,444,029 of NC_133619.1, read as the reverse complement.
AAATGTATATCTGACTATATCACCCTCTTATTCAATGAACTCCGCTGGCTTCCTATCACCTTCAAATCCCAACATAAGATCTTCTGTTGGCTTTTAAAGCTCTTTACAACCTATTCCCATTCTTATCTTTCTAGTTCTTTTAGACCTTAATTTCCTCCAAGTGCTCTTAGAAATATAAGTCTTCCTGCTGCTCCTCATGTAAATCAGTCTGTCTTTTGGGACTAGGCCATAGATTAAAAAGGAAGAAACTCAGACTCATACAGCTTTCTCCTGAATCCCCAAGGTCCCCTGGCTACCACAGGAAGTTTCCTTCCTGTGTCATTCCTCATAATCTGCTTTCCTTTTTCCCAATTAAAGATAATGCCTTTTCCCTTTCCAAAGGCCAAATCTAGCTCCACCTCTTCAAATATTTACTGATTAGTTCCCTCCTGTCTGATAATCCCTTTGCTTGGCAACACTGGGTAGGAGGGAGCAAGTTGAGAAAAGATTCCAACTTGTGATTGTTGATATCTAGCTAGAGACAGGAAATACCATATTTAGAACAATAATACCAGCTTATATGTGTGCAGGGCCAATGAGGAATTCAGACTTTAAGGCTCTTTAGAGTTGTGAGAAGAGATAAGGAGATTTTCTGAAAGAGGTACCACTTGATATTAGTCTAATGGACAAATAGGATTAAATATAAAAATATTAAAATTTAAATTAAATTAATTTAATAATTAATAATAAAATTAAAATTAAAATAGGAAAAAATGAAAATATGGAGAGATTCAGTAAGTATTCCAGGTTAAGGAATAGCTTAAGTAAAGTTTGGAAGAGTAAATTATCCTATTGTTGGAAGAGGATAAGGGATCCAATTCAGTTTGAAGTAGGAAAAGATGTTAGAAGGTTGAGATCAAACCTTGGAGACTTCAAATACCAGACCAATGTGTTTTCTTACAGTGAACTATTTCTTCCCTATCAGTGTCAGCTTCTTCAATGATCTTCCATTTGCTTAGAGCCCTAGTTCTTAAAGAAATAGTGCCTTTTTCCCAGTAGGACCTCACATGTTTGCATTGTTTTACATACAATTTACATAATGTGGTTCCAGCTGAGGACTTTTCACTGTGTGGATGCAGAATATATCAGGAAGGAGCTCCTGACTTTTAACCTTAGAATGAGACTGGCCACAAAGACAAGTCAAATTTTGGGGGGATTATTCCAATAGTGAAGCCAGATATGACTGAGAGACAAAGCATCTGGGGATAGGGAAGAAGTACAAAGGTCTCTTTATACAGAGATTGAGTAACCTAGAGTGAAGAAAGAAGAAAAATGTACACTTATTTAATTCAATTCCATAAGCATTTATTACTCATTCCATGATTCTATCTCTGTTTGATTCATTAAGTCACTCATTCAATTACTTAGTGACTCATTCCATCACTCACCAAATCACTATTTTTTCATTCATTTACTCCACTTTTCACCCATTATTTCACTCATTTGCTATTTTCACAGATCTGTGATCTCAGCAATGAGTATATATCACAGTCTATTTGTGATTCCTTATCATAAGTAATTTTCCCCACCTCCTACTCCATGTCTTTCTATAAATCTTCCCCCAAAAGCATCTATTCTATGTATTGGAGCTCTTCCTTTGGATCTCTTAATAAATTTGCAGTTGACAATCCATCTCTTACTATTGCCATAGTCAATCCACTTTCTTTTCTAGGCACACATGTTATTGCTAATATCTTTTGTACTGCCCTTGTGCCCAAGTCATTGTGGGTACAATGTTTCAGCCTATCATAACCCTTTGTATTATTTTGTATTCATTGTCTATCTGGTGCTTACCACAGGTCTTATTTCTTTGGAAAGCTGAGTAGAACTCTGAAAATTCTGAGAGAGGGGAACAGATTAGTAAGACACTGGGAAGAGACTTGTTTTCAGAAGCAAATGTTTTTAGAGTTGTGAAGAACTTCACAATCTATCTCCAAACCACTTTTCCAGATTTATTGAGCATTGGTTTTATATTCCAGTCATACTAAATTGTTTGCTGCTTCCCTTAAACAACATTACATTTTTCATCTCTGTGACTCTGTGTAGTTACTTCACACTTGGAAGTACTATTTCTTTACCACTTTCTTACCTTTAGAAAATTCCTGCCTTCCATAAAACCTTAGCCCAAAGGTTCCTACCTGAAGTCTAGTGCTTCTTCCTTTAAATGACCTTGTTTCTTCCTAATATTTGTATAATTTTACATTTACTTATACGTGAATATGGAGGTGTAGATCTTTTCACAGACCTAATAACAACAAAGGGGCCAGACAAAGAAGTGTAAACTGTAAAATGCATTAATGCCCAGCCATCTCTTTAGAATGAGTTCTTGAGAATGAGACCAGTTCTCTGCGAGTGGAGCTGCTAGGTATTTGGACAAAAGTTGTATTACTGACTCTCCTCTACATCCTGTCCCTACCCCATTCCCAACTGAAGATCCCAATGTGATGATCCTATATCTTCTTTCCCCAATTAAATAGCTTCAAAGAAGCATGAAGCTTTTTTCCCCCCAAGCCATAAGGAAAGAGGATTTTTTTTTTTTTTTACCTTTGTCCTTCTTAACACTAATAATTTCTAGTATGGAAAATATTTATTGGGAATATCATTGGAAGGAAGCAATTAAGTTAAAGGAGGAGAGGACCATCATAGAGAGAAGACAGAGAGATAATCCTAACACTGTCTCTGAATGGGGGCTTGGAGCTAATGAAAAAACCAAGAAAGAATTGCACATTTTTTATTCTATTTTTCAAAGTGGAAACTAACTATTTATATTGGAAAAATTCATTTGGACAAGAGCTAAGTTGTAAAGTGAGTGAAACCACCAAAGGACTAGATGCCTGTGTTGTTTCTTCTTCTTCTTTTTTTTTTTTTGGTGAGGCAATTGGGGTCAAATGACTTGCCCAGGGTTACACAGCTAAGAAGCACTAAGTGTTTAAGGCCATAATTTCAAATCTGATCTCAGATACTTCCTAGCTGTGTGACCACATACATGTTCTATTGGTTCTGCTCACTTCACTTAGTATCAGTTCATATCAATCTCTCCAGGCTTTTCTAAAATCATCCTGCTGATCATTTCTTATAGAACAATAATTGAATCGCCTTTCCTTGCAAATGCAGGGAGCAGACAATGGAGACCTGTTGCAGGTGAACTGAAATTGTCTGTCTTGTGACTAAGCTTGTCGCTTAGAATTAATCACCCACCTTCTTAAGATTCCTAGGAGATGGAAAGGGACCTGTATGTGCCAAAATGTTTGTGGCAGCTCTTTTTGTAGTGGCTAGAAAATGGAAGATGAATGGATGTCCATCAATTGGAGAATGGTTGGGTAAATTATGGTATATGAAGATTATGGAATATTATTGTTCTGTAAGAAATGACCAGCAGGAGGAATACAGAGAGGCCTGGAGAGACTTACATCCACTGATGCTGAGTGAAATGAGCAGAACCAGAAGATCGCTGTACACTTCAATGTTGTATGAAGATGTATTCTGATGGAAGTGGAAATCTTCAACATCAAGAAGATCCAACTCACTTCCAGTTGATCAATGATGGACAGAAATAACTACACCCAGAGAAGGAACACTGGGAAGTGAATGTAAATTGTTAGCACTACTGTCTATCTACCCAGGTTACTTATACCTTCGGAATCTAATATTTAATGTGCAACAAGAAAAGTATTTACACACATATATTGTATCTGGGTTATATTGTAACACATGTAAAATGTATGGATTGCCTGTCATCAAGGGGAGGGAGTAGAAAGAGGGGGGGGATAATTTGGAAAAATGAATACAAGGGATAATATTATTTAAAAAATTACTCATGCATATATACTGTGGGAAAAAAATTCTAAAAAAAAAAAAAAAAATTCCTAGGAGAAACTAGGTGTCAAAGTTAAGAGAGCACGGTACCTGGAATCAGGAAGATTCATCTTCTTGGGCTGAAATTTCGCCTTCGGCACTAGCTATATGACCTTGGGCAAGTCTTTTAATTTTATTTGTCTTAGTTTCTCATCTGTAAAATTAATTGGAAAAGGAAATGGTAAAGTACTCCAATATCTTTGCTAAGAAAACCCCAAATGAAGTCACAAAGATTCAGACATAACTGAAAATGACTTAATAACCTGGATTCCCATAAAACAACAAAGATAACAGTTTTCAAGGTATAGGAAGCAGAGACCAAAGTGCTAGTGAGACTCAAGCTCCCTGTCATATGAGCAGAAGACTGGACCAAACCACCATGGATGGTAAGTAGATCTGAGAGTCATTTGCATAGGTATGAAAATTGAAACCATGGCAGCTGATGAGCTCACCAATTTTGCCAACTACCATGACTAAAAGTTCTGTTTACTGTGACAAAGGCTGGCAATGAAAGAGGTAAGAATATTTTAGTAGAATGAAAGCCCTTTGAAGGTAGAGAATGTTTAAATCTGGAAGCCAGGAAAAACATCTCTTCTCATGCAAGCTTTGCCAACTCTGTTCTTCATACAGTCATGGTATGTTGGATAATTATTCCTTCTACTAATGAAGAGGATCTTATGCAAATGTTCTGTTTTAAGCCCTAGATTACATCCTTCCCTTGGGCCCAAACCTTTTGCAATCCCTTGAAAAAAATTACCAAAGGCAAAATTGAAATTAAAAGAGCTCACCTCTAATAGGAGAATCAGAATGCAAAGAAGTATGTATAAACAAGATACATATATATGTATATGTGTGTGTATATACAATAAATTGGGGTAATTTCAGAGAAAAGGTGAAGATTAAAGACTTCAACAGCCTTCTTGCAGAAAGTAGGTCTTTAGCTGAGGCTGGAAAGAAGGGAAACAAGCATTTATTAAGCACCTACTATATACCAGTGCTAAGTACTTTAGAAATATTATGTTATTTGAACCTCTCTGCAATCCTGGGAAGAAAGTACCATTATTATCCTCATTTTGTAGTTGAGAAAACTGAAGTAGAAGTTAAATGATTTGCCTAGGGTCCTAAAGTCAGTAAGCACCTGAAGCTATATTTGAACTTCAATCTTATAAGTCTCTAGGAAGTCAAGGTATTATAGAAAAGTCAGAATAACCAGGAGATAGAGATGAGGAGGAAGAACTTTCTAGGACAGCCAGTTAAAAAGCCCAGGGGTTTAGAGATAGAGTGTCTTGTGAAAAGAATAGCAAAAATGCCAATATCCCTAGATTATAGAATATGTGAGGTAAGGTATAAGAAGACTAGAAAAGCAAGAAAGGGCCAGATTATGAGAGATTTTAAAGCCAAACAGGATTTATATTTTATTTCAGAGGTAAAGAGAATCCCTGGAGTTTTATTAAATCAGGTTGGATGGGCTAGAACGAGGTGAATTTGGTTCTACCTTTGTTTTAGGAAGATCAATTTGCTCCCTGAGTGAAGGATGAATTGAGGAAGACTTGGGACAGGAAGACTAAAGAGTTGGCTATTTCAATAGTTCAGATGTGTAGAGATGAGGGCAAAGGAAAGAAGGGTGAGTATATGAGAAATATTCCACAGGTAGAAATGAGAAAACTTGGATATTGAAAGTGACAGAGAATGAGCAGAGGATGACAGAGAAGTCTGTTGCCAATCTAGGTGAACGGGAAGATGGTGGTGCCCTCTGAAAATAACAATGCAATCTGGAAAATGGGAGAGTTTGGTGAGAAAAATAATGAATCTACTTTTAAATTTGTTGATTTTTTTTTTTTTTAAGGAAGAACTTAAAATGTTTTTCATTCATTCAATCTAGCTTCAGATACTGACTAGCTGTTTGAATCTGAGAAAGTCATTTAATCTCTGTTTGCTTCAATTTCCCCTCAGTAAAATAAAGATAATAATAGTACTACCTCCCAGGGTTGTTGTGAGGATCAAAAGATATAATTACAAAGCACTTCCTTCAGGGCCTCATACATCATAAGTACTATACAAATGTTAAGTATTTTCTGTTTGTATTTACTGTTTGTTATTGAGATAGTTGGAGTTTTGAAAATGGAGGTCAAGAAAGATGTTAAGGCTTGATAAGTAGATCTGAGAGTCATTTGCATAGATATGAACATTGAAACCTTGGCAGTTGATGAACTCAACAAGTAAAATTGCATAGAGGCAGAAGCAAAGGAGGCCCAGAATAGAGCCTTTCATGCCAGCCCCACCCCAACCTCAGTTAGTGAGCATTGAACAAATGATATCCTGCAAAGTACACCTAGAAGGAATGATTAAGTAGAATGATTAAGAGAAAGCAAAGTCACAAAAATCTAAAGACAAGAGAATATCAAAGAGAAGAGGGTAATCAATAGTGTTAAAGACTGCAGAAAAGTCAAGGACCCTCAGTAACTAGGTGTGGTTGGCACAGAAAGAATGAAGTATTGATGGAATTGCTCCCTGAGGCAGGCAGGGAGGAGTAGAGATGGGGATCAGTTTAGCCTCACAGTCCCACCCTCAGTGGAGGTCACCAGTGGTTCCCCCTTGCTATGTCCTCTCAGAAATCGGTTATGTCATAACCCTGAGGTTGAATTTCCCCTATAAATCTGTCCATGGCTCACACCATCTTTGCTGAACCCCTTTTGGTTCAGTCCACTATAACACTCTTCCCTCATTGTGTTTCTCCTATCCTCCCCCACCATGTCTCTATTCTTTTATCTTCTGAAGGCTAACTGTCTCTTGTAGGGTGCTAAATCTCTTTGGCAATTTAACCTGCTAGTTAAGGGGATATTTTAGCCTCATGGAGTGTTCCCTTTTTCTTAGTTAATTGTTAGTTCCTCTGAGGAACTTGCCTTTGCCATTATTCATTGGTAAAACCCCTTTCCTTGCTAACTATATATTTTTCCAACCATATTTCATACTTAACATTGCGGGTGTCTATTATATCCATTTTGTCTGTAACTTCTCCTAAATAAACCTACCTTTTGCCAAAGAGAATGGCTATCGTGTAGAAGTGCAAATTGGGACAACTCTGAAGTGCCACTTTGGACCTCTTGGACTGGCTGAGATGACAGGGAAAGATGGTGATAAGTGTTGGAGCGGATGAGGGAGGGCGAAGGCACTGGTGCATTGTTGGTGGAGTTGTGAACTAGTCTGACCATTCTGGAGAGTGGTTTGGAGCTGTATGTAGGGAGGTTATGGAACTGTGCAAGCCTTTTGATCCAGTGTCTCTGCTGAGTCTGTATCCCAGGGAGATCATAAAAGAGGAAGGGGGACTCAAATGTGCAAAGATATTTGTGGAGGACCTTTTTGTGGTGGCTGGGGGTCAGAGGCTGGGTGGATGCCCATTGGTTGGGGAGTAATTGGATAGGTGGTAGTGTATGAATGTAATGAAATATTTCTGTAAGAAACAATTATCAGGCTGATTTCAGAAAGGCCTGGAGAGATTTGCATGGAGTGACATTGGGTGAAGTAAATAGAACCAAGAGAACATTGTGCAGAGCAAAGCAAGATTATGTGATAATCAACTGTGATGGACTTGGCTCTTTTCAACAATGAGGTGATTCAGGCCTTTTCCAATAGACTTATGATAAAGAGAGCCATCTGTATCCAGAGAGAGGACTATAGGGACTGAATGTGGATCACAACACAGTATTTTTACCTTTTTTGTTGTTCTTGTTATTTTTTCTTTTTGATCTGGTTTTTCTTGTGCAGTATGATAAATGTGGAAATATGTTTAGAGGAATTGTATATGTTTTAACTATATTGGATTACTTGCTGTCTAGCGGTGAATGTTGAAAACTATCTTTGCATGTATTTTGAAAAACAAAAAAGCTATTGTCATTTTAAAAAAAGAGAGAGAATGACTTATGAATTCTTCACATGACTGAACCCCACATTTGATGCTTAAACCCCAAACACATTATTTTGAATCAGGAATTTCTCTCCTAAATCACATTATTTGGAATTAGAAATTGCTCTTCTAAGCCACATCAAAATGTCATATGATTTGTGCAGCAATAAATTATATTCAAAGCACATTTCAAATGGGTGATATATTATTAATGCTTAGATACATGTGTAACCTGTACAAAATAATTAATAGCATTTATGTACATTTTAAGTTTTGCAGAGTACTTCACAAATATTATTTCATTTTATCCTTATAACAACCCTGAGTGGTAAGTGCTATTATTATCTCTGTTTTATAGTTAAAGAAACTGAAGTAAAATGACTTACAATCACACAGATAGTGTATGAAGATAGATTTGATGGTCTTGACTGGAAGTTCAACATTGTCAGTTATACCACCTCATGCCTTGTATATTTGAATTTAAATTTAATGTGGTAAATTAGTGAAATTCACTGACAGGATTTCCTAGGTTTCATTTAAATCTACAAGATGAGGGAAGACTAGATCTTTAACTGAGCTCCCAAGGCAGCAAGTTCCACTTGGCCTGTGTTATGGGCCAGAACTCTGAACCTGAAACAAGGATTCTTACAAGGTACTAAGTGGAATTGATGAGACAATGGTTATCTAGTTTAGCATGGGTCAGTATGATTTATTTAATCTTACAACAAATAATGGTTTCCTAGTGATATAATGATTGGTTTATACTTAGTGTAGACTATGTAAGCTAGGAGTCTCAGCTAGCTTCATTCAGAGAGAGAGAGCTACAGAAGACAAGCAGACTGAGGTCTGGAACATAAGTCCTTGGATTCAGATTCATTCATTCTATCTTACACAACCTTGGTGGCAGGCTCTCCTCCTTAGTTTCTCCATTTTCTGCCCAGCATCAGGAAGGAGATAATAAAGAATCTGGCTGTTCTTGTGGTGATTACTGAACTGAAAAGAAGGCTGCCCCCAGACACCCCAAGAAAATCGAACAAAGAACATTACATTTTGGCAGTATTACACATACATAATTTCATAAATTCCATAAGCACATAGTAATACAGGCTAGTAGTGATGTGACAAATAACATGAATCAACATGAGGAATTATACATGTCCATAAGTCCTAGAAATAGTTCAAAACCAATCTATTGTCCATTACTTCACATGTGTAGGGAATCCAATGATTCCTGCAAGTTTTGAAATCCTGCAATAGTCTCATCAACAATTTTTCATTTCAGGGAATCCAGTGATTCCTGCTGGTTCTGAAGTTCTTCAACAGTCTCATTATCAACCATGCTCTTTCAGTGTCAGATGTTTCTTAGATCTTCACCTTTGTTTCAATGTTTTTCTCTTTTTCTGTCTCTCCCTGATGGACAAGGTGAATATGACTCATTGGCACCCATCTGATTCCTTTTCCATCTGTAGAGATACAAGTAAACCCTCTCCCCCAAGCAGTAAATCTATCTAGTCCCTTCCATTCACCACTTTCTGGATCTCTCCACATCACCTGGCGATTATTTAAAGATAGTGGAACTGCTCACACTGGACACTGCCCTTCCAGCGGGTTTTAAAACCTGTCTGCCCGAGCTAGTGCATCTTCATCAAAAATTAAAAAAAATTAAAGGTATAGAGAGCTAAATTTAGAAGTTCTTTAGGGTTACCTGTGGCTCCCCCTTTCTTTTGTTTTTGGAGAAGTGTCTTAATGTTTCTGTTTCTTTCTTTTTTTTTTTTTTTTTAAGTCCAGATTCTTTATTATCTCCTTCCTGATGCTGCACAGCTTTCTGGACAGCCTTTCAGACCAGCCTTGGTCTCAGTTGAGAAATGCAGGAGGCGAGACTGCCACCATGGTGTGTGAGATGGGATAAATGAATCTGAGTCCAAGGGCTTGTGCTCCAGTTTCCAGCAATTTGTCTTCTGTACTCTCTCTGAATGAACCTAGCAGAGGCACCTAGCTTACATGCTCTACACTGAGCATAAACCAATCATTATATCACTAGGAAACCATTATTTGTTGTAAGATTAAATCAATCATACTGAACTTAGAGAACTATTAAACAGCATTCTAAACTAGATAACCATTGTCTCATCAATTCCACTTAGTACCTTGTAAGAATCCTTGTTTTAAGTTCAGAGTTCTGGCCCATAATAGGCTAAGTAGAAGGCAAGGGCCAGGGGATTTAGTTGAATCATGGGACCCCTTGGAAAGGAAATGCTGGGGGAAAATTAGAATTACTATTATATTATTAACTGCTTAAAACTTTCATAGTGAGTTCTGCCTGCCACTCAGTTAAATTCTACTTTCCTGGCTACCAGTCAACAAAAGCAGTAGTTCTACTTTTCAAACTACTGAATCAAATTCAACTTCCATTGTGTAAAGATTTTATCTATGTTTTTATTTTTTGATTTGTTGTGCTTACTGTCTATATTTCATGATCAGCTTTCTGATAGGTACAATCATAAAAACAGTATAGAGGATTCTAGTTTACTGGAAAATTCTGCAAATTAGAATGTTTTAGAAATTAGAGTGACATGTTGAAGGAGAATCTAATCTACAAATTAGAGAGCCACTATACAAATATGATAATTCTGTTCTGGATATAGAATACTCTCTGTTATAGATAATATGATTTTTTTATATATATACAAAAGGATCCTAGCTACAGGACAAAATAATTATCTTACAGGTGCAAGAAGCTTTGTTATAGGTAAAGACATTGGTGTCTCAAAGATCTGAATCTCTAGATATCAGAGAGATGTTAATCTTTTTTTGTTTTATTGTTTTGTTTTCATTTTTCACATTTGAGTTGTGCTAGAGTCTTAGAGGACAGACTTTGAAATCTTTTAATTAATGGAGACTGACTCTATTGATATATATGCAGTGTGTTTACTGCATGCAGTTTATGTTTATATTTTTTGGTAGTTTTTCCTGAATGATAGACTCTGACTGAAAAAGTAGTATAGCAGATAGCACAAGGTTTCAAGCAGCTGGAAGAATCTTTGTTGTGCAACTTTTCCCACAAATAGAGGAACAGAACTTACTCTAAGCAAAAAGGTTTTTTTTTTTAAAGAAAAATTACTTCTCTTACAAATAGGAGCATCCCTGAGCTGCCTACACAAGAAACTTAATAATCAGGCTTTGAATCTGATCTTTGATTCTGTGGACAATACATATCAATTCTGTTTCCGATTGGTAACAAATAAGAAAAACTGTAGTACAAAGACAGCTCTAATTATTAGAAAACAAATCTTAATGCTAAAATAATAGGTAAAATTACAGGAAATATTAACATCATTTTTACTGGAGTTCCTCTAGAAAAGTTATTGAGATCATGAATCCAAGGAAATCTGTCAGTTCAACTGGGAGTGACAAGGAAACATGCCATCAAAATGAAATGTACTGTTTACAAAGTAATAGCAATATTGTGGGATTATTAGCTGTGAATGTCTTTGCTATTCTCAGCAACATAGTGATCCACAACAACTCTGAAGGATTTATGATGAAAAATGCTATACGTACCCAGAGAAAGAACTGATTATATCTGAATATATATATTGAAGCATACTTTTTTATATACTTCATTTTTCTTGAGCAATTTTTTTTGGAAGGGGGAATCTGTGTTTTCTTTCAAAACAAGACTTTATGGGATTGCCTGTCATCTAGGGGAAGGGGTGGAGGGAGGGAGGGGAAAATTCGGAAAAGAAGTGAGTACAAGGGATAATGCTGTAAAAAAAATTACCCATGCATATGTAATGTCAAAAAACTATAATTATAAAATTAATTTAAAAAACCCCAAAAAACAAGACTTTTATGGAAATGTGTTTGACATAACTTCACATGTGCCTTCTGACACTGCCCATAACTGCATTCAAACTACAATACTACTAAGTGTAGTACAAATCAAACTAAAATGTAATTGGAAAATAATTGATAAAATAAAGTAAAATGCAATAAAACAGATAATATTAATTTGTGCTTTTCTAAGTCAATATACATTTGACTTAGTGGCTCCCATTTTCATTTGAGTTTTACACCACTGATTTAAACTACCAAAATATTTTTAGATTTTTGACTTTGTCATCCAACCTTCTAGTCAGTATAAAATAACTTGACTTAAAAAAAAAAAAAAAGAACTTATCAGCTTTTTAATTACTGAATCTTAATAATTGAATCTTAAATTCAATGAGGAATCTGCAATTGTCATTACTCAATTTTAAGCCATATTTAGGGACTATAATTGCTTCAGGAGATGTTACTACTATGATTTAATGAAAACTCTTCTTTCTCCCTTGGAGAAAGGATCACTCATAGAGGGCAATAAAAATAAATTCAGCTGGAGAAGCAGCTCTTGTGGGTCCAGGTGCTCTTTCTAACTGGCCTTTACAAGATCTCTATTGTAACTCCCACCTTCTGTGGAGTACACCAAGTATTTACAGATATTCATTACCTAAAGGAGTAGAAACTTGTATCTTACATCCTGACAACTGCAATAAATTCCAAGAGACAATGAAAGGAGAGAATGAAATTCTTTTTTGCTTTTATGATAGATTATGCAAAAGGATTAGGTGATCTGCTGGGTTGGGCTCAATTAATCCAAGAGATGCTAGAATTCTTATTATTTTTCAATCAATCCCTACCAGAAATTTGTCATTACTTTCATAACCATTGTTCTGAGTGGCATGAAAAGAACACCTATGAATTTAAAAGGACTTATACCACCAATTCTTCCCTATTAATGTTTCTATTACCTGTGACTGTTTCTGGAAAGTCCTCTTCTCTTAAGAACTGGGGAAATATACATCTCATAACTAGACTTCATGGTGAAGTATGACGGGTTCTACACAACCTCAATATAATTGGACATCATGGATGCTGGGAGTGCCTTTATATGCATCAAGGAATTCCCAATTCATGCTACTATAAATAAAACAATTACTTAACAGATCAACTTAACCCAGGAGAAAATTATGTTATGAATGTCTCTCAATCTTGCTGAACCCTATTATATTTTTGCTCTTGTTAATTGCTATATTATTATCATTTCACTATGTTGAATAATGCCACAGAACATCACATTTACTCAATACAGTCCTGAGGATATCTATTAAAACAAAGGAGAACCATCATTCTCAATAAGTCTAAAGGTCTTTTTTTTTTTTTTTTGGCTACCTTTATCCCAGTTTAACTATTGATTGTATCAACCAGTCAAAGAGACTTTAGAATAACTATAGTTTAGGAAAGGTGCAGAATTGTAGAAACTATCATTTCCTACTATCACTTACTTGCTAGTGACTCCTTTGTATGCCCCCTTGCAAAGTAGTATAATAATTCTAAATTGATTCAATTATTTCTTAGAGATTAATCACTCTGGGACATCTTTTTCTTTATGATGACAATATCCCAGAATTTATTCAATTTGTTGTGCCACAGTTCCCTTTTAATGTTCTGACCCAGTTTCCCTAATTGTCCTATTCAGTTGCTCTGCCTCAGGTTATAACCATTCCCCCTTAATATTTGATAGAATAAAGGTCTTATATCTTAGACTTTAGGCTATAATCATTCCCTCTTAATATTTGATGAGATAAAGGTCTTTATCCATTTTAGACATCATTAGACTATCAGGAGCCTCTCCTGTATCTCCCATTATGTCATCCTGGGTGCCTCCCCCCATTAGGTCATCCCAATCCAGATACCTCCCCCTTTATGTCATTGTTCTTGTTACCCAGTAAAAGAATCTTGTATCTGACATTCGCTTCTGGATTATTTGAGATGATAGTCTCATTCAGGCCTGGGACCAAACCATGGATCCATTTGGTCCCAGTAAATCTCTCCATTAAAAAAATTATTAAATTGTTCTTTAATCTCTATCTTGCTCAGTTTCTCCGGCATTACAAATCCTCCCTTTAAAGTGGTAAGATGTGGAATTCACCAGCTTCTTCCTTCAGTTGAAGTTTTCAATCACTCTGTAAATTTGGTTGGAAAAAGTTCTATTAGGAATTTAAGACTGTGGGGGAGCAAAGTCATCAAAAATGGAATGTTCCTAATCCTATAATAGTGATATGAAATTACTTTGGTCCCTTCTTTCTTTCCATAGGAGTTATAGCAGTGGAGGAAACAACTAAAAACCTTTTCCTTGAAATTGAAAAGCTGGTCCAAAATACTTGTAATGTCACTGAGACCATTTATGACATACCAAATTCATGAAAGGCAGCTATTTCTGGCCTCCAAAATGATGTAAATTCACTTATCCAGGTAGCTATACAAAATCACATAGTTTTAGATCTTGCCTCTCAATGAGTATGCCTTTTCTCCCAGTTAATTGTGAGTTACCCTAGAGATCTTAACTGCTACAATGGATTATGATCAAACAAGGTATCTAATTTAGTCTCAGAAAGATGTAAGCTCAAAGAAGTAATAATCAGGAGCATGAATACAGAGTTGGATTATAGAAGAATGATTCATTTTTAACCATGTCATTCTGTTCGTATTTGTTTCCTGCTTTGGAAACTTCTTCCTTTTAAGAATCAAGGTAAATATGCCTCTGTTTTTTCCAATTTCCTATGCTTTGTCACTGGGAACTCCACAGATGGACTGTCAAACAGCCACATTTTGTTATACTCTTGAATTGCCAAGTTTGTGGAGATGTTGCTTGTTAAGGTTCACCATCCTCTTGTTTATTGTACTAAGAAAAATTATTGTTTAACTGATATATCTGCACAGCAATGCCAACTAAGGAAACTGGGCTGCCAGGTTGGCACAAGAACAAAATTGTAAAAGGATTGTTGTGTTCAAAGCATTAGATGCTATTTTAAATAAGGGACAACTCGTTGAACAGGTAGTTCAGCCTGGTAGAGTCTTTGTTGTAATTTAGGCAACCAAAGATCTTTCCCTAGAAACAGGAAAATTAACTCATTATCAGTGACAATAGTTTCCTTTCAGGCCTATACAAATTCAATGGCACTACTGATTAAACTACTTAGAACAATTGAAGGACTTTGAATTGATGAGTGATCCATAAATGACAAAATCTTTCAAGGATCTAAGAGGATAACTGGAAAATGTGATTTTGGAATAAGTTTTAAATGTAAGCTGTAACTCCATTCCCTCCCAGTTTTTGAAAGGAAGAGTTATTTATGAAGCTTCACTTAGCACAATACACCTAAAAGGAAATCATGATACAAGGAAAGAGTTAAATCAAGGCCTTAGAATTTAATACAAACACCAAGACCAAGTCCTAAAGTATCACATTGCATCTCAGAATTATCCCCATTAACTTAAAGAAAACAAAAACAAAAACAAAAACACCTTAAATATACATTTAAGGGCATGGTTTTTGAATCAATCATTAAGAACAGCTCTGACTTGAGCCTTTAATAAATCATCAGGCTTTATCAAATGACTTTCTTTCTTTCTTTTTATTTTTTTTTCCGGAGGCTGGGGTTAAGTGACTTGCCCAGGGTCACACAGCTAGGAAGTGTTAAGTGTCTGAGACCAGATTTGAACTCGGGTCCTCCTGAATTCAGGGCTGGTGCTCTATCCACTTCACCATGTAGCTGCCCCCATCAAATGACTTTCTATTGGGTAAAAGTAGTAAGCCTAAGTTCCCTGTTTTGCTAACCTCAAAAATGCCCAACTTTTTAATATTCTCCATGTTACTCAAGATTTTGTAACTTTTATTCCCTTTTTGCATTCCCCTTTACTGACTACAAAAGAGTTTTGTAAAACCCTCAGGGCATCCATAGTTTTCATGGGTGTGAATCATGAAACTGTATCCCCTTTAATCTGTAAAAGAAGGGAGATTGGGGGTCTCAAGCTCTCTCCTGGGAAAAGCATATCTCTCCCAGACAATGCGCTCCTAAATGATTTCATTCAGTTGAAAATCTTGGAGGGGACTAGTTGCTCCCCCTATTGAGTTGAAAATTAGTCCAGGACCACTCCCAGTAGCTCAAACTTATGTGATCTCATTCAGTTGGAGATCTTGACCTGATAGTCCTATTGAGTGGCTTGAAACTCCAAGATAAGTACTCTCTTTTCAATTGGAAATCTAGGCCTGCAGACATTGACAACATTGAGGGATTCTCATTCCATTTTGAATGGAAACCCTAGCCTCATACCACCAATAAAAGACAATTTTGAACTCTAAATCTCTGCAGAAGTCCGAAACAGGGATTTGCTTTGCCAGGAAGTTCTCTTCTTGGCAAAACTACCTGCCAGGACTCTTCCCCCCTGTGAAGATATCCTATTTTCAGTGTTAATCTTTGTTATTTTCCTGAAAGGACCTTGCCACTAAGAAGCCTGTCTTCCTAGCAAAGCTGGCTTCTTATTCTGGCCAGTAAAATTCTCTTTTGCCTCACATTTTCAGGTTTACAAACTCTTTCCAATTGGACCTGTGCCGACCAGGGAGCATTCCCCACTTCAATTCTCACACCACTAATACCACATCAGTTTCTGAGGAGTCTTAGATTCCATGTATTGACATTTGCTAATTTTGTCAATAAATTTATTGTGCTTGGAACTCAGAATCTTTTCATCTTAGATCTCAAGTTTTATACAACATAGATACAGGAATCCTCTGAGATTTATCTCTGAATGATTTAAAATTAATAAATGGGGACTTTGTAATTAAGATGGCAGAGTGAGAACAGAAATTCCTGAATTTCTCCCAAATTTCTCTTCAAAAAATTTTGAAAAAGACCTCACAACCATTTTAGGAGCAGAGAAGCAACTTACTAGCACAGCAGGAAGATTTTGTTTCTCTGGAGTAGGGGGGAGCTCATTTGGAGAACAGCAATGGCACTCTGAACCCCAGGGGCCTAGTCTGTGAGGTTCCAAATCTGGAGGCAGTCAAACAGTGGACCTGCCCAAGCAAGCCAGTAGTTCTAGACCAGCTGCACAGCTAGGCTCCACCTTAGAGCACCCCAGAGCCTCATTTCACCAATAAGGCTGACAAATTACTGACCAGCAGCAAGACCTTAGCCTTGGGGCTGGACAATAGCAAGGCAACTGTGACCTAAGGGGGAGGTGAGAGTGCCATCCAGGACTTGGACCAAGATCTGAGTTTGGGCAAAGCAACAAGAGTCCTCCCTCAGTGCTAGTTCAATCTCCTTACTATTTGTGGGTAGAGAGAGCCAAAAGGAGCTGCTGCTGATGATGATTCAGCAGCTCCCAAGGCCTATTTCTGGTTTGCTGGACTGTTCTGGTACAGCCTGAGCTAGACTGTGCTCCACTCTCAGACCTTCCCTGCTGACCTTTAAAATTGTCTTGAGCTGGAAAATTGTTCCATTTCTTTTTTCTAGATTCTGCCACTCTAGAATTTGTTTAGTCTTTATTTAAGTGTATTTTGGAAGATTTGGTGGAGAGCTCAAGTAAATCCTTGCCTTTACTCCATTAATTTGCCTTTACCCAAAAGAGACAATTTAAGAGTTAATTGTCTACCTGAAAGCATAATCAAAGCAAAAAGAGCCTAAAAATATATAATCTTTCTAGAAATTATCAAAGAAAACTGCCCTGATATCTCAGAGCCAGAGCTAGAGGGCAAATTAGAAATTAAAAGAATCCATTCAATTACTACCTGAAAATTCCCAGGAACATCATAGCCACAGTTCAGAGCTCTCACATCAAGGAGAAAATACTGCAAGAAGGTAAAAGAAACATTTCAAATATCATGGAACCACAGTCATGATTACATAGGATTGAGCAGTTTCTTCATTAAAGAACAAGAGGGCCTGTAATATAATATTTCAGAAGGCAGAGGAGTTAGGATTACAACCAAGAATCACCTACACAATAAAACAGAATATAACTTTTCTTTTTGTTGTTGTTGTTGTTTTCTCTCTCTTTTTAATTATATTTTTAAAATTAATTTTATAATTATACATTTTTGACAGTACATATGCATGAGTAATTTTTTTTATAACATTATCCCTTGTATTCACTTTTCCAAATTTTCCCCTCCCTCCATCTACTCCCTCCCCTAGATGACAGGCAATCCCATACATGTAAAATGTGTTACTGTCAGAATATAATTTTTCAAGGGGAAAATAGATATTTAATGAAATAAGGGAATTAAAAGAATAGAGCTGAATACAAAAAATTGATCTAAAAAACACAAGACTCAAGAAAATATAAAAAGAGAAAGCATAAGATGTTCTATAAGGTAAAATTGTTTATATTTCAACAGGGCAAGATGATATCTATAATTCTTAAGAACTTTATTACTCTAATTCTGGAAATCAGAAATATACATAGTTAAGGAGTGTGAGTGTAAGATGATTATAATGTGATGGTGTCTAAAAAAAATAAAATTAAGGAACAAGAAAGAAGATTGCATTGGAAGAAAGAGGGAAAGGTTAGATAGAATGGGATAAATTATCTAATATAAAAGAAATGTGAAAGAACTATTATAGTGGAGGGGAAGTTGGAGTGTGTGAGGTAGTCAAAGAAGGAATGACACACTTAGCTGGATATAGAACTGCATCTTACCCTATAGGGAAGTAAAATGGGACAGAGATTGTGTATTTATTCTATATAGCAGGTCTAAATCTCTTCCTCTGAATGAAAAAGTTCAAAAGTTTCTCTCTTAGATGCCAAAAGTTTAGGTTCTCTATGAATCATTTTAAAGAAAAACTGAGCTAAAGTTTAGAAGGTGAAACATTCTAATTATAAGGAAGTTATCTTAGCACTAAAGTCACTTTGTTCCAAGGAAGCTTGTTAGTCCTCATAATTTCAGCTCCTGAGAAACTGCATGATATCTTTGTGCTTATCCTTGAAGGTGGACAAAGCTGACATTGTTCCATCTTAGCTTCATCCTTAACAACCAAATATGGTCCTAATCTCACTTTGAGGCATCTGTGAGTCTGCTGCTCCTGTCTGATATCAATGACCTTGGGATGCAGCTAGGTGCCATGTATTCATAAAACATTTCTTTAAGACAAAGAAAAGTAGTCTTCATCCCCTGTATGAATATATGCCTACTTTTTTTCATGTAATCAATCACAAATATTCTCTTCACACCCATAATGTTACCAACCCTATATCCAATGGTATGGTATTCTCATTTACTTTGTTCTGTTCTTTGTTCTATGATTTAGAGTTGTTTCTCTCATTTTAGATATTTGGCCAAAAGCAGTGCCATTAATCCAGCCTTTATTAATAAGTTAAACATCCTATTAATAAGCTGTTAACAGGCTCAGAGCAAATTATCTCAGTCTAATTTTGTGAAATCTTTTTTTTGTTTTGTTTTGTTTTTTTTACTCATAACAGTTCCAGACTCTCTAATGATCCCTTGATTCATAGCACTAAAGAGAATTAATTTTAGTATTTGTGAAATTTTAGCAGGAAATAATAAACAACAAACTGGGACCCACTACTTGCACACTTTGACCATTCATGAAAATTAAGTTTTCTAAAACTAAAAGAGTTTCTAGCAAACATCTCAGAAATTCTAACTACTTTTTACAAATTTTAAGAACAGTTTTTTATTTTCAAAATGCATGTAAAAATATTATTCAACATTCACTCTTGCAAAACCTTTAGCTTCAAATTTTTCTTCTTCCATTCCCTTCACCCTCCTCCCTTTGACAACAAGTAATCTAAAATAGATTAAACATGTGCAATTCTTCCAAATGTATTTCTATCTTTATCATGCTGCAGAACAAAAATCAGGTCAAAATGGGAAAAAATCAAGAAAGAAAAAAACTAGCAAACTACAACAAAAAAGGTGAAAATACAAGGTTGTGATCCATATTCAGTCTCTATAGTCCTTTTGGATGCAGATGGTTCTCTCCACCACAAGTCTAATGGAATTGGCCTGAAACATCTCATTGTTGAAAAGAACTATGCCCATCAAGCTGGAACTAGATGACCATCACATAGTCTTATTGTTGCTATGTACAATGTTCTACTGGTTCTTCTCACTTCACTTAGTATCAGTTCATGTAAGTCTCTCCAGGCCTTTCTGAAATCATCCTGCTGATCATTTCTTATAAACAATAATATTTCACTACAATCACATACTATAATTTATTCAGTCATTTCCTATACTGATTATGGGTATTCACTCAGTTTCCAGTTCCTTGCTGCTACAAAAAAGCAGCTACAAACATTTTTTTTGCATATGTGGGTCCTTTTCCCTTTTTTAATGATCTCTTTGGGTTATGGACTCAATAAAGACACTTCTGGATCAAAGAGTATGCATAATTTGATAGCCTTTCAAGCATAGTTCCAAATTGCTCTCCAAAATGGTTGCATCAGTTCACAACTCCACTTACATTGTATTAGTACTGCAGTTTTCCCACGTGTCCCCCAACATTTATCAATATCTTTTTTCTGTCATGTTAGCCAACCTGAGAGTGGTACCTCAGAATTGTCTTAATTTGCATTTCTCTATTCTATAGTGATTTAGAGCATTTTTTCATATGACAAGAAGTGGCTTTAATTTCTTTGTCTGAAAATTATTCATATCTTTTGACCATTTATCAATTGAAGAATAGTTTGCATTCTTATAAATTTGAGTCAATTCTCTATATATTTTAGAAATTAAACCTTTATTAGAGCCCCTAGATATAAAATTCCCCCTCAGTTTTCTGCTTCCCTTCTAATCTTGCCCTCATTGATCTTGTTTGTACAAAACCTTTTTACTTTAATACAAACAAAATTATCCATTTTGCATTTTATGAACACATTTTGACCTTATCCCAATATGATTCATAAGGAAATATGTAGGGACAACTAGATAGTGCAATAAATAGAGCAGGAGCTCTGGAGTGAGGAGGAAATATGTTTTAAAAAATGATGTATAATCAAAAAAAAAGTTTGGTTTTTTTTTTACATGTAACCAGGGAAAATAAAAATTTTTTAAAAGTTTGGAATGCTGAAGCCCTAGAATTAGAATTAGAATCTTAGATCCTCCTATTACATCAGGCTCACTATCTATAGCCATCATCAATACAATATCTGCTTAAGTAAAGGCTAATTCCTCTGGGAGATAAATGAAATAAATCAATCAGATGGTAGAAAGATGGTTCAAATCCCAACCTCCTTGTGATAATCCTGAGGCTAATCTCCAAATAACTACATTTACTTTTATCTCCCCATTGGTTTCCTCCCTCCATTCTACAGCTTCCTAACTTCCCTTCTCTTGCACTAGTCCTCTGTCTATCAAAAGATTTATAACTCAGTTATACTCTAACAGCTATCTAGGTATTCAAAACCATAGGTCATAAAGTTCCAAAGAATTGACCAAACCTCTGTGGCATTTTTATTATTATTTTTATTTTGGATGAGAGAGTAAGGCATTATAAAATGCATTAAAGATCTTATTACATTGTCCTTCCTTAACAAAATCTACTTATCTTGCAAACTTCCCTCTTTGTTAATAATATCACTATCATCCTTCCCAAACTTAATATTATCTTCTACTCCTCCCTCTCCCCATACATCTAATAAGTTGCCAAGTCTTCTCAATTCTCTCTCTAATGCATCTTACTTGTATATGTCTTCTTTCAGTACAAGTCTAACTTTTCTCTCTAGGCTTGTTAAATGTTCAAACATTTCCCCAACTATGAGAGAACTATAGATGGAGCCAGGAAACCAGGATTCTAGTCCTAGCTCAGGATTCAACCTCACTCTAAGGATGTGCTAGAATTAGTTCAAATTAGCTCAAAAATTATTTAATTTTCACTGTGAGCATTTATTCTTCATAACTGGCAAAGGCTAGATCAAGGCTTGATTTCTCCTTTTGATGACTGTCATGGTTTAAGAAAGTGGTGGAGAAAATGTCAGTTTATAGATTAAACTTAAAAGTGTGTTGTTTTCTTTTTTGAGATTTAGTTAAACATTTACCAACATACTCTTGTATTTATGCCTCTCTGACCTTGAGTTTTCCTATCTATAGAATGAATTAGTTAACCTAATGAACTGGATGACCTCTAGGATCTCTTGAAGCTCTTAAATTTGATGAGTCTATGAGTCAGTGATTAACTCACTAGACCTGACTAAATGTACCTTACCACTTGAGAACACATGATTATCCATCCATAAAAACAGAAGAATTTTGCAGGTTGTTTATTCTAGGAGTTTGATATGGAAGATCAAGTAAATTTTTATTAGTTTTTTGGTCAAATTAATTGATCTTGTCCAACTTCTTTATCTAAAACAGATAAGGCACAAAGCCAGAGCAGCTAGATTATATTTACTGAATTAAAAATCTCACAGTCATCTTGACTCTACTAATTAGAAAAAAGACAATACTTAGAATTGATTTGAGAAAGAGTTTCTTTTAGAGTATACACTAGACAGAAAATATCTATGATGTCCTTTATCTAAAAGGATATATGAATATGATATCCAGAAATTCATATATCTAAACTATTGTATAATAAAACTGAAGGCTCCCTATATACCAAAATATAAATGGATGTATAATTATTGGGAAAAATTGATGTGTTTTGACATAAGAATAAATGGAATATTGCTGTGCTGAAACATAAAATGTGACAAATACAAAGAAGCATGGAACCGTATACATAAACTGATGCAAAGTGACATAAACAGATACAGGAAACCAATATATGCAATGACTATAACAGTGTAAATGGAAAAAGTCTAAAACTGTGCTGGAAAATAATGATGACATAACTTGACCCCAAAGAAGAGATATAGGAAGCTCTCTAATGTCTTTGCAGAAGTGGCAGACCATGGATAAGAGACATTGCTTTTGTCAGGCATTTTCCATTTTACTCAACTGTTGGCCCCTCTTTTTTGTATCCATTGTCACAAAGCATGACTCTCTGGGAGAGGGAAAAAAGGATCCTGGAAAATGTAGGTAATATAAAAATAAAATGTATCAATAAACACTCATTTAAAAAAGAAAATAGGGATGGAGATTAGACAGGATTTCACTGAAATGATTAAGAGGCCCCTCTACCAAATGTGCGAAGCTAGTACATTCTCTTATAGTTTTAAAAAATTTGGCTCTTCCGAAGTCACAGAAATGGGACCTGAACCCAAGTTGGAAAACATGGCTCTGTGTGAAAAAGTTAGTTCCATGCTTTAATCTTTGTGTACATGTGCATCATCTTGCAGGGTAGAGTGGTCCAGAAATACCCTGCATTCTAATCCGGTCTTCCTATGATACACAATGGGAAAGGAGCTGAGACAGGACTAATTCTGCCACCTCATTGGAAAAAACAAAACAAAAACATGAAAACTATGTGCTATTCCAGATAGTCTTGCCCTTGTATGGATGTCACTATAGAAGAAGCTCATAGTTTGAATCTCAGCAAGCTGAAACTAATCATAAACCACTTTGGTGTACTAAATAAAATCCTTTTACCTTTCTTTTCCTGAGTTTACCTTATCAACCAGAGTGAGGAACCAATTAAGATTTCTTTTAACATCTGAACATCTCTATTCAAAACAACTTCATTTAACATGTGTGTGTGTGTGTGTGTGTGTGTGTGTGTGTGTGTGTGTGTGTGTGTTTGTGGGTATATGTATCTGTCTTTAGTTAGATAGGTACTCTTCTTTTTCAAAAAAATTATTTATTTATTGTGGACTATGCTCTATCCACTACATAATATAGCTGCCCCAATAGATGTTCTTTCAAATGGAAGTCCATTGTCCCTCAATTGTTGTAATGCACCAATTTGCCAATTTATCATTTTTTTTTAACTCATTTCATATTTTGGCAAAATATATCAGAGTTATACATCAAAATTTTTTTTTAAATTTCGGCCTAAGTCCAAGAAATAAAAATAAGATTCAGGCTCCTGCTATTCAGAGGCATTGACACCTATCTGCTAACCATTCTCAATTTGACTTCCCGATTCACACCTATGTGCAGTGGTTTTGATGAGGGTTGGGGTCTCTTTAAGATTCCTTTCTAATTGCCCAATCCATGGCTGACCTTGATTCACAAATCCTGGTCAAAGGCACTCTTTGAATATCCAGGCCCAACCCCACTATCAGCTCAGCTTCCCCCAGCCCTCTCTTGATCTGAGTTAACTGAAAAGCCCGCCGAGAACTTAGGGGTACTGTCCATCATATATAAAAAGGGTCAAAGCCGGAGCCCTCTTTGCAGGAGCCCTCCCAGCAACACATGGTATCCTTCCAGCCATGTAGGGGTTCCTGCCCACCCAGCGGCCACCTTCAGCCCTGGCATCTTTCTAACTGAACTTGACTTCCAAATTCCTACAATAAACCTTTTATTTATCAATCTAGGTTTTCAGGCCTGTAAATTCATTTATAGGGGACACTGTGCCTCATGGGATTATTTATGCGCCGAGAAATGGGGTTCCCCCTTTCCTTTCCCTCATTACATGGTGGCCCTCATGGGGACCCCGAAAATTGTTATCCCGAAAACTAACCTTAACCTTTTCAGGTCTCTCAGAACCAATCTTTGTCCTTAGCAGTTTCGAGCAGCTTCCAAGAAGAATATATGTGTTCCTACCCTCGTCTCACTCTATCTCTAAAACTGCCAGCACCCAGACCAGGTTTGGGGTATGAGCAAAGTCTCCTGTGGAGACTACTTTTCAGGAAAAAAGTTCTCTTTTTGTTTCACTCTGTCTCTAGAGGCTGCTTCTAGAGCCAAGACATTTCTAATCCCTTTATTTCGCCAGAAAAGCCTGCCCACAGGCCAGAGACACTCAAGAGAGTGTCTCTTCTTCACCCCTCCCCCCATCACATGGCCAACCCCCTTGGGTACCAGGCCAGCAGTCTCCTTGATCTCTTCTGGGGGAGATATCTGTGTTTGAGCCCCTCTCGCACTCCACCGTAGTGGCCAGGCTGTAGCCACGAGGAGACGGTCAATGGATCGGGAGAACTTGGAGATGTGTCTCTACCCCACAGTGTGAGCCTTCACTTTCGCCACCTGAGAAGCACTGGGTAAGATAACATCTCTCCCTTCCCCCATCCTCTCTCTTTTCCAACCTCTCCCATGTGGCTTAACCTGCCATTTAAATGCTCCCATCCTGTCCCCTTCTTTGGTTACAGTGGGGAGATTTGGGGACTCTTCAAGATCTCTAGAAATGCCCTCCCATAACTTCTACCTGGCTCTTAAAGGCTTCCAGCGCTCTCAGAGAACTAGCTTGTCCCATACCTTTTAAAATGGGACTCGGTTTCCAGATTTAATCATCCTGCATTAGAACATGCTCTCTAGGCTGGATATAGGATTTTCTAAGCCTCAGGGCATACTTACCTGCTCTCTAAAGCCTAGACAGAGAATTTAAGTGGCTCAAGCTTTTCTCTGTCTTAGGAGCTCCTAGCACACTCTCTATTTCTCTTGATTGGCATCCTATGCCCCACATGTCAATAATTAAAGGTTTCTTTTCTGAAGTGCAGCTTTGGCCACACTGTCATTTCAGAAATGAGATCTTTGTAATTTTGGCTGGGGAACAAAATTCCGAATCCAGGCAAATTAATTGTTAAGAGAGTGAAAATAGTTTCTTTTATCTTTCCCTCAATCTGACTGCAGCGGGAGGAGAATTAAGAGATTGAAACTATTTAAAAAGCACTCCTTAACTACTTTTAATTTGGCACCTCTAGAATCTTTCTCTGTTCTGACAGTTCTCTTTTACTGCCTCAGTTTTCCTTAAACTGTCTTTCTTGCCTCAACTTCTTTGGCTTCAGTCCAGGAAGCCAGGGATATAGAATAATAGACTCTCCCTCAAGCTGCCTTTTAGAGAATGGCTAAATTAACACCTGAATCTATGTAGAGTTCCAGTCGATCTCTATTCACCCAACCCTCAACTTTCTTTTCAGGAGTTGAGTATCTCCAATTTTTAAATGCCCCAAAAGCCCCCACAACCCTACTCACTAAAAGATGGGTGGGGGTAAGGTCTTTTGTCTTCAACTCTGCATTAAGTACTTGTAGCCTGAGGTAAATGCTAGCTGCCTTCCCCTCCCCCTGCCTTTTGTAACAGAGTAGGGAGGGGCCACATGGAATTTCTTCACACCCACCTTCCTCAGAGAAGGTTCTGAGTGAGATAAGCCGGCTTTCAAATTAATTGATCTGTTTTTTTTTTTTAAAGACTCATTAAAACTGGGGGACTCCCTAAACTGTTTGACTATTGTTCTGTATGAGAAAAACTTTTAACTATTGCTGTATAAAACTGTTTGACTATTGCTGTTTCAGGAAATTTACTAGTCTGTTATGAATAATCTGATAATTTCTGTAAACAGGGGAGGAAGGAAACTGGGATTTCAGCTGGTCAGGAAATTGGGAAAACCTGATGTCTTATTTCAGTTCAAGCCGAATTGGAAACTATTTTACTCTTTGCTTAAAATTTACTAGACTATGATTTGCTTAGTTATATTTTAACTTTGAAATCCCTTATTCAGTCTTTGGCATTATTCTTTATAACAACCAAAAATCAGACACCTGTCCAAGGACTGGCAGCCTCTCTGATCTGTTTCTCCACTCTTGTTACCCCAGTTCCTTTCTTATTTCAACATTTCGACATCAGGACTCTAATGGTTTGGAGTGGCCTGTCTTGGTCTAATTGCATAATTTACTCAGGAATCTCTCCTCCCCAGAGAGAGAGAGAGAATGAAGCTCTCAAACTCCATTTTTTGTCTCTCTCTCAGAGCCCCTCTCAGTGCCTTCTCAGGGCAGCGGGACTGCCTGAGCACTGCTACACAGCAGACGCTGAGTTTGTTTATTATTGTCCTGACTCAGTTTCCCTAATTATCCTGACTCAGCCCTGCCTCAGTTTCCCTGCCTCTTAGTTCTGCAAAACCTACCCCTGCCTCTTTACCAGAATACTTAATAAGATCTTATCTTTCAGAATAGCAGAATGCCTCTCCCATCCCAAGCTATGGGAATGCCTTATCAAGGTACTGTTTCCACTGATTATGTCATCTCTCTAGAGACCTACTCCAATATTGCTTTTGCCTCTATTTCAGTCTTCCTGTTCATGAGGGAACACAAACCCCCACACTCTATCAGCGAGGTGGGACAGCTCAATTTCCCGGACTTGATTGATGCTCTACACTCAAGCCAAGCATTGCTCATTGAGACGTCATGGCACAGCTCTGGAGAAATAAAAGTTTTTGTCGTAGTTCTCTCTCTCTCTTAGGGATGCCTAAAGAGAATGAAAGCTATAGAGTTGGGGTCCGGTTACTGCCACTCAATAAACTCCACTGAACAGATTATCTAACCTTATCTCCACCCACCTTGACAGGGCACCCTTTGAATATCCGGGCCCAGCCCCACTATCAGCTCAGCTTCCCCCAGCCCTCACCTGATCTGAGCTAACTGAAAAGCCGGCCAAGAAGAACTTAGGGGTACCGCCCATCATCTTCTAGGTATAAAAAGGGCCAAGTCAGAGGCCTCTTTGCAGGAGCCCTCCCACCAACACATGGTATCGTTCCAGTCATGTAAGGGTTCCTGCCCACCCAGAGGCCACCTTCGGCCCTGGCATCTTTTCTAACTGAACTTTACTTCCAAATTTCTACAATAAACATTTTATTTATCAATCTAGGTTTTCAGGCCTGTAAATTCATTTATAGGGGACACTGTGCCTCATGGGATTATCTATGCTCCGAGAAATGGGGTTCCCCCTTTCCTTTCCCTCATTAGTTTGATGAGAAATTAGGATCTCAAAGAGCTGAAATAAAGGAATTTACAAGTTTTTCATTATGTATTTTCTTTCTGAATAATAAATATTGCCACCTGATTAATTCTGATTCTGTGAATAGTGTGGAACTTTGCTGTTGATTGATTGTTAACTATGCCCCTCTACCCAGACTCCAGCAAAATTAAGGAATTTTTTCAGTTATGCTTATGTCAGGTCAATCTGTGACCTTGAAGGGACAGTTTTGATAGTATTATAACCATGTCTCTCTTATTCCTTTTATTGCAATTTTTGTCTATAAATACCAGTGACTTCTCTGAATTTCTAGTATAAAACATGTTACTGTTTTTAATCTGAATTAGTGGTTAATTTCCTATACACACACACCACACACACACACACATAGATGTATATATACATACACATATTTACATAGGGTGTGTGTATATATACACATATATGTATCTATATATACATATATTTGCATGGGGGTATGTATCTTTGTATCTGTGTGTCTGTATGTGTGTTGCTAGTGGGATAAATAGATTTTGAATCTATTTTAGTAATAAATAATCAAGATTGAATTAAGGATTTTACATATAAAATTAAATTTCCTATTTTGCCTAATTATATTAAGTGACATTTTAATAAGACAGGCTCTAATGGATGCTTTAGGAATTTTCCTTCAGGGAATGGGACTCACATAAGCAAAAATGTTTGTGGCAGCCCTCTTTATAGTGGCAAAAACTGGAAACTGAGTGGATGTCCATCAATTAGAGAATGGCTGAATAAATTGTGGTATATGAATATGATGGAATCTTATTGTTCTGTAGGAAATGACCAGCAGGATGATTTCAGAGAGACCTGGAGAGACTTACATGAACGGATGCTAAGTGAAATGAGCAGAACCAGGAGATCATTATACACTTTAACAAGAATATTATACTATGATCAATTCTGATAGACAAGGCTCTCTTCAACAATGAGATGATTTAGACCAGTTCCAAAGATCTTGTGATGAAGAGAGCCATCTACAGTCAGAGAGAGGACTGTGGGAAATGAGTGTGGATCACAACATAACATGCTTGCATTTTATTTACTTTCTCATTTTTCCTCTTTTGATCTGATTTTTCATATACAGCAAGATAATGGTATAATATCTATGCATATATTGGATTTGACATATATTTCTACCATGTTTAACATATATTGGACTACTTGCCATCTAGGTAAGGGGGTGGGAGAAGAAGGGAAAATTGGAACACAAGGTTTTGCAAGGGTTAATGTTGAAGAATTATCTATGCATATGTTCTGAAAAATAAAAAAGGTTTAATAATAAGAATCAAAAAGAATCTTCCTTCAGCCTGGGTATGGTGTTGTCCATATCAAGTAGAAATTTAAGTAAAAATAGAAAGAACAAGTGGTATTTAAAAACGGACATTCTCTGAACATTCAGGGAATTATGGATTCCTAATTTAGTGGTTTTCTTATATCTCTGTTGTTAATTAAATTAGCCCTATAAGGTTTGATATGGTTTTCACACATGAACTAGTCATTGAAAAATCAAGTTTAGGAGATTTTCCTAAATTCTTGTATTATTGACAAATATCTCCGGAACCTCTTGATACCATCTCTGTGCAAACATTGTATTGATGACTCTAGTTATGTATATAAGGAAGGTTGAAAAATGAAATCTTTGCATTTGGTGTATACCAGCCAATGCCCATCAACTGACGTCCCCTTGCAGGCAGTCTGGTCTTCCTGAAGGCCAAATCTCTGTGTATCCCTTTACTATCAATAAAGACTTTGTTTCCATACAGCATAAAGTAGCAAATTCCTTTGCTGCCGACCCTGCCCTTGGTTACTTTGAGGAAGGAAGGAGAGAGAGAAAAGGAACTGACCTATCTTGGTTTATACCTCAGTTTACTCCTCATCAATTAGTCTACTACCATCAGACTAAGTAGCCTGAGGGCAGAGATTATGACTTTTCAGTTTTATATCTCTATCCAGAAGCACAGAATTCATGCATTTAATAAATGATTTTGGAATTAAATTTAATCGCTAATCTCATTACCCCATCTTCTTTCCCTCTCATTGTTGTAGTGAGGGGTTTTAGGAAAAAGAAGCATTTGTATAGCACTACTATGTTCTAGGCATTTCACAAATATCTCATTTGCTCCTTACAATAATCTTGGGAGGTAGGCATTATTATTTCCTCATTTTATACTTGAGAAAACAGGCAGAGGTTTGTGTCATATGTCTTTAAGGATTTTTCTGGTTCTAGGCCCAGAGTGTACCCATTGTACCCATTTAGAATGAGAATGAAACCTTGGAGCACAGAGAATGGAATTCCAGAGTTAAAGAGATATTAGGGGCCATTTAGAACAATGCTTCCCTCTTCCATTATTTAGAGGAGGAGGCTGACTCCCAGAGAAGTCAAAGAACAAGAACTAAAAGAACTGATTGGCAATGGCTGGCTTTTAGCCCAGGGGCTGAAGATTTCCAATCCTAGGGTCTGGCAAATAAATCTCTGGTTGGAGACAGTCAAGAATGAACTAAATTAAGCCCTTAAGTCTCCCCTTGCAATCTGGGATTCAAATCTACAAGATCTGGTATTAGATGAGCCCTGACTTGGTTGGGTTCCAGTCCCATCTAGAGTCTTAATAGGCAGTTAGGTGGTATAGTGAAGAGAGTTCAGTTCCTTTCTTCAGCCCTTATTAGCTATGTGACTAACTTTTATTTGCCTTATTTTTCTCACCTGAAAATTCTCACCCACCTAATGAGGGGTTATTTATAATGCTTAGTCCAGTGCCTGGTATATAATAGGTGCTTAATAAATGCGGATTTCTTTTTATCAGCTTTGAGATCTTTGGAAAGTTATTTTAATGTCTCTACTTTCCTCATCTGTAAAATGGTAGCAGTAATACTCTATTTTATAGGATTGTGAATTTAGAAGGTACTTTAGAAGCCATCTAGTCTTACCTTACAGATGAGGGAACTGGTCCAGAATGGTTGGAACTTGCCTAGTCACTCTAGTAGTACAGTTCAGGGGTAGGATTTGAACCCAAAGTCTGGGATTACTGTAAAAATATTGCCTCTCTGTCTGAGCTATGGAAGGCAATAAGTCAAAATGCCATAGAATATGAATTAGTATTGAATGAGAACACTATTGTTCCTTTTATCCTATTCTTTGGTTCTCAATCCCTCTCTTTCAGCTTCTGTCCTTCATCTCTTCCAATTCCACTTCCTCCAGGAAGCCTTTTCTTTTCTTTTTTTTTTTTTTTTAGCCATTATGTCTTTTATTCACTAATGAATATGTTTAGGAAGAAATCATTGCATAAACGGAAGGTTACTTCACACTGGCCTGGCACTGAAGCTGATTTTTTTGTATTTGCATGTTGCATTTTTTTAGTTTCATGGTATTGTTATTAGTATTAGTGTTTGCATTGTTTTCTTTTTTTTTTAATTTTTAAAATTAATTTTATAATTGTAAAAATTTTTTGACAGTATATATGCATGAGTAATTTTTTTTATAACATTATCTCTTGTATTCATTTTTCCAAATTTCCCTCCCCCCTCCCTCTACTCCCTCCCCTTGATGACAGGCAATCCCATACATTTTACATGTGTTACAGTATAACCTAGATATAATATATGTGTGTAAATCCAATTTTCTTGTTGCACATTAAGTATTAGATTCCGAAGGTATAAGTAACGTGGGTAGATAGACAGTAGTGCTAACAGTTTACATTCAATTCCCAGTGTTCCTTCTCTGGGTGTAGTTGTTTCTGTCCATCATTGATCAGCTGGAAGTGAGTTGGATCTTCTTTATGTTGAAGATATTCAATTCCATTAGAATATGTCCTCATACCGTATTGCTGTTGAAGTGTATAGTGATTTTCTGGTTCTGCTCATTTCACTCAGCATCAGTTCATGTAAGTCTCTCCAAACCTCTCTGTATTCATCCTGCTGGTCATTTCTTACAGAATGATAATATTCCATTACCTTCATATACCCAGGAAGTCTTTTCTGACTATGCAAGCCCACCAGAAGCTCCTTTCTCTCATTATCAATACCACTTGCTCTATCCACTGCTTATAAGACAATTCTTACTTGCTCTGTTCTCCCCTGTTTTCATCCTGTTTGTAAACTGACTCTTCAATCAAGTTGAGGGATTCCAAAGCAAGGCACCACTTTGTGAACAAAAGGGGAAATAAAATAGGGTTTCATATGCTATCTACAGATAGCTTTAAGTTCATTACTAGGATAGGTCTGACACTGGGATAGGAGAAAATGAGGTTTTCTTCCCTCAAAATGCAGATATATAGGAGAGTGTTTCTTCTTCACCTCTCCCCCCACCATGTGGCCAACCCTCTTGGGTCCCAGGCCGGCAGTCTCCTTGATCTCTTTTGGGGGAGATATCTATGTTTGAGCCCTTCTCACACTCCACCATAGTGGCCAGGCTGTAGCCACGAGGAGACGGTCAATGGATCAGGGAGAACTTGGAGATGTGTCTCTACCCCACGGTGTGTGCCTTCACCTTCACCACCTGAGAAGCACTGGGTAAGATAACATCTCTCCCTTCCCCCATCCTCTCTCTTTTTCAACCTCTCCCATGGGCTTAACCTGCCATTTAAATGCTCCCATCCTGTCTCCTTCTCAGGGTACAGTGGAGAGATTTGGGGACTCTTCAAGATCTCTAGAAAAGTCTCCTATTCACTTTTAAAAGGTGCTCTGCTGCAACTCTGAACGCCCCTCCCATAGGTTCTATCTGGCTCTTCTAAAGGAGCCAAGGCTTCCAGCGCTCTCAGAGAATTACCTTGTCCCATACCTTTTAAAATGGGATTCGGTTTATATGCTCTTTAGGCTGGATAAAGGATTTTAAAACTTCCCATTTTCCTTCTAAGCCTCAGGGCATACTTACCTGCTTTCTAAAGCCTAGACAGAATTTAAACTAGCTGTTCAAGCCTTTCTGTCTCAGTAACCTTGCAGGTGGGAACTCCTGACTTTTCTCTCAGTCCAGGACTTTTAGCAAGTAGAGCACTCTCTATTTCTCTCGATTGGAAGCCCCCTCCCAAAAGTTAAAAGATGCCCTTTCTAAGTTCTGATCCTGGCCAGGCTAGAGCTTCAGAAAGGACATCTTTGTAATTTGGGTTGGGGAGCAAAATTCTGAATCCAGGCAAATTAATTGTTAAGAGAGTGAGAATAGTTTCTTTTATCTTTTCCTCATCCTGACTGCAGCAGGAGGAGAATTAAAAAGAAATTGAAACTATTTTAACACTCCTTAATTCTTTCAATTTGGCGCCTCGCTAGAATCTCTGTTCTAGTGTGCGACAGTTCTTTTTTTTACTGCCTCAGTTTCCTTAAACTGTCTCTTTCTTGACTGAACTTCTCTGGCTTCAGTCCAGGAAGTCCAGGGACATAGAATAAGAATAGATTCTCCCTCAAGCTGCCTTTTAGAGAATGGCTAAATTAACACCTGAAAGAGTTCCAATCTCTCTCTACATTCCCAACCCCCAACTTGCTTCAGGAATCGCTTATCTCCAATTAGGGTCTGACCTTTCTAAATGCCCCAAACACCCCCACACCCTAATCACTAGAAGAAGGGTGGGGGTAGGGTATTTTGTCTTGGACTCACTATTCTCTGCATTAATGTTAGCTGCCTTCCTCTCCCTCTGCTTCTTCTAACAGAGTAGGAAGGGGCCACGTGGGATTTCTCCACCCACCTTCCTCAGAGAAGGTTCTGAGTGAAATAAGCCGGCTTTCAAATTAATTGATCTGGTTTTTTTTTTTTTTTTTAAACTTCTTAAAACTGGGGGGATTTGCATAAAACTGTTTGACTATTGTTCTGTATGAGAAAAACTTTTAACTATTGCTGTATAAAACTGTTTGACTATTGCTGTTTCAGGAAATTTACTAGTCTGTTATGTATAATATGATAATTTCTGTAAACAGTGGGGGAAGGAAACTGAGATTTGAACTGGTCAGGAAATTGGGAAAAACTGATGTCTTATTTCAGTTCAGGCCAAATTGGAAACTATTTTACTCTTTGTTTAAATTTGCTAGACTATGATCGGCTGACTTATGTTTTAACTTTGAAATCCCTTATTCAGTCTTGGGATTATTCTTTAAAAGCAACCAAAATCAGACACCTGTCCTAGGACTGGCAGCCTCTCTGATCTCTTTCTCCAACCCTGGTACCTAATTTCCTCAATTATTATTTCAGCATTTCAAGATCAGAAATCCAATGTTTTGGGATAGCCTGTCTTGGTCTAATTGCATAATTTACTCAGAAATCTGTCCTCCCTAGAGAGAGAAGAGAGAGAGAGAGAGAGAGAG
Organism: Sminthopsis crassicaudata; assembly: GCF_048593235.1. NCBI lineage: Eukaryota > Metazoa > Chordata > Mammalia > Dasyuromorphia > Dasyuridae > Sminthopsis > Sminthopsis crassicaudata. The sequence continues at coordinate 579,410,276 of NC_133619.1, read as the reverse complement.
AGAGAGAGAGAGAGAGAGAGAGAGAGAGAGAGAGAGAATGAAGCTCTCAAACTCCATTTTTTGTCTCTCAGAGCCCCTCTCTGTGCCAAAGGCACCGGGACTGCCTTGAGCACTGCTACACAGCAGACGCTGAGTTAAATGCACAAATGACCACAGACCTAAAGACTGTCCATCTCTGGCTGAGATGCCCCCCAACTACAGAGATCCAAACAGGGAGGCGTGTGTCTCTCTGAATAAGGAGTGTTTCTATACTAATAATTCTGGGGTTAATCAGGGAGAAACTGGTCCTTGCCACAAGTCCTTGCATTTTCTAGTTTTAGTCTGGTTTGTTTTATGTCCTGACTCAGTTTCCCTAATTATCCTGACTCAGTCCTGCCTCAGTTTCCCTGCCTCTTAGTTCTACAAAATCTCCCCCTGCCTCCTTACCAGAATACTTAATAAGATCTTATGTTTCAGAATAGCAGAATCCCTCTCCCATCCCAAGATATGGGAATCTCTTATCAAGATGCTGTTTCCACTGATTTTGTCATCTCTCTAGAGACCTACTCCAATATTGCTTTTGCCTCTATGGGATAACAAACCCCCCCACACTCTATCAGCGAGGTGGGACAGCTCAATTTCCTGGGACTTGATTGATGCTGTCTGGAGCTCTACACTAAAGCCAAGCACTGCTCATTGAGACGTCATGGCACAGCTCTGGAGAAATAAAAGTTTTTGTCATATTCCTCTCTCTCTCTTAGGGATGCCTAAAGAGAATGAAAGCTATACATTTGGGGTCCAGTTACTGCCTCTCAATAAACTCCACTGAACAGATTATCTAACCTTATCTCCACCCACCTTGACAGGGCTTCTACACTGAGCAAAGCTAACTCCTTTGAAGCCAAAAGGTTGGGAAAGAGCAATATTCACACTTAGCCTGGGTTTCTGTGAATGCCATCCATAATTCTGTAGGATTTATTTCTAAAAGTTTTAATGGCTAACTTCTTGAGTTCTCTTATGTGGAATTAGACATTCTGTATATGATCATATTTGCATTGGGTATTTTAAAACAAACTGATTTGTATGAATAATTTGTATGAATATCATCTACTTGCATATGAACCTACGGGGACAAATTCCTTATTGTTATCAACATAAGATTATGATAAATATTTGTTTAGAATTTATGTTCTTGCATTTTTCCTCATGTAACTTATTTTAACATCAGAGCAATAGTCAATAGAAATTGTTAATGCAATTCAATTATGCCATACCTTGCTGTTTCTGGCCTGATTATATGTAATCATTGTATCCTAAATACTTGGGCAAAGAAGCATTTAGCATGGTCATCTGTCTGCTACTGGACAACAGACAACTAATAGAGATCTGCAAGACCAAAACTGATTTCTAACACTTGCTGGTTTCCTTTATTTTGTTAACCTGAGACTCTCAGTTCTCTTCTCAAGGCAACTCCTGCCTTCAGACGCTCAGAAAGAAGCAGAGGTGCTCTTTTAATGCAAATCTCTTCTAGACTTAAGCCTTAGAAGAACCCAGTCTCTGTCCTGAATCCGAGCAGGAGGAACTGCTTTCTCACCACCACAGAACACCACAAGGGTTGAACTAGCCCCCCAGCGTCCTGCTCCCTGGTAGGAATTTGAGGTCTGGCCCTGTTTCCTTTTTTTCTCAGGACAGCCCGAACACCTCAGGGGCCGGTAAGCTGGGTAGGCTATGCTGATACTTTTCACCCCTCCTCCATAAAGAGTGGGGAAACTAGGAAGGAAAAACAGCAGTTTTTCCAACATTTCCAAGAGCTTAAACTGCATTCTTATCTTGATCTGCAGCTCTCACAACTGGGGGTATGCCCATCCCTGGACCCTGCCTTACAAAAGAGCAGTAGTTCATTAAATCTACTAGATATCAAGGTTTCTTGCCTCTCCTGGCTTCTGGTCCACACCTGTTAATCCCAAACCCAGGAGAAATTAGCTTTCCTGGTGAAAGAGCTAGGCTACAAATGATCTTTTTCTCTCAGCATTTTCTCCTGTTTCTCTTTGATAATTAGATGGGCCATCAGACAAGCAGCCCACAGAAGGGACCTGATGCATTTCTTGCTAAAGGCCCCATTCTCCTGAATGTCACCACTCCACCCTGGATGACACCCCACTTTTAATGTGTTCCCAAGATCTGTTTTCTCTAGGCTTCACACTTTGGATTCTCAGCTGGCCTTTCAGCCTAGAGAACATTGACTGGGGACAACTGACCGGGGACAACTGACTGAGACACCCCCTCGATGCCCTGCTGCCATTCCCCACACCTCACGCCTCACCTCCTGGCATGGAACCCCAAATCTCTACCACCTTTGTTAGCTCGAAGCAGTTAAAGAGGAGATTGACGCCCCTTCTCCCCCATGCATCTGGAAGTGATGGTTTGAGGGGGAACAAGACGAGGGGCTCCTGCTACTCTGAAGATCTTTGGAGAAAATCTTCAACCCTTCCTTAAATGAAGGACACTGTCCAATATTTTCTTTTTTTTCTTAAATCAATTTGTCTCAACTGTTTAAGGGGGGAACTGATGGGGGTTGAAGTCCCTTTAAGATTCCTTTCTAATTGCCCAACCCATGGCTGGAATATCTGGGCCCAGCCCCCACCATCATCAGCTCATCTTCCCCCAGCCCTCACCTGATCTGAGCTAACTGAAATGCCTGCTGAGAACTTAAGGGTACCGCCCATCATATATAAAAAGGGCCAAGCAGGAGCCCTCTTCGAAGGAGCCCTCCCAGCCAACACATGGTCCAGCCATGTAGGGGTTCCTGCCCACCCAGCGGCCACCTTTGGCCCTGGCGTTTAACTGAACTTTACTTCCAAATTCCTACAATAAACCTTTTATTTATCAATCTAGGTTTTGGGGCAAATAAAATATTCATTTTACAGGGGACACTGCGCCTCATGGGATTATCTATGTGCCGAGAAATGGGGTTCCCCATTTCCTTTCCCTCATTATATACACCACAATTTATTCAGCCATTCTCCAACTGATGGGCATCCACTCAGTTCCTAGTTTCTTGCCACTACAAAAAGGGCTGCCACAAACATTTTTGCACATGTGGGTCCCTTTCTCTCCTTTAAAATCTCTTTAGGGGATATAATCCCAGGAGAAATACTGCTGGATCAAAAGCTATGCACAATTTGATAATTTTGATAATTTTAGCATAGTTCCAAATTACACTCCAGAATGGCTAGATCCATTCACAATTCCTTTGACCATTTATCAGTTGAAAAATGGCTTGAATTCTTAAAAATTTGAGTCAATTCTCTATATATTTTAGAAATGAGGAATTTATCAGAACACTTACAGGTAAAAATGTTTTCCCAATTTATTGCTTCCTTTTTAATCTTGTTTGCATTAGTTGTGTTTGTACAAACACTTTTAAACTTATAATCAAATTTATTCATTTGATATTCAGTTATGAGTTCCAGTTCACAAATTCCTTCTCCACAGATCTGAGAGGTAAACTATCCAATGTTCTTCCAATTTGCTCATAATATTACTCAAAGAGCTATATTCTTGCAATTGTAGGTCCTCTCACACAAAAATATTTTTAACTTGGAAGCAGAAGGTACGAGTTTTATCTCTGGTTGTATGTATCCAAGGGAGATCAGAAACTGAAGAAGTGGACTAGGCATTGTATTTAAAATTACTAGGGACTGGAGTTCAAATTCTTCTGCTTGCGGGGTGGGGGTGAGGGTGATACCTAAGACCTATTAAAAGGGAGTGACCTGTCTTTGCTTAGTTGCAAACAAAGGGACTAGATTAGAATCTGAGTTAACTTGGGTCTTGTTTGAAAAAATTAACTTGTTTGAAAAATTGATAACCATTTTAACATAATTGGTTTCCTTTGCTTTTTTTATTTAATGGATTTAAAAACATTGTTCTGATCCAACCTTTCTGGTGAACAATTTGGAACTATGCCCAAAAGACTTTGTCTACTCTTTGATCCAGTTGTGTCTCTATTAGGTCTGTATCCCAAAGAGATCTTAAAAAAGGAAAAAGGACACACATGTGCAGCCCTTTTTGTGGCAAAGAATACCCATCAGTTGGAGAATGGCTGAATAAGTTACATAAATGTAATGGAATATTATTGATCTATTAGATATAATCAGCAGGCTGATTTCAGAAAAACCTGGAGAGACTTAGGAACTAATGCTAAATGAAGTGAGTAGAACCAGTAGAACATCATATAAAACAACAAGAAGACCATATGATGATCAACTGTGATAGCTTTGGTTCTTTTCAACAATGAAGTGATTTCAGGCCAATTCCAAAATAATTGTGATGGAGAGAGCTGTCTGCATCTAGAAAGAGGACCATGGGGACTAAATGTGGATCACAATATAGTATTTTCATCTTTTTTTGTTTACTTGCTTTTTTTTTCCCTTTTTGATCTGATTTTTCTAGTGTAGCATGATAAATGTGGAAACATGTTTAGAAGAATTGCACAAGTTTAACCTATTGTAATGCCGGAGAAACTGAGGCAAGATAGAGATTAGAGAGTTTTTAATATTTTATTAATTGAAGAGTTTAATTGACTGGACAGGACTCTCATCTCAATGTATCCAGTAATGAATGCAGGAGTGATAAACGCTTTTATAGCTTTTCAGACAAATGAAGGAAGAAGAGCAGGAAAAGTTAGAACCCTTTTTTTTTTTTTTTTTTTTTTTTTTGTCAGGATGGGGAAAGTAATAAATTCTTACTAAAAGCTAGAGTCAGGAAGTCCGAATAAATAGAAATAAAGATGTCAGTGAAGTATCCGATAGTCTTATTTTTTGGAATATTTTAGAGGGGCAGTGTCATAAATTCTTGAGGGCAGAAGGAGCTAGGAGTCGGGAAGTCTGATCTGCTCCTCATCTCCCATTGACAATTTATAACCTTAGAGCAAATGGTCCTCAGTCTTAATGAACCAGAGGGGTTTTAAGATTTAAGGGACTGAGGCAGAACAGTTAAGGAAACTTAAGATAGAACAATTCAGGGAAACTCAGGCAGAACAATAAGGGAAACTAGTGCAGGGAAACTGAGGTAGAACAGCTCAAGGAGACTATGGCATAACACTATGTTCTATTACTTGCTATCTATGGGAAGGGGGTATCAGGGTGAAAAATGTGGAACACAAGTTTTTGCAAGAGTTAATGTTGAAAATTAGCTTTGCATGTATTTTGAAAATAAAAAACTTGGGGCAACTAGGTGGCACAGTGGAGCAAGCACCAGTTCTGAAGTCAGGAGGAACTGATACTTCCTAGCTGTGACTCTGGGCAAGTCATTTAACCTCAATTGCCTCAGCAAAAAAAAAGAAAAAGCTAATATTAAAAAAAATTTTTTTAATTGTTCTGTTAAGATTCCTCAGACTTCAAGGTGTGTCCAAGACACAAAAAAGATCTAGAACCTCTGGATAAATTTAAAACTATTTTTGATTTTATTTTTTTCAATTAATAAGCATTTTTTTTCTTTTCACCTCCCTCTGATGGAAGAAAGGAATCCCCTATAATAATACATTGTAAAGCAAAATAAATTCTCTCCTTTTCCTTGTTGAACTACACAATATTTAAATTCTCTTATATATAAATCTTATGATCAAATGAGATTATTATGTTTGTAAATCACTTTGAAACCTCAAATCACTATATAGAATGAATGTCAGTTATAATTGGGCCTCAGTTTCTCTTAAAGTAAAAGTTAATCTTTAAACTCTGAGTCATGATTCAGATATAGTAAGAATCTAGAATTCTGATTTTCTAATCTGAATATTACACAATTTAAAATTTCTCATGGGATTCTGTTTGACCAGAATTTAGGGGCCAGGTCCTAGGGAATGAGGGAGAAGGGAAGTGGGGGAGGAAGTTGTCTTGGGGGAAAGGAAAATCAGGAGTAATTTCAGAACCTTGATTCTCACTTTTTCAGTTGAATTTCTTTTTTTTCTTAACCAGTCTGCATTCCATGAGGGCAAAAAGTAATAGAATTGGGGAGGGGAGGGGTACATAGGAATTGCCCTTCAAACTTTGCCCCCTGAGATTGTTAGCTAATTCCTCCTCAACTGGGCAAGCCTCTCACCTGTCAATCCCTGGTCTCCTTGGTCACTAAACCTTCAGCTTCCCACTGAGCTGAAGTGGGAGGGACAGGGGGCCAGAACTGGAAACAAGGGCCTCTGAAGGTTTTCTGGCCTTTTTTTTTCTGGAGGTAGGACCTCTTCCCAACACTTTCCCTCCTTCTCAGCCTTACAGGTTCTGTCTAACTCCTTCATTTCAAAGCTGGGAAAGTTGAGGCTTAGAAATGGGGAAGAATTTGTCCAAAGTTACCCAGCCAGTCAGCAGCAGAGGTAAGATTAGAACCTTGTCTTTACTTCCAGGGGAGGATTGTAGATCCTAATCTCTAGTTGCTTTATCCTGCTTGTTCCTACCACAAATTGCTAGCAGTCTTCAGTGATTAGGGAAGAACTCCAGGGATTGTATGGGGTGAATGGGGGCCTGTGTTGTGGAACTGAGGAACAAACTCAGGGAAAAGAGAAAGGCACTGGAGAATCAAATGGGGTGGGGGGGGAAACTGCTGGGAGTAGGAGCTTCCTTTCCGATCTCTAGTATCTCTCAGAAAAATTGGAGATTTTAGGAGAGTTTAGAGTTGGGAGTGGGGATAAGGAGGAGGAGGAGAATCTAAAATCATATTTTTCTCAAAGAAGGCTGTGCCATTCAAATTGTGTTCTCATTTTTGACTTGCTAAAGGATATTGGGGAAATTCTATCCCCTCTTTGGATTTTAATTTCTTTAATTGTAAAATAAACGAATTGGACAAGATAATCTCTAAGCACCAATCTAGTTCTAATACTGTTCATTCTTAAGAGACTTCCTTGCTCTCACATTAAACATTCTGAGATCCCTCTCCATTTTGAAATGAAGAAGTGGCCATGTATTGAACTTAGAACCTAGGATAGAACATTTCTAGCCTGGGGTTTGCCCTGTATCCCAGAGGGCAATTTTATTAGGTGTCTGTTGAAACTGGGTCCAAATTTCTGCCCTAAGTAATGGTTGGAGTGGCAGAATCCCCTTTGTTTGGGAGGGGGAGAGAGAGAGAGAGAGAGTAGGATTTTTTTACTCTTTCCTTTCTTCTGACAGGTGAAGAGTACTAGATCATTTCCCCTAGATAAGTTGTGAAAAGGAACAGAAAGCTTTGGTCAAAGTCCAGAAATCACATTTTCAGGAAAAATCAAGTATCTGGGCTTCCTGTACCTCACCCTTATTCCACATGCTGTTTTCCCAGTGCGTTTTATTTTCTTCATTTCCCCCACCCCATTCCCTTCTTTCTCCCTTAAGTAAAACCTTACTCCTCTCATCTTAATCACCCAAGACTCCTTCCCAAATAAGTTTTTAACTTGGGATCCATGGATTTTTAAAAAAAATGTTGATAACTATTTCAAAATAACCAGCTTCCTTTGTGATCCTATATATGATTGTATGCATCAAAAGGATTTATTCTGAAGAGGAGTAATAAGGTTTGCTACACTACCAAAAAAGCTCTGACTCTAAGATTGTCTTAGCCTTAGATCCTAGACCTTCCCACCCCCCACCCCAGTCCTTCTACTCATCATTGTAGATACTTTTAGCCATGACTTCTCCATCTTCCACTCCCCTTCCTCTCTGACTCCTGGTCCCATCCTCTCACAGCCTCTGAATTCCTCTTCCCTTGGACTCCAGGTTTCACAGACCATGGCTCTACCAGGATGGGGTTTGATTTTGTTGTGCCTCATGACCATGGCAAATGGACTTCAGAAGGGTAACGATCTGCTCAATGTGTGCATGGATGCTAAGCACCACAAGTTCCAGCCTAGTGCAGAAGATAACCTTCATCAGCAGGTAACAGGCCAGAAGAAACCTCCTGGGATGAGAGGATTACAGTATGGGGTTCTAAATAGGAGAAAGAGGGGAGAGATAGTACTGCATATCCCTAATATGGGGACAGGAGTGTTCTTTATGATAGTTCCTCCTAGCAATTTAAGAGTTTACAAAGTTTCTTCATGACAGCAATAACCAGTTAAGGAGGAAAAATAGTAACACATTTTTCAAGTGGGGAAACTGAAACTCAGGAGCAATGGAATAACATATTTAGAGTCAGATAGCTAGCAAATGGACATGCTGGAACTAACTCTGGCAATAGAATCCTACAGTGTCAGAATTAGGGAGGAAGATAAGGGCAGAGAGAATGTTCAGAGAAAGTACTATGAGAAATTTTGAGAAATTAATTTAAATTTTTTTTACCTGACAATTTAAAAAATAAAATTTCATTAAAAAAAATAAAAGTATGCTTTACCTTTATAATTCCATCATTGGAAAAACAACTATTAGCCATGTCTATTGTCTTATTCTATACTTCCAGTCCATTATTAGTCCTCTAGAATTTTTGGTTGCTAGATTGTAGGTGCCTGGAGTACAAAGAGAAAAGCAAGATAACCTTAGTTGTCAAGATTTAGGTTGATTGTTGCTCTTCATTCATGAAGAAGACCAAAAAGACATCACTGTTGGGCTCAAGGTACAGCGTGTGACTGGTTGATCAGACCAAGATGAGCTTGAGAGGCTCTACCACAAGTTAGGCAAAAATTGTCTCTTGTGTCTTGTAGAGACACAAGAAGCATGCATTCTGTTTGCAAATGGATAAAAGGATAATTAAAGGAACTTTAAAGAGGGAAAGAAGACAGGTTGGCTCTTCACTGGATTGAATTTCAGAGTAGATGATGTGTAATGGCTCTGGCTTTGGGAGAAGCAATGTGATGTATGGATAGGGTCTTGACTTTGTAGTCTTATGACTTGTTTTCATTTCAGTTCTAACATTATATTTGGGATCTTGGTCAGTCATTGACCTTTTTGGTTTCCCAACGTTGGGTGGAAAGCTTGTGGTAAATCTTAGTGATTTCAAAATGAGTTTCTGTCCAGCTCCTTAGTCCTGGATGCCTTTCTTCCTCTCCAACTTCCTATCCTCCAGTGTTCTCCATGGAAAAAAAGAGCCTGTTGCACAGCAAACACAAGCTTTGCTGCCCATGAAGACACCTCCTACCTGTACAACTTTAACTTTAATCACTGCGGCATGATGACTCCAGCCTGCAAACGCCACTTTATCCAGGATTTATGTCTCTATGAGTGCTCCCCCAACCTAGGACCCTGGATCCAGCCGGTAGGTAGCTGAGAGGGAAACAAGACTGCTCCCCATATATTAAGACTCCCAAATTTCTACCCTTAGGGAGATATGCTAGTGTTTGAAAACTGATGTTCCCTCTTCTGAACAAGGTGTCCTCAAGCTGGCGGAAAGAACGGATTTTGAATGTCCCCCTGTGCAAGGAAGACTGTAATCAGTGGTGGGAGGACTGCAAAACTTCATATACCTGCAAAGAGAACTGGCATAAAGGCTGGAATTGGACTTCAGGTGAGGCTAGAGGGAAAGAGGACCAGGGGCAAAGGGGAAAGGAGTGGAGGGAATCTAGGGTAAACCTAGGGAATCTAGGTACAGTGGAGACTGTACTTCCCTTCCTTTGCAGGAAAGGAGTACTGGATGTGCAATACTGTATATAAAGTCTTTTTGATGGTTTGGTTATTTCTGCTGAATGTGACCCCTCCCTCCCTCCCTCAAATTTTTTTGTTATATTTTCTGGCTTTGGATGAGGAAGGAACTTGAAATTTGGGGAAATGGGGTTGATATGAAAATAAGATAAAGTGGAGGGCTGGAGTCTGGGTATGGAGAGGTGGGGGCTAAAGAGATAAAAAGCTCTCAGGTAAGGGGCTGGGATTTGGCATTAAGTATAAGAACTTAAATATAATTTTGAGTAGAGATGTAGATAAGTGGGCATCTGGGGGAAGGACTAGACAGAGGACTGGCTACAGTTCTGGTTTGTGGATCTGGATCCAGAGGCTGAGGGTATGGGTGAAATAATAGGAGTGGGAGAGGTTGTAAATACAAGCTGAGGATTTGGGGATCAGCACAAGAGCCAGGATCCAGAATTGATCATGTGGAGAAGGGAGCAGGGTAGCCTGGAAACTGGGGTTGAAGACTGGTGGAAGATGAACGCAGGATTATGGAGGAGCCAAAAGGGAGGAAACTGATATTTCTTCATTTTCTTTTCACAGGGATTAACGAGTGCCCAGTTAAAGCTGCCTGCCACCCTTTCACATTTTACTTCCCAACACCAGCCTCCTTATGTAGAAACATTTGGAGTGGCTCCTATAATGCAAGCTCTTTTGGCCGGGGCAGTGGCAAATGTATTCAGATGTGGTTTGACCCAGCCCAGGGAAACCCTAATGATGCTGTGGCTGAATACTATGCTTATGGTTCTGCCCCAGGCATCTTCAGTTGGAGGGCCAGTCTCTCCTTCTTGACTCTGACACTGCTGGTGCTTCTCTGGGCTTAAGCCTCATCAGACACGAAAGTCTAACCAATCTACATCCAAACCCATAACCAAGATTTCTTCCCAGTCTGGGACCCCTGACTCCAACTTCCTGACTGACATAGCTTGGCTCTCCTTGACACCCTAGCTTCCTAATCTGGTTTCTTCCCTCTCAAACTTGATCAATCTGCTTGTAAACCTGTAACCCCATCACAAGCTTTGGATGTCATATATCTCATCCCTCTACTGAGGGAGACTGGGAGTGGCTGCTTTCTCCAACTCCAGACCAAATAGCAAAATCTACCCCCTCTCCCATTCCATTCTTCTACCTTCTTTAAAGTTAAGTTCCCCTTCTTTCAATTCACTGATTATATTTGTATCCCTAGTACCTGGTTATGTAAAGTAGGTGCTTAATAAATGTTGATTGATTAAAAAAAAATTCCTTCCGTTATCCTTCCCAGTTTTCCCCTTGCATCAGAAATTTCACTTGTTCGACTCTTTGACTTTTCTTGGCCAACACAGATTTCCTTCTCCAGCTCAACTCAGGGAATGGGGTTAAGTGACTTGGCCAGGCTCACATAGTAAGTAGGCTGAACTGAAATTTTTCTGAGTCCAGGCCCAATACTCTATTCATTGAGCCTCTTCTCTCCCCTAGCCTATTTTGTCTGAAGTTGGAACTTTGAAAGGTCTCTTTTAAGAAAGCCTTTGATGTTCCTTGGCAACTTTTCATTACCATTGGGAGGTGGGATATATTCATTGATTATCAACTCTGCTCATCATCACCTGTACGACAGAATAAAAGAGTGGTGAGGTTAAAAAGATCCAAACTAAGCCTCCTCCTTCCCCAAAATGATCAACTAGGCAAGTTTTTTTTTTATTTTTATTATTATTTTTTTTTTTATTCTATTGGAGGAAGGGAGTTAGGCACAGTTGCCAGTTGTCTGTCTGCTCTAGGGCCAAGAAGACCCAAGGCAGCAAGGCTAAACACTAATACATTCAGTTGGGGCCAGACAAAGAACCAAGCAGGGAGGTATTATCATATCAGTGAGAGGTAAAAGGAGCAATGAGAAGTTTATGTAGTGAAAAAAAGGCTGTTCATAGCAGGACTGCATTACTGGAACATGGTTCCTTCAGGTGCTCTTCTCAGCTCAGGCCAACTGGGACTGAGTGAATTTTGTGATTCATTCACCTGCAGCAGAGTTCATCTAGAGTGTATGTGGAAAGGATTGTAGTTAAGGCCAGCTCAAGACACAGTTTGCTTGCTGACCTTAGTTCTGGAAAATGGTGTCTAACAATAAAAGAGCAGTGGTCTTGGCATGGGGATCCTAACATTAAAAAGGGAAACCTTTTTGACCAAAAGGAAGGAGTCTAGAAGAACCTCTGTCTGCCAGGTCAGGCAGCTTTAAACCAAGATACCCTGAGAGGCCATTTGGGCCAAGATGAGATGGATTGAAGGACAGCTGTGGGCTTAGGTTAGTGAGCTTGGGAGTTAAGGTGACAAATCTTACAATTGGTTAATACCTCCTTAGCAATGATTGAGAATAGATAAAAGATGGTATTTTTATCCCAGGAGGTTAGTTCCTTGAGGGAATCTATCTGGTTAGTGTACATTTCAGTATCTTTATGAAGCTTCTAAGAGTGAAGCACTTAAGCAGATAAAACAATAGGTTATCTGTTACAAGCAGAAAAAAGAGCTGCTAACATACACTTAAATAAGGGTCTTGGTGGTTGGACGAAACAAAATGAAATATCTGGATTTATTTACTGGATGAGACGAGATTCCTTGACAATTCTGCCATCCACTTGTTGAATGAGGGACTTTCTTCAACTGATTTAGTAGTCCATACTCACAAATTTGGCAGCTGTGGAAGTAGTCAAAAAACTTGTATCTGTATTTATATCTGGTTTGTTTCTGGTCAACATAATCCAGAATCTTGGTTGACTATCTTTAAATAATTTTTAAAAATTTTATAATTACAACATTTTTTTTGCCAGTACATATGCATGGGTAATTTTTTTTTACATTATCCCTTGCATTCCATTGTGTTCCAAAGTTTCTCCTCCTTCCCTCCACCAATTCCCCTAGATGGCAGGCAGTCCCATAAATATTAAATATGTTATAGTATATCCTAGCTACAATATATGTGTGCAGAACCAAATTTTTTTGGTTGTTGTTGCAAAGGAAGAATTGGATTTAGAAGATAAAAATAACCTGGGGAGAAAAACAAAAAATGCAAACAGTTTATACTCATTTTCCAGTGTTCATTCTCTAAGTATAGCTGATTCTGTCCATTGATCAATTGCATCAGAGTTTGATCTCCTCTTTGTTGAAGATATCCAGGACTGAGTTAAAAATCAAACTAGTTAACTCACAAAGGACCTCTTAAGACTTTATTCTTGTCTAATTACAACTAATCAAGGCTTTAGTGGTAATGCCTTGCTTGGGTCTCCTTGGTCCTAGAACAGATAGGGGCATCCTTGTCTAGTTTCCCTCCTCCAAACGAATTAAGCAAAACATTTTGCCTATAACTGCTATGAGCTCTTTGATTTTATTATATTTTTCAGAATTAACAGTTGGTTTAAAGCTTTCCTATAACTTCTGTGGCTCTGGACACTGTTGACAGTTGGTGTAATAACCTCTGGTGCTCTTTGGTTATTTTTCAGAGTTAACAGTTGGTGTATAACCTCTATGAGCTCTGGTATTTTCAGAGGTAGCAGTTGGTGCATAACTCCTCTGGCTCTTTAGTCATTTATTTTCAAGAGTTTGACAGCTTATAGCTTGATATTTACCATATTAGAAATTAAAACAAAAACTTTTAAAATGTTTGCTAATCTAGTTAAGACACATCTATTTGTGTTAACAAAAAGAGCACTTTAATGAAAAATATGGTCCCCCGAAATTCTTTTGCATGTTATTGCAAATCTCTTTTAAGCTCTGACTTTATAGAACACAGTTGGATTTTCCTTCTGTACAATGAATTTGTTGAACTATGTGAAGAAAATTCGGTCCCACAAAATGTAGTTGGAAAAGGGAGAATTTTAGTAGTATCACAGTATTATGAAAATCGTTTTGACCACGAAGATTTCTCGAAAGAGGCTCTGGGTTCTCTAATCGCACTTAGAAAAACACTGATTTAATCCAATCTCCTCATTTACTACATGAGGAAATTAAGAGGGAGGAAGTTATCCAAGTATTAGCATCTCCGACTCCTAAAACACTCCCTCAGTTGAGCATTTATAAGTCCTGGCCCAGCAGTGTAGCCCTAATGCCCAGTTTCTTAATTTCCAAGCGAAAGTCCTGGGAAAACAAAGTGAGGGTGGTGAGGGGTTGGAGACCAGTAGTTTAAAAGTAGGGCAGATTTTGCTAAATAGCGCGATCCCCTTTTGCTCTAGGACACACAAAGGTGTGTGTGGGTGGAGAAGAGAGCTGGGATGGCTGCTAGACTCCCCGCTTTCATCCAGCCCAACGAGAAGTCCAGGGGGGCGGGCCAGGAAGTTACCACCCCTAGACTGGGCCTCGGGCAATACATTTTTGGCCCAGATCTGCCCGCAACTTCCCTGGCCCTGTGTCTTGGATCCAGAAAACAGACGAATGGATGGGGGGGTGGGGGCTGGGGACAAAGAATTCGACCATGGAGAGGACAGGATGGGAGAAATAGGGAGGGGTAAAGAAGGTAGGGAGACTAGGGGCGACGAAGGGAGCTGGGACAGGATGGGACTAGATGGGGAAAGGCGGCAGAAGAGGGTTGAGCAGAGATGGGGGAAGTGGGGAAAGATGGAGTGAGAAGGGGAGCATGGAGGAGGGCGGCTGACTGATACGGAAGGCTAGATTTCCCGGGCTCCGGGCTGAATCTACCAGGAGGCGGAGGGAAGCAGGAGGCGGGGAGAGGCAGCAGAGGGGCGGGTCGGAAGGCTGCGGGTCTGGGACCCGGGGCGGAGGAGGGCTTGCGGACGGACTGAGGGGTGGCTGACCATCTTAAGCCGACTGGCAACCTGGCCTGACCCTGCGTTGCCGGGGGAAGAGGGTGCCTGAGTGTATTCCCAGGTGGGCCAAGTGCTCCCTGAGCCCAGGCAGGCCCTCCCAGGGAGAGTGGGATTGGCCCTAGGAGACTTTTGCCTTTTTCGGGAAGAGGAAGGAGTTTCCCCGAAGTGTATCTGAGACAGGGGCCCCTTTCCCAGCCCGGCAGAGGCCTCGGGGGCTCCGGGTGGCGGCGGAAGAGACCCTGGAAAGTTGGGGGGAGGGGAGACGCCGGTCTCTGGAGGGCTGTGGGGACTTGGAGAGGAAGCCGCGCTGTGTCTCTTCGGGACTGTTGCGTTTCCTGGGAGTGTTGGGGAGGTCAGGCTGTGTCCCGGGGGATGTCAGGGGCTGATGGACGGGACTCCTGTGTTTTGGTTAATGGTAAAGAGTGTTTGGTGCTCAGGCGATTTTGGAGACTTGGGGAGGCTCCCGGATGTGTTGAGAAAGTCCTTGAACAACGTTTAGTCCTCGCAATGTTTGTGGGCTCTTTTGAGGCAGAAAGTTGGGAGCGGGTTTGGGGACTGAGACACAGGACCTGGGAGTGGAGGTTTGGGGGGACTTCGGGGATGTTTGGGGTGATTTGTAGGGGCTTTGGGGACTCCAATGGTTGTATCGAGGGGGTGTGGACCTCTGGGACTGTTTTTAGGGGACTCATTGGCAGAATTTGGCGATCTTGGGAGATTTTTGATAGGCATTGGGGAACCCTGACGGAGTCGTTCGGGAAATTTCAAGCATTTCTAATTAAAAGGATAGAGCTGAATAATAATTAAAAAAAAAATTGGTCTAAACAACACAAGACTCAAGAAAATATAAAAAGAGAAAGCATAAGATAATCTATAAGGTAAAATGGTTTGTATTTCAACAGGGAAGATGATATCTATAATTCTTAAAAATTTTATTATTCTAATGGAAATCAGACGTATACATAGACAAGGAGTGCAAGTGTAAGATTATAATGTGATGCTATCTAAAAAAGTAAAATTAAGGAACAAGAAAGAAGATTGCATTAGAAGAAAGGGAAGGGTTACAAAAAATGGGATAAATTATCTAACATAAAAGAAGTGTGAAAGAATTATTTCAGTTCAGGGGAAGTTGGAGTGTGTTTGGAAGGCAATGCTTGAATCTTACATTCATCAGAATTGAGTCAAAGAGGGAATGACACACTCAGCTGGATATAGAACTGCATCTTACCCTATAGGGGAGTAAAATGGGACAGAGATTGTGTATTTATTCTATATAGCTAAAGAAAAACTGAGCTAAAGTTTAGAAGGTGAAACATTCTAATTATAAGGAAGTTATCTTAGCACTAAAGTCACTTTGTTCCAAGGAAGCTTGTTAGTCCTCATAATTTCAGCTCCTGAGAAACTGCATGATATCTTTGTGCTTATCCTTGAAGGTGGACAAAGCTGACATTGTTCCATCTAACTTCATTCTTAACAACCAAATATGGTCCTAATCTCATTTTGAGGCATCTGTGAGTCTGCTGCTCCTGTCTGATATCAATGACCTTGGGATGCAGCTAGGTGCCATGTATTCATAAAACATTTCTTTAAGACAAAGAAAAGTAGTCTTCATCCCCTGAATGAATATATGCCTACTTTTTTTCATGTAATCAATCACAAATATTCTCTTCACACCCATAATGTTGCCAACCCCACAACCAATGGTATGATATTCTCATTTACTTTGTTCTGTTCTTTGTTCTATGATTTAGAGTTGTGTGTCTCTATGCCCTTCGACCCGACCAGATATATTTGGCTTATATTCCAAAGAGAGCTTAAAGAAGGGAAAGGGACTTTTATGTGCAAGAATGTTTGTGGCAGCCCTCTTTGTAGTGTCCAGAAACTGGAAACAAAGTGGATGTCCATCAGTTGGAGAATGGCTGAATAATGGCAGAAATTAGATATGGACCCACACTTAACACCATATACCAAGATAAGATCAAAATGGGTCCATGATTTAGGCATAAAGAGGGAGATAATAAATAGATTAGAGGAACAGAGGATAGTCTACCTCTCAGACCTGTGGAGGAGGAAGGAATTTATGACCAGAGGAGAACTAGAGATCATTATTGATCACAAAATAGAAGATTTTGATTACATCAAACTAAAAAGTTTCTGTACAAACAATACTAATGCAAACAAGATTAGAAGGGAAGTAACAAATTGGGAAAATATTTTTACAGTTAAAGGTTCTGATAAAGGTCTCATTTCCAAAATATATAGAGAATTGATCCTAATTTATAAGAAATCAAGCCATTCTCCAATTGAGAAATGGTCAAAGGATATGAACAGACAATTCTCAGATGATGAAATTGAAACTATATCCACTCATATGAAAGTGTGTTCCAAATCACTACTGATCAGAGAAATGCAAATTAAGACAACTCTGAGATACCACTGCACACCTGTCAGATTGACTAAGATAATAGGAGCAAATAATGATGAATGTTGGAGGGGACGTGGGAAAACTGGGACACTGATACATTGTTGGTGGAGTTGTGAAAGAATCCAGCCATTCTGGAGAGCAATTTGGAACTATGCCCAAAAAGTTATCAAACTGTGCATACCTTTTAATCCAGCAGTGCTGCTATTGCGCTTATATCCCCAAGAAATACTAAAGAGGAGAAAGGGACCTGTATGTGCCAAAATGTTTGTGGCAGCTCTTTTCGTAGTGGCTAGAAACTGGAAAATGAATGGATGCCCATCAATTGGAGAATGGTTGGGTAAATTATGGTATATGAATGTTATGGAATATTATTGCTCTGTAAGAAATGACCAACAAGATGAATACAGAGAGGCTTGGAGAGACTTGCATCAACTGATGCTGAGTGAAATGAATAGAATCCGAAGATCACTATTTACTTCAACAACAATACTGTATGAGGATGTATTCTGATGGAAGTGGATATCTTCACTTGTTACACAGGAAGAATTGCATTCAAAAGGTAAAAATAACCTAGGAAGAAAAACAAAAATGCAAACACTCATTTCCCAGGATTATATTAAATTAAAAAGGTTTTATACAAACAAAATCAATCAGGGCAAAATTAGAAGGGAAGTAGAAAACTGAGGGGGAAGGGGGAATTTTATATCTAAGGGCTCTAATAAAGGCTTAATTTCTAAACTATATAGAGAATTGCAAACTATTCTCTGTGTAACAAGAAATTCGATTCTGCATACATATATTGTATCTAGGATATACTATAACATATTTAACATGTATAGGACTGCCTGCCATTGAGGGGAGGGGGTATAGGGAAGAAGGGGAAAATTTGGAACAGAAGTGAGTGCAAGGGGTAATGTTGTAAAAAATTACCCATGCATATGCACTATCAAAAAAAAAAGTTATAATTATAAAATTAATTTTAAAAATAAAGTATATATATAAAATTTAATATAATCACAATTACCCATTTTGCATTTCATGAACACATTTTGACCTTATCTTGGCATAAGGTATTAGGTATTGGCCATTTCCTAGTGTCTGCCATATTATTTTCCAATTTTTCCACTAATTTCTGTCAAATAATGAGTTCTTATACCAGAAGCTGGAGTCTTATGGTTTATCAAACCTATTTCCCTGATCCAGTACTCTATTTCTTAGCCAGTACTAAATGGTTTTGATGATCATTGCTTTATAATACAGTTTTAGGTCTAGTACAGTTAGGCCACCATTGTTTACATTTTTTTTTCCATTAAAGGAATTCTAAGTATTAAACCTTTAAAGTAAATCCTGAGGTATTTAACTTTAGATGCACTCCAATAGCTAGAGTAGAGGATAGGTTGAAGTCAGAGCTGTTCAGCAAGAAAACAGAGTTGTTCTCATTGTGTAAGTCACATATAGGATGTGTTTGAGGTGCAACTCGTAGAATCCTACTCATCAATTTTATTTTAAACATTTTAAAATAATATTTCCCCTAATTACTTGTCAAAACAATTTCAAAAATTTGGCTCTCTTGTTTTTAGGCTTGAGTTGCAAATTCTCTCCCTCTCTCCCTTTTATTCCTCCCTGAAATGGGAAGCGATCTAATATAGGTTATACTTATTCAATCATGTAAAATATTTCTATATTATTAATTTTGTAAAAGAAGACTTGAACAAAAAGAAACAAATAGAAAGAAATCGAGAAAAACAAATATAGTATGTTTCAGCTGTATTCAGACAATATCTATTGTTTTTTTCAGGGGTGGGTAGCATTTTTCATCCTTTGGAATTGGTTTGCATAATTGTATTGTCAAGAATATCTTTCTTAGGTTTGGAAAGACTTACATGAACTGATGCTGAGTGAAATGAGCAGAACCAGAAGATCTCTGTACACTTCAACAACAATACCATATGAAGATGTATTCTGATGGAAGTGGATATCTTCAACATAAAGAAGATCCAACTCACTTCCAGCTAGCTGATCAATGATGGACAGAAACAACTACACCCAGAGAAGGAACACTGGGAAGTGAATGTAAACTGTTAGCACTACTGTCTATCTACCCAGGTTATTTATACCTTTGGAATCCAATACTTAACGTGCAACTAGAAAATTGGATTTACACACATATATTATATCTAGCTTATACTGTAACACATGTAAAATGTATGGGATTGCCTGTCATCTAGGGGAGGGAGTAGAGGGAGGGAGGGGAAAACTTGGAAAAATGAATACAAGGGATAATGTTATAAAAAAAAAAATTACTCATGCATATGTACTGTCAAAAAATTTATAATTATAACATTTTAAAAATAAATTAAAAAAAAAAGAATATCTTTCTTTTGGAACAATATTTTGTTCCAACCACTTAGCACAACTTGTTCAGCCATTTCCCAGCTGATGGTTATCCCCTCAATTTCCAATTCTTAGCCACCATAAAAAGAACTGCTATAAATATTTTTGTACAAATAGGTTCTTTTCTCTCTTCTAAAAGAACCTATTTAAGATACAGACCTAACAGTAATATTCCTGGATCAAAAGGAATGTACACTTTTGTGTGGTACGGAAATGGTGAGGGGTCACTATTTAATAAAAAAAGCTGGAAAGAGCTCTAGAGAAAAGCAAAGTTTATTTTACATTCTCATGAGAAGGGCGTCCCACCCTTCCAGTAGACAACTGAAGAAAGGAAGCACCTCCTGTGGACAGGACAGCACTTTTAAATCCTAAAGCAAAACACTCCCTCCCACCACTGACCCTCATCCTCATTGGCTGAGAGTCTTACATTCTAACCTCGAGATCTACCCACGAAATTGAATTTGACCAATAAGTACATAGTTGCCCATATTTGGCTGAAATAGGGAGGAGATATCATGAGAGGGGAATGCAATTATGCCCTTGACTCCATGTTCAGTGTCCTTCAGGCCTACTCAAACTCTGAAGTAGATAAAGCCTTACTCGATTTTCACGACTGTCTTGAAAGATCTCACCTCATCTCATTCACTTTTATAGCCCTTTGGATATAGTTCCAAATTGCTCTCCAGAAAAGGTTGGATCAGTTCACAACTTCACCAACAATGCATGGATTTTCCAATTTTCAACATATCCTCTCCAACATTTGTCATTTTCCTTTTCTTTCATATTACCCAGTCTGATAACTGTGTGGTATCTCAAAGTTTTACTTTGCATCTCTCTACCCAATAGTGATTTAGAGCATTTTAATATAGGTATAGATGCTTTAATTTCTGCCTCTGAAAACTGCCTATTCATGTTCTTTACCATTTACCAATTGGGGAATGGCTTGTATTTTTTATAAATTTGACTCAGTTTTCTATGTATTCAATAAATTAGGTCTTTATCACAAATACTTGCTGTAAAACCACTCCTCTTTCAGTTTTATCCTTTTTTTTCCTTCTGATTTTGGTTTTTGGTTTTGTTTATGCAAAAGCTTTCTAATTCTATATAATTAAATGATTGGCCCTAAATTATTTCCTTCTCCAAAAATCTAACAAGCAAATTGTCCTATGCTCTCCTAATTTGCTTAGGATATTATCTTTTATATCTAAATCATGTAGACAAGTATTTAGTGTAAGAGTTGCTATATAGTGTTAGTCTGCTCTAAACTTTTTTTTAAAATTAATTTTATAATTATAATTTTTTGACATTACATATGCATGGGTAATTTTTTTACAGTATTATCCCTTGTACTCACTTTTTTTCCGAATTTCCCCCTCACCTCCCTCTCCCCTCTCCCCTAGATGACAGGCAATCCCATACATGTTACATGTGTTACAGTATATCCTAGATACAGTATATGTGTGTAAAACCGAGTTTCTTGTTGCACAGTAAGAATTGGATTCAAAAGGTAAAAGTAAGCTGGGTAGAAAGGTAATAGTGCAAACAGTTTACACTCAATTCCCAGTGTTCCTTCTCTGGGTGTAGCTGATTCTGTCCATCATTGATCAACTGGAACTGAATTAGAACTTCTCTACGTTTGAAGATATCCACTTCCATCAGAATACATCTTCATACAGTGTCATTGTTGAAGTGTATAATGATCTCCTGGTTCTGCTCATTTCACTCAACCTCAGTTCGTGTAAGTCTCTCCAGGCCTCTCTGTATTCATCCTAATGGTCATTTCTTACAAAGCAATAATATCCCATAATATTCATATACCAGTTTCTAGCCACCATGAAAAGGGCTGCCACAAATATTTTGGCACATACAGGTCCCTTTCCCTTCTCTAGTATTTCTTTGGGATATAAGCCCATAGTGAGTTTGCTCTAAACTTAATTTCTGCCATATTGTTTCCAGTTTTCCCAGCAGTGTTTGTCAAATAATGAGTTTTTATCCCAAAAATTTGGAATTTTTTGGCTTATCAAACACTAGATTACTATGGTCATTTATTACTGTATGCCATATACCTAATGTATTCCACTGATTTACCACTCTATTTCTTAGATATACCCAGATTGTTTTGATAAATACCACTTTATAATACAGTTTGAGATCTAGGCCATCTTCCTTTACTCCTCCCCCACCCAATTGATTCCTTTAATATTTTTGACTTTTTCTTCCTCTAGAAGAATTTTGTAATTCCTTTTTTTCTAGCTCTATAAAATATTTTTGGTAGATAGATTGTACATAGTACTTAATAAATAGATTAATTTAGATAGAATTGTCATTTATTGATGTCATATATTGATTCAACCTATGATCAATTAATATTTTTCTAGTTGTCTATAGCTATCTGTGTGAAAAGTATTTTGAAGGTGTGTTCATATTGTTTCTGGGTTTGTCTTGGCAGGTACGCTCCCAAGTATTTTATAGTTGCCTATAATTATTTTAAATGGAATTTCTCTTTCTCTTCCTTGCTGCTGAACTTTGTTGGTAATATATAGAAATGCTGAATATTTATATTTATTTTGCATCCTGCAACTTTACTAAAGATATTAATTATTTCAACCAGTTTTTTAGTTGATTTTCTACTAATATATATATATATATATATATATATATATATATATATATATATATATAATTTTGTTTCCTCATTGTCTTTTTTAATTGTTTCTATTTCTTTTTCTTCTATTATTACTATTGACAGCATTTCCAGTACAATATTGAATAATAGTGGGGATAATAGATAACTCATGCTTCACTCCTGATTTTATTGAGAAAGTTTCTAGTTTATTTCTAGCACAGATAATACTTGCTATTGGTATCAGATAAATATTCCTTATCATTTTAAGGTAAGTTTACCTTCCTTTGTTTAAAAAACAAACTTCCCCAATTAGTAAATGGTCAAAATTTATGAACAGACAATTTTAAATGAAAAAGTAAAGCCATCTATAGTCATATGAAAAAATGCTCCAAATTACTATTGATTAGAGAAAAGCAAACTAAAATAATTCAGAGGCACTACACACTTAATCAGATTAGCTAATATATCAGGAAAAGATAATGATAAAAGTTGGAGGGAATGTGGGAAACTGAGACACTAAGGCATTGTTGGTGAAGTTGTGAACTGTTCCAACTATTCTGGAGAACAATTTGAAAGTATGTGCAAAAGGCTACAAAATTATGCACATTCTTTGGTTCAGCAATATTTCTACTGGGTCTGTATCCCCCCCCCCAAAAAAAAAAAAACAAAAAAGAGGGAAAAGGACACACATGTGCAAAAATATTTGTAGAGGCTCTTTTTGTGGTGGCAAGGAATTAGAAATTGAGAGGCTACCCATCATTTGGGTAATGTGTATTGGTATATGAATGTTATGTAATACTATTGGTATATGAATGCAATGGAATACTATTGTTCTCTATGAAATGATGAGCAGGCTGATTTCTAAAAAGCCCCCCAAAACTTAAACTTTGTCTTAGACTCAGTTTTTCTCAGCAATACAATGATCCAAGACCATTTCAATAGACTTTGTATGGAAAATGTCATCTGCATCCAAAGAAAGAACTATAGAGAATGCTGATTGATATATTTTCATCTTTTTGTTTTCTTTTGTTTTGTTTCTCATTGTTTTTCCCTATTGTTCTAATTTTTCTTTCCCAACATGACTCATATGTTAAAAATAATCTGTCAGATTGCTTGTTGTCTTGGGGGAAGGTAAGGAAGGGAGAGAGAAAAAAATTGAAACTCAAAATCTTATGAAAATGAATATTGAAGCAAGTTTTGTGCGATGACCAACTATGACAGACTTGTTTCTTCTCAGAAGTTTGGTGACCCAAGGCAATCCCAATAAACTTTAGATGGAAAATCCCATCTACATGCAGAGAGAGAACTATGGAGATGGAATGTAAATCAACACATGAAATATTCACTTTTTTTTCTATTTTTTCTCTCTTGTGGTTTTTCCCTTTTGTTCTGATTTATCTCTTCCAACATGAGTCATAAGAAAATGTTTAAAATATATAACAAAAATTTTTTTTATATGTATCTCAGGAAATTAAAAAAAAATACTAGCCATAAAAAATGAGTGTTGAAAACTATCTTTACATGTAACTGGAAAATAGTGTTATTAAAATTAAATTTTAAAAATTTAAAATTTAAAAAACTCTCTCCATCTTGTTGGGCTGTTAGCATAGGCTGTGAGTCCCTAAATGCATATGTTACATCCTTGCTTAATAAAAAAAAAAAGCTTGAATTAAAAGGAAAAAAATAGTGGCTTTAATTGTATATTCTCTCACACCTTTCTTTTTCCTGCCCAATATCTTTTAAAATGTTCTTAAGGCATGGGTACACCTCTAATAGTAAGAAACATTTATGAGTTGCAACTCTAAACCAAGATGATCGCCTTGATTCCCATCTTTTTTAGAGTTTGTTTCATTAATACATAAATGTTATTACAATCAATAAAAGTGCAGTATTGTAATACTAATGCTCTATTGCATTGTTATGCTATGTTTAAACAATATAATAGTATAGCAATAGACATTCATTCAAACTGGCCCACAACAACTTTTTAATGTATCATCATATAGCAATTATGCATGCAGTCGCATTCATAATTTTAAGAGTTGTACCATATCAATAAATTCAGCTACTGAATAACAGTAACTGAATAACCTCAAGTTGGGGTGAAGCCAAGAAAGCTTGGATATGATTATTATACCATATTTATTCTTGGCTCTATTCCAAGCTCCTTTGCCTTTTGGAATATCAGATTCCAGACCCTTCAATCCTTTAAGGTGGAAGCTGCTAGGTCCTGGGTAATCCTTATTGTGGATCCTCAGTATTTGAATTTTTTTTCCTGGCTATTTGCAATATATATATATATCTTGGTCCAACAGTTCTGAAATTTAGCTACAATAATTCTTGGAGTTTTAATTTTAGGGTCTCTTTTAGGAGGTGTTCCGTGAATTCTCTCCTCCCCCCTCCCTGAAAACAGTTACAAGATACAACCAGGAGGAAACAAAATTGTCTTTGCCTCTAAGTATTGCTACATCTTTGCTGTATATTCTTGGTGCATGTCTTTTCTGTGCTGAGGCAAAGTAATGTACCTCCTTTATTAAATATTTGGTGACTAGTCACTGGTACCTCATTTCAACGAAACAAAACTAACTGGAGGAAGCCAACTTTAGGGCCAGACCTACAAGGAGTGGTATTGCTGAATTAGACAATACATTGTTTAGTGACTTTTGGAGCATGGTTTCAAACCAGTTACCAGAATGGCTGAACCAATTTACATATCAACCAATACTGCTCTTTTCATGTGGCCCTTCTGACAATTGTCATTTCCCTTTTTTGTCAACTTTGCCAGTCTGATGGGGGTAAAATGGAATCTCAGAGTTGCTTTAATTTACATTTCTTTAATTATTTGGGATTTGGAGTATTTTTTTCCCCACACATATGATGATATTTCATTTCCTCTGACTATTCCTGAATTCTATGGATGTATCATAGAGTTTGTGGTGAAGAGTTGTATGAACTAAGGCTGGAAATGATGATGAGATATGAGAGAAGAGAGAATATAAAGTAGAGAGTGGTCATCATTCTTGGGATTTTTTTTTTTTAAATAGCTGTAACATGCCCTCCTGGAATTTACTATTACCAGTCTGTCCTAGGCCCAACAGAGTACCTTTGACCACTGACCTTTGCAGTGTCAACTCTACCCGGCTCACCTCCTCTGAGGCCTTCAAAGGTCTCTGGCCACGATTTCTTGAATCTATAGTTTAATAATTGGTAGCGCACTCAAGAACAGCCACGTGTAATCTTTAAAGCCTTTATTATACCTACTTACATAATGCCCTGACTTGTTAACTCCTTAGTGAACACCTGGTCTGAAGACCCACGTGTTCTCTACCAAACTCCTTACCTCTCTGGATATCCATCAGCTTGACTCAGCTACCCCAGGTTAGGGAGCCAAGTTAAAGAGAGCAACTGCTGTCTGCAGTGGGCTTATAAAGGGCCTGTGAAGTCACACACACAGCCAACCAGCAAGAGAGCCGTCACCCATTACAAAACTATCTCAATATGGACAGGATCCCACTCACGGGGCAGTCCTATATCTACAGAGATTACTTCTGGGGCACTCAAATCTCCTGTTGCGCTGTGGCGCCGCCCACTTAAAGGACCCTTACAAATAGCTGGGATGGTTATAAGCCCTGAATCTTTCTGAGTGCCCTCAACTTCTCCCTGTCATCTCTCTTCTCTCTCTCTTTCTTCTCCGTTCCCATATCTCTCTCTCTCTGTGTATGTCTATCTCTGTCTTTGTCTCTCTGCCTCTCTCGTTACAAAGGAGGAATGAATTTCGTTCCCTAGAGGGATGGAGCCTAGAATTTATATCTTCAGAGCCCTAAATCTTGAGCTAAGGAATAGGATAGAAATTAGTTGTTTTAAATGAGGAAAGTATCAGACTCACTGTTCTCTGCTTTGAGTCAGAGAACATATAGATCATTGGGTTCCTTTCTCCCATAACAAGAATGCTCTCCCACTTCATAACTTGTTCCTGGCTTCTCTGCCCTTTTTCAAGACCCACCTAAAATCCACCTTCCACAGTAAATCTTACCTGTCCTCCTCTTGCCTTCCCCCTGCTAATTATTTCTAATTTATCACATGTATATACATGTGTATATATGTTTGTATATATCTTTCTTATTTGTATATAGTTGTTTACCTGTTGTCTGTGATCATTAGATTGTGAGCTCTTCAATGGCAGGGAATGTTTTTGCCTTTCTTTATATCCCCAGCACTTAGCAGTGTACGTGGAACATAGAAGTTGCTTAATAAATGTTTTTTAATTGACTATTTATACACTTCTTTCTTTAAAAAAAATTCAATTGTATTTTATTTTTCCAAATACATTTAAAGATAGTTTTCAACATTCTTTTAAAATTTTATTTATTTATTTGTTTGTTTTTATTGTAGCTTTTTATTTACAAGATATATGCATGGGTGATTTTTCAGTATTGACCCTTGCAAAACCTTCTGTTCCAACTTTTCTCCTCTTTCTCCTCCATCCCCTCCCCTAGATCGTAGGTAGACCAATGCATGTTAAATGTGTTAAAGTATATGTTAAATGCAATATATATATACAGTTATCTTGCTGCACAAAAAAAATCAGATTTAGAAATAAGGTAAAAATAACCTGAGAAGGAAAACAAAAATTCAAACAGACAATAACAGAAGGAGTGGATATGCTATGTTGTAATCCACACTCATTTCCCATAGTTCTTTCACTGAGTGTAGCTGGTTCTCTTCATTATTGAACAAATGGAACTGATTTGGTTCATCTCATTGTTGAAGAGAGCCATGTCCATCAGAATTGATCATCATATAGTATTCAACATTCATTTTTGTAAAGCTTTGTGTTCCAAATTTTTCTCCCTTCCTGCCTTACCTCTTCCCTCTCCAAGATAGGAAACAATCTGATATGGATTAGATATGTACAATCCTTTTAAACTTATTTCCATATTTGTCATATTTATAGTATCTTTTAAGGAGGGCATTGGAAGAGCATCCAGAGGAAGACAGCTAGGTTTAGTAAGGAATCAGAAACTATAGTATAGTAAAATTATCTTAACATATCTTTAACATATAAAATTATCTTAACATATGACAAAATTATCATGGCAAGTTGTAATAGGCTTTCTCTCTATGACTCAGTGAAGTTCACTTATTTGTTGTGGTTTAATCACAGAGTGTCAGAGGCAGAATTTGAGTTCAGATTTCTTGTAATTTCATGTCCTTTGCTTTACAGCACCAAGTTGGGAAAAAAGTAGACTTTGCTTTGATGTAAGAAAGAACTTTGATCTAAATGAGATCTGTTTCAAAGTAGAATGGGTTATTGTGACAGGTGGTTAGCTCCTCAGCTATGGATGATTTTCAGGCAGGGATAATTAACCCTTTATCAGAAATGTTGTAGGTAGGATTCCTGTTACGATATGGGTTAGATTAGGTATCTTCTAAGATCTTTTTACAACTCCAAGATTCTTTTATTCTATGGTTCTAATAAATGGGAAGGAGAAAGAACCTTGACATAAAAAGACCATTGAATTTGGAAGCAGGAGTCATGAGTAAAAGGTCCAGCTAATTCTCAGACTCTGGATAAGTTATTTGAGCCTCAAGTTCTGCAAATAAGTTTTTTTGATCCTGGACAAGTTATTTGAATCTCAAGCTCTGAAAAATATAGCACCCATCTCATAGAGTTGTGAGAAAAAGTACTTTATAAACTTTAAAACAATATAGAAATATGAAGATTATTATGATTATGAAAGATTATAAAGGACTCCACATTTTCACTGGCTGGAATACTCTTTTTCATGCTTTCATTTCATACCTGGAATAATCTACCTCATCATCTCCACTTCCTGGCTTTCCTGGTTTCCTTCAAGTCTCAAATAAAATCTCATCTTCTAAGAGAAGCTTTATTTTGTCCCTTCCTCCTGTTGATTATTCCAGAATTATCCTGTGCATACCCTGTTTGTTTGTAGTTGTTGTATGATGTTCTTTTCTTTATCTACCTAGCACTTAACACAACACCTGGTGCATAGTGGGCCCTTAATAAATGCTTATTGACTGATCAAGAAATGCAATGACATTAATAATATATACACATGCTTAATGTTTATATTCGTCTCTTACAAATACATTATTTTTCTGGCTTAAAAAAAAGATTGCTTAAATTGAGAAAACATTTTTACATTTAAGAGTTCTGATAAGGGCCTCATTTCTAAAATATATAGAGAATTGATTCAAATTTATATGAATTCAAGCCGTTTCCCAACTGATAAATGATCAAAGAATATGGACAATTTTCAGATGAAGAAATTAAAACCATTTCTAGTCATATGAAAAGATGTTCTAAATAACTATTGATCAGAGAAATGCAAATTAAGACAACTCTGAGACACCATTACACACCTCTCATATAGACTAAGCAATGACAGGAAAAGATAATGATGAATGTAGGAGGAGATGTGGGAAAACTGGGACACTAATACACTGTTGGTAAAATTGTGAATAAATCCAGCCATTCTGGAGAGTAATTTGGAACTATGCTCAAAAAGTTATCAAACTGTCCATACCCTTTGATCCAGCAGTGTTTCTATCTTGTTTATACCCCAAAGAAATCTTAAAAGAAGGAAAGGAACTCATATGAGCAAAAATGTTTGTGGCAGCCCTTTTCATAGTGGAAAGTAGAATATACTAGAAACCGAGTGGATGCCCATCAGTTGGAAAATAGCTGAATACATTATGGTATATGAATATTATGGAATATTATTGTTCTATAAGAAATGATCAGCAGAATTATTTCAGAGAGGCTTGGAGAGACTTACATGAACTGATGCTAATGAAATGAGCAGAACCAAGAGATCATTATACATGGCAAAATCAAGATTATACAATAATCAATTCTGATAGATATGACTATTTCCAACAATGAGATGATTGAGGCCAGTTCCAGTGATTTTGTGATGAAGAGAGAGAACTGTGGGAACTGAGTATGGATCACAACATAGCATTTTCACTCTTTTTTGTTGTTTTTTTTCTCAATTTTTTTCCTTTTTGATCTGATTTTTCTTGTGCAACAGGATAATCATATAAATATATATACATATATTGGGTTTAACATATATTTAACATGTTTAACATATATTGAATTATGTGCCATTTTGAGAAGAGGGTAGGATGAAGGAGGGGAAAATTTGGAACAAAAGGCTTTGCAAGGATCAATGTTGAAAAATCATCCATGCATGTGTTTTGAAAATAAAAAGCTTTAATTTAAAAAAAAAAAAAAAAAAAAAAGATTCCTGAGGGAAACAAACAGAACCAAGAAAACATTGTACACAGCAACAGTAAGATTGTGTGATGATCAACTATGATAGATTTGGTTATAATAATTACATAAATATATATACATATATTGGATTTAACATATATTTTATCACGTTTAACATATATTGAATTATGTGCCATCTAGAGGAGAGGGTGGGGCAAAGGAGGGGAAAATTTGGAACACAAGGTTTTGCAAGGGTCATTGTTAAAAAAGATTACCCATTCATATGTTTTGTAAATAAAAATATATAGGAGCAGCTAGATGGCGCAGTGGATAGAGCACCAGCCCTGAATTCAGGAGGACCTGAGTTCAAATTTGGTCTCATCCACTTAACATTTCCTAGCTGTGTGACCCTGGGCAAGTCACTTAACCCTAATTGTCTCAGCAAAATAAATAAATAAAAAATATAATAATATAAATCAACACATGCTATGTTTACTCTATTGTTCTTTTCCTTCTGTTTTTTTTTTTTTTTTTTCTTTTTCTTTTCCCTTTTCTGGTTTTTCCTTTTTATTTTGATTTTCCTCTCCCAACATGATTCATAAGGAAATATGTAGGGACAACTAGATAGTGCAATGAATAGAGCAGGAGCTCTGGAGTCAGGAGGAAATATGTTTAAAAAATGTATAATTAATTTTTTTTTTTTTTTTTTTACATGTAACCAGGGGGGGTGGGAAAGTTTGGAATGATGAAGCCCTAGAATTAGAATCTTAGATCCTCCTCTTATATCAGGCTCACTGTCTATAGCTATCATCAATACAGTATCTGCTAAAGTAAAGGCTAATTCCTCTGGGAGAGCCATGAGATAAATCAATCAGATGGTAGAAAGAAACCAATATATGTAATGACTATAACAGTGTAAATGGAAAAAGTATAAAACTGTGCTGGAAAATTATGATGACATAACTTGACCCCAAAGAAGAGATATAGGAACCTCTCTAATGTCTTTGCAGAAGTAGCAGACCATGGATGAGAAACATTGCTTTTGTCAGACATTTTCCAGTAGGTTGATTAGTTTTACTAAACTGTTGGCCCCTCTTTTTTGTATCCATTGTCACAAAGCATGACTCTCTGGGAGAGGGAAAAAGGGATCCTGGAAAATGTAGGTAATATAAAAATAAAATGTATCAATAAACACTCATTTAAAAAAGAAAATAGGGATGGAGATTAGACAGGATTTCACTGAAATGATTAAGAGGCCCCTCTACCAAATGTGCGAAGCTAGTACATTCTCTTATAGTTTTAAAAAATTTGGCTCTTCCGAAGTCACAAAACCATTATACATCAGAGTTGGAACCTGAACCCAAGTTGGAAGACATGGCTCTGTGTGAAAAAGTTAGTTCCATGCTTTAATCTTTGTGTACATGTGCATCATCTTGCAGGGTAGAGTGGTCCAGAAATACCCTGCATTCTAATCCAGTCTTCCTATGATACACAATGGGAAAGGAGCTGAGGCAGGACTAATTCTGCCACCTCATTGGAAAAAACAAAACAAAAAAATGAAAACTATGTGCTATTCCAGATAGTTTTGCCCTTGTATGGATGTCACTTTGATCTATAGGAAAAACTCATCGTTTTAATCTCAGCAGGCTAAACCTAATCATAAACTATTTTGGTGTACTAAATAAAATCCTTTTACCTTTATCTTTCTTTTCCTGAGTTTACCTTATCAACCAGAGAGAGGAACCAATTAAGATTTCTTTTAACATCTGAAACCAACTCTGTATTCAAAACAACTTCTTTTAAGGTGTGTGTGTGTTTGTGGATATATGTGTATACACACACACACACACACACACACACACATACATATTTACATAGGAGATATGTGTATCTGTGTGTATGTATGTATGTGTGTTGCTAGTGGGATAAATAGAT
Source organism: Sminthopsis crassicaudata (assembly GCF_048593235.1). Classification (NCBI taxonomy): domain Eukaryota; kingdom Metazoa; phylum Chordata; class Mammalia; order Dasyuromorphia; family Dasyuridae; genus Sminthopsis; species Sminthopsis crassicaudata. The sequence goes on along the minus strand of NC_133619.1, from coordinate 579,379,282 downwards.
TTTGAGTATATTTAAGTAATAAGTTATAAGTAATCAAGATTGAATTAAGGATTTTACATATAAAATTATATTTCCTATTTTGAAGTATCTGCCTAATTATATTAAGTGACAAAAGACCTCATTTTATAAGACAGGCTCTAATGGATCCTTTAGGAATCTTCCTTCAGGGAATGGGACTCACATATGCAAAAATGTTTGTGGCAGCCCTCTTTGTGGTGGCCAGAAATTGGAAACTACGTGGATGTCCATCAATTGGAGATTGTATGAATAAATTGTGGTATCTGAATATTATGGAATATTATTGCTCTGTAAGTAATGACCAGCAGGATGATTTCAGAAAGGCCTGGAGAGTACTATATGAACTGATGGTAAATGAATGGTTCTGTGTGAAAGGGAGATCATTGTACACAACAACAAGAATATTATACTATGATCAATTCTGATAGACAAGGCTCTCTTCAACAGTGAGATGATTCAGACCAGTTCCAAAGATCTTGTGATGAAGAGAGCCATCTACAGTCAGAGAGAGGACTGTGGGAAATGAGTGTGGATCACAACATAACATGCTTGCATTTTATTTACTTTCTCATTTTTCCCCTTTTGATCTGATTTTTCATATACAGCAAGATAATTGTATAAAAATCTATACTTATATTGGATATGACATATATTTCTACCATGTTTAACATATATTGGACTACTTGCCATCTAGGTAAGGGGGTGGGAGAAGGGAAAATTGGAACACAAGGTTTTGAAAGGGTTAATGTTGAAGAATTATCTATGCATATGTTCTGAAAAATAAAAAAGGTTTAATAATAAGAATAAAAAAGAATCTTCCTTCAGCCTGGATATGGTGTTGTCCATATCACGTAGAAATTTAAGTAAAAATAGAAAGAACAAGTGGTATTTAAAAACAGGCATTCTCTGAACATTCAGGGAATTATGGATTCCTAATTTAGTGGTTTTCTTATATCTCTGTTGTTAATTAAATTAGCCCTATAAGGTTTGATATGTTTTTCACACATGAACTAGTCATTGAAAAATCGATTTTAGGAGATTTTCCTAAATTGTGTCTTGTCACCGGCACATTTTAGTAACATAGGGAATCTCTGCAAGTGAACCAGAGAAATAGATCTGCTAGGAGGAGGACCTCTTAGCAGACCCCTGCTCTGGGAATGAAGTCTATTCCAGAATTTCCAAGAAAAGATGTTGCCAGGGACCAGATGATTACATGTGATAGTTGGGATTCAAGGTGAAATGTGGTGATCAAGTGGACAATGAGAGGAGGTTTCTAGGAAGAAGATTTGATGTTACTTCATATTGATGATCATTATTGTACTGATGTAACATGATTTTGTGGTCTTATGTGGGGCTTCCATTCTAACAATAAATCAGTAAATCCTAAATCTTTTGGTTTTGGAGTCTGCCTTGGGAAACTCCCATGCCCAATCTGTCTGATTCTGAATAGACCACTCCTCAATTCCTGGCTGACTGATAATCTGGTCAGTGATAACCAAATTCTGGAGACCATTCCTTGGGGCCATACAATTAGCATGTCAATGATAGAAAGCTGGATAAATATGTCTCATTGCTAGTTGCTCAGCAGAATTCTCTTAGAATCTAGTGTGCTGTAATTGGCATTACAATTGCAATTAACTTTACTGTCTCTTTTAGAGATCATCTGGGTGTAGTTGATCAGGACTGTTGAAGATGGCCCAGGAGGCAATGGAAGCTAAGGTCTTTTCCTGGTCTGTTTGTCAGAGGCAAAACCCATTCAGTGATTAAGGTTAGATAAGAAATGGGACTAGAAGGTTCTCTTTTAAATAGCCATAAAAAAATCAGTCTGGGAATTTCTGACCAAAAGAGAAACAATTGCTATTTACATTCATTTTGGAAACTCTTTAGAATTCAAATCCAGTTATTTGACCAAGCCTTAAACTTTTAGGTCACAGTTTGGGCAACATAGGTCCCAGCCCAAGCCTTGATAGTTTTAGGGTTGGGCTTCAATGGCTTTTTGTGACTATGAAAAAGAGGCCATTTTGCTTCATTTTTTATCTAGTCTTAATCATTTATTGATTTTGACCTCAACTGAGACCTGGAAAAGAGCTTATTTTTAAAAAAAGCCAAGTCCTCCCACTGCATCCAGGCTATGGACAATTATCTTCATCTATATTTTGCTATAGGACCCAGTAGACCCTGGAGGTAACTTTGTACAGCCCTGCCTCACTTAACTCCAGTTCACTTGCAAGATAAGATAGCACCTTCCAGAAGTCATTGGCCGTCTTTGACAAAGGACAATATATATAAATATTTGCCAAGAATCAAAATCAAGCTGATTGGTCTATAGTTTGTGGACCTTCCTACTCCCCCTACCCCCACAACTTCCTTTTTTTTCCTTTATTAATTTTATAATTATAACTTTTTTTTTTTTCACAGTACACATACATGGGTAATTTTTTTTTTTTTTTTTTTTTTTTTTTACCACATTGTCCCTTGCATTCACTTCTGTTCCGAATTTCCCCTCCTTCCCTCTAATGAGGGAAAGGAAAGGAGGAACCCCATTTCTTGGCGCATAGATAATCCCATGAGGCGCAGTGTCCCCTGTAAAATGAATTTACAGGCCCGAAAACCTAGATTGATAAATAAAAGGTTTATTGTAGAAATTTGGAAGTAAAGCTCAGTTACAAAGATGCCAGGGCCAGGGGTGGCCGCTGGGCGGGCAGGAACCCTTACATGGCTGGAAGGATACCATGTGTTGGCGGGGAGGGCTCCTGCAATGAGGGTGTTCTGGCTCACCTCTTTTATACCCTAAAGATGATGGGCGGTACCCCTAAGTTCTCGGCAGGCTTTTCAGTTAGCTCAGATCAGGTGAGGGCTGGGGGAAGCTGAGCTGATAGTGGGGCTGGGCCCGGATATTCAAAGGGTGCCTTTGACCAGGATTTGTGAATCAAGGTCAGCCATGGGTTGGGCAATTAGAAAGGAATCTCAACCCCCATCACCTCCACCCTCTCTCCTAGCTCAGTAATCCCGGTAGCTCAGAAATCACCTGCCTGGTGTCAGTGCCAGAATGTAATTTGTGTATGTCTAGTGACTTGAAGGCATCCACTTTTAAATGGGCAAGAAGGTCATTCTTAACATTGTCCTACTTGGTCTTTGTGGGCCACTTGGTAACCAGGCAGGGCATCTCAGAGTGTGATCTTCCCCACAGAGCACAGAGTCCCTAAGTCTTTAAAACTGCATCTAGCCTTTTTTGGATACCTCACAGGAGGAAAGCACTTTCTTCTTTGAGGCTCCAAGTCCCAATTAACCCTATTTGTTCCAGACCTCTTAAGGAAAATTACTGCTAACATTGAGGGAGGGAGAACTGGTGGGGCTAAGGGAAAGGAACAATAGACAATAGATCTGGATCTAGATGAAACTTGGTCAGTGATTTCCTCCCTTACCTAGAGGTAAGGTGTAGATTTGAGGCTTGATTTCTCTCCTCCCACCCTTCCGGTAGCCACCAAAGCACAGGAAACTTCCCTCCAGAGCGAACTTTGTTGTTATTGCCCTCCAGTCTTCCTTGTGGTTTCTGAGAACCTCCAAAAGCCAGGTAAGGTGGAATAGATACTTGTGGCTAAGGGTTTTGGAGAGACTGGGGGTGAAACAGATGGGACAAATTTACTCTTCTATCTCTATATCTTACTTTGCTTGGGCAATGTCATTCCCTTCCACTCCAAAATTCTTGAATCCATCTCTAAGTCTGACCTCCTTCCATATTCAATCCCCTTTCTACTTGGTTCTCTTACTCTTCCTTCAAATCATAGCCTTCTTTCCTTTTCTCTCCCTATCCACTCTAGCTTCCCCTTTCACATTAAATCAGCTCCTCAAATTGCTTTCATTCCCTGTTCAAGAAGATGAATTTTGTACCTCCCACCCCAATTCTCCCTCCCCTCCCCTCCCCCTTTAAGGTATTATAAAAAATTCCTTTTTCTGGATTCCTTTGTCTGGAACTCAAGGCTCTCCAATAATCTGCCTTCATTTAGTTAATATTTTTCCAGCCATATTTTACTCCTCTCTTTACTCCTCTATTATGTATCTTCTTTAACCTGTGGGATTATTTCCTAATCCCTCTGCCTATATGTTCAGTTCTCCCTTTCCCCCTTTGTTAATCAATTTTGTCTGATTCTTTGTGACCCCATTTGGGGTTGACTTGGTAAAGATGCTAGAATAGTTTGCCATTTCCTTCAGCTAATTTTATAGATGAGAAATTGAAGTGAAAAAAGTTTGGTTGACTTGCCTAGAGTCGACCATTAGATGTCAGATTTGAACTCTGGAAGATGAATTTTCTAGACATAAAACCTGCCATTATATCCTTCGTACCAGCTAGTTGTCCTCTTCTTTATATTTTGTATTGCCCATTTTTCTCATTCTATCACCTTCCTCCCTACTCCCAGCAAGGCTTAGCTGCTATAATTCTTTTCTAGCTCATTAATAATTATAATAGGTAGCTTTTATATTTTACTTTAAGGGTCTCTTTTAATGCTCACCTTGGCAAGTGCTATTTTTATCCCCATTTTACAGATGAAAATACTGAGAAGTTAAGTGATTTGCAAATATTAAGTGTAAAGTTGGATTTGCAGGCTGATCTATCTACTGAAATATTAGGCTACTACTATTAGACTAAGTAGCCTGAGGGCAGAGATTAATGACTTTTCAGTTTTATATCTCTGTCCAGAAGCACAGAATTCATGCATTTAATAAATGATTTTGGAATTAAATTTAATCGCTAATCTCATTACCCCATCTTCTTTCCCTCTCGTTGTTGTAGTGAGGGGTTTTAGGAAAAAGAAGCATTTGTATAGCACTACTATGTTCTAGGCACTTCACAAATATCTCATTTGCTCCTTATAATAATCTTGGGAGGTAGGCATTATTATTTCCTCATTTTATACTTGAGAAAACAGGCAGAGGTTTGTGTCATATGTCTTTAAGGATTTTTCTGGTTCTAGGCCCAGAGTGTACCCATTGTACCCATTTAGAATGAGAATGAAGCCTTGGAGCACAGAGAATGGAATTCCAGAGTTAAAGAGATATTAGGGGCCATTTAGAACAATGCTTCTCTCCTCCATTATTTAGAGGAGGAAACTGACCCTCAGAGAAGTCAAAGCCCGAGAACTAAAAGAACTGATTGGCAATGACTGGCTTGTAGCCCAGGGGCTGAAGATTTCCAATCCTAGGGTCTGGCAAATAAATCTCTGCTTGGAGACGGTCAAGAATGAACTAAATTAAGCCCTTAAGTCTCCCCTTGCAGTCTGGGATTCAAATCTACAGGATCTGGTATTAGATGAGCCCTGACTTGGTTGGGTTCCAGTCCCATCAAGAGTCTTAATAGGCAGTTAGGTGGTATAGTGAAGAGAGATTCTGGGCCTGGAATAGAGAACAAGTTCAGTTCCTTTCTTCAGCCCTTATTAGTTATGTGACTAACTTTTATTTGCCTTATTTTTCTCACCTGAAAATTCTCACCCACCCATTGAGGAGTTATTTATAATGCTTAGTCCAGTGCCTGGTATATAATAGGTGCTTAATAAATGCTTGTTTTCTTTTTATCAGCTTTGAGATCTTTGTAAAGTTATTTTAATGTCTCTACTTTCCTCATCTGTAAAATGGTAGCAGTAATACTCTATTTTATAGGATTGTGAATTTAGAAGGTACTTTAGAAGCCATCTAGTCTTACTTTACAGATGAGAGAACTGGTCCAGAATGGTTGGGACTTGCCTAGTCACTCTAGTAGTGCAGTTCAGGGGTAGGATTTGAACCCAAAGTCTGGGATCTCTGTAAAAATACTGCCTCTCTGACTGGGCTGTGGAAGGCAATAAGTCAAAATACCATAGAATATGA